>NW_028241749.1:1200000-1800000 GCF_964263255.1 Lissotriton vulgaris | reverse complement strand
ATCTGGGTCCCCTTCTCACAGGCGACCTGCAAGCAGCCTACCAGCAGGCCAACATACAGGGCACCACACCTTATGCGGATATCAAGCGCTGCATATTGGAACGTCTTGGGATTGACGATGACACATATAGATTAAAGCTACGACAGGCAAAAGAGAGGCCACAAGAGAATCCAAGGGCCCTCTCATTTCGGATAAGGGATCTTGAAAACAGATGGCTCCGGCCAGAGACCTCCACAAAGGATGACATTCTTGAGAAGATCTATTTGGAACAGTTCCTGAACTCTTTACATCCGGCCACCCAGCGTTGGGTGAGGCAACATTCCAGACTCACCCTGGAAACCGCCATTGAGATAGCCTCAGCATTTAGTCGAGCCCAGGAACTCCAGCGGGGCAAGGAGGAACACCCGCACCGGGCCCCGAACGCCGGACAGTCACGGCCTCTCCGGCCCCTTCCACAACGAAGACCAGAACCGACCCCCCTGTTTCCTTCCCCGGTCGTATTCCGTCCCCGTAATCCCGGACCCCAGTGCTATGCCTGTGGTGGGTTCGGTCACATCGCCCGGATGTGCCCGCAGAAGGAAGAACCAATGGAGGTCGGCCTTGTAAGGAACTATCTGTGCAACCCTCCAGGGACCACACCACCCGCCTTCCACTGTCCGGTGTCTATCGACGGCCAACGACTAATGGCCCTTGCCGACAGCGGCTGTCGTCAGAGCGTCCTGAGGCCTCAAGACCTGGCCCATGTAGTCAGTCCTACGGGGATGGTTGCCATACAGTGTGTCCACGGGGACACCAAACAGTACCCCACTACCCAGGTGCGTGTCCAGCATCGGCACGACCCCGGAACTTCCCTCACCATTGGTCTTGTGCCCGCTCTCCTCGAACAAGCCATTCTAGGGAGCGACTATCCGGGACTGCCTATGCTTCTCCAGGACACATCGGACTCCCTGACACAGTGGTGGAAGGACGCTCCGTACCAGGGACAGAACCACCCAGTGACGGTTCCTAAACCCCACAAAACCAAAAGCCAGAAGAGAAAAGAGAAGAAAGAATACGTCAGCGCTTACCCCACATTTACTGATGACCACCCGTGGCAGACCGACAGGGAGTTCAGAGCTGCCCAACAGGAGGATCCCCTTCTTCAGGAAGCATGGGGAAGGGCCCTCGATCACGAAGACCCCTTGCAAGTAGGTCCCTACTTCTTTAAGAGAAACGGGTTGCTGTACAGAAAAGGGGGGCCCCAACTGAACGCACAGTTACTTATTCCAGGTCCCTTCCAGGACAAAGTCCTCTTCCTGGCCCACAGCCACCTTCTGGGGGGTCATTTCGGGGACGAGAAAACTAGTCAAACCATCTTGGAGAAGTTCTATTGGCCCGGGGTGTATCAAAGGATCAAAACCTATTGTCGTGAATGCATTGTATGCCAGAAAAACAGCCGGCATAGACCTCCCAGAGTTCCTTTGCAACCCCTCCCTCTCATAGACATCCCCTTTAGCCGAATAGGGATGGACATCATAGGACCACTCTTGCCCTCCCGTAGCGGGTGTCGCTATGCCCTGGTCATAGTGGACTATGCCACTCGCTTTCCTGAGGCCATACCCCTGCGACAACCCACTACCCAAACGATAGCCAAAGCCCTGATCTCCCTGTTTTCCCGGGTAGGGTTTCCCCCGGAAATCCTGACCGATCAGTGCACGCCTTTTGTTTCTGCCTTGATGAAGCGAGTATGCGCTGAACTTGGGATAAAACAAATCAAAACTTCTGCCTATCATCCGCAGACGGACGGATTGGTGGAGCGCTACAATGCCACCCTAAAGCAGACCATAATAAAACTCTTGGGCCTAGAAGCCAAAAGGTGGGAGGACATGCTACCTTTGGCCCTCTTCGCCATCCGCTGCAAACCCCAGAGCAGCACAGGCTACTCTCCGTATGAGTTACTGCACGGGCGTCCCCCGCGTACCCTGCTAGACATGGCACAGGAGGCCTGGGAAGCCGAGCCGGATCGTACACGTCCGCTCCCCGAATACCTCGAGAATCTGAAAACACACCTCTCCATGATCCGGGACATAGTTAGACAGAATCTGGGGAACGCTCAAGACAGCCAAAAGAAGCAGTATGACAAGGGCACCAGGTCCTGCGTCTTTGCTGTCAACGACTTGGTACTCCTCATGATGCCCTCGTCTGACCAAAAACTTCTTGGACAGTGGCAAGGGCCTTATACCATCCTCCGACAGGTGACCCCGGTTACCTATGAGGTAGAGATAGACCCTATACGTGGAACCTCCCAGATATACCACGTAAACTTGCTGAAAAAATGGGAAGGACCCCGTCCAGTTCTACACGGAAACCCCGTCCACCTTCCTTTCTCTTTTGACTCCTGTTTAGATCCGGAACTGACCCCCGTACAAACCCAGGAGTTACGAGAATTCCTGGCACCTCTGAAAGGGGTCTTCTCCTCCTCTCCTGGTCGAACCAACATCACCGAGCATGCAATAGAAATGGTACCAGGAAAAGTAGTCAGCTTAAGGCCCTACAGACTTCCCGAGGCCCGCCGAGCGGTCATACGACAGGAGATAGCGGACATGCAGAAGATGGGAATCATAGAGCCCTCAGTTAGCGACTGGAATTCTCCTATCGTCCTTGTGCCAAAACCAGATGGATCAGTCCGTTTTTGCATAGACTTTAGGGAGGTCAACAAGGTCTCTACCTTCGACAGCTACCCCTTGCCCCGGGTGGATGAAATGATTGAGAGGATAGGAAAGGCAAAGTACATATCGACCCTGGATCTATGCAAAGGGTATTGGCAAATACCCCTCAGGGAACAAGACAAAAAGAAGACCGCCTTTTCCACCCCTGAGGGGTTGTACCAGTTTTTAGTCATGCCCTTTGGTCTACATGGCGCCCCAGCCACGTTTCAGCGTGCATTGAACCACGTCTTGAGACCCCACTCACAGTACGCCGGCGCCTATTTAGATGATATCATCATCTTCAGCGACAGCTGGCCCCAACACTTGAAACATCTTTTTGACGTTGTCTCCTCCCTAGGATCCTTTGGGTTCGCCATTAACCCCGCCAAAACAACCCTGGCGGCGAAGACAGTTAAATACCTGGGGTACCTTCTGGGAGATGGCTTGATAAGACCCCAAGAAAGCAAAACTGTTGCTATTCGATCCCTTCCCTTCCCCCAAACAAAAAAAGATCTTCGAGCCTTCCTAGGGCTTCTCGGGTATTATCGACGGTTTGTGCCAAACTTTTCCCAGAGAGCCGCAGCCCTGACGGATCTGCTAAAAAAATCAAACCGATCCGAAGAGAAGCTACGGAACCCCTCTCCCGAAGCCTGGCAGGCCTTCACGGACTTAAAGGAAGCCTTGACCTCGAGTCCTGTATTGGTCCCCCCCGACTACTCCCTACCCTTTATCCTCCAAACGGATGCCTCCGATCATGGGTTAGGGGCGGTGCTGTCCCAGAAAGATCCCCTGGGTTATGAAAGGCCTATCCTTTATGTCAGCCGCAAGCTGTTTCCTCGTGAAAAACATTACGCCGTGGTGGAAAAGGAAGCCCTAGCCATCAAATGGGCGGTGGACCATCTCCGATATTATCTGGAGGGCAGAGACTTTGTCCTCTACACTGATCACGCCCCTTTGGAGTGGATGGCCCGGAACAAAGGTCAGAACGACCGAGTCCTCCGATGGTTTCTCTCCTTACAGCCCTTCCACTTCAAAACCAAACATAGGAAGGGATCCGAACAGGGCAACGCGGATTTCCTTTCGAGATAACCTTCATCTCCCTCCCCTACAAGAAGGACAGCTAGGGAAAGGGGATGTGAGACGACGCCCCGGCAACCCCAACATGAACACCGCCCTTCCCCGAACCTACCTCCTTCGCTACCCCCGGGACTGTATCCCCGGCCTCATAACTCCACCATAAGGACCAGACTCGAAACGCCAACAAAAGCCCAGAGAGTCACGCCCTTCTTTTCCCCGCAGGGACCAACCAGAACACCGGGTCTGACGGACTCAAATCTCGCGGACCCCAGAAGCTCCGCCCCTGTGGCAGCGACAGCACAGGATAAAAGAGAGAACCAGGAAGTGAAAGCCGTCGGAGATTTGTGGCAGGAACCTCGGACTGGTGGTCGTGAAGGAGAAGAAGCTGGAGACGGAGAGCAGACGGGCGAAGCAGACGTGTGGACCGAAGAGTGGTGGAGTCCACAGGAGGTGGCTGTAGAGCGGCCGTAACTCAACGGAGAGTTACGGCGGACTGCGTGAGTGCCTTTAACCTTACTATTGTCTGCTCGCTAGGAGTCCCCTGTAAAGTCCCTGTACAATATTCCCCTTCTCTTTAGAATCACGTCCCCTGCACTGTATTATAGTTGTATAGCACCCCACTGCGTGCCCCGCCATTTCCTTCACGTCCCGACCGAACACCCTTTCTTCTTACCGCCCCGTGTTCCTTCCTCCCGATACCTTCCTTCCCTCACTGTCTCTTTCCCTCCCTTCCCCAACACGTCCCGGGTGACGGTGAGCGTTACAGAGTTCCTGAGACTAGGATAGGACTAACGGTCCCTTGTTTTCTCTTTTGCTCCCTGCCCTCCGTGGATCCTCCACGTCACCGGAGCCGCCGTTGGAACCCCGAAGACAGCGAGCTGCAACGAAGACCCGGAGTGGATCCCGTACCCTGAAGTCTTCCTTGTTTTCATTGTGTCCTACCTCTGTGACTATCAGCAATAAACAACCACTATAGCACACTATATACGGCCTCCTCGCCTGCTTTTCCGGGCCGCTGCACACCCTCCCTCACACCTCCGATCTCACTAAGACAGATTGTGTAACCAATGAATTAGAAAAAGTTGAATACCTAGAGGGTTTTTTAACGAAAATGGAACATTTGGTGAAGTCGCTCATGTTACCCCTTCTGGAAAGGGTAAAGGGCATAGGGGAGAGACTAGTAAAAATGGAAGAACTAGTACAGATAAATAATGAGACGCTGATGAGACTCGTAGATCCAACAACATCGCCCTCAAACAGTATGAAACCAGCCAACCCTCTGAGCAATACAAATGGTATAAGGCCCGAACCTCACACTGATATATACATATGTTTGCCCATTGGACCTGTTAATCGATCTACTCCTGGGATTAAAGCCTCAACAAATAAGCCCCTAGATACACCAGGGGAAGTAAGATCAGAGGTAGAAAAAGATACACAGTCCAGGGAGCTGAGAACAGCCAATAAAAATGGGAAAACTGGTGTTAATGGACCAGATGAGGTATTGGGTAAAGGCCATCTTGAAAAAGAAAGACGAACAAATAAGAAAGAACGTATCGACTTGCCACCCAAATCATTCCCATACACTGTGGTTCTAGTAGGGGTACCAGAGCTGGAAGAGGGCAAGCTTGAAAAATACTCAGAATTAAAGAATAAAGTTAGCCATTGGCTTAATAGGTATAGGCCAATCCCACCATCCCTACATGGAGAAATTCTTCATGTTCGAAGAATAAGTTGGGTGGGCCAGAGACAAAAAGATAAAAAGGGTGACTGTGTCCTGGTGATAGACGGGTGGTAAAATAAATTTGCGGGTGGAGGCAGGAAAGTCTGGAGACCAGTATACTTACTGTAGATCTGAGGTACTTTTACCCCCCACCGCCCGTAGAGCAACGTAATAACTACTCAGAATGCACCAAGGGAAGGTTGTATGAGGACTCTTACAAAAACTACTATAAGGTACCAATCCAAAACCGTTTTGATATATTCCATGAACTAGAGGGACTGGAAGGAGTGGACTGACGGTGCAAGGAAACTTTAATTATCCACCACACAGTGCACGGTTCTAACCACTCCAAAAACTCTGGATGTGGAATTCTTCCCAAAAATAGTAACAGCTGATTGTGAAGATAACTTAGAATCCTCACTAACTACTATCCTATTAAATAGGACGGGGATGGATAATATTGAAAGGCAGCCTAGAATAGATGATGGATTACATACACAGAGCGGCCCAATAAAAGATCTGATCATCTTAACCAGTATACCAGAAAGTGATGCCCAAAGCAAAGACAAGTTAATTAATGGTAGATGGGTAATTATGTTTTGGAATATTGCAGGCATAAAATCTAAGCAGACTGATGGAACATGGTTGAAATTGGCAACTGAATATGATATAGTTAACCTTCAGGAGACTTGGTCAAAGGAGGCTTATCTCCCCGGGTACAAACATTTTTTTGTACCAGCGATAGCTTCAAAAGCGAGAAGAGCGAAGGGAGGCTTATGTATCTATATTTCAAATAGTTTGAAATATGAGAATATAGTAGTCCCAATTACCAACACATATTACCAAATGCTACAAATTTGTATTAACAAGCATAAACCCTACTGATTGTAAATTTTTATAATAACATTCCCGTTGAAGTACGGGAGGGGGTCATGAAGCAATTTACCGTAGATCTGAAATGCATGATCCATTGGAAAAATAAGGATGTTTTCACAGTTTGGGGTGGGGATTTTAATTGTTTGCTGTGTAGAGTGGGTGAACTTGGAATATGTGGTACAAACCTTGAAAAGGAAATATGTTTGTCTCATTTTAACCATAGCAACTGTGGGAATATGCTAAATGAAACCGTCTTCACAAGTGATTTGTGCTTTGCAAATAAGGTTTGCCAACCAGAGGTGAATTTTCACCCAACGGTTACTGGGAGAGGCTCAATGTCTATAATAGACTTCATATTGATCTCAGCCAAGCATGGTAATGAAGTGGCTAATTTTTAAACTTTAGAAACAGCACTGAGTGACCACTATCTTCAATCCATAGAAGTTGTAAATCCTGATTTTAGATATGATAAGGGCAACCCCAGCAGAGACCCGATAGATAATATAATATTGCAGTGGCAAAACGGTTATGCTTTGAGATGGATAAAAATAGTCCCGGATGACTTCCTAGGAAAAATGATTAAGCAGTGCAAAATAAGTTTGGATAAATGTCTCGATATTGATTCTTTGGATTGCCCAGTTCTTGATCATTTTCAAAAAATAAACTGCCAGATTAAAAATAGTTTATGGGTTGACTGTAAAAGAGGCAAAAAATATGAGCCTAGGTGGTTTGACAAACCGTGTATAATAGCACATAGTAATTTAAAGCAGGCCCTAAAAAATTTACCACGTGATTATGATCTAATCAAAAACTGCCGTAAGGCATATAAAAAAATGCACAAAAAGAAAGAAATGAATCCATAAAAAGGGAGGCATGGGAATCACTTTGTGAGGCATCTGAGAGCAAGGATGTAGCTGCTTTCTGGAAGGTAGTAAATACACCCCTTCTTGTGGAACAAGGTAAAGCAAGTATAGCGATTGCAATAACAGGACCTGAATGGGTAAAACACTATGACAATCTGTATAGCAAGGTGGGCTGGAACGAAGAAGCCACATTAACAGAAACCCAGGATGAGGTGACTATTAATATCAACATGTTTGACTTAAATATAACACTAAATGAGGTAATTGTTGGTATTAATGCCAGTATGGGGGGAAAAGCTTGAGGCCCTGATGGGGCTCCCCTTACCGAAGTTGAATACTATATTTAGTGGTTAACCTGTCTTTTTATAGCATTTGAAGACTATTTTATGTCAATTTTAGTATTCAGTAGTATTCTTTTTGTGAAGCCTAGTGTATGAAGACTACTGGAATGTGAGTGATACTTCTTGAACACCAACAGAATACTTCTCACATACTCATTTGCTAATCAAATAGTCTTCATTTACAATGCACATTATTCTATTCAAGTGTTGCATGCTGAATTGAATGATTTTTTATGCGAAGATTTGTAGGAATATGAGCTATTATGTGCTTACTACTAGCATATTAAAAAGATGTATGTGCAAAGCATTTTTGTCCAAACTTTGAAAGCTTAACTGAATGGTATGGCTAGGTTAATAATATTCTATCACAATACCAACCAACAAACATGCATGTGTGTGTATATATTTTCATTATTATTAGGATCAATTTAAATTATTAGAGCCTTAAATGTAGTGCTATTCTGAAAAAGATGTAACATCTAAGTAGTAATAAAGTTTACAAACTGTTTGTGGTTTTTTTTCTCAAATCATTTAGATACTCTTAAAAAACCCTAATATATGTGGCTGTTATAGTAAAGGAATAAACAGTTCCACAATAATATTGTGACAGTTTTAGTAAAAGAATAAGTGAAGTGTTGAAACAACTTTGTGTTTTGAATCCTGAACTCTGTTCAACATCCTCTGATTAGTTCACTTTTCATCCTTGTTCGTAAAAAAAAAATTTGCAACATCTGACACTCAAGGGGAAAAATATCTTGTTCTCACATAAAACGCGCTCTGATGTCTTTCGGCCAAGTTTGCGCTATATAAAACTCCACTTAAATGTTTTACTCTCAACACAAATTAAAATGCGTTCTGTGTCTCACCTGCCTCTACAATAGTTGGCTCAAACAAACAAAAATAAAGGCTTCTGAAGATCGTGTGCACATCTGCAGAGAGGTTGTAAGTATATGTTGGGGACAGGTTGTCTTTGCAAATGTTTGATGGCCGCCAAGTTAATTCTTACACTGTGCACCTGGTGCAGTCCCTTTTCTGTTTCTTTTATCTACTTGCATTGTATTAGGGAGGAAGTGGAAGTACAGTGCCAGTGTGACCAAGATTAAGGGTGATAGAGCTGTTGTGCCAAGCAGGTTGTGGATCCGGTGCTCTGCTCAATGGAGAGGGGACGGAGAAAACATTCTTCCATTCAGTTCAGTATTTTTTTGAGGGGGCTGGAAAGGAGGGAGAGGCAGGAAGTTAGAGCTGCGCTTTGTGTGAAAGGCGGGAGAACGTGACTTAAATGGAGCCATTGATTGTTTTATTTCCCATGTCAAACATGATTACTTTAGAAGCCATCCTAGAATTATTGAATGACCATCGAACTACTGTAGCAGTAATGTTCATGTCATCTGACATCATCAACTCTTGAAGTCATCAACTAAGTTTAGAAACTTGGGAGATGATGATTGGAGGATGACTTGAAAATGAGCATCTGATGACTTCACAAGATGTGAATATTCCTGATGACTCAAGGAAGATTTGAAAGTATCTGATTACTTCACAAGGTGTGACTATTTCTGATGACTTCAGGATGATCTGATGACTTCACTATCATCAATACAATAGCATTGTTTCTGATGATATTCAAATGATTTGTATGCATTTACATATTGATTAGGTATTTGAGTATAATGTATTTATGTATGCATAATGTATAGTAACCCAAACAATATTTCCTGTATTTCTGTGTATCTCTATGCATTAAATATATGATCTGAAAGGTGTAATATGTACAGTGTGTGTGTTTAGTTGCGCTATAGGTAGACCATCCAAACAGTGCAGTTGGCCTATTTGTCTGGCTGCTCTAAGCTTCTGATAACCATTGTACAGTGCTCTCAGCGTTTATATTTTAGCGTAGGTTATTCAAAGAATTTTGGCTGTTCAGCCTTTCGTGCACAGCAGGTGGCAAACATGGTTTATAAGGAAAAACAGCACGATAAGGGAAAGACTAGTACATTAATACAGCTAAAAGGGGGAGCAATGGTGGCAATGTGATTGTGGCGTGCTAAAACAGGACAAGAACCCCTGACAGATTGAGCTCCATCTTGGCTCAGTAGTAGTTAAATGTATTGAAGCTAACTGGGAAAAATACAGAGCGCTCATATCAGACACATATAGGCACCACTGCCACAGAACACTTGACAAAAACTCAACAGTGGCTTAAACTCAGTATTGGGATGTGAAGTTTCGTACAGTGCAGTACTGCCAAGTATCACGCATTAGGCGTTAGACTAACGCATTTGAGATGCTCCGCATCTCCGCAATGAAATGCATTGTCACACATTTATAGCACCTCAGATGCCTTCCTGGGTGCTGCTATGTTGCACTTCCACCAGTAGGCAAAGCTTTAGCTGACAGAATGCGCTCTGTGCGCCGCTTGAGGCAGGATTGGGGGCTGGCTCAGCTCTTGGCTAGCAGCAGTGGCTCCAATTTTTCACCCAATGCCACAGCAATTTAAATTTCAGTAATGACGTCACCTCATGAGTCTTCAGTGTGGATTTTGCTCTCCTAGTCAACAATAGGCAGGCCTGGCTGTCCATGGTGCGAGAGGACCCCAGTTTAAGTTCTTTGGCTGTGCAGTTTGAGAGAGTAACCGCCCGCTGCAGAATGCCCTACACTTAGGCGCAATCATGCTGCACACTGATCTGTACTGCGGCGGCTGCAGGATAGTGGTCGTGCAGTATTCAGCAGCCTGGTCATCCTGCACTGTACCAGTGCAGATGTGATGAAGAGCAATGCTGGATGAGGTGGTCGGTGTCCTGTACCGCAGCGCTGCCTGCCCCAGACCGGGAGGTGCAAGGGGGAGTTGTCGCAGCTGTCCTCTCCCGTACCATCAAGGCGCTCGCTAACACAAAGTAAGTGTCACTGTATTAATCTTCTCCTTGGCTTCCAAATTTAATTCAGCCCCTTACAGTAAAACTTACACCTGAGTGATCCGCAGCAGTCACACTGCAGTACGCACAAAATTCAGTTTAGCCACGTTTCCAATCTGGGCCATTACCTTAGGGAGCGCTGATTGACGATTAAAGACTCCCTCATCCTCATGATACGTATGGTGATGGTAATTGAATTAAGTGTCTTTGATTTCAGCATTTGTGGATATTATCTTAGGGCAGCCAATGCTCTGTTCCTATTGTTTATCAGTTAGTGTAGTTGACAGTACCTTGTCCCAGTATTTGCTGAGTGGTTCCAGCAGTACCTCTAATGCTACAGTTCAGGATGGCAGCACAGAGCTGATGCTCCGTGCTGAACGCTTTTTCCAGCTTCCCGAGCGGCACCCCGGCGAATTGTATTTGCATCCAGAACAACGATTCTCCAGCCGGAATGCTGGCAGATAAACTGAAGATCTACATCGCCCATCTCCGATCTAGCATTGCAGAGAAATGAGCTGTGATGTCCCCGCACACGAAGATGCTAAGATGGCGCATGGAGAGGTGAGAGGTCACGTCCCGTGATCTTGGCGGCTGGGAAAAAGGCCCTGGGGCCGTATGTGGTGAACGGCTCAGAATAGCACGAAGGAGAATAACGGCAGCCAGTGAGGTGGGACGAAGAAGGCTAACCCACAGTGAGCAGTCGAAGCAGGGACCCTGCCGGCAAAATTGCTCGATCCCCGATGGCGTAGGAGATTGTGCGCATAACAGTTACAAGGGCGAGCTACGGCCACATACGTGACCTAAGGCTGCAGGCTGAAGCGAACGAACCGATAGGTGCGAAGAGAAAGCAGACCGCGCATCCGACCCAAACTAACTGCTCATCAAGAATAGTGATTTCTCATTGTCATGAACGGTGTTGGCGTTTGCGGCACAGAGGAAATGGAAGAGCCTGTGACCAGCAGCCCCTGAGAGAGTCAGCAAAAAGCTATGGGGTTCGTGGAGAATACGTGCAGGCTGGACACACAGCGTTGCAACACAGGAGAAGATGCAGTTAATAGGATCGATGCAACGCATACAGCAACAGGCAGTAATAAACCGAGTCACAACACAGCTTGAAGCAGATTTAGGTGAGGAGCGCCGCAAGTACTACTGTACAATGGACTAAAGGAGTGAATTGAGAAACTACTGGCCAGACTACCTAAGACTCCCTTTTGAGACACTAGAGCGAGCATCGGAACCTGGGGCATTGGAGACAACAGGACCGGGGCTCCCCAGCAGCACCTGAACGAGTAAGAAAGCCCCCCAGCGGCCTGCCTGACTTAAAAATGGCGGCAGCTGGCACAAATATACAGGCATCAATACCAACGCAAGGGCCAGAGACGGCGTACAAGGTAAATAATGTGCAGGAGGGAAGGAGCAACCACAAGACTGGGGCCCAGAAGGGATAATAAGGGCAGATCAATCCTCTCAAGGGGTGAACTGACATTAAGCTACATATCAATGAACTGTCCTCCTTTAGACACTTAGGGTAATTGAAATCAAAACTCTCCATGAGTCTTTTTTGTGAAACGCGCCTGACCCCAAAGTTGTGCAACAAAATAGCACCTGCAGAAGATCGTCGCCAGGGAACAAAAACAATAGCCCTAAGGGAGGCTCCTGACCGTAGAGACCTAGCTTTTTGGCTGATGCCCAGTGGAGCTACTAGATAGCTAAAGAGGAGATGGGCTGTGGACTACCCCTTCATCCGTCACCTACCCAACCGGACATTGGGCTGACCTTACTTTGTCTCTCTGTCGTATTCTCCCTCCTACCCCTTTACTCCACCCACTTTCTCCTTTTCAATCCATTTATCCCTCCTCTCTGCTCTTTAATTATTTGAGACCTAGCTGTTTGGCTGATGCCCGGTGGAGCTACCTGATCGCGATAGAGGAGATTGGCTGTGGTCTTCCCCCTTGGCCATCACCTACCCAGCCGGATTTTGGGCAGACTCTCCTTCATCTCTCCATCCTATATCCCTCCTTCCCCTTTACCCCACCCCCTTACCCTTCTAAGCTCCATTTATTTTGTCTTCTACGCCCTTGAAATATTTTTCTAGGAACTGATGTAATTTTGTGGAACCTTATGTAAAGCGCTCTGATACCTCCGGGTCTAGCAAGCGCTATATAAAACTCAAATAAATAAATACATAATTTATACAAAACCTATACTTTGCATTTTCCCCATGTCACCTGCCCATAGGCCCAACGTGCACAATATTTATGTTGGTCTGTACTGAGAGTTTGTGCTGGCAGCACTGGCTTGGCGCAGGATGTTTTCCCTACCTGCACCTGCCCCCTTCAGCCCATCTGAACTTAATCGACCGGCAGGGGCGGAGGGATTTGAATTTCACCCTTACCAGTGAAGCCCTCCAGCCATGTCGTTTGTCCCTCTCTGGAGAAGAGGTGGTCTGTGACCGCAACCCTAACCTGAATTGGGAGAGAGACAACACAGCAAAGAGGCTGGCTGTCATGGCACCAGCAGCACTGAAAGAACTTCAGAGAGAAGAGCTGGCCTGAGAGGGTGAGAGTTATTGCTCAGCTGCAAGGCCATCCCTGCAATGTCAGTGTGCAGCAGTCATGGGTATGCAGCTGTGGTAAACTTCCTCACAAGCTCTTTTTTTCTTCAATATTATCACTATGAGGCCCTTCTGCGACGTTACCGCCTTTCTACGATGTTACCACCCTTCTATTTCTGGTACTTTTCAGCAGTTTTAAGGTCTTCCTAGAGTTTCTTGTTGCTGGAATAGGGGTAATTTGTGATATTTATATGTTACCCTTGTCTTCATTGCTTGATTTTGCTTGTGCGAAAGTGTCACTCATAATCGTTGAATGTCACTCATAATCACACTAAAATTACGAAAATGTCACAAATAGCTATCTTAAAACCTTGGCGGCTATGACAGTGACATGGATAAGACTGTGTTAGCTTAATAATTGGATGTGAATTAGAACTACAGCCCCCAAAATGCACTTCAATTTTAATTAGGAGCCAAAAATGCAACGTGAGATCTGGGTTGAAAGCCTCAGCGTGAAGCTGGCTACAAAAAGCAAAAGAAGGATGTGGGATTTGAATGTATGTGTGTGTGTGTGTGTGTGTGTGTGTGTGCGCGAGTGCGCGTGTGTGCTGCACGCTAAGGAGGAAAGGTAGGTGCAGTGGAGACAGAGGAGAGCTTTTTGTTTGTCCCTTCCGTTGCCTCCGAGAGCTCACTATCTCCCAGTGACACGTTGGGCTCAACTCTTCGCCTCTGCTCTCCTCATCACTTGCATGCAACAGGTAAGCTCTGCTGGGCGGGCCAGCGTCCATTTTATTCTTTAATTCACTGCCACATTGAGGTGCTGATGTATGAAACATAGTGTGCATGTTGCAGTACCTTCTTAACCATGAAAAAAGCCTTTTTTGTTTTGTTTTTCTCAAGCTGTTTTCATCTAACTGAAAGCAGCAGGCAGAAAAGATTTTCTTTTGACCTTTTAGTTCTCGCGGTCTTATTGAATTTTAAAGACCCTGTTTTACATTAATTTCGAATATGTGGTTTCTTGTGAGGAAGGGAGCTGAGAGAGATAATGTTCGCATTCCTGGACAGTATTACACAAATATCTCCTTCCTAGATTCCACACTTAACCGGTCTACACCTCGACAGGACAGACTTTCAAACGCGCTTACAGTGCCTGGTAAGTTAACTCTGTTCAGTCTGTAAAAGGACCAGCACGCCAGGCACGTCAACTCATGTTTTCCTCCATAAACATGTTTACTATGGGATTGTTTATATAGAAACATCAATGCTCACAGAGTTATATAACCTGCTGTATGATACTGGTGACTGCACATTGCCAAAATGACATAGTCAAGCTGACAAACCGATCTGCTCGGATCAACTGTAGACAGATTGGCTGGAGTCTCGTGGATATGGTAGTGATAGAAATTGGGTGGAGTAAGATGTGCCAGGGGATATAAGGATATTAGCTGACACAAGAAAGGGTGGTAAAAATTCGGCATGAATGAAGATTGTAACATGATAAACAAGTGCAATAAGTAATGGGTTGTGCACATGAATAAGGCAACATAATTAAAAGAGAAGACACCTGAAGGTGTGTAGAGTTAGTCAAGATATGTCGGAGTGTGCCGGAGGCCATGGGGAAAAAAATGCCTGAGATAAAGAAATCGTCAAAATTCATCATGGGGGAAAAGTAATATGCAAGACATAACCAAGGGCGTGAAATAGTGCACAGGAAAAAAGAGACCTAATACTAAGAGGCAAGGCACCAGGTGCTTTACAAACAAGCATTAAAAATGCAATAGGTCTAGCCTTTCATTAGGTTAAAGCCATTTGCTTTGCTATACAATACCATTACCAATGCAAATGGCTTTAACTTAATCAAAGGCGAGACCTAGTGCATTTTCAGTGCTTGTTTTCTTTATGGTTAAGCAAACACTCCATAGGAGTGCATGTGTTTTCCAGCAGTCTCATGTGCTTCTCTTCCCCCTCCACCGCTCCATGTTGCTCTTGTCAGTGTGATGGAGCAAGTATTCGCATGTTACGCCACTTGCTTGTATCAAGAACCTCAAATAATGTTAATTGATTAATCCAACCTGTTTGTCTTACTAATATTGCACATTTACACTACACGGGGGTGTCCCAGAGAAGCTTGCCTATGTGTTTACTGAACGGTAATAACGCTTGCCTTTAAAATGGTTGCTGCTTTGCGGGAATTTAGTCTGCGCATGCGTCGGTCATACCCATGTGATGTGACGCACTCGCAGTTCTGGAGGGAACTTGTTGCTGATGCGCAGTACTGCTAAAATGTCCGCTTTGTTTTCTCACATGCACCGTGCTTGCATTGACACTTTCGCAAAGCTGTCTGTTCTGCCTAACTCCTAATGCTATAGTTATTATAAAGTAAGGGGTGTAGTATAGCCAATCACGGTATACAGTGTATTCATTTTTTCCTGTGTTTCTAAATTGTTTTCGCTTGCTTTTCCTGTATCATAACTTCGAGGGCCTGAGAGGCGCTTGCTACTCCATATTTGAAGCTCCTATGGTCCCAGTCACGTGATGGGGGGGAAATGAACCTGGCCGCATTGGAAATCAGCCAGCTGGCAGCCAAGGCTAAGATGTTCATGAGAAACGACCTGCGACCCAGCAAGACGAAGCTGAACTACACCTGCACTTGCTACATTTGTATAAACCTTACTGTGTACCCTATTATCTTCTAAAATTCTCATGCCATGGGAACTGGAATGTAAGGGGTGGGTTCGAAAATTGAATATTAAGCCTGAGAAAGTCTAAAATTTAGGAGGTACCATGACCTAACCTCCTCCCTTGCCCAATCAGAATTTAGGGAACCTTTCACTTGCAACATTTGTGGGTGGTACACTGACCCGAAAACAGTATAATTAGCCTAGGTTTAGCTAGAGAAATTGTCCTACTTGTCCGAATAGCTGACCTGTCACTGACCCAACGAACTCTATAGGTGATTGATACAGAGAGCTGCGGAGCACTCTGTCCATAATTTCCACAGACGCAGTCGGGATCTGGGAAACCTTAAGTGTTGGCGAAGCACTTTGCTGGGAGATTCGAAAACCCAATCGGGGTTATTGGCAGATTCCTTGCAGAGAGGTAGTAGCGCAGGCGTTGCATCCGAAGCTGCAGGTGTTGGTCGTACCCTTTGGTGAGCCCAGTTCTGGCCTGAATCCTGGAGTTATCCTGTCCTGACTGTCCATGAGCCGTACCTGCTCGCCTACTGGCAGCCTAAGTCCTTGAGGGTCCTTTCCCGCCTTTTCCAACTGACCTGTGGCCAGGGTTAGTCTTCAACCTATCCTAGGTAAATATAACTGAGTGTGGGTGTTGTTTATCTAAACTTCTCTCTCTTGCCCCGAATAAAGCATATTTGCCTACGTCCTTTACCCTGTTTTCTATAAATAAGGTTTTCGTGCATTTTGTTTATTAGCATGTTCCACTCTCCTTCTACCCTTAGTCAAATACTGAATCGTTCACACATATAGTCTGTTCCATTCTTACCCTCCCTCTAGAGAATAAGCAGATCTGGATAAATCATCTTGCATAAGTTTCGTTTCTTACAAACCGTTAGTGATAACCGAAAGTCTGCTTTGATTAGTATGCTCTTTCTTTACCCGCCTTTAGTGAAGTTGTGAAAGTCTGCTGGTCTAAAATAGCGTGTTCCTTGTTTTCCCTTCCCTTTATTTTCCGATTTCTAAATGTTTCTTACTCTAATTCATAGTTACACCCTCTTTTTAATTCTAGTTATAGACTGTTTGATCTGTGTAAATGTGTGGCTCATGGCAATAGAAGACGAAGAAAATTAGATAAAGGTGTTGAAAACTTCATGTGTCTGTGGTTATTATAAAGTACAAGCATTATTTCAAATGTTGCATGGTATTTTGGTGCTATCTACTTACTCCCAAAACTAGCTCCTGATCCATTGTGATCTTGGGTACCTGTCACAAGGATTTGTAAATCAGGTACACAGAAATAGAAAGAGGAGAATCTGAATTGCTGATAACAGTGTGTTGGTTACCTGATTAAAGTATATAAAGTACGAAAATTATTTTTCATGGGCCCAAGTGTGCATTAGGTTTAGTCGGGTGACCTGCGCGCTCTATCAGTAATTTTCTGGTAGCAGAGCTATGGTCAGGACTAGTTAACCCCTTCGACGCTGATGACGAGCTGGGCTCGTCATGGCGTAGCCTCCTCGCACGCTGATGACGAGCCCAGCTCGTCACGTAAAGTGCGTTTTTTAAAAACCCAGCGTGCGAGCGGAATTCCGCTAGCGCGCATGCGGTTAAGATAGGTAGATAGGTTACTGGTTGATGAACTGTGAAAATAAAAGTGCTGCTAAAATTTTTTTTTTTTATTTCTGCTAAAATCGATCGAAAATAAAATTGCTCTGAAATTTTATAAAATGTTTTAAATATGTTTTATGAAATGCTGCTATATGATTTTTATGTATTAACAACTTGTTAGTGATTGTTATATGTTGTCTGGAATCCCCGGGGCAGATTAGCGGGTGGTGAGGAGAATCCACTTGCAGAGAGGTCACTTACAGTGAGGAAAATTAGTGCATGGTTAGGTAGAACTGGAAGCGCTAATTAGGGTTTTCTGTATGAGTAGTTGAATAAATGATAGCAACGAGTGCGCTATTGAAGCTTCAGTTGTGATATAACCTAGTAAGGGTCACACGAGGAAGGAGTAGTAGGTTCATCAGAGCTTGAGTGATAGCAAAGGAGTTTGCTAGTGAAACTTTAGACTTAGTATATATCCCGAAAAGAGTGGATGAGCCAAAGAAGTAGCAGGTTCTCTAATGCTTGTGTGAAGGGTAGGCAGAAGGGATCTATCCGTAGTGTATGAAAAGTAGACAGAAGAGGTTTACTTGCAGTGAAACAAATCTTTCTTTCTAGACACTCGAGTACAGTGGCGAATGTTATGCGTTGTAAACTAAATAGAGCACTTGCACTTTAAGAAAAGAAATAGAGTGTCCGTTACCTTGTGAAGGAGGGAGTCAGTTGCGGAGCTGCGCTGACGTCACTCTGTGCCGCGCTGGTATTGGTCGGAAATAGCGGGTGTGTAACGGAGCTGGTATTGTAAAGGAGGGGTGAGTGCCGGAGAGTGAGACCGCGTCTCACGGAAAGGCCGCGCATCGATTGGCTGAAATTATTGGTAACGACAGTGTTGATTAGTTGTTGAAATTTATAAGATACCCTAGCATTGGAAGAAAATTTGTAAACAAAAGTACGTGATTCAAGCCTGAGTTAGGTTTTACGAGGTATATGTGGTATCCCAAATTTTTACCTGATCCGAAATATTTAGGGTTTGGTAAGGATCAGATGCTAAGAGGCAGACCTTATAATATGTACGGAAGCAAGAGAAAAATGACTCTCGTAGACAAAGTTAAAAATTATTTCAAGAAGGATAAACCCATCAAAACTAGAGAGGGTATGATCATTCCACCACCTAATACTCCTGCATCTTTCATGTTATTTGATAAAGGGTATCATACCTGTGTTTGGTTGGAAAATTGGGTGGAATATACCAAAGATGACAGAGTTTTAGCATTTCCTTTAGATGGTACCTTTAATGGTAGAATTTTGTTTAATTTGAGGACCCGAATGAATGACTTACATCCCAGACCAAGGTTGACGCAATATGAGGCTTTAGAAGAATGGGAGATTGAGGCCTTTGAGCGAGACAGACATAGGATTGACAAAGGAATAAGTAAATGGTATCAGAAAATGAAGGGAGAAACCAAAGAGAAAAAAATGAAGCAGTGGAGACAGAATATGATGATAGAAGGACTATTCCCAGTACGTACTGTAGACAAACCCGTAGGAGGAAAAAGGGAAGAGAAAACCCGACACTTAATGACTGCAGGTGATTCAGAAGATCAGTACCTGGAGGATTTATTAATAAAAAATCCACCGCCATATGATGAGGAATCTAGGTCCTTGAGTTCGAAAAATCCATTCTTTAGACCATTCAGTAAAAGAAGGGCCAGTGCATCCGATACGACAAGTCCAGGTTACAGATCTAGTGGTAATGAAGGATTGAGTATGCCCGATACAACTGTTCCATTTTATAGACCGTCCTGTGGTGAGGGACAATTCCAACTGCCCCGAATCTTCACCCACCTTTAATTCCACAAATAATGCACGAAACTTCAATGGAAAAGGTTTTACAGGACCGAGAAAGAGAAGCTTTACCTAAGTAGAGAAATGAACTCATTCAGAAATATATCCCAGTTAAATTCAAGTCATGAAGCTCTGACAATTCCAGTAACTATTGGCCCAGTTGTCCCTCTATATGGGGATAGACAGGCTAGTCCAAAGGCTCCAGTTGTTACTCCAGCGGTAGTGCAGCCAAGAAAAGAGCCCTTAATAGTTGAGGATCAGGCAAGTGAATGTGAATCTGTATTTTCCCTAATGGATTTGCCCTTAAGGGAACCAGAAGGCAGTGCAAAGAGAAAGAACACTCAGACTAGTGCAAGAGAAGTCCTGATAGAGTCATCTGCAGGTACTCGAAGTGCCACCGTAGTGACTCCGAAAGAAATAGATCGATGGACCCGAGAATTAGAAAAGATAAATCCTCAGCCAAGACCATTAGATATTTACAAGTTAAGAATAGAGTTGGAAGAACTGATGGCTGGGAATGTGGGACTAGACAGGCTGAACACCCTTAGTGAGGAAGAGTTACTATTCATTTTCAAAAGTATTACCAGAAACACCAGAGTGTTCCATGAGAAATTAATGGACACAGCATCTAATATGGGAATAGACGTCAGCAGTTCCAAAGTATTGCAGAAGCCCTACAGAGCAGAATTTTCTGACAAAGATTTAGAAAACATGAACGTGTCAGGGAAAAAGGTGCAGATAAGAGAATTGCTGAACCTGTTACAAAAATGGGGAGATCTTGAAAAATGGAAAGCCAGATGGTCAAAGAAAAAGGAAGACAGTAGATCCAGACAAGTGTCTTCTGAATATGTCCAAAAAGAAACTGACAAGGCAGAAACATTGTATCCTATGAGAGAAGTGCCAGGTGGAGGATATGTACATGTTCCATGGTCCAGACAGGATATTGTGTCATTTACAAATGATTTCCCAAAATTGCGAGAGAAACCTGTAGACTGGTACAGACAGGTCGAGAGATTTGTTAAAGTACAAAAATGTCTCCTGAAAGATCTAGATGGGTTCTTTGACATTGTAGTTCCCGTAGATTTGTGGACAGAATGTAAAATTGCTGTTGATTAGCCAAGTGAAGAATATGCCAGAGACAAAAAGACATGCGCTCCTTCAGCGGAGGTGATGAGAAAATATGACCAGGTAATACTGTACTTAAAAGGAAAGGTGCCTGCTAAAGAAACTGACTGGACTCGCATAGCTAGAACTACCCAAAATCGTGATGAAACTGTGCATTCATACTATGAACGACTGTTACAGGTTTTCAAAACGTACAGTGGACTAGATATCATTGAGATGAAGGATATTACCCATTTCATTTATCGATTCGTGTTAGGGCTGAGACCTGAAATTTCTCAGTGGATCAAAGACAATAATATCTGTTGGCAAGCCAAGCCCATTGATGAGGTCCTGAAGTATGCTAAATATTGTGAAGATGAGCTGGAAAATAAACGAAAAGAATTAAAGAAAAAGTTATGTGGGCGCAAGTAAAATTAGCAGAGCGTCAAGAACAGCAGTTAAGTAAAGCGAATAATACCCAGAATCAGAACTTTGGGGGTGGAGGGAAGCCCAGAGTAAAAGTGAGCCGAGAGGAGGCTCGAAAAAAATTTCCCTGTCACGGGTGCGGAAAAATAGGGCACTGGAGGGACGAGTGTAAGGCTGTGCAGAACGATAATGTGCAAAATAATGATTTGAATCCACAGGTGCAGAATGAGTGGCCGCGAAAGACACAGCAACAGTTGCCTCGTGCACCTAGGCCAAACTATAGGAGCAGAGCACAACAGAGTGAGGAAGCAGAGGTTCGGGATGGAAGGGAGGTTAGAAATGCAGCAACTTCGCAATTCCTGTTGAATGATACATTCCTCTGTGATGAACCTTACTGACGGTGCCTGAGGGGGGAGGACGAGGAGTGCGTACTTGGTGCCTCCTTGCCGGTAGACCAGTCAGGGCCATACATTAAAGGAAAGGTTGAAGGAAATGATGCCACCTTTCTGTTGGACACTGGTGCTACCCTTTCTACTGTGAGAACAGCAGATGTTCCAAACCTACCCCTCTTGTGAGAAGCAATCCAAGTAGTGGGTGTTTCTAATCAATTAAATAGTACCCCAGTTACCGAGCCCATGGATATCACAATAGGGAACTTCAAAGAAATGCACAGATTTGTAGTCTGTGGTTCAAGTCCTGTGAACTTACTAGGACGTGATTTGCTGTGCAAAATGAATTGTACCATCTTTTGCACACCAAAAGGCGTTGAAATACGGACCCCAGATGTAGATGGAATTTACAAATTATTGTTAATAAGGCCTGACTCAGAAATCAAAAGACTGCACATTGCCGAAATGACATAGTCAAGCTGACAAACCGATCTGCTCGGATCAACTGTAGACAGATTGGCTGGAGTCTCGTGGATATGGTAGTGATAGAAATTGGGTGGAGTAAGATGTGCCAGGGGATATAAGGATATTAGCTGACACAAGAAAGGGTGGTAAAAATTCGGCATGAATGAAGATTGTAACATGATATACAAGTGCAATAAGTAATGGGTTGTGCACATGAATAAGGCAACATAATTAAAAGAGAAGACACCTGAAGGTGTGTAGAGTTAGTCAAGATATGCCGGAGTGTGTCGGAGGCCATGGGGAAAAAAATGCCTGAGATAAAGAAATCGTCAAAATTCATCATGGGGGAAAAGTAATATGCAAGACATAACCAAGGGCGTGAAATAGTGCACAGGAAAAAAGAGACCTAATACTAAGAGGCAAGGCACCAGGTGCTTTACAAACAAGCATTAAAAATGCAATAGGTCTAGCCTTTCATTAGGTTAAAGCCATTTGCTTTGCTATACAATACCATTACCAATGCAAATGGCTTTAACTTAATCAAAGGCGAGACCTAGTGCATTTTCAGTGCTTGTTTTCTTTATGGTTAAGCAAACACTCCATAGGAGTGCATGTGTTTTCCAGCAGTCTCATGTGCTTCTCTTCCCCCTCCACCGCTCCATGTTGCTCTGGTCAGTGTGATGGAGCAAGTATTCGCATGTTACGCCACTTGCTTGTATCAAGAACCTCAAATAATGTTAATTGATTAATCCAACCTGTTTGTCTTACTAATATTGCACATTTACACTACACGGGGGTGTCCCAGAGAAGCTTGCCTATGTGTTTACTGAACGGTAATAACGCTTGCCTTTAAAATGGTTGCTGCTTTGCGGGAATTTAGTCTGCGCATGCGTCGGTCATACCCATGTGATGTGACGCACTCGCAGTTCTGGAGGGAACTTGTTGCTGATGCGCAGTACTGCTAAAATGTCCGCTTTGTTTTCTCACATGCACCGTGCTTGCATTGGCGCTTTCGCAAAGCTGTCTGTTCTGCCTAACTCCTAATGCTATAGTTATTATAAAGTAAGGGGTGTAGTATAGCCAATCACGGTATACAGTGTATTCATTTTTTCCTGTGTTTCTAAATTGTTTTCGCTTGCTTTTCCTGTATCATAACTTCGGGGGCCTGAGAGGCGCTTGCTACTGCATATTTGAAGCTCCTATGGTCCCAGTCACGTGATGGGGGGGAAATGAACCTGGCCGCAGTGGAAATCAGCCAGCTGGCAGCCAAGGCTAAGATGTTCATGAGAAACGACCTCCGACCCAGCAAGACGAAGCTGAACTACACCTGCACTTGCTACATTTGTATAAACCTTACTGTGTACCCTATTATCTTCTAAAATTCTCATGCCATGGGAACTGGAATGTAAGGGGTGGGTTCGAAAATTGAATATTAAGCCTGAGAAAGTCTAAAATTTAGGAGGTACCATGACCTAACCTCCTCCCTTGCCCAATCAGAATTTAGGGAACCTTTCACTTGCAACATTTGTGGGTGGTACACTGACCCGAAAACAGTATAATTAGCCTAGGTTTAGCTAGAGAAATTGTCCTACTTGTCCGAATAGCTGACCTGTCACTGACCCAACGAACTCTATAGGTGATTGATACAGAGAGCTGCGGAGCACTCTGTCCATAATTTCCACAGACGCAGTCGGGATCTGGGAAACCTTAAGTGTTGGCGAAGCACTTTGCTGGGAGATTCGAAAACCCAATTGGGGTTATTGGCAGACTCCTTGCAGAGAGGTAGTAGCGCAGGCGTTGCATCCGAAGCTGCAGGTGTTGGTCGTACCCTTTGGTGAGCCCAGTTCTGGCCTGAATCCTGGAGTTATCCTGTCCTGACTGTCCATGAGCTGTACCTGCTCGCCTACTGGCAGCCTAAGTCCTTGAGGGTCCTTTCCCGCCTTTTCCAACTGACCTGTGGCCAGGGTTAGTCTTCAACCTATCCTAGGTAAATATAACTGAGTATGGGTGTTGTTTATCTAAACTACACTCTCTTGCCCCGAATAAAGCATATTTGCCTACGTCCTTTACCCTGTTTTCTATAAATAAGGTTTTCGTGCATTTTGTTTATTAGCATGTTCCACTTTCCTTCTACCCTTAGTCAAATACTGAATCGTTCACACATATAGTCTGTTCCATTCTTACCCTCCCTCTAGAGAATAAGCAGATCTGGATAAATCATCTTGCATAAGTTTCGTTTCTTACAAACCGTTAGTGATAACCGAAAGTCTGCTTTGATTAGTATGCTCTTTCTTTACCCGCCTTTAGTGAAGTTGTGAAAGTCTGCTGGTCTAAAATAGCGTGTTCCTTGTTTTCCCTTCCCTTTATTTTCCGATTTCTAAATGTTTCTTACTCTAATTCATAGTTACACCCTCTTTTTAATTCTAGTTATAGACTGTTTGATCTGTGTAAATGTGTGGCTCATGGCAATAGAAGACGAAGAAAATTAGATAAAGGTGTTGAAAACTTCATGTGTCTGTGGTTATTATAAAGTACAAGCATTATTTCAAATGTTGCATGGTATTTTGGTGCTATCTACTTACTCCCAAAACTAGCTCCTGATCCATTGTGATCTTGGGTACCTGTCACAAGGATTTGTAAATCAGGTACACGGAAATAGAAAGAGGAGAATCTGAATTGCTGATAACAGTGTGTTGGTTACCTGATTAAAGTATATAAAGTACGAAAATTATTTTTCATGGGCCCAAGTGTGCATTATGTTTAGTCGGGTGACCTGCGCGCTCTATCAGTAATTTTCTGGTAGCAGAGCTATGGTTAGGACTAGTTAACCCCTTCGACGCTGATGACGAGCTGGGCTCGTCATGGCGTAGCCTCCTCGCACGCTGATGACGAGCCCAGCTCGTCACGTAAAGTGCGTTTTTTAAAAACCCAGCGTGCGAGCGGAATTCCGCTAGCGCGCATGCGGTTAAGATAGGTAGATAGGTTACTGGTTGATGAACTGTGAAAATAAAAGTGCTGCTAAAAAATTTTTTTTATTATTTCTGCTAAAATCGATCGAAAATAAAATTGCTCTGAAATGTTATAAAATGTTTTAAATATGTTTTATGAAATGCTGCTATATGATTTTTATGTATTAACAACTTGTTAGTGATTGTTATATGTTGTCTGGAATCCCAGGGGGCAGATTAGCGGGTGGTGAGGAGTCTTCTGAATATGTCCTAAAAGAAACTGACAAGGCAGAAACATTGTATCCTATGAGAGAAGTGCCAGGTGGAGGATATGTACATGTTCCATGGTCCAGACAGGATATTGTGTCATTTACAAATGATTTCCCAAAATTGCGAGAGAAACCTGTAGACTGGTACAGACAGGTCGAGAGATTTGTTAAAGTACAAAAATGTCTCCTGAAAGATCTAGATGGGTTCTTTGACATTGTAGTTCCCGTAGATTTGTGGACAGAATGTAAAATTGCTGTTGATTAGCCAAGTGAAGAATATGCCAGAGACAAAAAGACAGGCGCTCCTTCAGCGGAGGTGATGAGAAAATATGACCAGGTAATACTGTACTTAAAAGGAAAGGTGCCTGCTAAAGAAACTGACTGGACTCGCATAGATAGAACTACCCAAAATCGTGATGAAACTGTGCATTCATACTATGAACGACTGTTACAGGTTTTCAAAACGTACAGTGGACTAGATATCATTGAGATGAAGGATATGACCCATTTCATTTATCGATTCGTGTTAGGGCTGAGACCTGAAATTTCTCAGTGGATCAAAGACAATAAGATCTGTTGGCAAGCCAAGCCCATTGATGAGGTCCTGAAGTATGCTAAATATTGTGAAGATGAGCTGGAAAATAAACGAAAAGAATTAAAGAAAAAGTTATGTGGGCGCAAGTAAAATTAGCAGAGCGTCAAGAACAGCAGTTAAGTAAAGCGAATAATACCCAGAATCAGAACTTTGGGGGTGGAGGGAAGCCCAGAGTAAAAGTGAGCCGAGAGGAGGCTCGAAAAAAATTTCCCTGTCACGGGTGCGGAAAAATAGGGCACTGGAGGGACGAGTGTAAGGCTGTGCAGAACGATAATGTGCAAAATAATGATTTGAATCCACAGGTGCAGAATGAGTGGCCGCGAAAGACACAGCAACAGGTAAAACAGCAACATTTGCCTCGTGCACCTAGGCCAAACTATAGGAGCAGAGCACAACAGAGTGAGGAAGCAGAGGTTCGGGATGGAAGGGAGGTTAGAAATGCAGCAACTTCGCAATTCCTGTTGAATGATACATTCCTCTGTGATGAACCTTACTGACGGTGCCTGAGGGGGGAGGACGAGGAGTGCGTACTTGGTGCCTCCTTGCCGGTAGACCAGTCAGGGCCATACATTAAAGGAAAGGTTGAAGGAAATGATGTCACCTTTCTGTTGGACACTGGTGCTACCCTTTCTACTGTGAGAACAGTAGATGTTCCAAACCTACCCCTCTTGTGAGAAGCAATCCAAGTAGTGGGTGTTTCTAATCAATTAAATAGTACCGCAGTTACCGAGCCCATGGATATCACAATAGGGAACTTCAAAGAAATGCACAGATTTATAGTCTGTGGTTCAAGTCCTGTGAACTTACTAGGACGTGATTTGCTGTGCAAAATGAATTGTACCATCTTTTGCACACCAAAAGGCGTTGAAATACGGACCCCAGATGTAGATGGAATTTACAAATTAATGTTAATAAGGCCTGACTCAGAAATCAAAAGACTGACAATACAAGACTTACCTGAAGAGCTCCAACAGACAGTGAAACCAGAAGTATGGGATTTCACTGGGAAAGATGTAGTATTAATGGCAATGTGGACCCAATTAAAATAGCCATAAAAGAAGATGCAGTTTACCCAAATACCAAACAGTACAAAATGAGTGCAGAAGTAAAAGCAGGAGTTGCCATCGAAATAAAAAGATTGTTAGAAGCAAACATCATACAGGAAGTAATGAGCAGTCCTTGTAATTCGCCCATAATTGGAATCAAGAAACCGAGTGGTAAGTACAGGGTAGTGCAGGACCTGCGCAAGGTAAACAAAATTGTCATTCCTTGCTGTCCTATTGTGCCAAACCCTGCAGTGATTTTATACCAAATACCATGGAATGCTGAATGGTTTACCGTCATTGACCTATGATACGCATTCTTTTCAATCCCATTGCATCCCGACAGCAAATTTCTTTTCTCATTTGAATTCGACAGTCATGTCTACGTCTGGAATCGTGTCCCCCAGGGGTACACAGAGAGTCCTTCAATATTTAATCAGATTTTGAAAAAGTGCCTTGAATCCTTGCTCTTACCTGGAAAATCAGTCCTGGTGCAATACATAGACGACCTCTTGGTGGCGTCTAAAAGTCGGAAAGACTGTGTTGTTGACACCATTGCCTTACTGAACCATTTAGGTGAAGGAGGGAATAAAGTATCACCAGACAAACTACAGTTCTGTACCTCTTCAGTGAAATATCTGGGGCACCAGATAGACAAAGGTATCAGGAAAGTAACCACAGAAAGATTTAGGATAATTCGAAACATGCATCTACCCAATACTCAGAAAGAGATCAGTCCTTGGAGTTGTAGGATACTGTAGACCGTGGATTGTGGGATTTGCAGTCCTAGCGAAACCATTAATAAAAATGACAAAGAAAGGAGCAAAGGACCCAGTAGAGTGGGATGAAGAAAGCATATCAGCTTTTACCAAATTACGAGAATGTCTGTGTACAGCTCCTGCATTGGGGATGCCTGATTATTCGAAAGAGTTTTCATTGTTTTGTGACACACGAGACAATTGTGCACTGTCAGTCCTGACCCAAGCGCATGGATTGACTAGACGTCCTGTAGCATATTTTTCTGCTACCTTGGATCCAGTGGCTGCTGGAATGCCTGGAAGTCTGAAAGCAGTAGCTGCAACTTGCATGAGTCTCGAGCAGAGTGAATCCATCATTATGGGACATCCTGTAACTGTGTATGTTCTACATGCAGTTGTAATCTTACTGACCCAAACTAAAACCCAGTATCTCACACCTAGTCGGCTGACTAAGTATGAAAGAATTCTGGTGGGTGCAGCAAATGTAACCATTACTCGATGTATCCATTTGATATTTAACAATCTAGGCAACCATAAGAGACAATCAAAGAAATTTTAATAAATGGAAGGGAATTAAGCTACAAAATGTTTATGCTTGTGCACGCTTGCACAAACCTCGAGTCCCGCCGCCGGAAGTAGAGAGCCCTGTTGAATCATTTTGGACAGGGAGTTATTTTAACCTTTAACTAATCATCTCAATTGGAAGAAGAACCACCTTATTGGAGGGGTTTTGCTCTACCAAATATCTCCACATCAGGAGGATCTCGCTATTTTAAATTACCAAGTATATCCTTCACTTGAATGAATAAGAGGTTCCGGCCAGCGGGATCAGTTATTAACCTTTTTTTCATACAGCGTGATATTTTCTTGTTTGGAATCCGTCCATCTAGGAAATAAAATACTAATGTCTTATCTTGACTAGACGTCGCCATTGAGCTTTACACGCTATATCTACATATCATAAACTTTTTGTGGCTACTCCAGAAGAAGGCGCTGGCCGCCGAAACGCGCGTAGAGTACCAATCTGCCACTTCCAGTGTTTTTTAACTTTATATATGTTCTCATTTGCATTGTGATTCATGCCATGTGATTTATAGATTGTTGTTTTAAGTCTAGTTTGTTTAAACTACACTATTTTAACGTACATATTAAATCTGTGAATGTGATATTGTTCTTTTTAACTCTTAATAAATTGTTTTCTTTACAAACATTTTGTAGCTTAATTCCCTTCCATTTATTAAAATTTCTTTGATTGTCTCTTATGGTTGCCTAGATTGTTAAATATCAAATGGTTACTTTTCCCTGGTCTAGGAATCTATTTTCTATGAACTCAGGGGGTCCTTGTTAAATATACGCCAACCATTACTCGATGTAACATATTGAATCCATCTACCCTATTACCAGATTCACTCATTGCAGATGCAAAGGGAGAGGTCGAGCATGATTGCATTGACCTGACCGAGTTCAGTACAAAACCACGCCCAGACATTAAAGAAATGCCCCTGCCTGTTGAATATTATGAACTGTTTGTAGATGGCTCGTGTCTAAGACATGAGGATGGAGGCCTAAGTGCTGCTTATGCTGTGTGTACATTAGAACGCGCAGTAGAAGCGTCCTATTTGTTTGGAGTCAAGTCTGCACAAGTAGCCGAAGTGGTTGCATTGGCAAGAGCCTGTAAAATTGGGAAGAACAAGAATATAACCATATACAAGGATAGCCAGTATGGTTATGGGGTTGTGCATAACTTCGGCCAATTGTGGCTACAAAGAGAGTTCCTGACTTCTTCAAGTACTCCTATCAGAAATGGGGAAGTTGTACAGGAGTTACTGGAAGCAATCCAGTTACCAAAAGAATTGGCAGTGGTCAAGTGTGCTGCTCACAAATCTGGCAAAGACAATGTGACAGCAGGTAATCGATATGCTGACCAATTAGCCCAACATTGTGCGAGATAGAAAATGTCAGTCAATATCAAGTTGGGGGGAATTGGAAACAGCTGTCAACTTATGGTGTTTGAGGGTGTACCAACATGGGAAGAGCTGAAAGAACTGCAAAATACAGCAGGAGCCAAGGAAAAGAAAAGGTAGAGAAAGTTTGGTTGTCAGAAAAGGAATGAGGATGGTATCATGGTTTACACTGATGGTATGCCTGTATTGCCTGACAGCTTGCTTGCTCCTATGGCGAGGCTGATTCATGGAGATGCACACATAGGGAGAGATGCTATGGTCCGTGTCTTTAAACAAACATGGTTCAATTCGAAGTTCAGGAACATTGCAGAGGCACTCTGCCAGAGGTGCTTAACTTGTCAACAGTACAATCCTGGAAAGAAAACAGTAGTTTTACCAGGTACAATCGGAAAAGCAGAAGGTCCTTTTGTCAGATTACAAATTGACTTTATACAGTTACCCCTCTGTAAAAGAATGAGATATGTCCTTGTCATTGTCTGTCTATTTTCAAAATGGGTAGAAGCTTATCCTGCAAAGAAAAATGACGGCATTACTGTAGCCAAGTTGTTACTGAGGGAACTAATACCTAGGTTCGGTTTTCCAGTTACAATTGAATCAGACAGAGGTGGGCATTTTCAAAATGAAGTAATAGGCCAGCTCTGTGAAGCATTCAAAATTACCCAAAAATTGCACTGTGCATATCGCCCAGAGGCTTCTGGAGTAGTAGAACAACTGAATGGCACTATCAAGTCAAGATTAGGAAAAATGTGTGACTCCACTGGAATGAATTGGATAGACGCCTTGTCCCTTGTCCTGATGGGAATCAGAAGTATTCCAGATCGGAAGACAGGCCTGAGTCCCCATGAGATACTGATGGGAAGAGTAATGCGACAAGCATGGGTACCAGGACACAAACTGCTAAGCATTTCTGATGATTTGGTGCAAGAGTACTGCAAGCAACTGGGTGACCAAGTGCGTTCTATCTCTCATCAGATTGGGGAAGACGCCGTCGCCAGGCCAGCAACTCCAGCCCATAATCTGAACCCGGGTGATTGGGTTGTACTAAAGAAACACACCCGGTCGAGTTGCCTTGCACCGAAGTGGGGAAAACCGAGACAAGTGATTCTTATTACCACAACAGCGGTGAAGTGTGCAGGTGTGCCAAAGTGGATCCATGCCAGCCATACAAAAAGAGTGACTGAAGACAAAGAAACTGAGGCTGAAAATTGTGCAGCTGCGAGGTCTCCTGAAGTTGGTCCTGAAGTAGCTGATGACGAACAACCGAGCACCAGTCAAGATGAGTGGGTCCCAGTAATCGACCTGACATTCGACCCAATAAGAACCAGAAGACAAACCTATTTAGATAGGGAGTGGGATAGTGAGGACGAGACAGGAATAGAAGGAAAAAATCAAATCATCAAAATCCATGTCAAATCTCATAATGAGGAAGGTCAGCTAGGGACAGAACAGGTTATCAGCACACCTCCAAGAACTCCTGAAATTGAAAAGGGACAAATAGAAAATAGGGCAGAAGTTCAAGCAGAAGAAAATCAAGGTTTCGAAGTGCTTGAACAGGATCAGATAGAAATAGATAAATGTGTTCAGGAAGAAGAAATTGAAACAAAACAAAGCCAAATCCAGCATACACCTGAACCAGGACAGCTTAGTGACCAGGCAGAAGAAACCGACCCAAGACCTGGAACTAGTCAGACAGATAGGGAAAAAGAAACTATTGAAGCAGATGTGCTACAACTGAACGAAAATAAAAGAGCATTAGAAGAAAGCCAAGTAACAGTGCCAGTCAAAAGATTCAAGAAAAAGAATAAAGAACCAAGGTATATAAAAAGACTGAGACTAAGACTAAAGACTGTTGAAGAGAAACTTGAGCAAAGGAAACAAGCCTCCAGTAAAGCAGAACAGTCTGGAGTAAAACCTAAGAGAAGAAGTGCTCGATTAATGAGACAGAACAGTAAATATCAGAATCATGATTGGACTTATCTGGTGTTGGAGGAATTTAAGAATCTTGATATAATTGACGAAAGTGATGAAGAATTGATTGCTAACCAGAATAACGAAGAAGAAGAACCAACCTGAAGTTGCTCTGTGTAAGAAACCTGTACAAAGTTACAAAGAGGGTTGAAAAACTTATTTTGAGCCAAAATGTCTGATTTCAATGTAAATGGAAGACCTTGACGTAATTGTTGTAAAACATGCTATCAAATATGTATATGTAGTATAGCACTAGTTCTGATACTATGGATAGGACTGACTATAACCATTCCTTCTATGATGAGTAAAAACCCAAGTCTTTACCCCTATAATACCCTACCAGATGACACTGTACAATCACACACTAGAAGTACACCACAAAGTATAGACGTACTAGACAGACCACTTACCCTGTAACAAACAAAACTGAACTTAGAAGCACCAGATGAGGAAGACTTACACTTTAACAAGATTAAGAACAAAACTAATTTCAATGTTTTTGCAAACCTATTGGTACATTATGTAGAGACGATGGAAATAGACGTCTGTTACGTCTGCATGAAGCTACCCACTTCAGTAGCTGAAGGCATTACTTACCACCACTTGCCCTTAACCTATGGAATTTCCTGCAGTATACTGACTAGCTTATTTTACAGGAGAGGACCGTTACAGTATTATTACTCAAACCTTGACGTGACATTTTCTGAAATTCCTGTTCGAAGAAACATGAACCCTGTACATACGACTAGAGATGTAGCTAAATATATGATTGATTATTTTCTAACTGTAGGAAAAATTAATATAGATGACGCACACAAAAATAACTTGCCTTGTTCCTTACATGAAAAGGAGAAAGAATTTCTGGATATGGTAGAAAAGAGAAGAGAAAGTTTCCAAAGAAAAGCCAAAGACAAAACTCAGAAAGTTCCTAAATGGGCAGAAAATATAGGGAGCACCTCAAATGGTGGAGCAAATGCTGCCTTGTTGCTGGATTTCGAAAAGAAGGGGAAACTTTGTCTTCACAGAGACAAGTCTAGTTACTATAATAACATATTCATTGGTTCCAGTGAATGCGAACATAATTACAAGGTGATTGGGGGTTGGGGATTCAAAGATGGGTCAGAGCAGTGTTTCCTGGAATTTATTTTATATGTGGAAACAAGGCTTATTTCAAATTGCCGGACCATTGGTACGGAAGTTGTTACTTTGGGATTGTCTTTCCAAAGATATACCATGTGGGGAAAAGCACTGGAAGCACTGAAAAGACTAACAAATTAGCACGCACAAAAAGAGAAAGTGCCAGAGAAATAGTGGGAGATATTTTTAGTGCATTGATACCTGCAGTGGGAGTGACTCTGAATACACACAGAATTTGCAAATTGTCAACAGTAGTGGATCGGTTATCTACTGACACTGCTGGAGGTTTCCTGATGGTCAATACCAAAATGGTTGCGATCAGATCTATGGTTTTACAAAATAGGCTTGCTCTTGACACCTTATGAGCAAAAGAGGGCGGAGTCTGTAGAATGTTGAAAGCGCAACATTGTTGCACTTACATACCTGACAAAAGTGTGGAGATCAAAAGGTATGTGAGGAACATTACAAATTTGGAAAAAGAGCTCAAACCACTGGAAGTTGACAGTGCCTAGAAGAGACTAACTGATGGTCTCTCCTCTGTAGGTCATTGGTTTTCTAACTTAGGAAAAAGTCTTTTGAGTAAAATACTGATGCCAATCATGGGGATAAGTATAGTAGTGTGTATCATATTCATTTGTTGTAAATGTTGCAAACACCAGAAAAAGTACACTGTGAATAAGAGAGGAGTGAAGAGAAATGTGGATGAAATGGAATTGGAGGAACTGAATAATCAGATTTATAAAAGGGTGAAAAATTCTCACCCTAATAAAGATGCAGAGAAAAGGCTGAATAAAAAGTTTGAAGAAATTGACTTGGGTGAAATGTGAAAAGTTGGCATCTGGTTCCATTAATAGTGATGATAGTAAATAACATTAAAAGAGGGGATTGATGGAGCAAGTATTCGCACGTTACGCGACTTGCTTGTATCAAGAACTTCAAATAATGTTAATTGATTAATCCAACCTGTTTGTCTTACTAATATTGCACATTTACACTACACGGGGTGTCCCAGAGAAGCTTGCCTATGTGTTTACTGAACGGTAATAATGCTTGCCTTTAAAATGGTTGCTGCTTTGCGGGAATTTAGTCTGCGCATGCGTCGGTCATACCCATGTGATGTGACGCACTCGCAGTTCTGGAGGGAACTTGTTGCTGATGCGCAGTACTGCTAAAATAGCCGCTTTGTTTTCTCACATGCACCATGCTTGCATTGCCGCTTTCGCAAAGCTGTCTGTTCTGCCTAACTCCTAATGCTATAGTTATTATGAAGTAAGGGGTGTAGAATAGCCAATCACGGTATACAGTGTATTCATTTTTTCCTGTGTTTCTAAATTGTTTTCGCTTGCTTTTCATGTATCATAACTTCGAGGGCCTGAGAGGCGCTTGCAACTCCATATTTGAAGCTCCTATGGTCCCTGTCACGTGATGGGGGGGAAATGAACCTGGCCGCAGTGGAAATCAGCCAGCTGGCAGCCAAGGCGTAGATGTTCATGAGAAACGACCTGCGACCCAGCAAGACGAAGCTGAACTGTACCTGCACTTGCTACATTTGTATAAACCTTACTGTGTACCCTATTGTCTTCTAAAATGCTCATGCCATGGGAACTGGAATGTAAGGGGTGGGTTCGAAAATTGAATATTAAGCCTGAGAAAGTCTAAAATTTAGGAGGTACCATGACCTAACCTCCTCCCTTGCCCAATCAGAATTTAGGGAACCTTTCACTTGCAACATTTGTGGGTGGTACACTGACCCGAAAACAGTATAATTAGCCTAGGTTTAGCTAGAGAAATTGTCCGACTTGTCCGAATAGCTGACCTGTCACTGACCCAACGAACTCTAAAGGTGATTGATACAGAGAGCTGCGGGGCACTCTGTCCATATTTTCCACAGACGCAGTTGGGGTCTGGGAAACCTTAAGTGCTGGCGAAGCACTTTGCTGGGAGATTCGAAAACCCAATTGGGGTTATTGGCAGATTCCTTGCAGAGAGGGAGTAGCGCAGGCGTTGCATCGGAAGCTGCAGGTGTTGGTCGTACCCTTTGGTGAGCCCAGTCCTGACCTGAATCCTGGGGTTATCCTGTCCTGACTGTCCATGAGCCGTACCTGCTCGCCTACTGGCAGCCTAAGTCCTTGAGGGTCCTTTCCCGCCTTTTCCAACTGACCCGTGGCCAGGGTTTAATCTTCAACCTATCCTAGGTAAATATAACTGAGTGTGGGTGTTGTTTATCTAAACTTCTCTCTCTTGCCCCGAATAAAGCATATTTGCCTACATCCTTTACCCTATTTTCTATAAATAAGGTTTTCGTGCATTTTGTTTATTAGCATGTTCCACTTTCCTCCTACCCTTAGTCAAATACTGAATCGTTCATACATATAGTCTGTTCCATTCTTACCCTCCCTTTAGAGAATAAGCAGATCTGGAAAAATCATCTTGCATAAGTTTCGTTTCTTACAAACCGTTAGTGATAACCGAAAGTCTGCTTTGATTAGTATGTTCCCTTTCTTTACCCGCCTTTAGTGAAGTTGTGAAAGTCTGCTGGTCTAAAATAGCGTGTTCCTTGTTTTCCCTTCCCTTTATTTTCCGATTTCTAAATGTTTCTCACTCTAATTCATAGTTACACCATCTTTTTAATTCTAGTTATAGACTGTTTGACCTTTGTAAATTTGTGGCTCATGGCAATGGAAGACGAAAATTAGATAAAGGTGTTGAAAACTTCATGTGTCTGTGGTTATTATAAAGTACAAGCATTATTTCAAATGTTACATGGTATTTTGGTGCTATCTACTTACTCCCAAAACTAGCTCCTGATCCATTGTGATCTTAGGTAACTGTCACAAGGATTTGTAAATCAGGTACACGGAAATAGAAAGAGGAGAATCTGAATTGCTGATAACAGTGTGTAGGTTACCTGATTAAAGTATATAAAGTACGAAAATTATTTTTCATGGGCCCAAGTGTGCATTATGTTTAGTTGGGTGACCTGCGCGCTCTATTAAGTGTGCTTCTCCTCCACACCCCTGTGTTGTTTGCCCTTGTGTTCTTCTCCACCTGCATTGCTTTTATGCCTGTGTGCTACTCCCCGATTCACATTGCATCCTCTCTTGCCCATGTGCTGCTGTTGCTCTGCACTCCACCTTGCAGTCTTTCGTCCATGTTATGTACTTCTCCCACAACCCGCTGTGTTGCTTCCACCCCTGTTCTCCTTGTTCCTTCCTCCCGTCCACTTTTTAAAAAAGAATGCTTTTGCACTAGCTTTTGTTCATTTACCAATCCAACTTGGGCAGTAAATAGAAATGTTAAAGAGCACAAGCACATTTGGTAGGCGCATGCATGCGTAGTGCAGGTGCCTCAAAAAAACACAGCTGTAGCAGCCGCATTACCTCTACGTCCCTCGTGCTCGACCCAGTCATCACACATGAGGTATTCCACATGACAGGAAACAAAACAGGAAACACTTTAAAGACTCCACCCACCCTCCTGTCAGGTGCTATAATATACCTCACCACCAGAAGCACATCCTGTTTTGTAGGCTTCTCGTCGGAAGTCCACTTTGGCCTCCTATTCCAAGCACAGGGCTTCCTTTTCTTCTTGGTGTGCTGCACTGGGCCTGTCTCCTGCCTCTTGTGCTGTTTCTTCTGTTCTTTCATTTTTTTTGGATGGTTTTCAGAAGCGCTATGCTCTGTCCACTTTGAAGGGTCAGTGGGCTGCTATCCGGGCTTTTCGGGACCCGGCCTCTCTTCTGCCTTCGGACGGGTTGTTGGTTTCCCGTCTGTTTCAGAGTTTCTCCCTTTCTGCTCCTTCTGTCCGCTCGCCGGTTCCTCCTTGGGATCTTTCTTTGGTTTTGGGTGCTTTGCAGTCCCCTCCCTTTGAGCCTTTGAAGTCCGTGGACCTGAAGTTCGTGTCTTTCAAAGTTGCTTTTCTGGTGGCTGTTACTTCTGCACGGAGGTTGGGCGAGCTTATGGCCTTGCATTGCTCTCCCGCCTTTTTGCGGTTTCTAGATGACGCAGTGGTCCTCTCTTTGGATCCCGAGTTTTTGCCTAAAATTCGTTCCCGATTCCATTCTTCTCAGGAGTTGGTTCTTCCTTCTCTCTGTCCTTCTCCTTCCTCGCCTTCTGACCTCTTGCTCCATTCGTTGGATGTTAGGCGTGCCTTGTCTGTTTATGTTGCTCGTTCCACTGGGTTTCAGTATTCTGACTCCCTCTTTGTGACCTTTTGTTTGGCTGGTAGGGGTAAAGTTGCCTCTCGTCTCACTTTGGGTCGCTGGATTAAAGCTGTGATCTCGTTGGCATATCAGGGATCTGGTTTGCCATGCCCCTCGGGGGTTCAGGCGAGATCTACCAGGGGTGTGTCTGCTTTGTGGGCTGCTTTCCATGGGGTTACCCTTGAGGAGATTTGTCGGGCGGGGACCTGGGCGTCCGAGTCCACATTTGTGCAACATTATCGCTTGAATTGTGCTCTGTCTGGTCGCACAAAATTTGGTTCTGGGGTGTTGCAAGCTGTGGGGGTTTCCCCCTCTGTCTGATTCTGTTTGTTATTAAACATTTCTCTTGCTGCACTCCTTGGTGTCTGGTCTGTTTCTGTTTGTGGTATGCCAAAGGCCTTGGTGGGGGTTGCTTTGGTATGCCTCATGTGTAATGACTGGGTCGAGGACGAGGGACGTAGAGGTAATGCTATGATTACTTTCGGTAATCCCCATTACTCTTAGTCCTACTCGTCCTCGACCCAGTCATACATCCCGCCCGCCCTCCCTTTCCAGGCCTTTGGTGCTTGGTACGTCAGGATGGGCTTCTGGTGGTGAGGTACATTATGCACCTGACAGGAGGGTGGGTGGAGTCTATAAAGTGTTTCCTGTTTTGTTTCCTGTCGTGTGGAATACCTCATGTGTGATGACTGGGTCGAGGACTAGTAGGACTAAGAGTAATGGGGATTACTGAAAGTAATCATAGCATCATAGCATCTTTGATTTTTTTTTTTTGCCACTTTAATTTAACTGCACAGCATCGCTAAATACCATTGGCAAAGCAAATAGGTCCCAAAGGCTTTGCCAATTCTTGTTGATAATATTGGCAAAACCATACCTTAACTGCCTCTATGGAGAACTAATATTTTTTTTTAATTCTTTTTATTAAGAAAAGAAAACAACAACAATTCACAAACATTGACCAGGTTGTATAGGGTGACCACTGTTACATATGCATATTTGCTGCTCCCAACAATAATAGCAAGAGATTAAGAAGGAGGAAACGGGCCTAGGCGTCCTCCCGGTCCACGTGTGTAGGTTCGAATTCGGGTGGCTCACAGATATCACCACGATAAGTATTTCAGGTCCCCAGATCTTGACCCATTTGCTGGGTCGCCCCCTGGATACATACACTGACTTTTCACGAAACATACACCAATCAAGATCTTCCATCCACTTTCTTATCCGAGGTGCCTGAGAGGCGCCCCAGAGCTGCGTTATATTCCGTTTTGCAATCACATACGCGAGAGCCACCCAGACCTTGCCATGACTCGGCAGGTCCGTGGGCTCCCACACATTCAACAAGGATCTCCTTGCCTCCAGCTCGACTTTCACTCCCCATAATTCACTCATTTTTGAGTGTATTTTGGTCCAGAAGTCACGGACCCTCTCACACTCCCACAATATGTGCATGAACGTTCCAGGCAGCCCACACCCTCTTCGGCAGTCGGCAGACCCTGCCAAGCCCATTTTCTGCAATCCTGGACCCATGACATAGGAGGGATGCAGAATCCTAAGTTGGACCAAACTGAGCCTCATAGGGACCGCCACCTCCTTAGGGGACGCCACTGCCTCCCTCCAGTCCTCGTCATCAAGAACAAAACCATCAGTAACCCACTGTCTACGTAGCAACACCAAGGGGTCATCGGTATGGTTGATCAGCTTGCTATATGTTAAGGAGATCGTCCTAGTGGGTACTGGACTGTCGAGTAGACGATCCTCCAGTGGTGAGGCCACCGGAGGCGTCTCACCTCTGGGGACAACAGCGCTCAAGGCATGTCTGACCTGAAGGTACCTAAACCATTCTGTCTCATTCAGCTGGTATTTAGCCTGCAACTCCTCAAATGTCAGCACCCTATTCTTACCCCATATATCACGGACCTGCATTACACTGATTAAGTCCCAACGATCAAACCCCTTGGTTTTCCAGAGCATTCCCAACATCTCAGAGCTCAACAAGGGAGTAGCCAATGTCAAACGACCTGCCCATTTGAGGTCTATGTTGGCCTCATGCCATATTCTAGTAGCGACCGCTGGAGGCCCCACCAACGGGAACCGACTGCGTTTCGCATACAGAACACGGGTGTACTTTCCCCCCGGCACTTGACCACGGTCCATCGCATATCCAGGGTCCACCAGCGAGCCATATATAGCATGATTTATGGGGGCCAGCTGAGATGTTGGGCAAACCGATTCCTCCATCGTACCATGGTAGCATCAATTTCGACAGAGCGATGCGCGGCCTCCCCTTCCACAGAAGGCTACGCTGTAGAGACTCAATCTCGCTGAAGTGCGACTGCGGCACAGGGTCGAAGGAGTTCTGTAGTGCGTATAGGAATCGCAGGAGAGATATCATTTTGAAAAGGACGCCCGGCCCAGGAGGGAGAGTGGAAGCGTTTTCCACCTTGCAACATCTGACCGGAGTTTGGCTAAGGGAGGCAACAAATTCAACCGGAAGCGCACCTTGGGATCATCAGAAATCTGGATCCCGAGATAGCGAAAGTTAACCGACTCAAGTCGTAAAGGACAATTCTCGGGTACTCTAGGGGGTTCTCCGCTCAACACAAAAAGGACGGACTTCGCCCAATTAATCGCAAACCCCGAATACCTGCCGAAGATGGCCAGAACATCCATAAAAACAATAAGAGATCTGCGTGGGGAGGTCAAGTATAGCAAAATATCATCGGCGTAAAGCGAAATCTTGTCCTCCCAATCCACAGTCCAACGCAGCCCTCTGATCGAGCGATTCCATCGCACCCAGGCCGCTAGCGGTTCAAAAGCCAAAGCAAACAGAAGAGGCGAGAGGGGGCAACCCTGTCGCGTTCCCCGTCCGAGAGAAAAGTCATGCGACCTATGGTTGTTCACCACCACACGAGACATGGGTGCTGAGTATAAGAGATGGACCCAGCCTATAAAAACGGGGCCAAACCCCAGTTTCATCAAAACCGCAAAAAGGTAGGGCTACTCCACCTGATCAAAAGCCATGGCTGCGTCAAGACACCAAGACTGCTGGTTCATGGGTGTGGGATGCGCCCGCCACCACACCATGCAACTGACGGAGATTAAGTGCGGTGTTACGCCGTGGCATAAAACCGGACTGATCTGGATGGATCAAGGTTGAGATAACTTTCACCAAATGGGTGGCCAGCCGTTTGGCCAAGATCTTGGGTTCCGCGTTCAACAAAGAAATAGGGCGGTACTAAGAGCAGTCCAGTCTGGGCTTACCCTCCTTATAGATCACTACAATGTTGGCAACACGTTGGTCATAGGGCAGTATCCCCCGATCCCGGCTTTCCAGATACATATCCTTCAGATAGGGGGCCAATCGGTCTGCATGTGGCTTAAACAACTCGATGGGAAGACCGTTAGGGCCTGAAGCCCTACCAGAGTGAACCCCCCTTATAGCTATGGCCACCTCATCGTTGGTGAGAACGGAGTCTAGCAAGTCCCTTTGATCGTCCGACAAGGCAGGCATTGGTATATCGCGAATCATGTCCGAGTTTTCGACCTCGGTGAACGTTCCAGCCACAGAATATACCTCCTCATAGTATCGCGCAAATTCCTGAACTATCGCCTGAGGATCCGACGTGACCGCGGGACCCACGTTCAGTTCCGGCACCAAACGAGACCCCCAGTCTCCCTTTTCCAACCAGGCGATCAACTTCCCGGCCTTATCGCCATGTTCATAGATCCTACTCTATGTAGAGGCGTGCCGCGCCCTCGCACTGTCACGTGTCATTGACTTGTATTCATCCCGGAGCAGCCAGAGGCGATGGCTCGCCTCCGGGTCACTCCCAGAGGAAGCTGCAATTTCCACGGCCACAAGCTCCGCCTCCACTCTATCCAATTCCTCCCTCCTCTTCTTCTTCTGCCCGGAGACAAGGGAAAGAGCCTCCCCTCTTAATACAGTCTTGTACGCTTCCCAGAGGGAACACCTTGATGTGACCGAACCTTCATTTTCGCGGAAAAAATTATCTGTGACCGTATAAGTTCCTTTTTCACCACAGGGTCCTTCAGACGCCACGCACTTATGGGAGTTATTCTACCAATATCGCCCTGCCCCAAACACAGCCGAAGCCAGATCGGCGAGTGGTCAGAAACCCCCCTCGCCAGATGAGCCACTTCTCTGACTAAGGTCGCCTAGGCCGCCGGCAAAAGCACATGGTCAATTCTGGAGAGGGAATGGTGCACTGCAGAAGAATGTGTATACTCAGTGGCACTCGGATTCCTTGAGATGCCATGCATCTAACAACCCTGACATTGAAATAAAGTCGGATAGTCACCTTCGAGAGGGCAACAGCACATGGGGGGACGCCTATCTATTTCGCCATCCACGACTGCATTAAAGTCTCCACCCAGCACCATTATGCCCACGGGCAGTGTAAGAAACATCCGACCTAAGTCACCAAACGTATCATCCTGCAGCGCCGGGGGGACATAAATAGACACAAACGTAACCGTCCTACCCTCCCAGAGACCCGATATGCCTATATAGCGGCCCCGATTGTCAGACCAGGTTCATCGGATCATAAGGGGAAAGGAGTTCTTCACTAAGATGCCCACTCCCCTCGAACCAGAAGTAAAACCAGCATGAGCAACAAGCTTGCATCCCCCCCTGTGTAGTGCCATACATCGCTTCCCCATTAAATGAGTTTCCTGCAGCAAAACGACATCCGGCATGTACCGTCTAATGACCTGATTCACCATAGTGAGTTGTATCTTATCACCCAATCCATTAACATTCCAGCTGAGGATGGAGAACCCCAGGCCCTGTCTAGTGGAAGCCATGCATCCTTTCAATACAAAACAGGAGATCCGAAGGCACCCTTAACAATCCCTGGTCACATACAACAGTCAAAGCAACACATAAACATCCCCAACTACCAGACCCCCCACCCCCCACCCTGCACCCCTGCATGTAGCAAATACACATCCCCAACTCGTAGTGTGCCTGTCACTCCCACTAACTAGTATCTAAAAGTAGAAAAACGGAGGAGGACCTTACAACAGGCCGCCCGCCCTCATCACCCCAAACCAACCATAGTCCCCCCCCAACCGGTACGATCACATTAAAAAAAGTCTCGAGCAAAAATAGTCCAGAGGGGGGGGGGGGGGGAAGAACGAATAGCCCCAACCAGACCCCCTGCACCAGTGATAGGATGAGTGCGGCTTACAGTTCCAATCAGTACATTATTATTTGCTGTCCGTTCGGGTCTGAGCCCCAGCTTCCGATCCTTCGATTCGGTCCAACCAGTCCGCGGCCACCTCAGGGTTATCAAAGAACCAGGTCTTTCCATCGTGTTCGATCCTCAATCGTGCGGGATACAACATAGAGTATTTCACGTCCCTGTCTCTCAATGGCCGCTTTACGGACATAAAGCCTTGTCTCTGTCTCTGAACCATCTGAGTGAAGTCCGGAAAGAACAACAGCGAAGCATTCTCAAAGGCCAACGGCCCAGTGGACCTCGCCGATTGCAAAATGGCGTCTTGGTCGCGAAAGTTCAGGACCCGGGCAATGATTTGACGCGGAGGTACCCCAGCCTCCAGGAATCCTGTGTGCCCTCTCCACCGTGAAGAATTTACTGAGGCCCTTTGGCTGGAGATGTTTCAGGATGAGATCCTCGACAAAGAGGTCTGGGGTCGCCCCTTCGGATTTCTCTGGATACCCCAAAATGCGGACATTGTTGCGGCGTGCCCGACCCTCGTACTCATCAAGCTTACTATCGAATTGATGTCGGGCCGCCTTGAGGTCCCGCACTTCCTTTTGGAGCTCAGATACATCCTCAAGGAGGCTCGTTGTTTTCACCTCCAGATTTTTGACCTTCTCAGTAGTTTTGGTGAGGTCAGCCCTGAGAAGGCCCACCTTAATTGCAACAGTGTCTAGCTTTGTGTCCATCTTGCCCAAGGAAGATTGGACCCCAGTGATAGCGGCCATTAAGTCTTTCATTGTGGGGTCGTCACTGACCGAATCCCCTTCGGTCCCTCCAGCCGGAGGTCGTTTTGCTTCAATAGGGGACCCCTTGGAAATAGCATACTTGTCTATGCGGTTCGACTGGACCTGTTGATTGGATTTCGAGGTCTTCTGCTGAGGCTTCTCAGAGTCTCTCGATGCCACCTCGATCGCAAATACTGGGGAAACCCACCACTCCTCAGTCGAGTGTGGGTCGTTACTACGAGGGTCAACCTCCAAGTCTGGTCGAGAGGCACGCATCGTCACCGTCGCGACCCGGATACGACAAAGCAGGATCCGGCCAGCCACTTCCGGTCTCTGCGGCCAATGTTGTTTCACTCCGTCTCGGATAGTTCCACACCCGGGTCCCCGGTCTTCGAGACCACAGGCCCCAATTTTCTCGACGAAGATATTTGGTCGCCGCAGCCACCAAATGAGCCAGAATTTCACCTGGCGACTCAGGTGCTGGTCCCCCACCTGTTGGTAGGGACAGGGCTCAGGATTTTGTGCCGGATAGTCAGTCAGGATGTGACGGCTGGCGGAGCCGATGCTCAAGCGGCCATCTTGGTCGCTGGCACGGCTCCTCCCCCAATGAGGCCTAATATTAATTTAGTATTTAAATGGGGCTTTGGGTTACAGACCTGTGATTCCAAAGGACTACAGACCACTCCTAAAATCGCTATTCAGTTGTACTTGTTTAATAAAACTTCAGAGAACTGACTAGGACAAATTAAGTCTTAACCCGAGGTTTGCTGGTTGCACAAACATCTCAACAGCAGGTTAGATCAACCCACTGAGCTAGTTTACTATTGTCATTTAAAAGGAAACCATGTGCAACAGCTTCCAAATATTAGATTTTCAGTGTCACTGAGTCCCAAGGCAGAATTGATGTGTTAGTTTCGAGAAAGTAGGTAAGTTTAGACCATATTGAAAATATTGTTTTCAACCCTGCGACGTTTCCTAGGTCCGTATGTTTCTATCTGCTCCAGTCAAGGTTTTTTCTTTGAATTCAGGTACTTGTAGTCATGTTTATTCCATTAGAAAACCAGCAATACAAGTCAGAGAATTCAAATAAAAAACTTAGACTGGAGCAGCTCATCATGCATAAATCTGGGAACTTGGCATCTCTGTGTTTGCAGTCCCACTGCTAAGCATCAGTGTTCATTCTAAACAGGAGATTTGTAGCACTGTATTAGTTACCAAACCTCATGTGAGCCAAGGAATAAGAAATGGCTGAGATCATGGTCAGTAGTGTACACATACATGAAGGGGTTATCAGTCACCCATCTTCATCCCATAACCTGTTTAAGTGTCATTCATGTTTTCCTTCTGCCCACCACAGTAGTATACAGGATAATGCAGTGGTCAGCCCACTTCATCCATCAGCTGTCTTGCTCTATGACAGCATGTGTTGTTCTTTCCATTCTAAATTAAGTTCTATGAGTACCAGAAGACAAGAAAAACCTGGACTGGATGAGGGTACTTTAGCCTCAAGGGAGAAGTGCGGTTGAGTGACATTTCCCCTTCAACAAAGGCTCCTCCTAACCCGCAGACCATTCCACTTGAGTGCTAAGAACCTGAAATCCATGTTGCATTTTGCCATTGTAAATTTTGATTGTGTGTGCTGCCATTTGGGCAGGTGCTCATTTTTCTCTGCCTAAATTAAACATTTTTATTTTATATTACAGGAAATCTAGCAGAGGTACAGGCTTGCAAATTCAATCTCTTTGTATCTGATAAAACTCTTGCTGAAGGTAGGACTTGCCCTCGATGCCAGCACATCACATCTCTATCCTCACCCCAGAGCTCTCCAATTTCCAAGGTCCAAACACGAGTAGGTCATCCACCCCAGATATGTTTTCCACTCTCAGACCTGTAGCCTTGTTTATCACAATAAAAATAAGAACTACACGTCACAGAATGCAAAGGAAAAACTAGGCCTAAAATGAGCTACTCAAGCAGTGATATGGGAAACGAGCAGCGATTGACAAAAGGCTTACTGTAAAAACTTGCAAAAGCTGAGTTTCGTGCTTTTGAAAGATTAGCGATGAAACAAACCAGAATTGCTGAACAGTTGACATCGGGGCAAACAGCGCCATAGTGCCCACATCCCAGCCCTAAATGAATCCTCGGTGCCTCCAGGCACACACACCACCAGCCGTCAGTGCACGCTTCCACCAGGCACACACACCACCAGCCGTCCGTGCATGCTTCCACCTGGCACACACACCACCAGCTATCAGTGCACGCTGCCACCAAGAACACACACCACCAGCAACCAGTGCAAGCTTCCACCAGGCATGCACACCACCAGCTGTCAGTGCACGCTTCCACCAGGTGCACACACCACCAGCCGTCAGTGCACACTTCCACCAGGCACACACACCACCAGACATCAGTGCATGCTTCCACCAGGCACACACACAGCCGTCAGTGCACGCTTCCACCAGGCACACACTGAGTTTGCACTTGTTAGCATTCTTGTTATGAATAAACCACATTTTATATATTATAGATTGGTAGCGCAAGGAAGCTGGGTAACACAGTTGGACATTTATGTATGGTCATGTGATGTGATCTTTTGAATTAAACAAGCAATAGCACAATATGTTTAATTATTTACGATTCTCCATTTAATTTTTCATGAAATATCATGGTCCGTTTCAATGTAAATATACGGGTAGGTAGCCGGTGGCAGACTCGTTCTTACGCCAAACACACACACATAAATGCAGCATTGAAGAGCCCCGGGACACGCTGTCAACACATTGAACAGATAGAGTTAGATTCAAAAGGAATTCCTCCAATCAACGGTATCAGGGGGTGGGTTAAGGATTAAAGTTGCCCGGCTCGTCCTCCAATGATGAAGGGAAGTAAGTGTAATCATTTCAAAAGCGCCCGATCAGAAGTCTGCTTTCATTTTCTTGCATGCTTTCATGGCAGGTTGGCAGCATGGGGGAACCTTCCTTGGTGACGGACGAGTCATTTTACATCTGCTCACTGTGAGCGAACCTTCCTTCTGAGGAACTGAGATAAGCCTTTGCTTTCATGCGTGGTTGAAATGATGCTGGTGCATCTGTGCACTTTGAGGGATAGCTCAGCTATTTACGGTATGTGCCTCTTATTAGTGTATTCCCCCTCGTATAGTACATTCCTATAACAACGTTTATCTCTTCACCTTCTAATGGGGTAATCAATGGTAAGTGTGGTAAGTCTCCTGATAAGAATCCATGACACAAGGCAGAAAAACCCTTCAAAAGGTAAGTGGGTATTTCGGAGGTCAGATATGGGGGGCTGGGTGTCAGCCTACACTTTGGGCAAGCAGAGCCTGTGTTTAAATAGGGCTACAGCTCAGGACCCAACAGCCCAGGTGCAGGAAAAATATTAATGGGCAGTCTGCCTAACAGAAGTGGGCCCTTGGAATTCTAAAATTCCAACATAACAGACTCCCCAGGAACATATAACAAAACGGCCTATTACTGATCCCCCTGGTGTGCATCAACAAACTGCCTAATGGCAGACTACAGACCCGAGGAAAACGGGCGTTGGAAAGGGCGTCCACAAAGACAAAATTCCTGCCTAATGGCAGAGTACAGACCCAAGCAGGTGTGAAAATCAACACAGGAGGAGTTAGAACAGTTAAGCTTTTATCTGCTGACTAATTCAATTCTGCATAATTGTTCCTTCTGGGTAGTCTGAAAACAAACACATGTTCCAGGTACACATCATAAAAGGTTTGCTAAATGTATGACTAATGAGTTTGTAACAGGCAGATTATAATCATTCACTCCGAAAACATGTAACAAATAAAATTTAGTCTGAAAGGCCCATAAGGCATCATTAAGAGAAGACCTGTGCAAGCAATCGAATCAATGGCATTACTATAAATTAATCAGAGCAAATGTGACTAGTGTTCAATTAACATTCACTTTAAATTCTACTAGTCCTACTTGAGTCTTCACAATCATTGCCGTTAGTATTCAGATATTGCTCACAAAGAATACCACTAGTCTTCAAATAGTGGTCCGTTAGTATTCAGATATTGCTCACAAAGAATACTACTAGTCTTTAAATAGTGGTCACAATCAATGAGACTAGCCTTCATTTTGCTCTTGAAATAGCACAAGAGCTGCAAATAAACACTAACAGAATACTACTAAGCTTCAAATACTATTCTTCTAGAATACTACTAGTCTTCTTTCAGCAATCAATTGAAGTGTTCATCATGTATTTGAAGGGATGTACGTTGTTACAACGCATGCTTTTAGCACGCATGCTGTAACAACGCAAGTTTTAAAACGCATTCCTTTACAACGCATTACACTAAGGGGTGTTGGATAGTGAATATTTCAATTTACTATTCCAACACCAGTCCCCGTGGACTCTGGGGAAGGTGTTGGATAGTAAACTAAAAGTATTCCCTATCCTAGAGCGCCCCTCAGTGTAATGCGATGTAATGGAATGCGTTTTAAAGTCTGCGTTCTAATAGCACTGGTTGCTAAAAGTTGCGTCGTAAACAACGTTTCCCATTTGAAGGGTAGTTGAGTAGAACTAGTATTCCCTCATTAGCATATTTCGGCTTGTGGGCATACTACTTAGTCTTCATGCATACTAAATGAATACTATGTTTTAATGATAAATGAATAGCACTGTAAACACTGAAATCACACTAAATGAAGAGCTTCCATTTTGGTGAGGGTCCTGTCGACATTTATAAGTATAATATGCCTTTATGGGGCCCAATCCTCACCAAACTTTTTAATGCAGTATGTACAGAAGGAATACTATCTTCCTGGTATGAGTCAACTATAATACCAATTTATAAAAAGGGGGATAGATTAAGCTATCCCCGATAGCCCGATATCCCTGCTTGACTCTACCATCAAGATTTTCGGGAGGGTAATTCTGAACAGACTACAGGTTTGGGCTGAGGATCACTCTATACTGAGTGATGTCCAATATGGCTTTCGGCAACATCTAGGGACCATAGAACAGGGTCTTAACCTACATATCCTTCTAGACAAGTACACAAGAGCAAGGGAAAATTGTTTATATTTAACATTTGTCGATTTGACATCTGCCTTCGACTGCGTATCGCACAATAAGCTGTGGCTGATTCTAGAAAATCTGAAGGTGGATATAAGTATAATTAACTTCCTCAGAGAATTATATAGGGGAGCACGGGCCACTGTAAGATATGGTAGGAATGGGGAACGCACAACACTTTTTAAAATTGAAAGAGGTGTACGACAAAGGGGCGTACTAGCCCCATTCCTATTTATTATCTATATTAACGAGCTGGAAAAGGTTTTACTTGGCGAATGTAGAGATATGCCCCGAATAGGTAATAGATCAATTCCTGGGCTGTTATATGTGGACGACGCAGTTTTGATGTCACAAACTCCATTAGCTATGCAGCAGATGATTAATTCTTTTACTACCTATATGACTAGCCTAGATTTGATGGTAAATCCCTCAAAAACATACTGTATGAATTGTGGATCAGGGGTTTTAAGGAAAAAGAAAACTATGTTTATAAACACTAAACCCCTGGAAATTAAGCTAGCCTTTCCTTATCTGGGTATTCTGTTTGCGCAGAATGGCCACTGGAATACAACAATTAAAACTCGAAAATTATTGTTTGCTAAATCAATTATGGCCGTTCAAAACTTTGCGAGAAAGATTGGGAAAAAAACGATTGTGGAACTTTTACAAATATATAGAACCACTAGTGTAGCTATAGCCACGTACGGCGCTGGTATTTGGGGCTATGCCAACGTCAAACCTCTACAACTAATGGAAAACTCTTTTATGCGATACCTCCTAACAGTCCCTGATAGTGTGGTTACATTTAATTGCCATATGGAGTTAGGACAACCTTATATTGAGGACATAATTAAAATTCAACCTGTCCTACTATGGTACAGGGTGTGGACAACAGAAGAGTGTGTTTTTATTCGCGCAATTATGAAAATTGCCCTGTTGAGTGAAAAAAGTAGTAAAATAAGATGGTTGGTCTACGTTAAATCTTTTCTTATGGAGATTGGACATAGCGATTATTTTGATGATCCTAATGTAATGTTGTTTATTACAAGAAAAGAATTAAAACGTCAATGTATGTTACATTTGGAGGAAAAAAGGTATGATGTAGAACTAAAGAAAAGCACTGTGATACTGCATCAATTAGTCCTCATCTCATGTGAAACCCAACCATATTTGAAGCTGGAAATGAAAGCATTTGAAAGGTTTTTATTAATTCGTTTTAGAATGAATATTCTATATAGATTATTTAGTCATCCAAAAATGAATGATTGGACTAAGGAACTAAACAAATGTCCATGTGATGAACTGTCGACACAATTGGATATGCATATTTTATTATTCTGTAAATTTTATATTTCCCAAAGAAAAAAATGGATCCTGCCACTCCTGAGGATGATGGGATTTAATCAGTGACGCCTAGCTTTTTCGGCTATACAGAAACTAGATAATGTTTTAACTATTGCCATGGTATCCACCTTTTTTAAAAACGTTTTTAGATTCCGTAAATCAATTCTGAATAATTCATGATACAAATATGAAGTGTATATTTATATTTCTTGTTCCTTTTTTTTATTTTTCTTTAAATAAATGTATTTATTTGATACTTTTAAACTGTGCTTTTATGGATATTTATGTTCAATATCTGAATAAAGAAGAAGAATTAGAGTATCAGGGATGTGAGTAGGGTTGCACAGCTGTATACGGAGACACAAACAAGAACTTTATTAGCAATGCAGTTAACCGGGTGATATGAAGTGCGCACATTTGCAGAGCTTTGTGCAGTGCTCCCTCAGCGTGTCGGCCCCCAGAGTCAGCAGTGCACATCCTGCAGTTTCTTTATTGCTTTAACTTTTGTGACCCGGTTGTGTTGGGGGGGAGGTGGCGGGGTGCGGAGTTCGAATCTCTACAAGTTGTTCAATAGTTATACAAGATGCTGCTTTCGTAACTGTCTAAATAGCCTGTTCCGCTATGCATATGCGCCTCTCACCAGGGAATCGCAAACTACCACTCAGAAGCCTGTGTTATGCCTGCAAACCAGTCAATTACCTTCCTTGGCATTAACACCCCTCTTCTCCTCCTGTCCTTCTATTGTAGACGTGGCTGCTGTAGATTTATTTGTATATTAAGTGTGGGGGCAACGCTTGGAGTGAGGGTTGAAGCATGGTTGTGGCAGCTGAACTGCACCTTAGCAGATGTGTTGTTTCGGCGTCGGTTGCAGTGTCCACACCGGGTCAGTGCTCTGTTTGGGCTTCCCATACTTTGCACTGCGGTCGCCGAGGAGCGGATTTTCAGGTGACAATTGGGCCTAGTGACATTAGGCTCATGTCGTACGCTCGGGGTCAGCTTTCACTGTTCACCAAAAGGTTTGCTCTTCAGGGTCACTGTTCACCAAAAGGTTTGCTCTTCGTGCTTTAGGACACAGTGCCAGTGTGGACATAACCATTTTGCGATAGTAACTGCTGAACACTGATGCAGGCAGCGGTGTGAGTAAGCTTTTACTCCCTTTCTGCACTGAGCCATAAATGATACTGCGCTGATGATTCACTACTGCTTGGGGAGGAACCCACAACATGTCTGCGCCGCATCCTGTTCCGGTAAGAAAAAATACTGTGGCGTAGAATGGCAAATACCCAGTAGACCGGGTTGACCTCTGACACAACACAGGTGGTTGACCTTTGCCACCTTTCATGGACCAGGACCTCTCCTGCTGCATAGAGAGATGTGACCACTCAACGTGCATGCATAAGCATGCTCGGGCTGACTTTTCTTCCTTGCAATGGAGCTGATCCATGGGAGTTTCAGTAGCTACATCTATCTACACATGAGAGTTCTCTGTTCCAAATTTGAACCTGCCCCCTGGGTGCCATGGGAAGATTTTCTGGGGGTACAGATATGATGAGGAAGCTTACTTGGGTTGGAGTTGACAGGTAGGCACCTGTCATTTATTATTTCCATTTGACATCTGGGGACGACTTCTAGCTTGTTAGGTCTCCGCCTGCGAACTGCGAACATGCACAGTCTCGCTGGGGAGACTTATTAGGTCTCCGCCTGCGAACTGCGCACATGCGCAGTCTCGCTGGGGAGACTTAATGTCTTAGAGTAGGGAGGTCAAGCCCCGCCCCTCTTCTCCATTGGCTGGCCTCCTAAACGGCGGCCAGCCATTGGAGAAGAGGTCTCAGTGACCACATTCTTTCCATCTAAGCCCCGTCCTTTTCGGATTGGGGGCGTGTTTTTTTGTTTCTTTCTCTCTAGTGATGTGCTCATTCAAAAACACGCCTCCCAGTCTGAAAAGGACGGGGCTTAGATAGAAAGAAGAACCATTTGTCTGTAAGCCCCGTACTTTTCAGACTGGGAGGTGTGTTTTTGACTTGTTTACATCCTAGAAAGAAAGTCTAAAACCACGCCCCCCAATCTGAAAAGGACGGGGCTTAGAGGCAAAGGGCAGCGCTTGTTATATAGCGCGAACTCGACCCGAAGGTATCCGAGCGTGATTGGATGGAGGATGCATGGCTGACCTCTGCTCTGATGGGCATCTTAGGGGTCACAAACAGATGGCGGGGCATTTCAATATCGGACCATGTTTCTCTGATCTGATTTATGTAAAACCTTTGGAAATCGGGCCTTCTGTGCTTGATGCTGTGTATGTAGCGTGTGCCTAATTGTGATTGTTGTCCTGTCCTCACATCAGGATCAAACAAGCATTAATGATGGAGGCGAGCAGATGAGTGCCATTAATTGCTCAGGCGGGCCTCCTTGTATTCACAGTGTCGCCGTTCGAGCAGCCCAGTGTTTTATGTTTTCCCCTAAACTGTGTGACCTGTCGACAGAAGCACGGGTGGGCGTGGCTCAAGAGGCTGGGCGCGAGCCGCCTGGAGGCTGATTTATTTACAACTCTATGGTGGTGGCTTGTGGTGCCATAGTCGACGCTTTTCCCTCACATAGCAGGAGCTTTGCCAATTTTATGAATGACAAATATGATTTTCAAAGTGATTCCAGCTTCAATAATGAATCAGGCGGGTGCTTCGATGGTCTCCGTAGCCATTTCATCTTTTGCCAGTTTAATAGACAGTAGTGCTTACTAAATATAGCGCCTCCTGATTACACTGTGGTATTATTTCAACTGGTAACGTATGTGTCGAATGTGCTCCGTGGCCTTTGGAGGGGTGCCCTCTCCCTCTGCCCAGGCCTTCGCTTCTTTCCCCTTCCCAGCACACTCTGTTGTGTGCAACTTTTTCATTGTGTAGATTTCTACGCCCTTGTTCTCCGTGCACTATTTATTGCACACCGAGTTGAGCTTCCTGAAGTACCACAACACCTTCGGAGTGTGTGTGATACCTTCTTCCACAGTGTGTGCTGCCTGATGACCCCTGTGACTGCCATTGGGTGCAGTGGTGAATGCTCGTGGTGAGCTCAGTAGTGCAATGAGGTGTGATCATGGTTTAAGAGCCATTTGATCGGTTCAGACAATTTCTTTTTGGAAGAAGCCACATATTACGTAGTATTTTAAATTAAAACACACCACATTATTTATCGGTGTAGATGTTTTCTGTTGAGTTCTGTTGTTTACCTCAAGTGTTATGGCCAACACGCAGTTGCTAAACTAGTATGTGCTAGCCTTCAGAAAGAAGTCACAATTCTGAATTCTTTCTACGATGGGGTAGGGGGGAGTGTTATGTGGTGTGGACATCGCCGCAGAGCTAGTCTTGGTGCCTCCACTGAAGCCGAGCATCACAAGAAGTGAATGTGCCAACACTGGAGCAGCGAACACGAGTGTGTATCAGGCACGAACTAATGCAGCGATTGATGTCAAATGCCATCTCCGACTAACGCAGTGTCAAAGATGGTTGCTCGTTTTTATACATTACACCTGCTATTCCGGTGTGTGGTGCCTGAGTGAATATGTGGAACCGCTGCAGGAATCTGATCGACCCTATGTCGGTTTGGATTCTGGGCTGTTTGCACAACTTGTCATCCTTCCCAGGGATCACTGTGATTGAACACCACAAACGCCCTTTAGTGCCAAGAAACCCCTTACAGTGCATGCACACTCTAAAAATATACCTGGCACATTAATGTTATGTTGTAGTTTGCACACCAGACAGGCAGAGTGACCATCGAGCTACGGTTAACTAAGATAAACCCCGTGGAACCCTTAACACATTTTTCATCATATTTCTGGTCAACAACTCTCATGATGGCGAGTGAAGAACTTTTCTCTATATCAAACGCCAACATTCCCTGAGGTGCGCCCACCTAACAGAGGGTCGATGGCAGGGATTTGGGAGCCTGGGCGCCGAGAGCGAGCACAAAGGCACGCAGCAGCAGCTCTGAGGTTTCTGTGCAGCAGCCACCATCCAGCACCCTTTACACTCCAATCATTAATTGCTGCATTACCAGTGCCCGGTAAAAACAGTCAGCAAAGCTCAGTAAAGCAAATTCCTCCTCCCTGCCCAGCTTTCCCGTGGTTATCCAAGGCCGCCCATATCCATCAACTTCTCTCCAGGACATATACTTCCAAGGGAGGTCACATCATATATAACCTCTGGACTTTTCAGGGCCGGGCTGGTTGTTTCTGCTCCAGACTGTGTAATTGTAATAAATTATTGTTCTGAGGAGAACTGGCCAGGGGGTCCTTGGGATAATTCAGGACTTGCCATGTGCAGCTGAAAGGCTGGCAGGACAGCGAGTCACGTGTCTGCATACGAGTCCCTTTCTGTCCAGCTGTGCCTAGTCTTAAGGAGCACTGCCTCCCTGAAATCTCAGGGTTCCCCCGGGCTAGTGCGCTTCTGTAAATGTCTGACATGTAAAGATGCGTGCACTGCTTTTGTGTCTGTGCTTGGTTGATTCTGCCGGAACTACAGAGAAGTGGCTTGAGTAACACTTCTCCAAAGGTGCCAAAGCCCTCCTTTTAGTGGCCCCTAGCGTTCTTGTTCATCATTGGATGAAAGGCGAGCTTGTCATCAGGGCAGGGCAGTGATTGTTAAGCAGCTAGAGCGACAGGATGATAAGGAAGTGCTTCATCATTGTGTCATTTACAGGTCTGTGGTTCACTGCCCTTCTCTGGCAAGACAGAGTATTGTGTGCCTCAGTCAATAAATATTCCTGCCTGGGTGTTTCATGCACAGCATTTGACCAATAAATGCATGCTCCGGTGAACCGTATTTCTTGGGAATGTTCCGTAGGACCTTGAAATGTTTTTCATGTATAAGGTGTTGATGAAAACTAGGCGTCGTTCATGTAATATTTGCTGATCCAGATTGAGGTAAAATGCCATTGCTTTGTTGGTTCTTTACTTTGTTCTACATTTGTACAAGTGAAGCACACTGCGTTGTGAGTTATTACACATGACCCCTACCCAGAACAACACGTGCACACTGCGTTGTGTTATTATACATGACCTCTAACCAGAACAACACGAGGATAGAGCGGGGGTCGGCGGCTTCGCGGTGCACCTCCTTCGGCACCAGGCACGTACTCACAGCTCACTGGGTGCCATCCCAGTAATTAAATGAAAATATGTTTCCAGAACCAAGAGGGCTAGGGTGAGCAACAGAGGAATTGGGGGTGGGGGGTCAGGTGCAGGGGAAGTAATGCAGGTTGGGCATTTGAGGGGGGTAAGCAGCATAGAGAGAGCAAGAAAACACATGCACTCATGGAGTACTCACCACAGTAACGACACAGGAATGTGGTTTTCATAGGCCGTTGTACAGCAAGAAAATGTACAGCGCCAGACTTCATCCTCAGCTTTCTCATGGGAATGCGCAAACCAAACTCAACTGGTGGGTGCGCCCTTGCACTGCGAAGTTGAAGAGATCACCTCGGGATCTCTGTTCATTGCGATTTCTCTTGGTTTTGATTCAGGGGACCTCTGCTGTACATCGTCTTGAACGTATAGAGGTGTAACACAACCACAAATAGCTGCCAATTTTTAAATTTGCGTAGTGTGACATTGCTGTGCCTGCAAAGAGCTGTGTCACTCTGTGTGTGGCTCTGTGTGTGTGTGTGGCTCTGTGTGTGTGCGTGTGGCTCTGTGGCTCTGTGTGTGTGTGTGGCTCTGTGTGTGCGTGGCTCTGTGTGTGTGGCTCTGTGTGTCTCTGGCTCTGTGTCTCTGTGGCTCTGTGTCTCTGTGGCTCTGTGTGTGTGCGTGTGGCTCTGTGGCTCTGTGTGTGTGTGTGTGTGTGTGGCTCTGTGTGTGTGGCTCTGTGTGAGTGTGGCTCTGTGTGTGCGTGGCTCTGTGTGTGTCTGTGGCTCTGTGTGTGTCTGTGGCTCTGTGTGTGTGTGGCTCTGTGTGTGTGCGTGTGGCTCTGTGTGTCTGTGGCTCTGTGTTTGTGGGTCTCTGTGTGTTTGTGTGCAAATGCAATAGGTCCCGCATTTACGAGAGATTAAGCTATTGGCATTGTAAATGACAATGCCATTTATTTGTCTGTTTTCAAAACCAACACATAAATAAAAAGTTTGTCATTTACAATGCCAATAGCTCTAACTTTTGCAAAGGCGCGACCGTTGCATTGTAAATGCTTGTTTTTATATAAGAGCTTGCAAGATTCCTTAAATCCGTGTAATACTGGTTTCAAAAGTTGGTGAGCAGAACCAGAACAAAAGTGACATTAATTCAGGTCTTGCAGGTGCAATGTACTGTGAGGCTCACCTAGTACAGATTTGCACTGTACGTGGGTCAACTAAATTGCCACCTGTAAGACGACAGATCAGTGGGCTAAGCAACTGTGGCAGAGAGACAGATATGGGCAACCTCCAAGTCACAAATCAGAGCCTCGACCTTTTGTCCTCGCAAGTAAATGAAATGAGTACCAGCCCAGTTCTTTTTTTTCACAAAGACTATTTCCACACAAGCCCTACCACCTCTCCCTATGTCATACTGCCCCATGTCTCCATTGTTGCAATGGGGAGCGGGCTGTATATGATCTATATTCTTAGTGAAACCTTAGAACAACTTTTCTGTAAAGAAAAACATTCACTGATTTTGCCAAAATTCAGGTGTGGGACAATCACCTCAAAATGTTCACTCTGTAAACTCAAGCAGGCACTTCGTCATTAGTACAATAATTAATAGGACCACGAGTCGACCCTTAAAGGCAACCACCAGATAAACATGTGCTCCACTTGAACGTTTCATTGTGCTTTTCTTGTAAGAATGGTTTGAAGATGCCGTTATTAAACAATTTAGAGATTCGTGGCATATGTTGACGATTCCAGGTTCTCTTTTCGAAGGACAGCTCCTGCCCACGTGTCTTTTTTGGTGCACACAGGTGCGTGTGAACGCCCCGCCCTCCGTCTTCGGAGCGCCCTGGAGGGTTTCCACTTGTTGTAGAGAAGGAGGGGCAAGAACGTCCGAGCAGGTTGGCTCGTGCATAGGTGGCGGTGACAGGCTTGAGGGCAGCTGAAAAGTACCACACCCGTAACGCCATGGACGAGGGGCAGATGTGAGCGGATCACAGAGGGGGACGAGAGCGAAACGAGCTTTACACGGGACCTGACTCGAAAACACAGTCGGCGAGGGCAGAGGTGAGATTCACCGAGAGCTTGGGTCCGTAGGTCTCACTGGGGAGCTGTATCTCCTCCTCTGCTCTAATGGTGTGCAGGGGGTATGGAGGCAGATAGGGCAACAAGGGTGCTGCTTGGAAGCTACGTGTCTACCGCACTGTCTACGACCGATGCACAGCTGACAGATTTACAAGGAAACGGAGGGGAGGAGGGATGAATCTCGTGCTGCGTTGCTAAATGTGACTATAAAGCCAGGGGAAAACGAGGGCCACACAGTCTGGAAGCAAGAAGGACATTAAAGAGAAGCTGCGCTTTTACACAGTCTACAATGAGGTCAAAAGGGCACGAACTGTGGGGCAGAGCAGGAGACAGGGGGTGCACTTCCATCACACCAGCAACAGGGGCAGATGAGAGTAATGGGCACAGGGCCTTCCTAGATAAGAAGCAATGGGCTCCTACGATATCCGCACCGGGTGCAGACGTGACAGCCAGCAGAGAGACTTATTGACATTTTAGAACAAGCAAAGGCATAGCCAATAGGTCTCGCTTTTGGGGCCTTATAAGTGATTAGCCATGCAACACTTGATGCTGTTTAATGAAGGATACTGTGCTGGATAACTAAACACTTATAATGTCCCAAAGGCGAGACCTATTGGCTATGCATTGGGGGGCCTTATACGTGTTTAAGTAGAGCTATTGAATTTGCCAAGGTTTCTAAGCTGTGCTGTAGAGAAGTGTGGCTGCTGTACAGCATGTTGAGAAGTTGTAATTAAAAAGTGTAAGCAGCACTGAGTGATGATGTGGTGTTGTTGATTGGTGCTGTGCTTATCATGAGTTATGCATCGGTGGCGTTGTGTGATGCTGTGCTGGCCCTGAGTGATGCTGCGCTGGCCCTGAGTGGTGCTGCGCTGGCCCTGAGTGATTCTGCGCTGGCCCTAAGTGATGCTGAGCTGGCCCTGAGTGATGCTGAGCTGGCCCTGAGTGATGCTGTGCTGGCACTGAGTGATGCTGTGCTGGCACTGAGTGATGCTGTGCTGGCCCTGAGTGATGCTGTGCTGGCCCTGAGTGATGCTGTGCTGGCCCTGAGTGATGCTGTGCTGGCCCTGAGTGATTCTGTGCTGGCCCTCAGTGATGCTGTGCTGGCCCTGAGTCATGCTGTGCTGGACCTGAGTGATGCTGTGCTGGCCCTGAGTGATGCTGTGGTGCTGCAGAGTGATGCTGTGACGCTCCTGAGTGAGGCTGTGGCATTCCTGAGTGAGGCTGTGGCATTCCTGAGGGAGGCTGTGGCGTTCCTGAGGGAGGCTGTGGCGTTCCTGAGGGAGGCTGTGGCGTTCCTGAGTGAGGCTGTGGTGTTCCTGAGTGAGGCTGTGGTGTTCCTGAGTGAGGCTGTGGTGTTCCTGAGTGAGGCTGTGGTGTTCCTGAGTGAGGCTGTGGCGGTGCTGAGTGAGGCTGTGGCGGTGCTGAGTGAGGCTGTGGCGGTGCTGAGTGATGCTGTGGTGGTGCTGAGTGATGCTGTGATGGTCTGAGTGATGCTGTGATGGTCTGAGTGATGCTGTGATGGCGCTGAGTGATGCTGTGGTGGCGCTGAGTGATGCTGTGGTGATGCTGAGTGATGCTGTAGTGGCGCTGTGTGATGCTGTGTGGTGCTGTGTGATGCTGTGGTGGCACTGTGTGATGCTGTGGTGGTGCTGTGTGATGCTGTGGTGGTACTGAGTGACGCTGTGCTGGTGCTGACTGATGTTGCTGACTGATGCTGTGGTGGTGCTGACTGATGCTGTAGTGGTGCTGACTGGTGCTGTGGTGGTGCTGACTGATGCTGTGGTGGTGCTGACTGACGCTGTGGTGGTGCTGACTGATGCTGTGGTGGTGCTGACTGAGGCTGTGGTGGTGCTGACTGATGCTGTGGTGGTGCTGACTGACGCTGTGGTGGTGCTGACTGATGCTGTAGTGGTGTTGAGTGATACTGTGGTGGTGCTGACTGATGCTGTGGTGGCATTAAGTGATGTTGTGGTGGCCCTGAGTGATGCTGTGGTGGCCCTGAATGATGCTGTTGTGGCCTTGAGTGATATTATGGTGGTGCTAACTGATGCTGTGGTAATGCAGATGGATGCTGGTGGTACTGAGTGATGCTGTGGTGTTTCTGAGTGATGCTGTGGTGTTTCTGAGTGATGCTGTGGTGTTTCTGAGTGATGCTGTGGTGGTGTTGAGTGATGTTGTGGTGGTGTTGAGTGATGTTGTGGTGGTGTTGAGTGATGTTGTGGTGGTGTTGAGTGATGTTGTGGTGAAGGTGAGTGATGCTGTGGTGAAGGTGAGTGATGCTGTGGTGAAGGTGAGTAATGCTGTGGTGAAGGCGAGTGATGCTGTGGTGAAGGTGAGTGATGCTGTGGTGAAGGTGAGTGATGCTGTGGTGAAGGTGAGTGATGCTGTGGTGAAGGTGAGTGATGCTGTGGTGAAGGTGAGTGATGCTGTGGGGGCCCTGAGTGATGCTGTGGGGGTTATGACTGATGCTGTGGTGGTTCTGACTGATGCTGTGTGGGCCCTGAGCGATGCTGTGCTGGCCCTGAGCGATGCTGTGTTGGCCCTGAGCGATGCTGTGCTGGCCTTGAGCGATGCTGTTATGGTGCTGAGTGACGCTGTGGTGGTGCAGAGTGATATTGGTGTGTCCCTGAGTGATGCTGTGGTGGTGCTGAGTGATGCTGTGGTGTGACCCGTTTTATTAAATACCCTTCCTCTAAAATGTAACGTTTTACCTTTGTACACCAGGTTCTAGTCAGACATAAAAACCTATTTTTCTATGCTCTTGCGGTAGCACCAAGAGACTTTTTCTAAGGTAGACTGAGCCCAATAGGTTATTCTTTCACTTGCCAAACCCCGCAGATCAGGTCTGGGAATGGTGTGTGACTATGCTAATCACTGCAAAACAGTTGGATGGATGTTTGCAGTAGGCGATTGAGAAACATACGCTAGAACCAGACCCATCAGCCCAACCTTTATGTCGGAGTTTACGTCATGTGGGGGTTTTCTGGTTATTCTTCACCACATCCAGCCATGTAGTGCCGGTGCGGGACAGAATGTCAATACTCTAGCGATGTGACTCATCGTGGAATAATGTAAATAAAGTGCAGTGCTCAAGTGATTGTGATGAATAAAATATGACTACACAGATTCAACAGAGAGTTCGAATAGATAGTTGATATTAGGGGAGTGAGCAGACAGGTCGTAAAACATTTCCCTAGACCCTCCACATACGTGTTTTTTTTTTGAGTATTCTTTCACTTGCACAAAGAAGCACATACCTACTCATGCAAAGTGGAAACGGTACTGTCAAAATTCGGAGGGTGCATGTTTAGATGTGGCATAAAGGGGTTTGGACAAGGCGGCAGAAGTGCTTAAAGCCCAGTGTCTCACCTGAATATAAATCTGGACTTTGGATTAAAATCTCTCTTAATAGAGGCTTGCTACTAATGCTAGCCGAGAACACAATGCGGAGCATCGGCAACACTGCACGTTGTAAATCGGAAAATTTTGAACATTTTAATAATGTATAATAAAGTCCATAATGTAAAATGTGCCGGATCAAACAAATTTCTGCTAAGGAAATATACCTGGACCGCAAGCCAAGAGTAAAGAGCCAAGCCAAGCCAATAGTAAAATGATGGGAAACTACCGGGCCCAGAAAACTATGAACCTATATTAAGTCAACAGGGTTAAAAATGTTGTTCGCTACAGAATTAGCTAATACCACTTGCATTTGTACCGCATATGCGTAGAAATGGGCACATGAAATGGGTTGAGTTTATTTTTTTTCTCGTATCCTTCTACTGCTAATGTATTAAACTTCACCATAGTGGGTGCGGGGGAGGGGGTGAGGAGCAGAGCCAAGTTTTACATTTAACCCAAAAATTAGGTAACATCTTTTAAAGAACATGGCAGATAGCTTCAGTAATGGTGTGCTTCCTTCATGCAATATTGTTGCCTTCATCCATAATTAAACTGCGAAAACCATAGGTTCGGGGACCCCAGCAAGAAATAAGAGACAGAGACACATTGTAAGGAGGCTCAACAGGACGTAGCTTGAATTGAAGTGAAACAAATGCAAAGCCATTAATTATTCACACCAATTGTAAATTGCACAAAAATATTCACTATAAGCACAGCACAAAGCACTTCAACACGTTCCTATTTACACCACCCTCTTCTGTGGCAGGCACAGAACGCCAACAAAGAATATACATAAAAAGCTAATTAGCCCTAAGCAGTATGATGTATCGAGCATTGTGGGCACTGAAAAGCATATTTTCTGAAGTCTGATACCCAGACTTAAGGGAGCCACATGATGAACCATACCGGCCTTTGGCACCGTATCCCGAAAATAATAAAACCAAACACAGCAACAGAGGTAGAACTTGTGTACTATATTTCCCCTGTTACATCATTTAACCAAAGAATTAAAACTCGCACAGCACAGACAGGTTAGTGCATACAATAATAAATTGCAGAAGGACATTTACTGTATCTATATTCGTGCGTAGTTGTTTTTGTAACATATTAAATCTTTCCACAAAGCTTTGTTCTCACTTTTTGCATTCTTGGTGTTTTTTTGTTTTAAAGTTGAAGTACAATCTCTTTTTCAAGACAAGCGGCCGCAAGACGCGCTCTGCGGTGGGGGAAGGGCGGAGCAATTGAATTAAAACAAACGCAAAGCCATCAATCATTGACACCACTTGTAAATTGCACAAAGATATTCACTATAAGCACAACCTAGCATAAATTACTACAACAAGTTCCTATTTACTCCACCCTCTTGGCTCCTTGTTTAATTCTTTAGTTTGTAGAAAAAGAACAATGGCGCCCTCTTCTGTATTTTAGAACCATTGCTGCATTCTTAAAACAAGCATTGGTGTGCGAAAGCACTTAATGAGCCATGACGGCTCGTAGATAAGAAAGGCAGATGGGGGCTGCGCGTGTTCACGTGCACATGCACGCAAGCGCTAGGCCAGCCAAAGGAGCTCTTGTGGTAGCACTTTTTAAAGCCCCTACTAAATGTCTCTCCGTGCAGCGCATGCGCTGGCTCAGCGAAACCTAAAAATGTGTGAAATGTGCGTGTGAAGGCATGGGACATAAAGGGTTGTTTTGCAGGGCAGTAGGTCTGTAGTCATGGCGGGGTAATGGGAGACCGCTAACCAAGAGCACCACTTACCGCTAAGACGCCGAACGGAGGGAGAAGCCGCCACCGCCAAGAGTCACCTGCCCACAGTACTCCGCGTCGCCGCTCCGGGACCACAACTCCCGGCAGGCCTCGCGGCGGCGCGTAGAGTGACGCGCAGAGAGGGCGCGAAGGGCCATAAAGGCGGAAGGAGATCGGCAGAGCGGGGGAGACCGCTAACCAAGAGCACCACTTACCGCTAAGACGCCGAACGGAGGGAGAAGCCGCCACCGCCAAGAGTCACCTGCCCACAGTACTCCGCGTCGCCGCTCCGGGACCACAACTCCCGGCAGGCCTCGCGGCGGCGCGTAGAGTGACCCGCAGAGAGGGCGCGAAGGGCCATAAAGGCGGAAGGAGATCGGCAGAGCGGGGGAGACCGCTAACCAAGAGCACCACTTACCGCTAAGACGCCGAACGGAGGGAGAAGCCGCCACCGCCAAGAGTCACCTGCCCACAGTACTCCGCGTCGCCGCTCCGGGACCACAACTCCCGGCAGGCCTCGCGGCGGCGCGTAGAGTGACGCGCAGAGAGGGCGCGAAGGGCCATAAAGGCGGAAGGAGATCGGCAGAGCGGGGGAGACCGCTAACCAAGAGCACCACTTACCGCTAAGACGCCGAACGGAGGGAGAAGCCGCCACCGCCAAGAGTCACCTGCCCACAGTACTCCGCGTCGCCGCTCCAGGACCACAACTCCCGGCAGGCCTCGCGGCGGCGCGTAGAGTGACGCACAGAGAGGGCGCGAAGGGCCATAAAGGCGGAAGGAGATCGGCAGAGCGGGGGAGACCGCTAACCAAGAGCACCACTTACCGCTAAGACGCCGAACGGAGGGAGAAGCCGCCACCGCCAAGAGTCACCTGCCCACAGTACTCCGCGTCGCCGCTCCGGGACCACAACTCCCGGCAGGCCTCGCGGCGGCGCGTAGAGTGACGCGCAGAGAGGGCGCGAAGGGCCATAAAGGCGGAAGGAGACCCGCGTCGCGGGACGCGAGCGGGACGCCCGGGGCGAAGCCCGGGCAAAGGGCGGGCCCTCTACGGCCCTCATCGGCAGGAGGAGGCAGGGGCAGGGCCAGAAACTCTGCTCGAGGCACACGAGGCATTCCACCAACCAAGTAAGACTGTTTTGTTGGCAACAGCCCTTTGTGTGTTTATAGGAGTCCAGGCACCTTGCTATACTTACTATTATGTCGAAAAAGGGATCTGCACCACCAGTTAACACTATGAAGAATTATTTGGTGCAAACAGTGGAAAAAATTAACTCACAAAGGAGGGAATCTTTGGGACTTAGTCAGTCACCTGACTTACACCGCTTGTCCCCCACTCTAACCCCTTCACCTGAGGACTCAGTGTCCTTGCAGACTTTCCCTGATGCTTGTTTTAACTGTCCTACAACGCAGGAATCCGGCCCTTTGAATGGCAATGTACCACCTGGATCTGGTCCTGAGGTTCTTATAGTGGACCTTGGTAATAAATCTGACAGTGATGAGGATCAGGAAATTCTTGTATCCCCTACAGATGAAGATATTCCAATCACTGAACAACCTTCCCGCCCGGATTCTGGGAAAATTAAAAACCCGCCTAGGCGGGGGGGACTAAGATCTGGGACCAGGAGGAAGAGGGTAAACACCCCAAAAGCTCCCCTTAAGGAAGCCGGAGGGGGAAGTGCTAAGCCTATTGTCAGCCTTGATGAGGACCTATTTGACAGAATTGCTGAGTTAATAGATATGAAAATTAAATCCATTGTGAAACCATTGCTCTCTAAGATTGACAAATTACAATCTGAAGTTAAAAAATTGGGAGGGCAGATGAACAAACTAACTGAGGGTGTTGACAGCGTCATGACGATAGTGTCAAACTTGGGTAATAACACCAGGGAAGTTGACGATCAAGAGGGGGAGAATACAGTTGTTGCCCCAAATAATCCACCACCCCAGCTTCCTGACCAAAAAACTAGTGGTTCTAATATTAATAGAGGGGACGGTCCTTTAACGGTTGAGATACCCCTTGCACATGCTCAGCCAACCGACCCTCTTCAATTTATAGTTGAAGCTTCTCCTGTTGTACTAGTACTGGCTAATGTACCACCTTTAGAAGCAGGTACTGAAGAATCTCCTTCCTCCCTGTCTAACAAAGCCTTACAGTGGCTTACAACTAATATGAGATTAGCTCCAGGGGGGGGTCAACATTTAGCTCAAGAGATCAAAACCGCTAAAAGGGTTTCATGGCTGGGTAATCGCCCCAAAAAATTTAAGGGGGATTGTGTGGCAGTAAGCTTTTCACACACAGGTGTGCTACCCAATATTCTCATTAACTTACTTCCACCACAACGCAGGCAGGGTTCTTTTTTTTTTTTTTAAATATTTTTTTATTTTATATTTTTCTTTGTTACAACAATTAATTATGAGCATTCCAAATACAACAAGCATTGAATATTGAAAATTAAATTATACAATAGACTTTTGGCCAAACACAAAGTACACAGTAATATAAGTCTTCTAAGGTTAAAAAACATAGTCTAAGATCAATGAAGAAGGAGCCAAAAACAAACATTTAACATCAAGAATAAAGGCTACTGCTTCCCTCTACCCCTAGCTATTCCTTCTTTGGCCCTCTTACCATTTGCATAGTGGCTCCCAGATTCTTCTCCCCAACCGTCTTCCACTCCTTCCCTTCCGGGCAAAAATTTTTTCCTCTATATTATATGCATATAGAGTGTTTGCCAGCCAGCATTGCATATTCGGAGGGTTTTTATCAAGCCATGCCCTGGCTATTGTTAGTCTATAGACAGCCATTACTACAAAAAGGAATTCAGCATATTCAGCATATTGTGTCTGCACATCGTCGCTCACCCCTAACATAATCAAGGCTGGCGTAAGTGTTATCGCAATATCCAATGAGTTCGCCAAAAACCCCTCAATTTCCCTAATCAAAGTTCTTAGCTGTGGGCATGAAGCAAAGATGTGTACACTATCTGCTTCCAATTCATTACATCTGGGACAATTGATTCCTTGATTCCCACCCCATTTAGCAATCTTTGCCGGTGTAAAGTACAAAGAGTACAATGTTTTGTAATGCTGCGATTGCAGCGGGGCAGCACATAATATCGTTGATCCAAATTTCAATGAGTCATAAAAGTATCTTGGATCAATACCCAATTTATCTTCCCATTTTTTACTAAATTTATCTAAATCATCCTGCTTGTCTTTCACCAATGCTGCATAAAGAGATTTAATGGTACAATCTCCTGACAGTTTTATTTTCTCCAATATATCAACTTTATTAAAGCCTGCCGGACCCCCGACTTTGTTGTTGAGGAAACTTCTAACCTGTAGGTATTTGAAAAATCCCCTATTATCTAGCCCATATTTTCCTCGCAACTCTGAAAATTGCATAAAGCCATCTTGTGCATACAAGTCTCCAATTTGTGTAACCCCCTTTAGTGCCCACTCTGCCATAATATAGTCTCCGAAAATTTCCTTTGGTAGTGACCTATTGTTATTTATTAAAACATATCTGTTGTATCTCCCAAGTTTTACCCTCTTCAAAAATGCATTCCATGTCGTAACGGCTGCCTTAACAGTTTTAAACTTAGTCCTCTTGAAGTAACTGTAATCAATACACTTTAAAAAACAGTTCTCTGCATTTACCCCAAGGGTTACAGCGTACACATCTGTAGACATTTTCTGGATTCTATCGTCGTCAGGGTTTCCACCAATAAGACCTTGAATATATTGCAGCACACAGGCCATATAATATAAACGAAAATCTGGTGCCCCCCACCCCCCATTTTCTCTAGGGAGTGTCATGTACCTATAAGCTCTCCGGGTTTTACCTTGGGCCCAAATAAACCTATTACATATAGCCTCTATGCAATTAAACCAACTGGCTTCAATCAACAATGGTACAGCCCTAAATACATACAAAAATGTTGGTAAAATCAGCATTTTGATGATATTTGTACAGCCAACTAGCGACAGGTGCAGATTGTTCATTCTATCTAGATCTTTTTTCATTTGAGTTATCAAGGGATCCATATTATTCTCCACGATTTTACTTATCTCTGCCGTCATTTGTACCCCTAGATAAGTTGCCGTATTTGTCACTCTTCCATCATTACACCTTACCCACTGGTTTTTAACTATCTGCGTCTTAGTTGTATTCAGCTTATACCCAGAAAACTTGCCAAACCTCTCAGCTTCCGATTCAATTACCCTAATGGCGGCTACTGGTTCTGGAGTCAAAATAGCAACGTCATCCGCATAAGCTAGTGATTTAAGTCTACACCCGTTTATTACTAATGGCAATATTTGCTGATTCATTTCCAATTTGCGAATATAAGGGTCAAGGTACAAAGCGAACAGTAAGGGAGAAGAGGGACAACCCTGTCTTGTGCCTCTCTGGATGTTAACTACGTCTGTGTAGCCTCTACTGACTCTTATCTTGGCAGTCGGGGCTATATATAGCGTTTGCATAGCCTTTATAAAACCTGGTCCTATGCCGTGCCACCTTAAAGCTTCCCACAAATATCCCCATGAGACCCTATCAAAGGCCTTTTCAGCGTCAAGAAGCACCGCTGCCATTGGATCTTCCAGGATATCTGCAGCATCGAATGCCGTAATTACCTGCCTAGTGTGGTGGGTTGTCCCTCTCCCTGGGATAAATCCATGCTGAGAGGGTATAACTAAGGATTCGATTTTCTTAGATAGTCTTTTTGCCATTATTTTTGAGAACACCTTTGCATCGGCATTCATCAAAGTGATGGGCCGGTAGGAGCCTGGGACGTCTGGTGGTTTACCTTTTTTAGGAATAACTATGATGTCCGCACCACCCCAGGAACATGGAACAGTTTCACCCAGTTGTGCTAACTCCATTATTTTAAACATATCGACTAATAGAGGGGTCTGAAATACCTTATAAAATTCAACTGGGATTTGGTCTGGGCCAGCAGCCTTCCCAGATGGGAGTTCCTTCAGTGCTTCTACAAATTCCTCCACCTTAAACTTTTCTTCCAGCTCGATTCTGTCTGACTCCTCCAGGTGTGATGGCTCAATATCCCTCAGGTATGCCCTCATATCCTCCTCACATCCGTGCCCATCTGCCTGATACAATTCCATATAAAACTGCCTAAAGACTTCCTTAATCTGCTCTGTACCTTTAACTTTAATTCCGTGACTATTTTTCATCTCCTTAATATCAGCCATCCCATCTCTCTGTCTAGCTCGCACCGCTAAAATATGCCCCACCCTTTCGCTGAGTTCATATGCCTTTTCTTTATTGGCTAGATATTTCTCCACCGTCTTTTTTGCCATCCCTTCCATGACTACTGCTTTAAGGGCAACTAATTTTAGCAAAATCTGCTCCACTGGCGTATGTGCTTGTATGGCCAACATAAGCTCCTCCTCTGCCTCCCTGACTACTTCATTATTTCTTTCTAATTCCTCCCTTTCTCTTCTTTGTGATCTGATAACGTAGCTTAAGGTCTCTCCTCTTATACCAGCTTTAAAAGCATCCCACACAATTCCCGGTGATGAAGTACCTCTATTGATTGTCCAAAATTCATTAATCCATACCACCATCCTTTCCCTATATTCACTATCCTGAAGGAGTGCTCTATCAAATGTCCACTGTGTCGGCTCCTTATTTCTCCTTTGCCCAATATTTACATCTAATACGAGTGGGCTGTGATCTGATATGATCCTAGGTTCTCTTACTATCCTTGCACCTGGTATCAGCCCTCTTGTTATTAAAAAATAATCCAACCTGACTAAAATCTGATGTGGTGCTGAGAAGAAAGTACTCCCGTCGAGATTCGGATGGCAGTATACCCAAGGATCCTCTAAAGAGTTGTTCTTTACTAAGTCTGCTAGGGCCCTATAAGTTCTTTTTTTCCTCCCCGAGTACTTCCTATTAGGGTCTAAAAAGCTACTATCTAAGTCATGAATATTCAGATCACCACATAGTATAATAGGCTCAGGCCAACGAGCAAGTTCTGTGTCTAGAAATTGTAAAATATCTGGATCGTCTCCAGTAGAGCCATACACTGAAACAAGTGTGAAAGTTTCCCCCCTAAACAGTAGTTCAACTATAGCCCATCTCCCCCAGTTATCCTCCAACTTTCTCTTAACTATTATATCCTGTTTCCTCCCCAATATCGCCACTCCTCTTGTTTTAGTGTTCTGATTGGTTTTTGCCAACACCTTAAAGCCTAGTTGGTCAAGTAAGCAGGCCTTGGTCCCCTCTATATGTGTTTCCTGGATACACGCTAAGTCTGGTTTAAAAGATTTTAACAGTGCCGCTGTTTTTAGCCTCTTATTGATCTCATTAAGTCCACAAATATTAATTGATACAATTCTACAGGACATTTATACTTCTTGACATTACCATTTCCCAATTTAACCAGCCGGAATTAATAAATACCCGTAGGTTGTGTACCTCAATCCCTACAACCTTTTTTTTTTGAAATAAAGCCTTTTTTACCTCCTTTTACCACACCATAACTGTGCCCATAACCGTCCTGTATGTCTCTCCCCTCCCCTCCCCCCTCCCCCCCTTGCCCCCCGCCCTTTGGGAACCCCCCCCCCCCTCTCTACAGGCAAATAGGCCAATCCTGGCCTATGTGTAGCTGACCGTACTCTGCAGTGTCGCTACTCTCTCCCATCCTTTCTAGTCCTCTTTTCGATAGTGCCAAATGAACCATTTGGCGCTACCTTCTAACCGACTTATGGAGTTTTTGGTGGAGTTCTCCGGGGAGACTGTGATGGGGTTCTGGTTTTTGCTCCCCTCTCTTTCCCTTTGTTGGTTTCTTCGATTTCTGCCAGATATTCTGCCGCTTTTATCTCAGATGTAAACATTTTAACATAGCCTTTCCTGATAACTTTCAATCTAGATGGAAGCAAGAGATATGCTTCTGCCCCTTGCTTCTGGAAAGGTCCAATCATCTGTCTTAATTTCCACCTTCTTTCCACGGTGACGTGGCAGAAATCTGGCCTCGAAAAGAAAGTATTTCCATCCACTGTAATTCTTGAGTCAGGTCTAGCTTTATCGATTATCTCCTGTCTTGCTAGGAAGTTACCCAAAAAAACCAGCATTGCTCTTGGAAGTTCCTTCTCTTGTCCTCCCCGGGTTTTCTTTTTGTACAGTGGGTACCTATGTGCTCTTTGCACCTCCACATCCCATTGCCATTTTGAGTCAGGAAAGGCCTCTTCCAAGATCCTAACCACGTACCCTCTAGGATCCTGTCCCTCTTTTCCCTCCTCCAGACCCAAAAGTCTCACATTGTTCCTTCTTTGACGATTTTCAAAGCTTTCTAGCTTCCACTGGAGGTCTTCAACCACTTTTTCTTGATCCGTCTTAAAAGTCTGCCAATCTGTCACTTCGTCTTCCACCCTACTTGTCCTCTCTTCCACTTGTAAAACTCTTTCCTCAACCTCTTCCTGTTTTCTACTTACTTTCCTTAATGACAGTTGCAGTTTTTTTGTGTCTCTTTTCGCCCTTCTGCTCTCAGTTCTTGCCTCCTTTTGCATCTGCTTCAGGGTTCCAAACAGCATTTCTAGGGTTACCCTTTGGTTATCCTGCCTTCCCTCCTTTTCCCCTCCTTCCTGCTCACTTTCTTTGTAGGTCTCTGAAGTAGCGGCATAGTCCCATGATAGCTTCTTAGACATGCTACTTCTTGAGTCTCTTCCGCTTCTTCCGCTTCTTGTCTTCGCTCCTAGAGTACCCTTTTTCTTTTTTGTGTCTAATTCACTGGGACTGTTACTAATGTCTGAGTCAGGAGTACATTCAGTCCCACTTTCCTCTTCCTCTGTTTCCATCTCACTTGGTTCTGATGAGTCTGTGCCCTCATTAACCGAGAAAAACTCGGGTGAGCCTCCCCTCGCACTTCTGTCTGGGCTTTTATTATTTCTCCCCAAGTCCGGATTCAGACATAGCCCGTTCTGTAGCCCCTGCTGTTCCGTTAGACTCTGCGTACTGCCCCAGCTTGCCTCAGTAGCCTTCGGATGATTATTAAGCAGTTCTGCCTCTACTGACAGGAGAGCGTCTAGCATCTGCTCGTTATTTGTATTTACAAGTTGTTTAGGGACATTAACATTGTCGTTGACCGGGTCACAACCCGAAGCCTTACCGGCCGCCAGCTCCGTCTCCTCTCCTCTCACGGCTTCTGCTTGCCGCTCTGTGTTCACCATACCGCCTCCTACGCTGCTTCTCTGTTGCCTAGCAACCGGGGCTTCGCTTGCGTCCTCGCGGTCTACTGCGTCTGCTTCCGCGTTTGTCTCTCTGCTGATCCTCTGCTCGCCGGTAACCGTCGATTGCTGCTCCCCTTGTTGCTGAGTGTCTGCGGAAATCTCTATAATCGGAACCGACAGAGGGGTCCTTGCGGTGAACGACTCTGGTAAGGTCGCTTGCCTCTTTTGATCCCTACCGATTCCTTGAGCTGCATGCACTCGTTGGGGCTTCCCGTCTGGTGCAATATCCTTCGCAGATTTATGTAGTGCTGATCGGGTCTCAGGTCCCGCTTCTGATTTCTTCTCCTGCTTCTTTGCTGGTGTGTTCTTCAGATTTCGGCCCGAGATATCCGGCGCTTTTCTCGCAGGGGCCGTTTTTGGGATAGCCCCCTCTCTCACAGCGGCTCCTGAGGGCTTAATCGGTCCTGCTGCTGTAGCTTTGTCCTTATCCGCCTTCAGTCTCTGAGACATCTTCGGAGGCACTTTCACACCGTTGAGCAGACTTTTCCAATAGCTCAACCAGTCTATCAGTTTCTTCTTCACTCCTCTTACAGGGAAGACCCTCAACCAGTCTGGGCTGAGTATATCAACTGTGGCAAGGAAAATCCGGTCAGTCAGTACCCACATCCCTGGGGTCACCAATGCTCCATCATCCTAGGATAGGAGAGAGTATAGAATGCGACTTCTCTCTACAGAGCCACGGCGGCCATCTTGCCTCAGATCTACAATAGTTATCACGCAGGCAGGGTTCTGTTGTACCATTAACTTTAAAAAATTTTTATGGCGAGCAACAGAATGTTACATACCCTAAAACTCCAGCCTTTGGATGGGATTCTAACTCTGACTTACACCACAGATGGGGTCTTGAACATACTCGTAACATTGTAAATCAACCAGTACCCCAAGGTTTTCAGAATCCTTTTGCTCAACCCCTCTTATTGTCTAACCGTTTTGCACCCTTATCCTTTTTGGATCATAATGATTGACTTCAGCCAGAATATTCCGGACAGTCAGGGAATAATGTGCCTGTTCTTAGCATACTTACTTGGAACATTGCGGGTATTAAGACTAAAGCAGACAATGTAACATGGTTAAATTTTATATCCAAGTATGACATTATTGCTTTACAGGAAACCTGGGACACAACCAATAGTTTTTCTCTTGATGGCTACAGTTACTTCTGTACCCCTGCTGTGGCTAGCACAGCAGGAAGAGCGAAGGGAGGCCTGATAAGCCTCTTTAAACTAGACATCAAAGGTTGCCTCAAGAAATGTGACTCAGGATCTGAGCATTGTCTTATTGTTGAATTGTCTCGTGCGGAATCTCCCAACATTTTGTTTATTAATTTTTATAATTCCAATGCTGCCGACTGCACGTCATATAGTCTAGGAAGATTGGATGATTTTCTGTCAGTCTATAGTGAAGTTGTTAATGCATTTGAAATCATCTTCCTAGGGGATTTTAATATACACCCTTGTTTACTTTTGTGTGTTTGCGATGACTTAGAATCCCCTCCTAATTGTGCAATGGTCCATCTTGTGCATAACAAACAGGGGGACTGTCTTGAAAACTTCCTCACAAGATGGAACCTATACGAATCCAGCTGTGGGGAGGGGGGGGTCAGGGCCCCTACTTTTAAGGGCTCAGACAATGGCTCTATCATTGATTATATTTTTATTTCTGCATGTTTTTTATCTAAGGTTTTAATGTATAAAACTGTGGTATCTGCCTTTAGTGACCATAATCCAGTTTCTTTGGATCTAGTAGAGAGTGAACTTTTAGGGCGTAACCATGGTCCTTGTCATAAAGATGGTTCACTTACAGTTAAGGACCAAAGACGTAGACTGAAATGGGACAGTATAATCCCAGAACCCTTTGTTCAAGAAATTTTATTAGAGGCAGAGGAAGAGGTCGGAGTGTGTTTATCTAGTGAAGCTAATGATGGGGAAGTGATCCTTGCATTTGGCAGCATATGTAGCAAGATAAACGGTAGGCTCTCTGTGATCAGTAAACCCAAGATGAAACCTCTTAAAAGATGGTTTGATCACAGATGCTCCAATGCACATTCTGCACTGCTTTCAATCTGGGCCCCCTACATCTGAAATCCTGCAATTAGTTAGTACACTGCAGCATTTAAAGTAAGCTCATGATTTTTCTTGTTAATGTCTTCTTAAACTTGGTTTTTCTGCGAGAGTGGTCACAAGCTGTTGCAGTTACAGCTGCTTTGCAAACTAACCTACATGTAACATGGACTAATCCTCATAGTCGTTCTGCGTCTATATGTATATCTCCTGGTGCCTCGCCTCCTGTCAGACAGCATCAGTGAGCTCACATCAGACGGAACGGTAACACAAATGCAAAGTGCCCCACCACTGCAAGACTGGACTGGCATATTTTATGCACGCAGCTTGTCCCGCGCCATGTAAGTAGGGTGACCAGATTTTAGAAACCAAAAACAAGGACACACCAGAAATAAAAGTAAGACTATGGCCATTAGTCTTAATTCTATATCTGGCATGTCCCGGTTTTTATGTAGCCTTTTAAATATATATACATATATATATAAATATATACACACACACACATACAAAGGTTATAGGGACGTTATAGTTACGGTTAGATTTCACTCATACATTTGGCAGTTATAGTTACTTGATCTGGCTATATTTTACACCGAGCAGTGCGCTGCTTGTGACCTCACACATTACATCACTCATGACAATGTCAATGACATGACTGATGACCTCTCAAATAACATCTCTGATGACACCATCCAGTGAGTGTAACTATTATGTAAATGTTTTATTGTTAAACATATACACTAAGGTACTACAAAACTAAAAGTAGTATACTAGGTGTACTACTAATGATTGATACCATTTGTTAGAAATTGGATTTTTGGATCGGCTAGGGCATGCGCCAAAGTCGGGCAGAAACCACCACTCTAGTCATGATAAGGGAGTTACACTCCTAAAATAACCTCTGCTCACCCCCTTGGTAGCTTGGCACGAGCAGTCAGGCTTATCTAAAAGGCATTGTGTAAAGTATTTGCACATAACCAACAGTAATACAGTGTAAGCACTACTCAAGGACACCACACCAGTTTAGAAAAATATCCAATATTTTTATATATTTAAGACCAGACTAAAAATGCTAAAAATCCACAATACAGTACTTAAAAATATTCAATTATAAAAATATGCTTGAAAAATAGTTCCTTGATGTCAATAGCTCCGTCCAGGGCTATCACGGCGTTGTAAGCAAACAAATCCGAACAGTTCTGGCTGACCGCGGCGTCGCGGGACAGCTACGGTGTCAGTAAGACAGTACCTTTTAGAAATGCAGGGAGTCGGCGAGCTCTCGTTGAGCTTCCGAATGGTGTCCACAGGGGTCGGTGTCAGAGAGCAGTGCAGGAGGTGTCAGGCCCTTGAAGTCACACGTGTTGCAGGCCGAACTCCAGTCTGTTGAAGTCAGGAGCGCTGGTGTAGGCAGGGGTCGGGTGCTGCAGTGCGAAGTGCAGCAGTGCATCGTGCGGTGCCTCAGGTCGCAGTGCGAGCAGCGGATATCTGGCGGCGTCAGATGACATCGTCGGTGAGACCAGGGTCGCGGTGCAAGGTGAAGGGGGTGCTCGTCTCGGTGCAAGCAGCGATGTTGTCGTGGCTAAAGCGCTGTCGTCGGCTGATGAACTGGAGTCGATGGTGCTGGCGTTGGTTGGCCAAGGCTGTGGTGCGGGATGAAGGCGGTTCATCGTGTAACTTTACAGTGATGCCCTCAAACCACGGTGCAAGTAGCGGCATAGATTTTGCCTTGGAGCGGTGGCGGCGGGGATACTAAGGCATCGGCGTGAAGTGGGGCGGAGTGCAGTGCCCACAGCTCAAGGTACGAGCAGCGGGTCAGCGTCAGCAGGTGTCTTCGGTCATACCAGGGTCACGGTGCGGTGTTGCGGCAATGCCCTCTGCGGTGCCTTCAGGACATAGTCAGCAGCAGCAGCATCGTAGACGGCACTGGGTTGCTTTTTCCTCTGTTGCAGCACAAAACACACAGTCCCCAGTGCTGAGGGCAGAAGAGCCTGAAGTCTTTGCTGCTCCTGAGACTTCTTCAACAGGTAGCAAGCTCTACCTCAAGCTCTTGGAGAAAGTCACAAAAGTAGATTGCAGAAAGTTCAGTCCAGTCCTTTCACTGCCCAAGACAGAAGTAGCCACTGCAAGCAAACACAGCAAAGCACACATCAAAGTGGTAGTTCCTCCTCACAGCTTCTTCAGCTCTTCTTCTTGGCAGTTTTGTTGATCCAAAAGAGTTCTAATAGTCAGGGGCCTGGGCCCCAATATTTATATCCCAAAATCGTTTGATCTCTTAGGCAGAGTGTGTCTGTGCCCAGCCAGAACCAGTTCTGCCTTCTCTGGTGTGACTTCCTGGCAGGAGGTGGAGACTACATGGTCAGAGGCAGACCAGGCCTTTGAGGTGCAAGGAAATCTCCTCCCCCTTCCCCAATAGCAGCCCATGTCTATTCACCCCTTTCCAGACCCACCAAGACTATCTGGAGCCACTCCTGCTCCCCAGCCTTCTGTCATCCAAAATCCATACAGGCAATCCACTTTCCTCCAGAGGCACACGGGATGACTGAGCAAGAAAATACCTACCTCCTAAGAGTGGTATTTTCAAACACAGAATGTAAAAATCACCTTAACTAAAATATGCATCTTTAGATTCTGAGTTCATGCATACTGAACTTTATTTTCCTACCTAATGCCAGTTATGTTTATAAGATGTTGTAAACAAACTCCCCATTCTGTCCTATGGGGAACAGATAGCCTTGCAATAGCGGAAAACTAAATTGGCCGTAGTTCGCAATTAGGACATTTCCACATACACCAGGGCATGTCCTACCATTCACATGTGCTGCACCAGGCCCACAGGGGTACCTTGGGCCTACCTTAGCGGTGGCTGACATGTAAAAAGGTGAGGTGAGGGACTTGCAAGTGTGTGAACTGGCCAAGTCGACATGGCAGTTACAAACTGCGCACAGACTCCACAATGGCGGGCCTGAGTTACCTTTACAGGCCAGTCGTGTGAGTGGCACAATCCTGTGCTGCAGCCCACCAACGGCATTTGATTCACAGGCCCTGGCACACGCAGTGCACTTTACTAGGGACTAACACATAAATCAAACAGGCCAAATATGGAAACACAAATCCATAACACATTTCAAATACAGGAACACTTGCACTTTACCACTGATTAACAGTGAGAAAAATGCGCAGAAACACTAAGCCAGCAGAAACAGAGTCAGAACCGGGAGGTCAGAAAGCAAAAATCTCAGGGGTAACACGCCAAAAGATGCCAAGTCTAATACTACTTTTCATATATATCATGTGAGTGGCTGTGTGACTGTATGTATATTTGTCCATATGGGGTTGTGAGTGGCTGTATGGGTGTATAAGTGGTTGTGTGAGTAGCTGTGTGGGTGAATGAGATGCTATCTGAGTTGCTGTATTAGTGAGTGGGTGTGTCCGTGGTTGTATGATGGGTGATTGATGGTGTAAATTGCTCTATCAGTGGTGTTTAGTGAATTTATGGGTGAGTGAGCAGGTGTCTCATTGGATGTATGAGTAAGTGACTGGGTGTGTAAGTGACTGTATGGGTGAGTGAGTGGCTGTTTGAGTGGATGTTTCGTTTAGTGACTGTGTGTGTGACTGTATTGCACAGTGAGTATCTGTGTGAATGGCTCCATGTGTGAGTGCTTGTATGGATGTGTGAATGGGTATGTGAGTGTATGAGGGCTTGGATGGATGAGTGGGGGTGCAGAAGCACCCCTGCAATTCAATATCTCTATTCCCAGGGAGGTAGCAGTCCCTGGGTATGCTGCTGGGGCCATGTGCCCTGCATTTCAATATCTCTAGCCCAGAGGAGGTGGTGGTCCCCGGGGGTGCGGTCCCCCCTCCTCATTATTTAAACTTGCCCCCAGGACTTGGCTCACCTGGTGGCCTAGATTAAATGAAGAGCGGGAGCTTGTGTTTCTTTTTTAAACATTTTCAGTGGGAGTCGCGGATCCAGCGCGACTCATGCCAAAAATGTAAAAAATAAAAAAAGATTTTTTGTTCCTGGGGTAGGGGGGCGGGGTGCTCGGAGTCAGGGTGTTTCTACCATGTTCTCCTTTTTTCTGTTTTTTAAAGACATTTTCTTGTGACTCTGTTTTTACGAGGCACGGGATGGCTGCCAACACTTAATGGTTTGAAGTGTTGACAGCCAAACAGATCTCGGGCATGAGATTGGTAGGGGTTGTGGATCCACCGCAGCCTCGGTTCTATATCTTAAAAATCTTTACATTTCACAGCAACTACTGAATGGATTCACACAAAATCACAAAAAGGCACTTCCTTGAACTAACCTCAACCTTCCTGCCAAATTTGGTTTCATTCTGTTCAGCAGTTAAGCCTGTAGCTGTGTCTAAAGGTCTCATGGGAGTTAGCATGAGGAATACACGCTTTAAGGCACTCCCTGCTCCCGCTTGACGGATCACCATGACATTTTCAAGATAGCAGCTGAAGTGAACATCACAACAAGTTTGACATTTTCTTAAAGCTTTGTAAAGTGGCCTTACAGTTATTGGCAAAACAACAAATGCTTTTCCTTTGGAAACAGGGTTGTAACTATAACTACCTACTGGTAACCGCCGGTAGGTAATATATGAATGTGTGTACATATGTTCCTATACACACACATATACAGACATACATTTACAATGCTAAGTTTACTTAACATTATCTCTGGTAGGACGTCCACCTTATGCTCCCCGCCCTCTATCCGGTAGCTAGCAGCCAAACTCCTCCTGTGACTGAATACATTGCTTAATTTTAAAAAATTTCTGAGGAGCACCTTTAACACGAGCATGCCTTCTTATTCTTCTTGAAATTGCAATTACCTGATCTTTGTCCAAAAACCTGGGACATTTATTCAAAATGAAGAAATGTGTTGGGACAGTCCACCGAAAACTGGGACTGACCAGGGAAATCCACAATGGTTGGGAAATGCAGGTCCATCAATTACTAGGATATTGCTGCAGGCGCAATCACATTTAGCACCCTACTTTCGGCACTGAAGCAGGACACTTGCACCACTGGGCCATCATTCCACTGCCCACTGTCTTCAGTGCCTGCACAGGCCCGCATGGAAGTAATATTAGCTGACGCACCTACTGAATAGGTACAAATGGGGGTTCACCCAAAATAAATCTGTACAAATGGTGACTTTTACAACATAATTATCAAATAAATGCTCTAGAAAATTCAGAGGTTTTGAAGGACACATAAGAACTTTTCCAGTACTTATGTGGTGTTCTACTGAAGACTTTACACTCTCCATGGGTATTGGTACTTACCCTCTCAATTCCACATGACCTATCTCTTACAACAATGTATAGAGCATCTTTCATTACTCAACATTTTTTTGATCTGTCTTTTAAAGTAGATTCTGAGAATGTAACTTAAGGGGAAGGTAGACATTTCAAAACTCTGTTGCTCTAGACAGGAGGTTTTATCAGTTACTCTTAAAAACCGATGGATGCTTCTTCTTAAATACCGATGTACTCTATTACATCAGTTTCTAGCAGTCTATTTAGCTAACCAGCTCAGCACATTTTACAATATGTTCAGACCTTCAAAACACTGGATTAGAAAAGTCTTACATGGAACAGAATCTTCCTTCTTTGGTCAATGTGAAAGGGTGCATCCACTTTTAAAATCCTGTACAAGCACTTTAGAAAAGTCTGTCAGATAGCACGCTAGGTTGATGTAAATGCAATGTAAATGTATAGGCATTTATATAGCGCACTACTTACCTGGAGGGTCCCAAGGCGCTTCGACCGCTGCAAAACCCTTCCTGGCTTCCCTGAGAGATGGTCCCTTAATGGGTATCTCCAGGGTGAGACCAGGCATCCCCGGCGGTCTGGTGGGGCCGTTAGTGAAGATGAGGCAAGCTAATGCCCAGAGTTGCCGAGTGTGATCGCTGATCAGAGTGGGCACCGAGGCGAGAGAATTATCGAGCCCGCTGACCCTGGTCCAGAAACCTGCCGCGCCGGGAAGCGAACCCTGGTCCCGGGCCGTCCTCTGCTCTCGGGTCTGCCGCCTCTAACCAGTGAGCCACACTACCTCCAACCCACAGCAATACCAACTTATCCCTTCATCCTTCTGGGGACAAAAATGTTTACCAAACAGTTGGAATTTCTCTCAGATAAAAATTAACAAATTAAAATGAAGGTTAATTGCTCCAATTTGCGTATTTCATGCACATAAAAAAGCAATCCTCAACATTTCAGCACTTTTGTTAAAAAGGATTCATTTTTCTGCTTCAATGGTGTTGCTGTGTGGCTTCTACTTCTTCGGCAAGAACTGTACGTTTGTTGGACAACAAACGTTGGGATGAGGCCAGACTGATTCTATCCACTCCTCATAATATGTTGGCCTTTAGTCATGCTAGCTTGTAGTACCACCATACTTACCCCTAAAACTGGGAAAGTAACAAATGGATGGGGCAACACCAAATCATGACAACCCTGACTCCCCAAGGAATTGTGGTAAAATATCTAGAACCCTTTCACCTATACCGCATGTATACCCAGAGAGATACAAAAGAAATGCACAAAAAGAGTGTTTCAATATTTATTGAACCATTGTGATTCTTGTGTAAAATAGATGAGCTGCAATGATTAATAGAGTTTTAACAGGACAAGGGAAACCCAAAAGGAATAGCACTCGGGTCCTTGGGCAGTAATCTATTGTACAAGACAGAGGACCCTAGTTATTTAGGATCATAAGAATGATAGACATATACTAAATAGTATGTATGACCTCTGTCCAGCCGGACAGGATTTTATTTGTCAAATCTTTTATATTGGTTCATATATTCAACATTTATACAAAAGTGGGCACAGCCTGTGACCCACAGGAGACAAGACAAAACAAGGCATTTCGTGATTTCAAACAAACATATGGTGCAGTAAGGTCAACTGCACCATATGTTTGTTTGAAATCACGAAATGCCTAGAACAATGGTTTGCTCTAAATGAATCTTAGTCTGTAAAACTGAATAATAGTACAGACCGCCTTGTGCGCTTTTACATAATTTTCTGTCACTTGTTTTGTCTTGTCTCCTGTGGGTCACAGGCTGTGCCCACTTTTGTATAAATGTTGAATATATGAACCAATATAAAAGATTTGACGAATAAAATCCTGTCCGGCTGGACAGAGGTCATACATACTATTTAGTATATGTCTATCATTCTTATGATCCTAAATTACTAGGGTCCTCTGTCTTGTACAATAACAATGATTAATAGAAGCAAATGAAAGTGATTAGCAATATGAGGACAGTGAAAAGGATAAACAATTCCACCATTGTACTTGAGCAGTATATATATCCTGGCACATAAGTATTGTGTATAGTGTACTCCTACTATGCGCTCTCTAACCTGGCTACTTGGGACAGGTGATCTGCAAAAATCCTTTGCTGGATTATCTAACTCCCCATTACCTGATAGTAAGTGTATTCAGGTCCCTGTCTTGGTTACAAGTTGGCCATCCCTCCTCGCGGGTGTAAACCGGAGTCAGCTGGGCTGAGACTATCGACGAACAGCTTCTTTGCAGTGACAGCAGAGTAGTCCTCTGATTTGAACACTTAAATGCTCCCGTTTAAATAATAAGACTGATCAATTCTACCATGCCAAGACCTCAGCTAGTCTGTCATTGGTGGTGTAGGGCAATGTTCCTGTTGTGTAGAATTAAATACTGCATGTGGAGTGCTTGCTTTATGCAAGAAATGATGACCATAATGCTGAAAACAGAACGTGTCATCTTAATCGTGCTTGCATACATCTCATCTGAGGGAAAAAACAGTAGAATTCTTAAGATCTTCTCGTACTTCATGCACTTTCTCTATATCCCAATCATCAAAGACAGTGAAGGGGGTGATAATATCATTTAGAGAATTACAGGATACATATAGAGTTTGTAGGAGTTTTGTAGGACCAAATACATAATACAATACCCTACCCAAAACAATTTAATCAGGAACCAGAACAGCTGAAAAGTTCACCAGGGAAAAGTCTTTTCATACTTTGTGTGATTAGCAATGTTGTGTCAGAACAAAGTTCACTAGTTGTACAGCAGAGAGTTCAAGGAGATGCTGTCCGTTCAGGAGCAAGAAAAAGCAGTCCAAAGGACCAGGAAAAGTAACACAACTGTAATCCAAAGGTATTGCCATGGAGGAACCAAGTGTGGTTTTTTCAGCCAAAGATATAAAACATGTAGTTTCATCTGGAATGGTAGAGTTGGATGTTTAGGTCGATCAGATGAATCCAAAGAAAAGTCATCAAAGTTGATGAAGTAGTCAGAGGCAGTCCAATCTATTTTTGGCAGCTCTGTTGTTTGTGTAGTACTGGGAGACAACTTAATCTGTGGTACATTGATGTAAACAGCCTTCGTGCCATGCTCCTGAATTTGAAAGCTGTGTTTCTGTACAAGTCAGTTGAATAGTAGTTGTTGATGTAGCAGGTTAAAGGGATACTTCATTGTTGTTTTCTGCTATCCACAGTCAGGGAGAGAAGGCTTCTTCAGTGATTAAAGCTTCCATAAGAACTTTCTGTATGATAGTGAGAGAAGTTGGGTAACTACCCAGAAGCACGTGTGGCTTCTGTTTATAATCGGCCGCATAATTTTTAATTTAGCTCGGTCTTGTCGCTCAGTGGACTAATGCATCTGTTATAGCAAATGCTGCTACCCGTGAGCAAGGATGAAAGAATCTGAAACGCGTTGGGCAATGGAATTAAAAAGGAATCTACACGCTGTTTGGTGGTGTGCTGCAAAAGTTATTTTATCCTGGTGCGAGTGCGCTTCGTCCTTTGGGCAACTTGTGGAACTGTTATATGCACGGCAGCCCTGCAGTGGAAACGCACCGCCGCTGATATTAAGAAAGCGGTTCTAAGGCACCATGACTGTGGAGCCTGGCAGAGCACTGGATTGCGTTATTTAGTACATCGCAGCACCGTGTGTTTTCCGAACTTATCATGGTTTATTAACATAATATCAAGTATTTAGTGGCACTTGGGAAGTTTTATCAGAACCAAGACTATATATCCCACAATGCTTGGTATTTCACCTTGGACTCACCTGTTGACAATTAATGTGAATTGTGGGTGAGTGATTTGTGGTGACGGTGAGTGATGCTGTGGTGAAGGTGAGTGATGCTGTGGTGAAGGTGAGTGATGCTGTGGTGAAGGTGAGTGATGCTGTGGTGAACGTGAGTGATGCTGTGGGGGCCCTGAGTGATGCTGTGGGGGTTATGACTGATGCTGTGGTGGTTCTGACTGATGCTGTGTGGGTCCTGAGCGATGCTGTGCTGGCCCTGAGCGATGCTGTGTTGGCCCTGAGCGATGCTGTGCTGGCCTTAAGCGATGCTGTTATGGTGCTGAGTGACGCTGTGGTGGTGCAGAGTGATATTGGTGTGTCCCTGAGTGATGCTGTGGTGGTGCTGAGTGATGCTGTGGTGTGACCCGTTTTATTAAATACCCTTCCTCTAAAATGTAACGTTTTACCTTTGTACACCAGGTTCTAGTCAGACATAAAAACCTATTTTTCTATGCTCTTGCGGTAGCACCAAGAGACTTTTTATAAGGTAGACTGAGCCCAATAGGTTATTCTTTCACTTGCCAAACCCCGCAGATCAGGTCTGGGAATGGTGTGTGACTATGCTAATCACTGCAAAACAGTTGGATGGATGTTTGCAGTAGGCGATTGAGAAACATACGCTAGAACCAGACCCATCAGCCCAACCTTTATTTCGGAGTTTACGTCATGTGGGGGTTTTCTGGTTATTCTTCACCACATCCAGCCATGTAGTGCCGGTGCGGGACAGAATGTCAATACTCTAGCGATGTGACTCATCGTGGAATAATGTAAATAAAGTGCAGTGCTCAAGTGATTGTGATGAATAAAATATGACTACACAGATTCAACAGAGAGTTCGAATAGATAGTTGATATTAGGGGAGTGAGCAGACAGGTCGTAAAAAATTCCCCTAGACCCTCCACATACGTGTTTTGTTTTTGAGTATTCTTTCACTTGCACAAAGAAGCACATACCTACTCATGCAAAGTGGAAACGGTACTGTCAAATGTCGGAGGGTGCATGTTTAGATGTGGCATAAAGGGGTTTGGACAAGGCGGCAGAAGTGCTTAAAGCCCAGTGTCTCACCTGAATATAAATCTGGACTTTGGATTAAAATCTCTCTTAATAGAGGCTTGCTACTAATGCTAGCCGAGAACACAATGCGGAGCATCGGCAACACTGCACGTTGTAAATCGGAAAATTTTTAACATTTTAATAATGTATAATAAAGTCCATAATGTAAAATGTGCCGGATCAAACACATTTCTGCTAAGGAAATATCCCTGGACCGCAAGCCAAGAGTAAAGAGCCAAGCCAAGCCAATAATAAAATGATGGGAAACTACCGGCCCCAGAAAACTATGAACCTATATTAAGTCAACAGGGTTAAAAATGTTGTTCGCTACAGAATTAGCTAATACCACTTGCATTTGTACCGCGTATGCGAAGAAATGGGCACAGGAAATGGGTTGAGTTTATTTTTTTTCTCGTATCCTTCTACTGCTAATGTTTTAAACTTCACCATAGTGGGTGCGGGGGAGGGGGTGAGGAGCAGAGCCAAGTTTTACCTTTAACCCAAAAATTAGGTAACATCTTTTAAAGAACATGGCAGATAGCTTCAGTAATGGTGTGCTCCCTTCATGCAATATTGTTGCCTTCATCCATAATTAAACTGCGAAAACCATAAGTTCGGGGACCCCAGCAAGAAATAAGAGACAGAGACACATTGTAAGGAGGCTCAACAGGACGTAGCTTGAATTGAAGTGAAACAAATGCAAAGCCATTAATTATTCACACCAATTGTAAATTGCACAAAAATATTCACTATAAGCACAGCAAAAAGCACTTCAACATGTTCCTATTTACACCATCCTCTTCTGTGGCAGGCACAGAACGCCAACAAAGAATATACATAAAAAGCTTATTAGCCCTAAGCAGTATGATGTATCGAGCATTGTGGGCACTGAAAAGCATATTTTCTGAAGTCTGATACCCAGACTTAAGGGAGCCACATGATGAACCATACCGGCCTTTGGCACCGTATCCCGAAAATAATAAAACCAAACACAGCAACAGAGGTAGAACTTGTGTACTATATTTCCCCTGTTACATCATTTAACCAAAGAATTAAAACTCGCACAGCACAGACAGGTTAGTGCATACAATAATAAATTGCAGAAGGACATTTACTGTATCTATATTCGGGCGTAGTTGTTTTTGTAACATATTAAATCTTTCCACAAAGCTTTGTTCTCACTTTTTGCATTCTTGGTGTTTTTTTGTTTTAAAGTTGAAGTACAATCTCTCTTTCAAGACAAGCGGCCGCAAGACGCGCTCTGCGGTGGGGGAAGGGCGGAGCAATTGAATTAAAACAAACGCAAAGCCATTAATCATTGACACCACTTGTAAATTGCACAAAGATATTCACTATAAGCACAACCTAGCATAAATTACTACAACAAGTTCCTATTTACTCCACCCTCTTGGCTCCTTGTTTAATTCTTTAGTTTGTAGAAAAAGAACAATGGCGCCCTCTTCTGTATTTTAGAACCATTGCTGCATTCTTAATACAAGCATTGGTGTGCGAAAGCACTTAATGAGCCATGACAGCTCGTAGATAAGAAAGGCAGATGGGGGCTGCGCGCGTTCATGTGCACATGCACGCAAGCGCTAGGCCAGCCAAAGGAGCTCTTGTGGTAGCACTTTTTAAAGCCCCTACTAAATGTCTCTCCGTGCAGCGCATGCGCTGGCTCAGCGAAACCTAAAAATGTGTGAAATGTGCGTGTGAAGGCATGGGACATAAAGGGTTGTTTTGCAGGGCAGTAGGTCTGTAGTCATGGCGGGGTAATGGCCAGACTATTGTTTTCAATCTGGGCCCCCTACATCTGAAATCCTGCAATTAGTTAGTACACTGCAGCATTTAAAGTAAGCCCATGATTTTTCTTGTTAATGTCTTCTTAAACTTGGTTTTTCTGCGAGAGTGGTCACAAGCTGTTGCAGTTACAGCTGCTTTGCAAACTAACCTACATGTAACATGGACTAATCCTCATAGTCGTTCTGCGTCTATATGTATATCTCCTGGTGCCTCGCCTCCTGTCAGACAGCATCAGTGAGCTCACATCAGACGGAACGGTAACACAAATGCAAAGTGCCCCACCACTGCAAGACTGGACTGGCATATTTTATGCACGCAGCTTGTCCCGCGCCATGTAAGTAGGGTGACCAGATTTTAGAAACCAAAAACAAGGACACACCAGAAATAAAAGTAAGACTATGGCCATTAGTCTTAATTCTATATCTGGCATGTCCCGGTTTTTATGTAGCCTTTTAAATATGTATACATATATATATAAATATATACACACACACACATACAAAGGTTATAGGGACGTTATAGTTACGGTTAGATTTCACTCATACATTTGGCAGTTATAGTTACTTGATCTGGCTATAATTTACACCGAGCAGTGCGCTGCTTGTGACCTCACACATTACATCACTCATGACAATGTCAATGACATGACTGATGACCTCTCAAATAACATCTCTGATGACACCATCCAGTGAGTGTAACTATTATGTAAATGTTTTATTGTTAAACATATACACTAAGGTACTACAAAACTAAAAGTAGTATACTAGGTGTACTACTAATGATTGATACCATTTGTTAGAAATTGGATTTTTGGATCGGCTAGGGCATGCGCCAAAGTCGGGCAGAAACCACCACTCTAGTCACGATAAGGGAGTTACACTCCTAAAATAACTCCTGCTCACCCCCTTGGTAGCTTGGCACGAGCAGTCAGGCTTATCTAAAAGGCATTGTGTAAAGTATTTGCACATAACCAACAGTAATACAGTGTAAGCACTACTCAAGGACACCACACCAGTTTAGAAAAATATCCAATATTTTATATATTTAAGACCAGACCAAAAATGCTAAAAATCCACAATACAGTACTTAAAAATATTCAATTATAAAAATATGCTTGAAAAATAGTTCCTTGATGTCAATAGCTCCGTCCAGGGCTATCACGGCGTTGTAAGCAAACAAATCCGAACAGTTCTGGCTGACCGCGGCGTCGCGGGACAGCTACGGTGTCAGTAAGACAGTACCTTTTAGAGATGCAGGGAGTCGGCGAGCTCTCGTTGAGCTTCCGAATGGTGTCCACAGGGGTCGGTGTCAGAGAGCAGTGCAGGAGGTGTCAGGCCCTTGAAGTCACACGTGTTGCAGGCCGAACTCCAGTCTGTTGAAGTCAGGAGCGCTGGTGTAGGCAGGGGTCGGGTGCTGCAGTGCCAAGTGCAGCGGTGCATCGTGCGGTGCCTCAGGTCGCAGTGCGAGCAGCGGATATCTGGCGGCGTCAGATGACGTCGTCGGTGAGACCAGGGTCACGGTGCAAGGTGAAGGGGGTGCTCGTCTCGGTGCAAGCAGCTATGTTGTCGTGGCTAAAGCGCTGTCGTCGGCTGATGAACTGGAGTCCATGGTGCTGGCGTTGGTTGGCCAAGGCTGTGGTGCGGGATGAAGGCGGTTCGTCGTGTAACTTTACAGTGGTGCCCTCAAACCACGGTGCAAGTAGCGGCATAGATTTTGCCTTGGAGCGGTGGCGGCGGGGATACCAAGGCATCGGCGTGAAGTGGGGTGGAGTGCAGTGCCCACAGCTCAAGGTACGAGCAGCGGGTCAGCGTCAGCAGGTGTCTTCGGTCATACCAGGGTCACGGTGCGGTGTTGCGGCAATGCCCTCTGCGGTGCCGTCAGGACATAGTCAGCAGCAGCATCGTAGACGGCACTGGGTTGCTTTTTCCTCTGTTGCAGCACAAAACACACAGTCCCCAGTGCTGAGGGCAGAAGAGCCTGAAGTCTTTGCTGCTCCTGAGACTTCTTCAACAGGTGGCAAGCTCTACCTCAAGCTCTTGGAGAAACTCACAAAAGTAGATTGCAGAAAGTTCAGTCCAGTCCTTTCACTGCCCAAGACAGAAGCAGCCACTGCAAGCAAACACAGCAAAGCACACATCAAAGTGGTAGTTCCTCCTCACAGCTTCTTCAGCTCTTCTTCTTGGCAGTTTTGTTGATCCAAAAGAGTTCTAATAGTCAGGGGCCTGGGCCCCAATATTTATATCCCAAAATCGTTTGATCTCTTAGGCAGAGTGTGTCTGTGCCCAGCCAGAACCAGTTCTGCCTTCTCTGGTGTGACTTCCTGGCAGGAGGTGGAGACTACATGGTCAGAGGCAGACCAGGCCTTTGAGGTGCAAGGAAATCTCCTCCCCCTTCCCCAATAGCAGCCCAGGTCTATTCACCCCTTTCCAGACCCGCCAAGACTATCTGGAGCCACTCCTGCTCCCCAGCCTTCTGTCATCCAAAATCCATACAGGCAATCCACTTTCCTCCAGAGGCACACGGGATGACTGAGCAAGAAAATACCTACTTTCTAAGAGTGGTATTTTCAAACACAGAATGTAAAAATCACCTTAACTAAAATATGCATCTTTAGATTCTGAGTTCATGCGTACTGAACTTTATTTTCCTACCTAATGCCAGTTATGTTTATAAGATGTTGTAAACAAACTCCCCATTATGTCCTATGGGGAACAGATAGCCTTGCAATAGCGGAAAACTAAATTGGCCGTAGTTCGCAATTAGGACATTTCCACATACACCAGGGCATGTCCTACCATTCACATGTGCTGCACCAGGCCCACAGGGGTACCTTGGGCCTACCTTAGCGGTGGCTGACATGTAAAAAGGTGAGGTGAGGGACTTGCAAGTGTGTGAACTGGCCAAGTCGACATGGCAGTTACAAACTGCGCACAGACTCCACAATGGCGGGCCTGAGTTACCTTTACAGGCCAGTCGTGTGAGTGGCACAATCCTGTGCTGCAGCCCACCAACGGCATTTGATTCACAGGCCCTGGCACACGCAGTGCACTTTACTAGGGACTAACACATAAATCAAACAGGCCAAATATGGAAACACAAATCCATAACACATTTCAAATACAGGAACACTTGCACTTTACCACTGATTAACAGTGAGAAAAATGCGCAGAAACACTAAGCCAGCAGAAACAGAGTCAGAACCGGGAGGTCAGAAAGCAAAAATCTCAGGGGTAACACGCCAAAAGATGCCAAGTCTAATACTACTTTTCATATATATCATGTGAGTGGCTGTGTGACTGTATGTATATTTGTCCATATTGGGTTGTGAGTGGCTGTATGGGTGTATAAGTGGTTGTGTGAGTAGCTGTGTGGGTGAGTGAGATGCTATCTGAGTTGCTGTATTAGTGAGTGGGTGTGTCCGTGGTTGTATGATGGGTGATTGATGGTGTAAATTGCTCTATCAGTGGTGTTTAGTGAATTTATGGGTGAGTGAGCAGGTGTCTCATTGGATGTATGAGTAAGTGACTGGGTGTGTAAGTGACTGTATGGGTGAGTGAGTGGCTGTTTGAGTGGATGTTTCGTTTAGTGGCTGTGTGTGTGACTGTATTGCACAGTGAGTATCTGTGTGAATGGCTCCATGTGTGAGTGCTTGTATGGATGTGTGAATGGGTATGTGAGTGTATGAGGGCTTGGATGGATGAGTGGGGGTGCAGAAGCACCCCTGCAATTCAATATCTCTATTCCCAGGGAGGTAGCAGTCCCTGGGTATGCTGCTGGGGCCATGTGCCCTGCATTTCAATATCTCTAGCCCAGAGGAGGTGGTGGTCCCCGGGGGTGCGGTCCCCCCTCCTCATTATTTAAACTTGCCCCCAGGACTTGGCTCACCTGGTGGCCTAGATTAAATGAAGAGCGGGAGCTTGTGTTTCTTTTTTAAACATTTTCAGTGGGAGTCGCGGATCCAGCGCGACTCATGCCAAAAATGTAAAAAATAAAAAAAGATTTTTTGTTCCTGGGGTAGGGGGGCGGGGTGTTCGGAGTCAGGGTGTTTCTACCATGTTCTCCTTTTTTCTGTTTTTTAAAGACATTTTCTTGTGACTCTGTTTTTACCGAGGCATGGGATGGCTGCCAACACTTAATGGTTTGAAGTGTTGACAGCCAAACAGATCTCGGGCACGAGATTGGTAGGGGTTGCGGATCCACCGCAGCCTCGGTTCTATATCTTAAAAATCTTTACATTTCACAGCAACTACTGAATGGATTCACACAAAATCACAAAAAGGCACTTCCTTGAACTAACCTCAACCTTCCTGCCAAATTTGGTTTCATTCTGTTCAGCAGTTAAGCCTGTAGCTGTGTCTAAAGGTCTCATGGGAGTTAGCATGAGGAATACACGCTTTAAGGCACTCCCTGCTCCCGCTTGACGGATCACCATGACATTTTCAAGATAGCAGCTGAAGTGAACATCACAACAAGTTTGACATTTTCTTAAAGCTTTGTTAAGTGGCCTTACAGTTATTGGCAAAACAACAAATGCTTTTCCTATGGAAACAGGGTTGTAACTATAACTACCTACAGGTAACCGCCGGTAGGTAATATATGAATGTGTGTATATATGTTCCTATACACACACATATACAGACATACATTTACAATGCTAAGTTTACTTAACATTATCTCTGGTAGGACGTCCACCTTATGCTCCCCGCCCTCTATCCGGTAGCTAGCAGCCAAACTCCTCCTGTGACTGAATACATTGCTTAATTTAAAAAAAATTCTGAGGAGCACCTTTAAGACGAGCATGCCTTCTTATTCTTCTTGAAATTGCAATTACCTGATCTTTGTCCAAAAACCTGGGACATTTATTCAAAATGAAGAAATGTGTTGGGACAGTCCACCGAAAACTGGGACTGACCAGGGAAATCCACAATGGTTGGGAAATGCAGGTCCATCAATTACTAGGATGTTGCTGCAGGCGCAATCACATTTAGCACCCTACTTTCGGCACTGAAGCAGGACACTTGCACCACTGGGCCATCATTCCACTGCCCACTGTCTTCAGTGCCTGCACAGGCCCGCATGGAAGCAATATTAGCTGACGCACCTACTGAATAGGTACAAATGGGGGTTCCCCCAAAATAAATCTGTACAAATGGTGACTTTTACAACATAATTATCAAAGAAATGCTCTAGAAAATTCAGAGGTTTTGAAGGACACATAAGAACTTTTCCAGTACTTATGTGGTGTTCTACTGAAGACTTTACACTCTCCATGGGTATTGGTACTTACCCTCTCAATTCCACATGACCTATCTCTTACAACAATGTATAGAGCATCTTTCATTACTCAACATTTTTTTGATCTGTCTTTTAAAGTAGATTCTGAGAATGTAACTTAAGGGGAAGGTAGACATTTCAAAACTCTGTTGCTCTAGACAGAAGGTTTTATCAGTTACTCTTAAAAACAGATGGATGCTTCTTCTTAAATACCGATGTACTCTATTACATCAGTTTCTAGCAGTCTATTTAGTTAACCAGCTCAGCACATTTTACAATATGTTCAGACCTTCAAAACACTGGAATAGAAAAGTCTTACATGGAACAGAATCTTCCTTCTTTGGTCAATGTGAAAGGGTGCATCCACTTTTAAAATCCTGTACAAGCACTTTAGAAAAGTTTGTCAGATAGCATGCTCGGTTGATGTAAATGTAATGTAAATGTATAGGCATTTATATAGCGCACTACTTACCCGGAGGGTCCCAAGGCGCTTCGACCGCTGCGAAACCCTTCCTGGCTTCCCTGAGAGATGGTCCCTTAATGGGTATCTCCAGGGTGAGACCAGGCATCCCCGGCGGTCTGGTGGGGCCGTTAGTGAAGATGAGGCAAGCTAATGCCCAGAGTTGCCGAGTGTGATCGCTGATCAGAGTGGGCACCGAGGCGAGAGAATTATCGAGTCCGCTGACCCTGGTCCAGAAACCTGCCGCGCCGGGAATCGAACCCTGGTCCCGGGCCGTCCTCTGCTCTCGGGTCTGCCGCCTCTAACCAGTGAGCCACACTACCTCCAACCCACAGCAATACCAACTTATCCCTTCATCCTTCTGGGGACAAAAATGTTTACCAAACAGTTGGAATTTCTCTCAGATAAAAATTAACAAATTAAAATGAAGGTTAATTGCTCCAATTTGCGTATTTCATGCACATAAAAAAGCAATCCTTAACATTTCAGCACTTTTGTTAAAAAGGATTCATTTTTCTGCTTCAATGGTGTTGCTGTGTGGCTTCTACTTCTTCGGCAAGAACTGTACGTTTGTTGGACAACAAACGTTGGGATGAGGCCAGACTGATTCTATCCACTCCTCATAATATGTTGGCCTTTAGTCATGCTAGCTTGTAGTACCACCATACTTACCCCTAAAACTGGGAAGGTAACAAATGGATGGGGCAACACCAAATCATGACAACCCTGACTCCCCAAGGAATTGTGGTAAAATATCTAGAACCCTTTCACCTATACCGCATGTATACCCAGAGAGATACAAAAGAAATGCACAAAAAGAGTGTTTCAATATTTATTGAACCATTGTGATTCTTGTGTAAAATAGATGAGCTGCAATGATTAATAGAGTTTTAACAGGACAAGGGAAACCCAAAAGGAATAGCACTAGGGTCCTTGGGCAGTAATCTATTGTACAAGACAGAGGACCCTAGTTATTTAGGATCATAAGAATGATAGACATATACTAAATAGTATGTATGACCTCTGTCCAGCCGGACAGGATTTTATTTGTCAAATCTTTTATATTGGTTCATATATTCAACATTTATACAAAAAATGGCACAGCCTGTGACCCACAGGAGACAAGACAAAACAAGGCATTTCGTGATTTCAAACAAACATATGGTGCAGTAAGGTCAACTGCACCATATGTTTGTTTGAAATCACGAAATGCCTAGAACAATGGTTTGCTCTAAATGAATCTTAGTCTGTAAAACTGAATAATAGTACAGACCGCCTTGTGCGCTTTTACATAATTTTCTGTCACTTGTTTTGTCTTGTCTCCTGTGGGTCACAGGCTGTGCCCACTTTTGTATAAATGTTGAATATATGAACCAATATAAAAGATTTGACGAATAAAATCCTGTCCGGCTGGACAGAGGTCATACATACTATTTAGTATATGTCTATCATTCTTATGATCCTAAATTACTAGGGTCCTCTGTCTTGTACAATAACAATGATTAATAGAAGCAAATGAAAGTGATTAGCAATATGAGGACAGTGAAAAGGATAAACAATTCCACCATTGTACTTGAGCAGTATATATATACTGGCATATAAGTATTGTGTATAGTGTACTCCTACAATGCGCTCTCTAACCTGGCTACTTGGGACAGGTGATCTGCAAAAATCCTTTGCTGGATTATCTAACTCCCCATTACCTGATAGTAAGTGTATTCAGGTCCCTGTCTTGGTTACAAGTTGGCCATCCCTCCTCGCGGGTGTAAACCGGAGTCAGCTGGGCTGAGACTATCGACGAACAGCTTCTTTGCAGTGACAGCAGAGTAGTCCTCTGATTTGAACACTTAAATGCTCCCGTTTAAATAATAAGACTGATCAATTCTACCATGCCAAGACCTCAGCTAGTCTGTCATTGGTGGTGCAGGGCAATGTTCCTGTTGTGTAGAATTAAATACTGCATGTGGAGTGCTTGCTTTATGCAAGAAATGATGACCATAATGTTGAAAACAGAACGTGTCATCTTAATCGTGCTTGCATACATCTCATCTGAGGGAAAAAACAGTAGAATTCTTAAGATCTTCTCGTACTTCATGCACTTTCTCTATATCCCAATCATCAAAGACAGTGAAGGGGGTGATAATATCATTTAGAGAATTACAGGATACATATAGAGTTTGTAGGAGTTTTGTAGGACCAAATACATAATACAATACCCTACCCAAAACAATTTAATCAGGAACCAGAACAGCTGAAAAGTTCACCAGGGAAAAGTCTTTTCATACTTTGTGTGATTAGCAATGTTGTGTCAGAACAAAGTTCACTAGTTGTACAGCAGAGAGTTCAAGGAGATGCTGTCCGTTCAGGAGCAAGAAAAAGCAGTCCAAAGGACCAGGAAAAGTAACACAATTGTAATCCAAAGGTATTGCCATGGAGGAACCAAGTGTGGTTTTTTCAGCCAAAGATATAAAACATGTAGTTTCATCTGGAATGGTAGAGTTGGATGTTTAGGTCGATCAGATGAATCCAAAGAAAAGTCATCAAAGTTGATGAAGTAGTCAGAGGCAGTCCAATCTATTTTTGGCAGCTCTGTTGTTTGTGTAGTACTGGGAGACAACTTAATCTGTGGTACATTGATGTAAACAGCCTTCGTGCCATGCTCCTGAATTTGAAAGCTGTGTTTCTGTACAAGTCAGTTGAATAGTAGTTGTTGATGTAGCAGGTTAAAGGGATACTTCATTGTTGTTTTCTGCTATCCACAGTCAGGGAGAGAAGGCTTCTTCAGTGATTAAAGCTTCCATAAGAACTTTCTGTATGATAGTGAGAGAAGTTGGGTAACTACCCAGAAGCACGTGTGGCTTCTGTTTATAATCGGCTGCATAATTTTTAATTTAGCTCGGTCTTGTCGCTCAGTGGACTAATGCATCTGTTATAGCAAATGCTGCTACCCGTGAGCAAGGATGAAAGAATCTGAAACGCGTTGGGCAATGGAATTAAAAAGGAATCTACACGCTGTTTGGTGGTGTGCTGCAAAAGTTATTTTATCCTGGTGCGAGTGCGCTTCGTCCTTTGGGCAACTTGTGGAACTGTTATATGCACGGCAGCCCTGCCGTGGAAACGCACCGCCGCTGATATTAAGAAAGCGGTTCTGAGGCACCATGACTGTGGAGCCTGGCAGAGCACTGGATTGCGTTATTTAGTACATCGCAGCACCGTGTGTTTTCCGAACTTATCATGGTTTATTAACATAATATCAAGTATTTAGTGGCACTTGGGAAGTTTTATCAGAACCAAGACTATATATCCCACAATGCTTGGTATTTCACCTTGGACTCACCTGTTGACAATGAATGTGAATTGTGGGTATTTATTGAGAGTCCCTTAAAGAGCATTGTGGATCCAAATGCTGCTGCCTGTGAACAAGGATGGGAGAATCTGAAACGCGTTGGGCAATGGAATTAAAAAGGAATCTACACTCTGTTTGGTGGTGTGCTGCAAAAGTTATTTTTCCTGGTGCGATTGCGCTTCGTCCTTTGGGCAACTTGTGGAACATATATATATATATATATATATATATATATATATATATATATATATATAATTCATACCGTGGGTCATATATATATAATTCATACCGTGGGTCCTGCTCCCGCCGCCAAGCAACAGCCCCGAACGGTGGACGGATGCAAGCAGGGAAGCTGTTTGGACATTATATATACGATATATATATATATATATATATATATATATATATATATATATATATATATATATACCTACTGGTGATAGCCAGTAGGTATATATAGTTAGGATTAGCTACCATAGGAAATCCACAACATTCTATTGGGAATAACTTTGGCGCCGGTTGAGGAATTTGCGTGTAGTTTTCCAAAATTTTGGCCAGCTCCGCTCCGCTCCTTCCCTGAAAGTTTCGGAGGATTCGTGAAGTGGGGGCTGAGAAAAAAAGGGGGTCCCAAAACGTGTTTTCCCCATGTTAATTTCCATAGGACGGTCTGACAAGTCTACAGCCCGAACCACTGAACGGAATAACGCCAAACTTTGCAAAATTGAAGGGACTGGTATGTAGATGTGTCTTTGCTATGTTTGGTGAAAATTGCTTCAGTGGTTTTTATGAAAATTAACTTCAAAAACACATATATATCTGGGCGGAGCCCAACCACATATCTGATCTGATTGGCTGTTAGCACTTCATCCAAGAAGTGTTGGCAGCCATCTTGGGACCAATATACATGATAGCACCTCATTAAAAAGCATTGTAGTTAATAGAGGGTTTTAGGACTTTAGTTACATTTTAAATCATTTGTTGGTACCATACTAATTTTAGGAATTGTGGTGTGTTCTAAGGTGATTTTACCATGTGAAAAAGCCTTCTGCTGTGATATCATGAATCATGTTTGAAAGAAAACTATTATCTCATGCTTTTCCCACAGTGGTTTGGAAGGGGATCTATAAGCTAAACTGAGAGCATATTTTCTGTAAATTCACATTATCTTTCTCAGTCATGTGAGAATGAAGTCTGACATTCTCAGTAAAACATGTACATCCAACAAGGACAGAGACTGTCAGTTGATTCCTTTGTGTTCTACTGCAGCCTCCTAGAGTGTTCTAAAGTACAACTAGAGCGCTAAGAGTCCTACTTATTACAAAGGTATAGCACACCTGAAGCCATCTTGATTGGAATAAAGTGGTAACTCTTCAAACATTTAATTTAAAAAGGAACAAATTGAGGGGGTATATTTTGCCATAGAAAGTATTATTAGTGCTGCAGAAAGAAAAATTAGGGCACATTTTGAGTGACTTCTCAAATCCTCTTCTATTTCATTTAAACATTCTGACATGCAGTCTCCCAAGATGGCCACCAGAGACAAAAGAGCCCAAATGTAGCCCAAATATCACCCAGATGTAGCCCAAGTATAGCCCAATGACAGAATGCCCCAGAGTGTTCTAAAGAACAACTAGAGCGCTAACAGTCCTACTTATTACAAAGGTATGGCACACCTGAAGCCATCTTGATTGGAATAAAGTGGTAACTCTTAAAACATTTATTTACAAAGGAACAACATGAGGGGGTATATTTTGCCATAGAAAGTATGATTAGTGCTGCAGAAAGAAAAATTAGGCCACATTTTGAGTGACTTCTCAAATCCTCTTCAATTTCATTAACCCCTTCGCTGCTGATGACGAGCTCAGCTCGTCATCAGCCACGGGTGGCGTGTGCTGATGACGAGCTGAGCTCGTCATGTAACGCGGTATCATGAAAAAAGCCGCACAGCGCAAAAATCGCCGCAGCAGAGATGCGGTTAAAAAATTCAGACATGCAGTCTCCCAAGATGGCCACCAGAGACAAAAGAGCCTAAATGTAGTCCAAATATCACCCAGATGTAGCCCAAGTATAGCCCAATGACAGAATGTCCCAGAGTGTTCTAAAGAACAACTAGAGCGCTAACAGTCTTACTTATGACAAAAGTATGGCACACCAGAAGCCATCTTGATTGGAATGAAGTGGAAAGTCTGAAAACATTTAATTTAAAAAGGAACAAAATGAGGGGTTTAATTTTGCCATAGAAAGTATGATTAGTGCTTCAGAAAGAAAAATTAGGGCACATTTTGAGTGACTTCTCAAATCCTCTTCTATTTCATAAAAAAAATTCTGACATGCAGACTGAAACATGCACTTTGAATACCAGCAGCAGACTTCCCTGGTGAGCAGTAGCTTTACTACAGTGTTCTAATGAGCAACTAGAGTGCTAACATTCAGAATTTATGGCAAATGTGTGACATATCTGAATGCCTTCTTGATTGAACCAAAGTAAACAAGCATTGAAAATGCAATAGATCTCGCCCTCGTTTAAGTTAAAGCCATTCTGTTTGCAATGAGGTGGCTTTTTAGCTTTGCTTTTATTAGTGTTTTTTAAACTTTCATGTAAATAACATCCATATGTATGCATATATGTATATGTATACATGCATTTATATTTGTATTTATATAAATATACAGATTATATATGTTTATATATGTATGTATATATATATTACCTACTGGCGGTCGCCAGTAGGTAGTTATAGTTAGGATAATTTTCAATGTTAAATCTCAACATTCTATTTTGAATAACTTTGGCGCCGGTTGACGAATCTGCCTGAAATTTTCAGGAAAATGGTCTCATGGCGGTCCGGTCCTTCCCTGAAAGTTTGGGGGGGATTCGTCAAGCGGGGGCCGAGATAAAAGGGGGGTCCCAAAACGCGTTTTCCCCATGTTAATTTCCATAGGGCGGTCGATTTCACTTTTAGCCCGAACGGCTGAATGGATTTCCACCAAACTTGGCAAAATTGTAGGGACTGGTAGCCCGATGTGCCTTTGCTATGTCTCAAGATATGTGCTCCAGTGGATTTTGAGTAATTTAGGTTCAAAAAAATATATATATCTATAGGCGCTCTCCCGTGCGCGCACCGGAGTGCGCTCCAGGCGCGACACGCGACTTGCGCGCAGGAAGCTGATTGGATCTCAGTTGTCTGTAAACATTCTAAACAGTGCGGAGCGGCCGCCATCTTGTGTCTCGGTAAAATCGAGACACAAGGGGTTTGAAAAAAAAAGGGGCAAATGACCATAAGGGGGAAGAGTAGACCCCCTCTGACCCCCTAGGTTTGATGTAGGGACTAAAATAGGGTCCTGCAGGGCATTAAAAAATTTTTTTCGTTTTGCGCGGGGGAAGCGCATGGTACGCGCACCGGAAGCACGGGGAAAATCCAGGACCATATTTATGAAGGCCTTGCGCTGTTAGTTTTGTGCTTCCTGTGCGTCAATTTTTGTGACGCACCAGCGGTGTAAAAAAATGCGCATTGTTATGCAATATTTAAAAAGTGACGTATCTATCTAGATGCGTCACTTTTTAAATATAGTGCAACGAGGTACATTTTATTACACTGCTGGTGTTATGCGTCACTTTTCTGTGCGCACTCCTTATGACATTCCAGATGTGTCATATTTAATGTATGACGAATCATGTTGCAGATACAATATGGCGCAGAGTTTTAAAAAGTGACCCATGTACCTAGATGCGTCACTTTTTAAAAATAGCGTCAGGTATAATGTATGCAGAGGGGGTGTTCTCCCGCAAAAAGCTTTGTAATAGCGACGCAGTGAAATCTTTGAGATTTCACTGCGTCAGTTTTAGGATGCTGTTGCGTCAAATCTTGTGCCTGCTTTACAGCAGGTGTTAGACTGAGGCAAGACCTTTCATATGCTGCTTTCCCCATTTGAAAGGACACATTACTGGAGTTGCGTCACTTTTGTGACGCACTCCAGCAATGCGTTACTTGGAATGTCATAAGGAGTGCGCACAGAAAAGTGACGCATTGCACCAGTAGTGTAAAAAAATGTGTTGCGTTGCGTTATATTTAAAAAGTGAGGTATCTAGGTAGATGGGTCACTTTTTAAAATCAAGCGCCACATTATATCTGCGTGAGGTATAATGCATGCAGAGGGGGTGTTCCCCCACAAAAAGCTTTGTAATAGCGACGCAGTGAAATGTTTGAGATTTCACTGCGTCACTTTTAGGATGCTGTTGCATCCTTTAAATATAGTGCAACGAGGCACATTGTGATGCGTCACTTTTCTGTACACAGTCCTTATGACATTCCAGATGTGTCATATTTAATGTATGACGAATCATGTTGCAAGGAGTTACAGATACGTCAGTATTTCTGACATATGTGTAAACATAAAAGTGATGCGAGGCCGGCGCAAAATTTTGACGCAATAGCATCCTAAAAGTGACGCAGGGAAATCTCATAGATTTCAGTACGTTGTTATTACCAAGCTTTTTGCGAGGGATTGCCCCCTCTGCATACATTATACCTGATGCAGATACAATATGGTGCAGAGTTTTAAAAAGTGACCCATGTACCTAGATGCGTCACTTTTTAAAAAATAGTGTCAGGTATAATGCATGCAGAGGGGGTGTTCCTTGCAAAAAGCTTGGTAATAATGACGCAGTGCGTCACTTTTAGGATGCAGTTGCGCCAAAATCTTGCGCCTGCTTCACAGCAAACCTTTCACATGGTGCTTTTTCCATGTGAAAGGACACATTACTGGAGTTGCGTCACTTTTGTGACGCACTCCTGCAATGCGTTACTTTTGTGTTTACAGATATGTCAGAAATACTGACATATCTGTAACTCCTTGCGAATTGATTAGTCATATATTAAATATGACATATGTGGAATGTCATAAGGAGTGCGTCCAGATAAGTGACGCATCGCTATTTTCACGTAGCGATGCGTCACTTTTCAGAAATGAGGCCTCCAGTTTATTCACTGTGTCATAACTTTCTTTTCTAACACTCACCTTCTTTCAGTCCTCCTACTTCACTTCCTTTCACCTCTCATACCTTTCTGTTCTTTCTTACTCATTCTCCTTTCAATTATCAATGCACTATATTTCACTTACTCTTCATTTTTTAAGATTATAGCTCTTTGATGAGAATTGGAGGTAGTTCTGAAAAGAACTTTTGGTTTTCTTCTTTTAACTGAAGAGGAACAAAAACAGGGAATAGAAACTGCTCAACAGGAGCAAAAAGAAAAGAAAAAAATTAGGGGTGGGAAGGGCAGTGATGGTTCTCTAATGCCCGAACCATGAGCAGGACACTTTGCTCCCCATAGGTGAGGAGTTGATTGCAGTATCTGCATCTGACGACCCCATGGTTGAATGCAGGTTGAATGTTTGCTACCTGCCCCTGAGATTGTTCTCTTCCAGAAGAAGTTGCTCCTCCTGTTGATGTAGAGGCCCCATCTCTGGGAACCTCCTGTGCCAGAGCCCTGACACTTTCCCGGGCAAAATTCTGGGGGTGCCTCCTCTCCACATGGCGAATCATGGTGAAGTTGCCAAAAGAGTATTTTTTTTGGGGGTTACCCCGTGACAGGACCTGTTTGCAGATCCTGCACTCTACTTTTGGTGCATTCACCTTCTTCTGGTCTGCTGGAAACTTAAAAAATTTCCAGATGAAATGTTCCTTCACCTTTGGGGTAGGAGGCTCTTCATCAATGAAATCATTGGAGTCATCTTCACTGCTGGATGGTCTGGCAGCCATGATGAATCCAGGAATATGGAGCAGCAAAAAAGGCAGGTCTTTCAGTCACAAAAGTGAAAGAAGAAGTGAAGGAAATGGGTGGGGATTTCATTCATTGTAAAAAAAAACTGTTAGCAACCAATGAAAAGTGTTATTTTAGGGTCACATGACCCGACGCGTTTACGCTGCGCGCTCCGGTGCACTTCCGGGTGCGTTTACGCAGCGCGATCGTAGGCGCTTCCGGGGCGCAAACGTGGCGCGATCGTAGGCGCTTTTGCGTGCGTTTAGGCTCCGCGCACGTAGGCGCTTCCGAGGGCACGTACGTTGCGCGCCGAAGTGACGTCATCAATCTTTAATAGAAATGCATAATCATTTTCCATATTAAAAAAAACAAATTTTATTTGTATGGTACGAAATGTTTTGCATTATTATTAACTTTTCATTCATATTTTTTTTTCACGAACGACAGTTGCGCTCTGGGTGCGCTTTCAGATGAGCTCTCGGAGAAGCTTACAGGAGAGCTTAGCTGAAAGCTTCCCGGAGCGCGCACCCAGAGCGCAAAAGAAAAAAATTATAAAAAAAATGAATACTTAAAAAAAAACAGCAAATTGTAAAAAAAAAAAAGGTTAGAAACTCGATATACAAAGGAATTAGCATTTAAATAACTATGAAATTCACTGAAAAAACCATAGGTTTCACACCAGTTATAGTTAGGAATTAGCATTTAAAAAACCTATGAAATTCACTGAAAAAACCATAGGTTTCACACCAGTTATAGTTAGGAATTAGCATTTAAAAAACCTATTAAATTCACTGAAAAAACCATAGGTTTCACACCAGTTATAGTTAGCTGGAAATTTTACTGATATAAAACCATTGAAATTCCCACGTTATAGTTAGATGGACTCACTATAACTTGCGCGTGCAATGCACTGCTGATGATGTCTTATTAAGCCAGTTAACCAATCAATTTTTAAAAACCATCCATTTAGACACTTATTTAAACATTTATTCTTCCATCAACTTTTACATATACATATATAAAATATATTTATTTTTCAGAAAGACACACATTCACTGGATGGTGTCATCAGTGATGTCATGAGTGATGTCACTGACCATGTCATGAGTGATGTAATATGTGATGTCATCAGCAGTGCATTGCACGCGCAAGTTATAGTGAGTCCATCTAACTATAACGTGGGAATTTCAATGGTTTTATATCAGTAAAATTTCCAGCTAACTATAACTGGTGTGAAACCTATGGTTTTTTCAGTGAATTTAATAGGTTTTTTAAATGCTAATTCCTAACTATAACTGGTGTGAAACCTATGGTTTTTTCAGTGAATATATATATATATATATATATATACACACATACATATATATAAATGCATATATGTGCATATATATATGTGTATATGTGTGCGTGTAGAGAGAGGTAGAGAGGTAGAGGTGTAGAGGGAGAGAGGTAGAGGTAGAGAGGTAGCGGTAGAGAGGTAGAGACTAGTTGAGAGAGAAGTAGAGAGAGGTAGAGAGAGGTAGAGAGGTAGAGAGTAGAGAGTGAGTAATAGAGAGTAGAGAGTGAGTAGTATAGAGTAGTAGAGAGAGTAGCAGGGAGTGAGTAGTAGAGAGTAGTAGAGTGAATAGTAGAGTGAGTAGTAGCGAGTGAGTAGTAGAGAGAGAGTAGTAGAGAGCAGTAGAGAGTGAGTAGTACAGAGTAGTAAAGAGTGAGTAGTAGAGAGTAGTAGAGAGTGAGTAGTAGAGAGTAGTAGAGAGTGAGTAGCAGAAAGAGAGAATAGTAGAGTAGTAGAGAGTGAGTAGTAGAGACTAGTAGAGAGAGAGTAGTAGAGAGTGAGTAGTAGAGAGTAGTAGAGAGTGAGTAGTAGAGAGTGAGTAGTAGAGAGTGAGTCGTAGAGAGTGAGTAGTAGAGAGAGAGTAGTAGAGAGTGAGCAGTAGAGTAGTAGAGAGTGAGACATAGAGAGTGAGTAGTAGAGAGTGAGTAGTAAAGAGTGAGTAGTAGAGAGAGAATAGTAGAGAGTGAGTAGTAGAGAGTAGAGAGTAGTAGAGAGTGAGTAGTAGAGAGTAGTAGATAGTGAGTAGTAGGGAGTGAGTAGTAGAGAGAGAGTAGTAGGGTAGTAGAGAATGAGTAGTAGAGAGTGAGTATTAGAGAGTAGTGGAGTAGGAGAGAGTAAGTAGTAGAGAGTAGTGGAGAATATTCCAAAGTTTGGCACAGCACCACTTGCACAATAAGTCCAATCAAATCATATCACTTAGAGTCCTTATTGAAGCGCTGAATCTTGGTGTATATTCAAATGCTTTTATTTTCCTTAAGTTTATGTACCACAGCCAGCCGAAACGTTTCATTCTGTACAACAGAACTTCTTCAGGGCGTTCTTATTTCTTTCAAGTTATGTCGGTATCCTGTTGTCATATAACTAGATATTTCTTCCAAATGTTAGACGAGACGTAAGTACATTCTTATTCAAAGTGACTAGGTATCAATTTTACCCACACAATTCGGGCAGACTTGAGTAATTTATAGCATCCTCAAAGTCAGTCTTTCAAAAATTCCAAAGTATAGGACATGATAATCCAAATCCAAATGTTTCTCAAGAAAAGTAATTTTCAATCGTTCGGAATATCGGTGTTTGGGCAGATATGACCCAGGGACCCCCAGTATGCAAGGGGAATTTCCCCCCCTCTGCAAAAGCACCAGTAGCCTGCGTTGCAGAGTGGTGTAAAAAGGGGCATAGCCTCATTACTCATCTGTGCAATGCAGCCCCTGGTGCATACTGGAGGCTCCAGGTGGGCTAGTTGGCCCCCAGGGACCCCTAGTATGCAAGGGGAATTAGTTACCCCTCTTCAAACATGCACGGGGGCTGCGTTGCAGAGAGGTGTAAAAAATGTTGTGGCCTCATTACGCCTATCTGCAATGCAGCCCCCTGATGCATACTGGAGGCTCCTGGTGGGCTAGTTGGCCCCCAGGGACCCCCAGTATGCAAGGGGAATTAGTTCCCCTTCTGCAAACGCGGCAGGGGGCTGTGTTGCAGAGAGGTGTAACAAGGGGCATAGCCTCATTACACCTCTGCAATGCAGCCCCCTGGCGCATACTGGAGGTTCCAGGTGGGCTAGTATGAGTGAAATGTCCAGCTAACTATAACACCCCTAAAACGTATAGTTTTTTGAGTGAATTTTAAAGGTTTTTAAAATGCTAGTTCCTAAATATATAAGGCCTGAAACCTATGTTTTTTCAGTGAATTTAATATATATACATATAATATATATATATATATATATATATATTATATTATATATGTATATATTATATATGTATATATATATATATGTGTGTGTGTGTGTATATATATTCACTGAAAAAACCATAGGTTTCACACCAGTTATAGTTAGGAATTAGCATTTAAAAAACCTATGAAATTCACTGAAAAAACCATAGGTTTCACACCGGTTATAGTTAGGAATTAGCATTTAAAAAACCTATTAAATTCACTGAAAAAACCATAGGTTTCACACCAGTTATAGTTAGCTGGAAATTTTACTGATATAAAACCATTGAAATTCCCACGTTATAGTTAGTCGGACTCACTATAACTTGCGCGTGCAATGCACTGCTGATGACATCACATATTACATCACTCATGACATGGTCAGTGACATCACTCATGACATCACTGATGACACCATCCTTGTGACACAGTGACAGACCTCCTCTCAGTGTAAAGTAACCCTTGAGACACATATTCAAAAATAGAAACTGAAATTTTTAAAAAATGGACATACCTATATCAGTTACAACAAGCAATTCTGTACTTCCACTATCTATATACACATCCACTCATTCACCAACAGTTCTATATAGTCACTCATACATATACTCACTCATCATATGAAGAGATACACCTATACATCCTGTTACACACCGACATTCATCCAAAAGTTACTCACACACATATTCACACGTGCAAATAAACTATTGAACAACCATTTATTTGAATATAGAGTTATACACACACTTCCACCTTACTTCTATTGAAAATTACACATATTTATTCTCTTAAACAATCACTTATAGAAACACATACTTATTTAAACAGGAAATCTTACAATCTCTTACTCTCACATATACTCACTTATATACATCAATATTCATATATACTAGATTAAAACATATGTAGTTACTGATAAAGACACTAGTGAGACAGTCATTCACTCACTAACAATCACATATAGACACTCATCCACCCATACAGTCCTGTACATATGCTGTCTTCAAAACACATACAAACAAAGAGTCAGTCACTCATGCATCTATGTGCTAAGTAATACCCCCACCAAACCATATAGACACTCATACTGATACTAATAAAAATATCAAATAACCCATATACATACGCATGTAGCTACTTATCAACACATGTAGCCACTTATACACAAAGTGAAACACTAATATATGTATTTAAATATTTAAACATAACTCACTAATATTTATTTTTCAGAAAGACACATATTCACTGGATGGTGTCATCAGTGATGTCATGAGTGATGTAATATGTGATGTCATCAGCAGTGCATTGCACGCGCAAGTTATAGTGAGTCCGACTAACTATAACGTGGGAATTTCAATGGTTTTATATCAGTAAAATTTCCAGCTAACTATAACTGGTGTGAAACCTATGGTTTTTTCAGTGAATTTAATAGGTTTTTTAAATGCTAATTCCTAACTATAACCGGTGTGAAACCTATGGTTTTTTCAGTGAATTTCATAGGTTTTTTAAATGCTAATTCCTAACTATAACTGGTGTGAAACCTATGGTTTTTTCAGTAAATTTCATAGGTTTTGTTAATGCTAATTCCTAACTATAAGTTTCACTTTATAAATAAGACTGTTAGCACTCTAGTTGTTCTTTTTAACACTCTGGTACATTCTGTCATTGGGCTATAGTTGGGCTACATCTAGTTGAAATTTGGGCTACATTTACAATTTTTGGTCTCTGGTGGCCATCTTTGGGCTACATTGGGCTACTTTGGGCTACATTTGGGCTACATTTTGGCTCTAACATATATTAAGCCCAATGTAGCACAATACATATTTTTCTAAAGTTAATTTTTTTACAAACCACTTCAGAATAGGGCTACCTGTCCCTACAATTATCCCATTTTTTTTTTTTTAAATTTGGGGGGAGCGCCCCGAAAAGCGTATTTCTGAAAAGCGCCCCGGGGCGCGCTCCGGGGAGCGTCCCGTGAGCGCCAATATCGCAAACGAAAACATGATCGTGACGTATCGCGTAGCCGCGACCGCGTGATACGCACGGCGTAAGCGCACCCGGAAGTACTCGAGCGAATACGATCGCACAACGTAAACTTCCGACGCGCTTACGCTGCGCGACCCGGGGCGCGCCCCCGGGCGCACCCCGGGCGCGTAGCGTAAGCGCGTCAGGTCATGTGAGCAGAAAATAACACTTTTCATTGGTTCATAACAGTTTTAGTTTCATAATGATGAAGCCCCTGGTCTTGTGACCTGAAAATAACACTTCTCATTGGTTCAGGACAGTTTTTTTTCTAAATGATGAAAGACCCCACCTTTTTTACCTTATTCTGACTTTGTCCTTTGACTGAGGAAGACCTGTTTGTTGCTCTCTCTACTTTTTTGCTCCAAATAATGGCTTCAGTAGTAGCATCAGCTGGTGCATCTGCCCCACCACCACCACCACAACCACCAAGAGGACCAGCTCCAAATTATATTGGTGGTCAAGAACAGGAGGAGGAGGAAGAGGAAGAGGAGGAGGGGAGAAGAAGATGGCTGCCAGAAGAAAATACACCTTACAAACCCAAACCACACATTGTATGGCAGTTTTTTTCAATCCCAGAGGGGAAAAAAAAGGTGAATGCGCCCAAGGTGACTTGCCTCATCTGCAATGATGAACTTTCACGGGGCAACCCAAACAAAAAATATTCTTTTGGTAACTATACCATGATTCGGCACATGACCAGAAAGCACCCAAACAACTACTCTCGTGCAGAGTTCAGGGAACTGGCCAGTAACCTCCCCCAGTCATCAAGGACCCTCTCCCAAAGAAACCAACCCACTTCATCAGAACCAGAAACATCCGAGGTGATGCCTTGCATTCAGCCGAGATTTGCTGATTTTAAAATCACTTGTTCTGCATGTGGCAAGCTTATCGCCTATGGCGAAAAAAGCGTTAAGCTCATCGTCCTTGCAGGTGATAATCACAAGTGCCCCAAAAAGAAGTAATTTTTTGGGTTTTTTGTTTTTTTGCTCCATTTGAGCCAGTTTCAATTCCCTTTTTTTGTTTCTCCCCCTAAAAAAATACAAAAAAAATATAAAACTGTTTTGAAAAGCCAAAAAAAGTTCAAAAAGTTCAAAAAACACAAAAAAAATATAAAACAACAAAAAGAAGAAAAAAAAAAGTTCTTTTTAGAACTACCTCCAATTTCTAAATCAAAACTTCATTTTTTAAAAACTCTGTCACCTTTTTTCCTCATAGTACGCTCCCAGGGCCGCTCCCCGGTGCGCGCACCGGGCGCTTCCCCCGCGCAAAACGAAAAAATAAAATATTTTAAATGCCCCGCGGGGCCCTTTTATAGCCCCCACATCAAACCTAGGGGGTCAAAGGGGTCTATCCCTGACGCCTTATGGTCAGTTCCCCCTTTGTTTTAGCCACCTCTTATGTCTCGATTTTACCGAGACACAAGATGGCGGCCGCTCTGGACTGTTTCGAATGTTTACAGACACCCGAGAGCCAATCAGCTTTCCATGCGCACCTCGCGTCACGCGCCCGGAGCGCTCCCTGGTGCGCGCACCGGAGTGCTGCTATAGATATATATATTTTTTGGAACCTAAATTACTCAAAATCCACTGCAGCACATATCTTGAGACATAGCAAAGGCACATCAGGCTACCAATCCCTACAATTTTGCCAAATTTGGTGGAAATCCATTCAGCCTTTCGGGTTAAAAGTGAAATCGACCGCCCTATGGAAATTAACATGGGGAAAACGCGTTTTGGGACCCCCCTTTTATCTCGGCCCCCGCTTGACGTATCCCCCCCAAACTTTCAAGGAAGGACCGGAGCTCGACGAGGCCATTTTCAGGAAATTTTCAGGCAGATTCGTCAACCGGTGCCAAAGTTATTCCAAATAGAATTTTGAGATTTAACATTGAAAAAAATCCTAACTATAACTACCTACTGGCGACCGCCAGTAGGTAATATATATATATATATATATATATATATATATATATATATATATATATATATATATAATATAATGTCCAAACAGCTTCCCTGCTTGCATCCGTCCACCTTTCGGGGCTGTTGCTTGGCGGCGGGAGCAGGACCCACCTTATGAATCCAAGCAAATATCCGACATCTGAATAACACTTCTGCTCCTTGTGTAATGAAGTAATGCTGGTGCGCAATGTTTTAACATACTGTGTCCTCTCATGTTTACAATCATTGACACTTGAGTTCATGAAAAGAGATTGACCCAGTCTTTTTATTATGTTAATTGGGGAAGTGGAATGTCACAGTTTTTAAAATTAATTAGGCACATTTCACTTAGCGATGTGGCTTTGACAAAGACTGCAAGGTTGAAACGTGTCGTTCAGCGGAATAAACTGACTCTTTCTTCGTAATGATGGGCATCAAAGATTTTGCTTGGATAAGTATGTATGTATGTATGCATGAACATGTATGTATGTATACATGTGCATGTATGTATGTGTGTATATATGTATGTGTATGTATGTGTACATATATATATATATATTCACAGAAAAAAAACATAGGTTTCAGGGACGTTATAGTTAGAAATTAGCTTTCAAAAAACCTTAGAAATTCACTGAAAAAAACCATAGGTTTCAGGGGTATTACAGTTAGCTGGACACTTCACTCGTACAAAACCATAGAAATTCCTCTGTTATAGTTAGTTCTACTAACTATAACTTACACACCGGCAATGCACTCCTTATGATGTCCCATATTACATCATTCACAACATGTTCAGTGACATCCCTGATGACATTTCAAATGACATCACTGATGACATCACTGATTACATCATCCAGTGCATGTGGTTTTGTTTTAAATTTAAATATGTATTACATATATATATATATACCAATCTGTATTGAAGATTGAGTGGATATGTAACTGTCTGGATGGAGGATTTAGTAGCTCTCTGACTGTCTATTTAAGTGAGTAATTAAAAGTGTCTCACTAAATACATGAGTTAGTAACTAAACTATGTGAATGTGTGCATCACTGTCTCCGTTGTATAACCTACTGCATCAGTTGGTCACTAACTACATGAATGTCTATATTAGTTATTGATTATTTGGCTGAGTATGTGTATGGGAGATTGAGTGTGTATCTGGTTGGGTAGGGGTGTGTAACTCTATGCATAGATGTGTGAGTGGTTGATTGACTAGGTGCATGGGTTTAAGAGTGCATGTGCTAACAGTTGTTTGGATGACTGAGTGTGTTTATTTGTGTTTGTGAGCGTATATATGTCTCAGTGGTACATTTCCAACAAAATACAAAAATAAAAGGCATTGTATGTGAGAGTTTGTGTATATAAATAAGTCTACATATGAGTTAGTGATTGTGAGAATAATTGTATGGATGAGTATATAATTGTAATAGTGATTTTGTAACATAGCAACTATGAGTTACTATGTGTATGATTAAATGAGGTGTTGTGTGTATAACTGTGTAGGTGAGTAAATGTAAGTGTTATTGATTCTTTTCATGAGTGAGTAGGATGACTGAATAACCGACCAAGATGACTGCTGATGTGTCAATGTCTATATAGTTGTATGAGTGCACTTGATAGTCTTCTATTAATCAGTGACTGCATGTGTAAGGATTCGGTGGGTGAATGGGTACTTGTCTGTGAAGACTTAGGAATCAGTGAGTGGGTATGTAGTAACTGGTATTGGTGTGTCAATGGTTTCAAATAAGGTACTCAGTATTTTAGAGTGAGTGATCAAAGGTTCAACTAGTGTATGATGAGGTGTATCAGATTGTTACATGGATGATGTCATCAGTGATGTCATTTGAGATGTCAAATTATAAACAATCGGTTCATTCAGGTGCATTATATTTCTTCACTTTTCTCATATTTTACACCATATATTCATTCATGGTAAGATGAATAAATCAAAACAAAATCACGAATAAAAAGCAGAATCTAAACCATCTGCAGTATTGCAAGATACTTTATAAATTGTAATAATTTATAAGTACTTTCATTTCAGGTATAGACGGATGTCAACTTTATACAGTGGTGCGCAAAGTGAAAATTGGTGACAATTAGTGCTCAGTGAAATTTGGTGTCAGTGTAGTATACAATATATACAATGCCAATTTCCGGTAACCAGGATGGGTAAGAAAGGGGAAGGGGGAGCGTGACCAATACTACACAATCACTAAGAGTGTTCTGTATACCATAGTAGTCAGTTTAAAGTACAGAATCCTTAGAAAAATGGTTCACTGATATGTTTTGTCGATGTTTCAACCCTAATGTAGCGTTCTTGAAGCGTCTGCGTGGGTCTTCATCAAGACTGTGTGAGGGAGGTAGGGGTATGGTGCCAACTCACCTCCAGGTAGACCCAGTCGGGTTTTCCTTTGGAGTTAGCTGTCTACAGCTAATCAATCAAGAGATACAAGACTCCTTTAATGTCAGGTTCTGTTGAGAAGAATGTGGCCTCAGAGTAAAATACATAAAAGCGTCGAGAAGCGGACATGTTCTTTACGCTTACCTCGATATAGTTCATGTGGAGTCCCAATCTTACATCGGGATCTCTTCAAATTGCTTGTAACACCCAGTGTTTTCGCTGATGATGCATGCAGCTGTGGCTACGGAGGAAGGGGCAATGTTTTAGCCTTCTGCGTATAAATTAATGCTACATAACTAATGTGGTTCCATGCCATGGAATTGCGGGTATTTCACATCCGCTTACCTTCAAAAGTGGACTTCTTACTGCTTGTGCTTCCTTAGTGTGGTCCCAAAGGATCCAAGGAACAGCTCGAGCCGGCGGCGAGATTTGCTCTGTCCCGGATCGGCTTCTCCGCGTCAATGACAGCGTGTGAATTTCCTGACTGGTTAAAGCCGGAATAGTAAGCACGAGGATGCCGCACGGCGCTGGCGCGTTGCCGGTTGCTAGGCAACCCTTGTAACCTCAAGACCAATTTATGACTGCGAGCCCAATGTGAATAGAACTATCAGTGTGTCGAGGTCTTCCCATGACGTGATATCAATCAGAACATAGAATGACAGTCTTCACTATTTCAATCATGTTGTGGCAATTGGTATTGTGAAAACACAGAAAAATTACTGTGGGTCTAGAACAAAAAGAAGAAAAGGAGGCTATGTGTGTGCAGAGATGACTGTGTGTTTGCTTCCAGATTTAAGCAAATTACTGGACATTTATCCTCTCTGAAAAAATGTCCATCAGTTACTCGTCCTGTACCGCCCAGTTCATCATTTGGTCTGCTTCACAGTAGGTAGTCCGTATTTAGCCAACTCCAGAGATGTTACTGGGAGATGGTTAGTTTTGATGATGTTGTTATACGGTGGATGTTGTTTATTAGTAACTGAAAGCAGTGCATATGTGATTTGTGAAAAAAAAAAGAAAAGTGCTTATGATAAAATTGGATAGTGTACGCTATATACTTTATTCTGGAGCCGTGCACTTCCAACAATAAAAACAATAGAGAGCAAAAAAGTCAGATGTTCAAACAAATAACTTCTGACTGGGTTATCTGGTCGACATGTTTCTGTGGACAGTTAAAGGCCCGACATGGGACCTGCCGCTTCTTCAGGACCCATAAACTTAATTGCTACTGCTCTTACGTGATGAAATAAAAAATAATCGTGAACAACAATGATAAATTTCACCTGTTTACTTCTGGTATTCCTCCTTAGATTCAAGGGGAACGTGCCTCTCCTCACCTGGCAAGCAGCTCAGGACAATGGAGCACCGCTCTGTCCGTCGGTACTCCTAGCAGCCTTCTGGGCTGGTTGGGGAGGTCAAATTGGTATTGTGACCTTTTTCTTAATAAAACTATGTTTCATGAGTCATACATTATAAAACAGTTATTCTTTAAAACATAAGTCTGCAGATGGTAGATTATGGGTCTTACCATTATATTAATTGCGTAGTGTAAATCTCACAGATGAACCATAATGAGCACAAGTTAAGGCATATTGAATACATGTTTATCATTGGGAAATATCCTTCTCGCTATGACATGATGTAAACACTCAATATACATATAATGTTTGATTCATTTGGTGCGGGCAAGAACACATTTGCAGCTTTGTTCAATAATTACAACCTCATTGGGTGATGGAAACTATCCCAAGCCCGTGAAATTAGATTTTAAGGCATATAGAGTACATGTTTATCATTGGTTATAATCCTTCATCTCTATGCCATAATGTAAACACTCAACATACATATAATGTTTAATTAATTTGGTGAAGGCAAAAACACATATGCAGCTTTGTTCAATAATTACAAAAATTATAAAGACTACAACCTCATGGTCCCTACCCTTAGTGAGTAAGCCTCTGAGGGCATGGGGTGATGGAAGCTATCCCGAGCCAGTGAGATTAGACCCACCCTCAATGATGACCAACCCTCAATGATAGTGTGGAGGCACCTCACTGGAACCTATGAGGTAGTAGGTATAACTGTCCCATTTGTCTGGTGATTACTTCAGTCTCATTCAGCCCATTTTGTAATGAGTTGAGTGAATGTATCCAACTACATTCTTTATAGTTCATGGAGCGCGTGATGGAACCACCCCTAGGATTTGTATGTATTTTTTTCCAAAACCCACCATTTCATGTCGTCAGGTGTATTGTTATGTGTAATGTAGTGTTCAACCAAGGGTGCCCCTAGTGTTTTGCACCTTACACAGCTCATATGCTGCAGGATTCTTGTTTTTACTTTTTGCAATGTCTGGCCCACATAGATTTTGGCGCTGGGGCAACAGATAGCGTATATGAGATTAGTACTGTAGTAGTTGGTGAAGTCTGGCAGTTTGTAGGTCCTGTTATTGTGTGTAAAATCATTCCCTCTTGGCACAGGTCACAGGCTCTACAGGTCCCTCACTTGTGATGTCCGGTTATGGTGGAAGACCATCGTAGTCCCTCAGGTCTGTTCATTTTGGTGGTTCTAAGAAGGCTTTCACCACCATGTCTTTGACGTTCCTTCCCCTTTAAAATGCAAAGATAGGTTTTTCAGTGGTTTGAAGTACACCCGCAATCAGATTCCAGTACTTGAGCATAATCTTTTTCACATCATTACTCTTCGTGTTGAACTTAGTTACACAAACAATGTTGTCAGTGTCATCAGGTTTATCTCTTACTTCCAGTAATTGTTCGCGTGGGCAAAACCATGATCGTTTCTTTGCACGTTTTAGCAGGTTCTTTGGGTATCCCCTCTCTTTTAGGCGATTGATCAACACTTCTGATTTTCTGAAGTAGTCCTTTCTGTATGAACAATTTCTCCTTATCCGAAGGTATTGCCCATAGGGCAAGTTGTCCCTCAAATTGCGTAGATTGTGTGACCCATACATTAATAATGTATTCCTCTCCATAGGTTTACGGTAAAGATCACAGTATAGTCTGCCTTCTTCTGTTTTGAAAGTAAGGTCCAGGAAGTCTATCGACTCCTTGCTGCTCATCATGGTAAACTGTATATCGCTGCTCCTCTGGTTTAGCCAAGCATGGAACTCTTCTAGCTCATTTTGTTCACAGTCCAAAATCATGATCACATTGTCGATGTATCTCTTCCATAACTCGATCTTGTTGAGGTATGGGTTAGTGTCGCTGTACAAATGCTCTTCCTCATAACTGTCCATAAAGATATTTGCTAGACTAGGGGCATATGTGGCCCCCATGGCTATTCCCTTGCACTGATAGTAAAATAGTTTTTCAAATACAAAGTAGTTCTTTTTCATTGCTATATCAAGGAGCGTGATGAGAAAGAAGGTGAGTATCCAATATGGGCTTGGTCTCAAGTCTAACACAGTTCTAATTACTTCAGTGGCTCTGTCCTGTGGAATAGATGTATAAAGTGGTGATACATCCATGGTGACTAATATTTGTTTGTGTTGATCAAATGGGTGGTCTTCAAGCAGCTGTAATATATGCATTGTGTCCCGTACATAGGTTTAGTCTGGGGAACCCAAGGCTGCAAAAAATGATCTATAAATTGGTTCAATGGTTCCAAAGCCGAACCACACCCTGAAACAATTGGTCTACCCGGTGGGTTTTCAAGTCTCTTGTGAACTTTCAGCAGGTTGTAAATGGTTGGAATACATGGTTCCTTCTGATTCAGGAACTCAAAATCCTTCTGGCTCAAAAAACCTTTTAAATTCTAATTTCTAACTATAACGTGCCTCAAACCTTTGTTTTTTTCCAGTGAATTTCAACGTTTTTTAAATGTTATTTTCTAAGTATAACGTCTATGAAAACTATGGTTTTTTCAGTGAATTTCAATTTTTTTTTTAAATGATAATTTATAACTAATACATCTCTGAAACCTATGTTTTTTTGGGTGAATTTCAAATGTTTTATAAACATTAATTTTACAATTGTTATAAAACATATATTTTTTTTCTAATATTTTGGAATTCTAATATCCTTTATGATTTTTAAAAAAAAATAATTTTATAATGTTTTGCATTTTTTTTTTTTAAGAAACCTGGAGTCGCGTACCAGTCGTGTTCTATGCTCAATCGTTAATGGGATCCTATCTGCCATATTGCTAAAGTTGTGAAGGATGTGCGTATGGTATGCAACGAGTGAGCGGTGCCACGTCGCGATCGACGTCATATAGGTATAAGGTCGCGTCAGCTGCGTGTTTGTTACACAGCGGTTGCATGGTTCAAAGACGTGTGTTACGTCTTGTACATATGAGGACGCGATGGGTGCGAGTTGTGTCTGCCATAGTTACGCGGAGCCGAGCCACGTGTTACGTCTTATGCATCTGGTGGCACGCTAGATGTGCGACTCCCGGTAATTTTTTTATGTCTCAAAAGTATATGTATATAACTTTAAAGTGTATATAAGAGTAATAGATAATCTAAATTATTTTTAAAAATAACATATTTCTATTTGTAAGAAAGTTATGTTATTGTTAAATATATTTTTGCGAAGTCGCGTCTGGTACATGCTGGCTGCACGAATCCCATTTGACTTCGTAAGAAAGCATTTGAATGGTTTACAAACTTTTCTTTCTAGAATGTGAAAGAGCTCCTCTCTTCTTTTGCTTTTAGGACATCTTTGAATACACACCTGTTTTTTGGCTGTCCAGAATTTTTTTTGTGTTTAGGGTTAATCAAAGAAATGGCTTCATCTAATCCAGATCAGAACTTGCAAGAACATGAAGATATACAAGAGGAGGTCAAGGAGAAGAAGGAGTCTTTGGTTTGGAAATGTTTTACTATTCCAGAGGGGAAAAAAGTTAATACTACAAAGGTGAGCTGCACTTTGTGTCCTAGAGTGCTTTCATGAGGTGATGAAACAAAAAAATATTCTTTCGGGACTGCCAGTATGTGAAAGCATAGGAGGACAATACATCCTCATCATCTGGCACGTAAAGAGCTATGTGAAGCGCAGAAAGCATGCTGGTGGACCAAGCACCTCTAGAGAGAATTCAGAAATTTAAAGCAGCACTGCATCAAGTGCAAGAAAATAATATGCTGAGGCGAACAGTCTGTTGACGCTATTGTTGGAGCTGCAAGACACCACTACTGTTAAATTTGTTTTGCATTATTTTTTTGCAATGACACTTTAATTGAAAAGTTCTACAGTTTTTGTAGTTTTTCATTTAAAAAAAACCACCCAAAATTATTTCAAAATAGTAAAAAAAAAATACAAAAAAAAATACAAAACAAAAAAAAAAGTTCTTTCCAGAACTAACTTATCTGTTTAAAAAAAGAACAAAAATTGCATGGGAATGTCTGAAAGATTGCATGAGTATATGTATAGAGCATGATTAATTGAAAGAATGCATTAGTACTGCATGGTGACTATAGGAGTGTCGTAGTAGAGTGTGCATTTTTGAACAAGTGTATTTGTAACGCATGAGGACGGATGATTGGAAGAGTGGACGGAGAGTGACTGTGTGATTGCTGGACTGCATGAGTACTACCTGTGTAATTGAAGGAGTGAATCAGTAAAGTACATGGGGCAGATTGTGCACATTTGATTTTAGTACTTTATTTGTTAATGCCTGACTCATTGTACAAGTGCATGGACAGTGACTAGATTGTTAGAGTGCTGGAAGTTGACAGCAGGGTGAGTTTATAAGTGCTTGGCTTTTGGCGCAGTCATTAGATAAGGACATGGATCTTTCAGAATGATTAGAGGAGTGGGCGGAGAGAGTGACAGTGTGATTGCTGGATTGTATGGGTAGTACCTGTGTAATTGCAGGAGTGAATCAGTAGTGTGAAGGGGGTTATGAGAATGCATAGATTGCGCACATTTGGTTGTAGCACTGCATGTGTTAATGCATGAGTCATTGTAGAAGTACATGGACAGTGATTGGATAGTTGGAGTGCTGCAAATTCACAGCAGGGTGAGTTTATTCTTTTCCCAATAATTTTGGTGCCGGTCCACGAATCTTCACAAAAGTTTCAAAACTTGTTGGGGCTCTCCGGTCAGCTCCTATCTTGAAAGTTTTGGGGTGATTTGGCAAGCGGGGGCCGAGAAAAATGGAGGGGTCCCAAAACATGCTTTCTCCTGGTATTTCCTATAGGAAAGTTTAGACACTGCTACAGCCCGAACTGCTGAACGGAGTTACACCAAATTTTGCAAATAGGTAGCCCTTGGTTCAGAAAGCAATCTTTTTTTAAATGGTGTAAATCCGTTCTGTAGTTGCTGAGAAAATCCAAAAATAAAAATATCAATATATAGAGGCAAGGAGGATCCACGCACCCTGCATTGATGGCTAGTAGTTTACCAAGTAGCTGGTTAGAGGTTTACATATATATGAATTCACTGAAAAAAAGACAGGTTTCACACATGTTATAGTTAGCTGGACATTTCACTCATACAAAACCATTGAAATTCCCCCGTTATAGTTAGTTCAGCTAACTATAACTCGCGCGCCCGCAATGCACTACTGATGATGTCACATATTACATCACTCATGACATGGTCAGTGACATCACTCATGACATCACTGATGACATCTGAAATGACATCACAGATGACATCATTCTTGTGAAAGAGTGGCAGACCTCCTCTCACCCTAATATAACTTTTGATACACACATTCAAAAATAGAAACTAACATCTTCCAAAAAATTAAGATACCAATACCAGTTACAACAACCTATTAGGTAATTCCAGCATCTATATACACATCCACTAATTCACCAACAGTTCTATATAGTCACTCATAGATGTACTCACTCATCATATGTACTCATACACCTATACATCCTGTTACACACCTATACTCATCCATAGAGTTACTCACTACATACTCACACATGCAAATAGACTATCAAATATCCATTTACTTGCATATACAGCTATACACACACACCACTACACTTACTTGTACAGAAAAGTACACATCCTTACTCTCTTAAACAATCAGTAATATAAACACATACTTATCTACACAGGAACTCTTCCAATCTGTCACTGTCATATACCCTTACTTATATACATCAATACTCACATATTCTGGTTTAAAACATATGTACTTACTCATAAAGACACGATTGAGGCAGTCATTAACTCACTAACACACCCATACACACACTCATCCACCCATACGGTCCTGCACACATGCTGTCTTCAAAACACATACAAACAATGAGTCAGTCATTCATGCATCTGTGCGCAAAGTAATACCCCCAGCTGAACTAACTATAACGGGGGAAACGGTGGACCCAGGGGTATACAGCACCTATACTCTAAGACAGGCATACTCCAAACCCACCCTGAGGAGATAATAGCTACACTGGCTGAGCACTTTGAGGAAGTCTACACCCCAGTCCGGGAGGTCCTGGAATCGGAAGCACTCAGGTCCATTAGTCACATAGAAACCCAGACCCTCCCACCAGAGGCGGTCACAGATCTAGATGCAGACCTCACAACTGAGGAGCTGCAATCAGCCATAAAAACAATACAATCTGGAAAGGCGCTGGGCCCCAATGGGATCCCTATAGAATGGTACAAGCTCATGTCCGAGACGCTAAGTGCGCCACTGCTAGCAATGTACAATGATAGCTTACAGTCAGCTATACTCCCACTAGACCAACGTACAGCAACGATTGTGGTAATTCCCAAGCCGGGTAAACCCTCCACAGATTAAACAGCATACCGCCCAATATCACTTCTAAATGCAGAAGCCAAGATTTTGGTGAAAATTCGAGCGAATAGACTAATGCCCCAACTCCCGCAACTGATCCACCCAGATCAGTCGGGCTTCATGCCGCACCGGAACACTGCTCTCAATCTTAGGAGAGTCCACGGAGTGCTGGCACGGGCTCTCTACTTTCTGAACCTACGGTAATAATGTCCCTAGACGCTAAAATGACCTTCGACTTGGTAGAGTGGCAATACCTTTTCGCAGTCCTGATCCACATGGGCTTAGGTCCCAAGTTCCAGGCCTGGGTACGACTCTTATATACTGACCCAGTGGCTCGAATAACATCCAACGGACACATATCCCGCACTATACAACTAGCAAGGGGGACACGCCAAGGCTGTCTGCTGTCACCATTGTTATTCGCATTAGCGCTGAAACCATTGGCCACCTTAATTAGGCACACGCCGTTACTCAAAGGCGTTAGCTGGGCTGCGGGATGGGAGGACCGAGTCTCCCTCTACGCTGATGATATGCTACTATACCTTCAGGATCCTGAGCGTAGTATTCCTGCACTCCTCGAAATTTGCAATACCCGCCGGACAATATCAGGATACACAATAAACTGGTCCAAATCAGTGCTATACATTCTGAAAGGTCCTGACCCATCGCTCCCTGCCGATTGCCCGATCGTGATTGCCAGAGACTCCTTCAAATATTTAGGTATACACATCACTCGAGATGCTACAGACTTCTTTGAAAAGAACCTAAATCCCCCCCCTGGTGCGACTGAAGCGGGATGTCAAGCACTTCGGCGTCCCTAACCCTAACTCTGTTGGGATGGGCCGCACTATACAAAATGATGGCCCTATCACGGTTCCTTTACGCTCTTGACAACACGCCGTACCCGATACCGCCACGGTACTTTAAGCAGATTGCAGATCAGGTTTCGACCCTTATGTGGGGCAATCTACTGGCGCGTATAGCCCAAATTAAGCTAAATAGGAGCTGGTACAATGGTGGTATTGCATTGCCAAACCTACAGCTGTATTATTGGGCGGCACAACTTAAAACCATCAACAGCTGGCTTCACGCTCCCCAGGATGACCCAGCATATAGAAATGATAGGGGGAAGTTGGGTATGAGCAACATGCTAGCGGTACTATATAATAAAAGCCTGGCCGCAAAATTAATAGGGCCCACAAAACAGACAGTTGCCTTGTGGTATACGGCGCAGGCAAAATTGGGTTGGAAAAACACTATCACCAAACTCACCCCGTTGTGGGACACCAAGGCACTGTGACAATCAAGGAACAGCAAGGGCTTTACGCAGTTGGACAACATTGGGATCTCCACGGTGGGCGACATGTGGGATAAAGGGACAGTGATCCCCTTTACACGGCTCCAGCAATAGTATGACCTGGGCCGGAATGAGATGTATCGATACGTACAGATTTGGCATGCGTTATTAAAGGCACTCGCAACCGACACAGATGTTTCAGAAGCCTCGCCATTGGAGGATCGCTTACTTACAGATTTCATGCAACAACGAGCAACATCCCTCACATACAAGAAGCTGCTTAATAACATGCCCGAACCCACACTTAAACTCTGTGAAAAATGGGTGAAAGAAGTGGGAGATATGGATGATACTGACTGGCTGATGGCTCTGGCGTCCCCTAGGGAGGTGGGCATATCGGCTAAGTTCCGACTGGTGCAACTCAAAATAGTGCATCGCGTACATTACACTAGAACCACCCTACACAGGATACATCGAACGATGCACCCCTTCTGCCTCAAACGTTGGGTGTTTTCCTCTCACCTGAACCTCGAAAATGCATCCTGAATATATGAGACCCCACAGACCTCCCTCGACAGGGACAAACATGGGCTACATTCGGTTTCATAGTGGCTAAGAGAGATATAGCGCAGAAATGGGGAGTGGCTGCCCCCCACACTGGCATTATGGTGTAGAAATATGGATGTCATCATGGTAACGGAGCGCACGGTCTATAAAACCAGGGGAAGCCCACGTAAATGGAACAAAATCTGGGCACCTTGGAACACATATAGGAGGGAAATATGTGACTTACTACCCGAAGACGAAGCGGATAGTTCAGATGAGGAAGATATAGAGGCATAATGGTGCAGCATGTGGAAAGAATTGTCTATTTCCATAGAAAATGTATGATGTGCGGCCTGTCTTGAGAATAATCAAACTGCTTAACCAGAATGGTCATATAACCCACTGTAATGTGCAGCGAGTACTCACATATGTTATGATATTCGATCCAATTTGTGAATGTGATTATTGCTGAAGATGCAACTGTTTTTCTTTAATAAAATACATTTAAAAAAATATATATATATATTATGCAAAAACCATTCTCGACTACTTTATATGATTATATCAATAAAATTAGCTTATATGAATTTTTTGTTATAACATTTCCTTACATTTTCAAACCAAACACTCTTTATCACTATAGAAAAAAACTAAAGCTATTATAATAAAATGCAGTACTAAAAAAAGTAAAAAATATCTATTCAGCTTACCAGTTCCAAAGCAGTTGATGTGTTGTAGTAAAATGCAAAGAACACTCAGTATATATTTTTTTAAATTTCATCAAATGTATTTCAAAGATACAAACCGTCTTTACAAACTTTTGTACACCATGCACCTTCTGTTACTTCACCTCTGTAGAAGTACATCCCATCGATCATTTTTGACAGTTAGTTATACTTACCTTCAAAATAATAAATTAAAAAAAATATTAATTATTACAAATTTAGCATCTGTAGAAGACACAAAAAAATACAGTTACAATTTATCTTTTACAACACAAAATCATTTGTAAAGCATGTATTTGCCTTTTTTGCTGTTCTCAGAATATATTGAATTTCACTAGAAACAGTGAGTTCAATAGTAGTCATCACATAACAGCAAACAAAAAAAAGACAATCAAGAAGATTATCTTTAAAAAACCCAAACAACAATCTACAACAATCTCAATAACAATCTAAAAAATCATCAATCAGTGAGATCTTTAAGATCCAACCAGCTGAATTTGCTGGTAGCCCCCAGGGTGAAACTGGCTCGGATGGGTGGATGTCGGCTTTCTGTTCACGCGGCCAAAGAATGGAACAAACTCCCAGACAACATCAGGCATGAGTCTAACCATCTTGCTTTCAGGAAGCGATTAAAGACACTCTTGTTCTAATAGTGTCTTTCTATGTCCTCTGGTCTTACAGCGCTGGGATGCTCGAGAGTAGCCATGCGCTATACAAGAGGGTATTCATTCATTCAAATAGAAATAAAACATGTTAAATGTTTTTTTAAGACCAATTTCTTACGTAACTATGAGGTATGTCAAACAATCCTGAAATAACAAAACATCATCATGAATTGTATTACATTCTAAATAATTTACTTACAAATATATGCTGACAAAATTTGGAACAAAAAGTTATTAAAGGTTTCACATGGCCAAATAGTATGTGTTAAATTCTTACTTTGAAAGTTCTTCAATAGTAACTCTGAGAATCTGCTTTCCAGCCTTCTGATCCATAACCAGTAAAATCATTTGCACCGTCCCCCAGTGCTCATCTCCCAGCCCAATGCTATTCAACATCTCCATGGCCACCCTCACACAAATGGCCTGCCATCTCAACCACAGCATTATCTCTTACGTCGACGACACCCAGCTATTCCACTTCCTCACCAAGGAGCCACATACCACTAAAAACAACCTTCTCAACACAATTAAGGACGTCACCAAGTGGATAAGGAGCAGCTCTCTTAACCTGAACCTGTACAACATGAAGATACTCATCCGCAGACCCACACCCACAGCTTCAGACGACTCTTGCTGGCCAACTACACTGTGAACAGTACCAACACCTACTGACCATGTACACAACCTACGATTTATCCTCAACTCCTCCCTCTACATGTGTAAAGTCTACAGCATTTCCTCATACTGCTATAACACCCTCCACATTCTCCATAACATTTACAAGTACATCCTAAAGAAAACAAGAAGAAAAAGACTACACTGTGGCAACACACTCTACACAAGAATTCCAGCCAAACACCTATAACGACTACAACCAATCCAAAGCACCTCCACCTGACTAATCCTCAATGTCCCCTGCTACAGCCACATCACCCACGACATGATACACCTATACTGCCTCAACATCAACAAGAGGATTACCTTCAAGCTCCTCACCCTTAGTTACAAAATACTCTACAACACCAGACGAATCTACCTTAACAGCAGTAATCCTGAAAGGCCAAATTTTGATCTTAAAATTTTGGCTTTAAAAATATTAGGTAAGAATTTGGTAACTCTTTAGGCAAACGTTGCTTAAAAATGAATTGAGTATCATTACAATGTATCCAACCTTTCAAACATTTTAAATAAACAGTGTAATGGCCAGATGTTGTACAAGGTCCATCATGAAAAATAATTGCAACAGCTACAAAAGTTCTTCCTGATATTGAAATTTGACCAGCTACAAAAAATGTTATTAAAGTTTCCAATTTTCTTCCATCAGCTCTACAACGTTGCAGCATTAAAATAACATACTGTCCATATCTTTGTATAAATAATGTTGATGAAATTTCTGATTTACATTGGATACACTCCATGTTTTGACTAGCTCCTCTAACTAGATTGTTAAAAGACACTGATTCACAGTCTGGTAAAGTCAAATATATGAATCTTTCAGTGTCCGTTCGTGCTACATGTAAACAAACAATTTTAACAGTCATGTTGCCATTTATAAGAAAGGCCAAAAATATGTTCAATATCTATACCTTCATCTTCCAGTACACTAAGCATAAACATTAAAAGTTCCTGACAATCTTGCTGAATATTCTGTGTAAATTGAGTAGAAAGAGAACATATGTCCAAAACATTTCAAATATCAGAAACACTTTGTATTTTACTTTTATCACTACTACATTTATCATAAACAGAATACAACAATGAACAGAATCTTTCATCCTGATTTTCAACAATTTGCTGTTGCAAACTTTCACGAAATAAAACAACATTAACAACTACATTAGCATAGCAGTTGACACCACAACTATGTTCAAACCGATAACCAACATTCTCTTCAACACTGTCCTTTTTCTTTTTGCTTGCAGGCGCAACTTCATCTTATTTTGTTTCTTTCTCTTCAGTTTCACTACAGATATTCTCAAATCTTCTTCTTCTACCTACCACAAGCTTTTCAAATACTGGATATTGACCTAAATTGGGAGCATATTCTCTTCTTAACCTATTATACACTTTGACACAATTTGCATCTGCACTAACCTTTCTCTCATCAAAATCAATCAAGTACAATCTAGATAAAGTTCTGACTCGGGACAAAGCAACATATGCCATACCCTCTTAAAACACGGTACTTCCAATATTCACTACAGCACTATCTACACTTAAACCTTGAGATGTATGAATGGTCACCGCATATGCCAAACAAATAGGAAACTGTTTTCTACGTACATACAAATGTTTTACAAGCAAGAACTGAGATGAACAACGACTAAATTGTTGTATTTTAGCAATTTCATCAAATTTGATCTGCAAAAATTCAATCCCATCTCTATTTACATAATTAACAAAATCAACAATTTTACCCATTGCTCCATTTACTAAACATGTTTCCACATTCAAATTACGGTGTAAAATTACCCTACAGTTTACACATGCATACAAATCCTTCACAAAACCATCAGTTTTACTTATCGACTTCTCTAAAGAATCCAATTTCCTATTCAACTTTTCAGTCAAAATAATAGTGATTCCTTCATGTTCTATGTTCTCAATAGCTTCCAATTTAATAATTTCTTCATTTTCCAACTTTACCATTTCTTCATTAAATATAGAACATTCACGCAGTGTTGGCATTAACCAGATTACAGACTTGTTTTCTGAAATTTTCATATACATTTTCTCAGGAACAATATTTTGTTGTGGTATATCTCCAAAAACTATGACGTGTTTTCTTCCAAATAATAAGTCATACTCTGTTTTAAGAATTTGCTGCATTCTCAAATGCACAAAGGCAAGCATTAAGTTTGATACCATGCTTACCTCATGTATAATGAGAAGTTTCATTTTCTTCAAGACTCTTGAAACTTCAAAACAAGCTTCTCCAGATAGTTTGTGGTATTCTAATTTGTTTTCATGCTCTACTGGTAGCATTAATAAACTATGTAAAGTAATTCCTTTAATATTGTGTGCTGCCAACCCAGTTGGAGCAGTGACAACACAAGACAAATACGAGTCAGTTGTTTTCTGTAGATAAGTTGAAATTACTTTAATTAAAAAACTTTTTCCTGTTCCAGCTTGCCATTAACGTACAATCGGATAGGTTGAAACGATGAGCAAGAGCACTCTTTCTTTTCATGAAGTAATCCATGGTTATTCTGCTCTTTAACTTGCTCATATATTTGTTTTTCCTCAACATTTAGTTGTTCTTCCAGGATTCCTAAGTTTCTTACAACTTCTTGAGCTTGATACATTGCTGTTACCACCTCTTCCATAGCAGTTGCTGCTTCATTTTGAATAATTGGGTCTCCTAATGGATCCTAACTTAATGGAGCAGAAGTTTGACTGTCTTGAGAACTGTCTCTACCAATCTCAGCTGCAATTGTAGCTACTTGCTCAATTTCATTGTTTAACATTTTCACATAAATAGCAAAAACAGGACATTCTATAGTATCTTTAGTTGCATTGAAGGAATATTCATAGCTCTCAAAATCCCCAAGTAATTCTAATTCTGAACCCATGGTTTGAAAAGTTGCAAAAGAGCTCAATAGTAAAATTCCCTTTTGTCAGGTGTTTCGCAACTCAGTTTACAGTGATTAATCAAATGTTTTTTTCTTTGTTTCACCAGACATCCTTCAGAACCAATCACGGCATATATACCATTATTGATGTTTTCTTAATATTCCGTTTAAAAATATAGTTTTGCAGCACTTCATAGAGACAAATGTTCTCAAGATAATGACTTCTATTTGGATAATATGTATCCAACATATTTGTTTTCACAATATCTGTACCTTCTGGCTCTTTTTTAGCTAAATATTCAAATTGTTGTACAGATTTAAGTACTCTGTTTCGTGTTGCAGCAAGACCTAGACTCACCCAAATGATACTTCTAGATTTGGAGTATAGACTTGCAGATGACAAGCGATCCGAGCATTCATACGCTCCAATTTCTCCATGAGATAACATCTTCAAACTGTAAGTATATAATTTCTTACTTAGACTCTTCTCGTGAGAAATCGCTTCCCACATTTCCTTCAATTCTGTATTTTCTGATTTCGTTATGTACGATGTTACATATCGAGCAACAGCAATGGAATTGTCTGCAACATATTGAATATCCATGTTAGCATTCCACATGGGCAAAATGACTGGGTTATAGTCTTTCGAGGCTTCATTTCTTCTTAAATTGTAGGTATTTTTAGGAGACTTTCTTGTGATACTATGTCGCAAAGATGACATAAAACTGTTCACTCTTCCTTTCGATATTACTGGACGTGGAAATCCAAAACAGCATTTGGTGTAGAATTTGTCCTTAGATTTGTACTTTCGACAACAGTATTTTCCACAACGATGGCTTTGGAATCGTAAGACTTGTTGTCTTAAGTCCTTATCCTGTGTGCTTTTGGGTATATCACATGTAGCGTATTCTTCAATAAAAGACAATGCAGTATCATCTGAGTCTGTTCCAAATTTGGGAGCATCTTTAATCCATATTAGCAGGTGTATGTGAGGAGCACCTCTTGCTTAATACTCCTTTCTCCAAAAGAAGTGCACAACCTCTCCAAGAGGAGGATTTTTTTTATTGCTGATAAAACTCATCATAGCTTCAAATCTATGATTAAAATACCTGCATACATTAAGTGGATCCAAAGAGCACAATTCTCCAGGTGTCTTATATTCAATATTTAGTATATTTGGATTTGCCTCTCGAAGAAATTGAAGTAAATCATCCCAAGCATATTCAGCACAGCTTAGAGTAAGGAACCATGTAGGAGTTCCTAAGTTCCTTAGCATACTTTTAACTTCTCCATGACGACGGTACCAGTACTCATTAGTACCACGCTGACATGCCATGAGATTAATTAGCCGAGATTCCAAAACATCTTTCTGGTGTACTTTATCCATAAATTCCTTTGCCGAAACATTTTGAAGATGTACACCTGTTTTCAATATATGGTTTACTGCATAAGAAAGTCCAGACAAATCACTCTCAAACAAAGATGAAACAAATACAGAATACATCGTCGAAATCTTGGATCTTCTGCATACAATCTTAATGTCCGGTATTCAGATGCAGGAATCTGCACAGGTCGGTCATCATATCGTCCTCATTTTCCTGTAGGAAACAAATGAGGGAAACAGCGAGCTTCCTAGCTTTTTTCCCCATACACTAATGGGACTTCCCTTTGCTTCTTTCATTTAGATTAACTCTATAGTATTCCCCATCACTTCTTTGGAATGCAGTGGATGAACACTGTAATGTTCGTAGATTTCTTCAGTTCTGGACACATCGACTTTTTCAAATTGTCCAGATGGCAAATCACTATCTTCTTCTACAGTTATTTCTTCTTCACTCATAAACACTTCTTTATAATATTGATTATTTTTTATCAGATACAACGTTGCCTTTTTCACTTTCCTAACATCCACTAATTCCTGCCAGATTTTCTTACTCTTAGTAGGAACGCCATTACTAAGAATAACTAAAGGTTCATCTTCTACATTTTCTACACCAACTGTTTCAATATTTTTCTTTAAATCTAATGGCAAATACACAACTCTTCCCTTTAATCCTCTTCCCTTTAATCCTCTCTGTAAATCTGAAGGAGGCAATTAACCTGTCTTAGGCTCCATACGAACAATAGCCTGAAAAGGATGCACACATTGAATAAGAATAGACTCGTAAGTATTTAAATCCACCAGTTCAGAAGGAAGATTTACCAACTCAAAATTATTATGCACAGCTCTAGCAGGCATTTTGTTCTCGTCTAATTTATTATTACAATATTTACAAATACGCTGATCACAACCCAAAACAAAAGTATTCTCTACCAACAAATAAGTTACAAATTCAATCCACTTCTTATTATTTTCCTTTTCACATTTTAAATACAGATCAACCGTCCTAGTCTGATTTTTATAATGAGTAAGTCGACAACAAATACAAGAATAATTTGGTGTTTCAACTGAAATCACCTTGAACTTTGTAATTTCTTGCTCAAATGTTTCTGTACTGCAATGTTGTACATTCTCTTCTACATTTCCTTCCACTTACGTATCAATTTCTGCACTATCTTCTTCTGCACCAAAGTAACTAACCTGAATTTCATCACAAACGTTCTTTACATCAGACACAGATCCATGCAAAAGAGCACTGTTCAACTTCTTTACCATTAGAGCTGGACTTTTTGCATAATACAACATTCTAACTAATTTCCTTATTTTAGTATGATGTACTGCCAACATCCTGAAATGGTGAAAAACACTTCTACATACTTTTTTAGAAAGACAAGCCAAATAATGTCCTTGCAAACCAGTATTTTTCCTCACTCTGCAAGGGTCTAATCCTTGCAACATCTTAATCTTTTGTTTAACACTTTTCTTAGTATAGTTACGTAAGAAATAGCATAAAAAATCAATAGATTCCTGTTGTACACTACAAATACTACTGCAATTCCAAGTGTACACTGGACCTTTAGGTCTTCTCCCTAATACTTCATCAGCTAACACCTCTTCTACATTTCTAGGAACAATTTTCTCTTTCTCAATAGGACACCATTTTTAACTTCATAAGCACGACCTGTAGTGTCAACTGCATGCAACAACTCATTACTCTGAAGATAACTCGCCTCATTAAAAAAAGAAGCAGAACTTGAACAATGTTTCCATTCACCCAAAAAAACTTCAAGAAAAGTATTCTCCACTTACTTTTGCTCTTCATTAAATGGATTGGCTTATCTAGTGATCAAATTCTATTGATTACTAAAACAAAGGTTTTTTTTTTAATTCAAAAGCTTTCTCAACTACATTTTCAATACATTTCCTCTTCTTATAAAATGGGTTTTTCTTCTTACAATTCTTCATTAGCTTAGTCAAATTCAACAAAATTATATTATAAAACATCTTCTTCCTTATTTCCTGATATTGTTTTACATTTTTTTCACAAGTTTTTCCATCTATTATAAAAAATATATATCACTTTAGAAAAATAAATATATCAAATACACTATTATATTAGTTATAAGAAGAGAGGAGAGAATATGACAACAAACATAAGAGTATGAAAATAGAAGGACTTACAACAAGAGAAAGAGGACTATGAGACAATAGGAAATATAAATAGAAAAGAGGATATAAGCAGACACTGCAGTATTAGGGGATAAATAGAGTATGAAAAGACTGGAAAATATGAAGAGATAATGAGCTTTATGAGGAGAAAGGTGGCAGTATGAGGAGAGAAGGAAGAAAGACAGAGTATGAGAAGACAGGAGGGCAGTATAAAAAGAGGTTAGACAAGGGAGTATAAAAAGAAGTGGGACTAGTAGGAGACAGACGAGACAATGCGGACAGAGAAGAAATTAATGAGGAGGCCCCCTTAGGTAGTTTATCTGGGACTAGGGGGAATAGGTATAGAAATATAGAATGTCCCACGCTTGTGGATCTACAGGTCCTATTAGTCCAATAGGACAAATTTGCGTGTGGAAGGGTTTTGGGCGGACTTGGTATGGATTTAACAGTGATATACAATTGCTGTTTTTAATGTGCTTGTATGTAAATAGGCTATCTTAAACCATTTGTAAACACATTCAAAAAATCAATTGAAAAGACATAGAAAACTTGTACTACAAGGTGATTCTAATCAAAATTAATATGAAAACAGATTGCATTCTGGTAGAAAACGTACAAATGTATTTCTTCAATGCAAATTAAAACATGTCGTGGTATTAAAAACAATGATAAAAACATGAATATTAATGCACACAATGTTATACATATAAATAAAAATAGAAATAAAAACAAATTGGGTACATAACAACAAGAATCGAAGGTTTGGGTCGACGCGGCGCTTCGGTTTTCTTTATGTAACACCTTCTTCAGGACCGATTCTTAAAATGTATTATTATCATCCACTCTTGTAAATGTAAGTGGGAAGTATTGCCTCAGTCTTATACGATCTGTTTGGACAAGGATCAATAGAAAAAGTTTTATCTTTGTTCTTTAGGATGACAGGCTCTATACACTGTGCGAGGGAGCCACAGTTCTGTACTTAGGTGTGGAATTTACCAATAATTATGGTTGCAAACCGCTGCAGTAGGTTGCACCTATCACTGGACATTCCCAGGAAGTTTTCTTGAAATTTTTCTCCTGTTCAAATTCTCTCTTGCCACCGTGTTCTCTGTTAGAGTAGGTCCGGCCTCCCTGCTCCTCGTCACAGCGTCGCCTGGTTACCTTCGTCTTGCAATACTGCAGCGGTTTGCAACCATAATGTTTACAAATGATTTAAGATAGCCTATTTACATACAAGCACATTAAAACAGCAATTGTATATCACTGTTAAATCCATACCAAGTCCGCCCAAAACCCTCCCACACGCAAATTTGTCCTATTGGACTAATAGGACCTGTAGATCCACAAGCGTGGGACATTCTATATTTCTAATGAGGACAGAGAGACACTAGGGGCCCATTAGGATGGCGGGCGGATTGCCCCCGCCAGGCTGGCGTGACCCACCCCCATATTAGCATGGCTGTGAGGTCTGCAGCGGTGGGAAAGACCGTCCACCTCTTTTCCACCCCAGTCACCTTGCAACCGGGGCAGAAAGGGTTTAACATGGTGGCAGTGTCTAATACACACCGCCAACCATATCATGATAGGCCTCTGCAGATGCCTTTCCATAGCAGCGATGCCACCACGGAAAGACATGCGGTCTTTACTCTGGGGGCCCCCTACGCGCCCCCAGAGTAAAGGTGTGATTGAGGGTGCACACGGGGGGTACCTGTGGTACCCCCCTGCATTTGCATACACAAAGCGTCAGGCACCATGTGGTGCCTGCTGCTGTGTGTATGCAAATGCATACATGCATTTTTAGCATTGTGGCGGGCGTCCTGAGAGCACCGCCGGCCACAATGTTAAAAATGCAGGCACATCCTAATACCCCCCTTTGGGACCAACCCCGCCCTTATGGCCGGCAGTCCCAACTACCGTGAGGATGGCAGGCGGACTAAGTACGCCCACCATCCTAATGACCCCCTAAGAGTACAGAAGGGACTATGACAACAAGCAGCACTATCAGGAAATACATGTGAAAATAAAGAAAGAGAGAAAATATCACATCACAAGAGAGGAGACAGTATAAGCAGAGATAGGTAGACTATGAGGAAAGACTGCGGAGATTATGGAAAAAGGTGCAAGTGTAATTCTTTAATTTACACAGACACTCAGTGTGATTCTAGACAAAAAAGTTTAAACCATACATTTCACCAAAACACATTTACCACACTAAAACATTTTAGTGACTAATCACATTCCATGTATATGACGACTACATTTCAGTAGACAACCCTGACTCATTTTGCAAATACATTTCCAATTTGCACCATTATTTTTTTGCCAACATTACATCCAAAAATAACAAGAAAGAGGCCCAAAGGGCTTGTAAATCTGCCCAACAGTGTATGCAGCAGTCTATGTATACTGACAGGAGAATTATTAAGAGAGAGATATGATGAGAAAGAGAGGAATAAGAGGTCAGAGGAGAGACTATGAAAGAAGGGGGACTATTAGGAGACAGAAGGAGACAATAAGGATAGAGGGGGACTAAAAGGACAGGAGGGAGTATGAGAAGAAGTGGCACTGTGAAGAAAGACAAATTAAAATAAGGAAATAAAGGAAAATATCAGAACAGAGGGAACACTACAAGCAGAGAGAGGTAGAGTGTAAGAGAGACAGCGGAGATTATAGATAAAAGTGCAAGTGTAAATCTTTAATTTTCACAGATGCTCAGTGTGATTCTAGACAAAAAAAACATAAATTTCACCAAAACACATTTACCACACTAAAACATTTTAGTGACTAAATTATTCCATATATATGACCACTACAGTTCAGTTGGCAATCCTGACTCATTTTGCAAGTACATTTCCAATTTGCACCATTATTTTTTTGCCAACATTACATCCAAAAATAACAAGAAAGAGGCCCGAGGGGCTTGTAAATCTGCCCAAGAGTGTATGCAGCAATCTATATATACTGACTACAAAATTGTAGATTTAGAACACAAGCCTAATTCTACGAAAGCAACACTATTAAATATTCTACAACTAAAAAAGTGACTGCACACATTCTACATTGTTTAGTACTGCACTTTATTGCACAAAGGTGACACATTAACTTACCAAATGATTTTATCACAATAGTTATACAAATGCAGAGAAACTAAGAATATGGTACTACAAACTTTACAGGAATAAACACATTACTCTTATTAAAAATAAAATGTAAAACATACAGTCCCTTACAAGTAATAAACTCACCTTTCAAACTGATTGGAAGATTAAGAAGAATGCCAATCAAACAGCAGATAGCCTTACACAGAATCTCTCTGCTTCAGTGCTTGCAGCAGAACCAAACAAAATGGCACATTTTCCCTCTCAATTTAAACATATATACACATTAATAACAAATCAAATTCCTTCACACAATAATTCAAAACCAAACACACAATTCCATTGTTTCAACATTTTAAACCTTTCCAACTAACATACCTTTCCACCCTACCCCAAGCACATCATGCAAACGTTCAGCACTCTATAAAACACTGCATGCTCAACAAGTTTAGACTATGCATAAGTGCTTACATATAAATACCAATAACTAGAAAAGGTATTATTAGAACCTACCGGAGCTGCCGGCATCGGGTAGGTGCTGATGGCTTGTTACACAGATGACTGACTCCAAGCAACTGGAAGTCTATATCCGATGTAAAGATCGCCAGGTACTGTTGTTGCCTAGATTCTCTAACCATTAGGTAGATGTCCCGCAACACAGGTATAGACATTGTACAACACTCATTGTATTTGTTTAAATAGTCACGGAACAATAGATCCTAGAACAGATCTCACCAACGTAGACATTAATTCAAAGGAAATATTCTTCTTGATATTTTGCTTGATATTCTGGGTCCTGAAGAATCGCCAGGCACTAGACATAGGCGAGAAACATGTCGACCAACCAGAGCACATACTAAACCCAGACTCGAGACAGGAAACCTAATATTCCAACGAGTACCGGTTAGTTTTTCTTTTTTAATTAGAGCAGGGGACCCCCAGAATAAACCTGATCCTGGTACTCCTAGCCCTACTTTAATCTCACAGACCAAGTCTACGTTATTCTGACCCCACACCCCCACTTCATCATACGGCAGTTGGATAAAAGATCTCCGCCAAAGTGCCCCTCTTTGAGGTGTCTCCCGTTGGGTATTGCACCGCCGACCCAACGAGGAGCAAACCCAGATGATGAAGCATGACATCCGCAAGGGTGTGTGAGGGCATTACATCCAACACTATGGATGCCCAACTGTAGTTCCCATTGAGATTCTACAACATCCTCACATACCGGCACGACTAGTACATTCCTTTTTGTTCCCAGGAACAGCTCAGCCTTTTTTGTATCACATAATTATTTGTAAAATATATATTTTTTATTTACTTTTTCTTGCTGAGGTACGCTCACAGGACGTTTTACAGACTTCGCACCGTACATCGTACGTGTGAGCATGGTACGCGTACGGTAAATCAATCATAAAAAAAAAGTAGCCTCTATTACTAATCTTTTATAATCCCCGGGGTCCCCATCACCTGGGGCTAAAATATAACATTGGGGACCGTGGGGAGAGCCCAAAGCCCCCACGGTCCCAGCCGGCTCCCCGCATCCTTCGGGAGCCGGCATTGCTTTTCGTCAGAGAGAGCAGCTAACATGCTGCTCTCTCTGATGAAAAGCAATCTGCTTTCCTATTTGAAAGAGAGAGCAGGTTTCCTGCTCTCTCTTTCAAATAGGAAAGCAGTTTGTTATGGTAGGGTGGGAGCCACAAGGCTCCCGCCCTACCATAGCAAACAGCAGTGTCCCAGGGGTAGGCACCCCAGGACACTGCAAGAGCCGGCCCTGGGGAGGTGGTGGTCCCCAGGGCCTCTACAAGGCTCCAGGAGGGGGGCCACACAGCCCCCTCCCAACATTAAAAAGCCCCAGGGGGTGGTGGTCCCCGGGGCTGGAGGGGATGTCACGGACCCCCATACATTCAAAATTAGAGCCCCGGGGAGGTGGCTTCCCCGGGGCGAGTGGGGGGGGCTTGAGCCCCCCCCACACATGATTTAAAAAAAAAAAAAAAGAAAATGAAGCCCCGGGGGTGGCGCTCCCCGGGGCTGTGGGTGGGCAAAGAGCCCCCCGCAAACATATACTTTATGCCCGGGGGATGGGTCCCCGGGGATTATAAGAAATTAGTAATAGAGGCTATTTTTTTTTTTACGGTAGATTTACTATGCGCGTACCATGCTCGTACGTACGACGTACGGTGCGAATTCTGTGCGTCGTCCCGTAAGATTACAAAACCAAGAAAAAAAAAGAAAATAGGGCATTGGGGATCATTGTAAAACCACCTAACCAACCCAAGGGAGTCAGGAAGTCCTATAGCAAACAGCAAACATTTCCTGTCAATCTACACATTTAATCCATACACATATACAAATAAATAGCAAATCACATTTATTCCCACATTAAATCAAAATGAAACATACTTTTCAATTGCTTGAACTTTTGAACCCTTTCCAACTGACAAAACTTTCAACCCTTCCCCCAACCACATTCCGCCAGTTACCATAGAAACACTTCAGGGAACAACGAACTGAGCACACAGGTGAAACGTTCATCATACATTGTTGCAAATCAAAACCGCAAGTGCGCTTGACTTGTCAATATACCAGCTTATCTTAAGTAATGTTCTTTTCAATCAATTTTTCTTAACCAATAAATAACAGGCTTTTAAAAAACAGAAAATTGCACCCTAATTTTGTAGCTAATAACATTACAAACAACCAATCACTTCTTTGCTTTTTTTCAAAACTCCACTTATCCACCATTTTAGAAAACAAAAAAATCTTCAAACTGCCCTTTCATTTACAGAGACCATCTGAGTGCATCAAGACCTCTCTTCAAGATGCTTACAGTGTGGATTGTAGGACACAACTATATTTTCTGGAGTGAAAAGTACGCACAACAGAAAGAAATTCACAAAGACCTAGTTTCACCAAATGTGGACATCAAATGGATTGGACAGAGAGGTTTAAAGTTGTACCAATTGATGACATTGGTGAAATCATTTATGCATCTCCAACACCCTCTCCTCATAATTGTGCACTGTGGTGGCAATGACCTAGGCACTTTGACTGAGGTAGGTCTAGAAATGTTTATGAAGGACACCTTTACAGAACTGATGTCACTTTTCCCCCAAACTACCTTTGTCTATTCTAATATATGTCAACGGCAAAAATGGAACTGGTCCAATCAATTTTGTCCACAGATTGAGAAATCTAGGAAACATGTGAATAAATCTGTTTCTGCGTTTCTCCGAGACTATAGAATGGGGTCCATTTACCATAATAATCTGCGCTTCAATATGCATGACATCTATAGGAGAGATGGTGTAAATTTTACAGATCAGGGGAACAGGGTCTTCCTCTTGACTCTGCATCGGTACGTACCTGTAGGTACTAAAATCTCCCAATAAACACAAGAACTCTTTTTAGAGCCACCCAACAAATAAATACATACACTTCAAAAATATCTAAAAATATATTTTTTTCTTGCTTACGTATGCTCTCGGGGCGACTTACGTACTTCGCACCGTACGTCGTATGTACTTGCATGGTACGCGCAGAGAGAGCAGCTAACATGCTGCTCTCTCTGACGAAAAGCAATTTGCTTTCCTATTTGAAAGAGAGAGCAGGTTTCCTGCTCTCTCTTTCAAATAGGAAAGCAGTATGCTATGGTAGGGTGGACGCCACTAGGCTCCCGCCCTAACATAGCAAACAGCAGTGTCCGGGGGTAGGCACCACGGGACACTGCAGGAGCAGGCCCGGGGGAGGTGGCGGTCCTCAGGGCCACCACAAGGCTCCAGGAGGGGGGCAGTGCAGGGGGTCCATATTCAATATTAGAGCCCCAGGGAGGTGGCAGTCCCCAGGGTGAGTGGGGGGGCAAAGAGCCCTCCACACAGGATTTCTTTTTTTTTTAAACGAAGCCCCGGGGTCTGGTGGTCCCCGGGGCAGCGGGGGGGCATAAGCCCCCCTGCATACTTAGTAATAAATCCCCGTGAGTGGCGGTCCCCGGGGCTCTGGGGGGCCTTAGAGGCCCCCCATCATTACTAACAAAGCCCCGGGGGTGGCGGTCCCCGGGGACGTGTGGGGGGGAATTGGACCCCCACACTTTTTCCATAATGCCCCCGGGATTTGGTCCCCCCGGGGGCTAATAAAAAAAAACAGACCAGAATTTTTTTTTATTCACGACGTTCGTGTACCTACGCGTACCCCACGATTTAAAAATTATATTTTGGGGCCTTGGGGTCCCTGTGGGACCCCCTGAGCAGGCCTAGGGGGTCAGGGTGTTTCTACCCTGCCACCTTTGCGTGTTTTCCACCTTTGTTTCACTGCTTTCTTGTGCCTTGGTTCTACCGAGGCACAAGATGGCTGCCAAGACTTCCTGGTTTGGAGTGTTGACAGACAGTTGACAGCCAATGAGCATGCAGCTCGTGCTCGTAATGGTACTCTTCTCCGTACGCTTACCTTATACTTGTGACTTTACTTATGATTTTCTCAGAAACTAGTGAACGGATTTACACCATTTAACAAAAAGCGTGATCTGCGAACCGAACTCTACCTTTTTGCCAAATTTGGTGTAATTCCGTTCAGCCGTTCGGGTTATAGCCCTGGCTAAAGGTCCTATGGAAAATTGCATGGGGAAAACACGTTTTGGGACCCCCCTTTTTTCTCATCTCCCACTTCACGAATCACCCCCAAACTTTCAGGGAAGGAGCGGAGCGGAGCAGGCCATTTTCTTAAAGAAATTTGCAAATATTCATCCACCGGCGCCAAAGTTATTCCAAATAGAATGTTGCGGATTTCCTATGTCAACTATAACTAACTACTGGTGACCACCAGTAGGTAATATATATATATTGTCGTTCTCCACCCAGACCTTTCTCATGCAGTTAGAAAAAGGAAGAACACGCGGACCCAAAGTTCTTTGTGCCGTTTATTTCAAACACCCTGCATCAAAGCCGCCATGACGCGTTTCGGTCCCACCTGGACCTCGATCACATGAGGATATATATATATATATATATATATATATATATATATATATATATATATATATATCAAGCGCTCAACACTTCGAACCAGTTTCCGAAGGAGACGACACAGCGTAGTGAAAGAACCTTCTTTATTTCAAAAGTCGCTTACGACGCGTTTCGCCTGACCCAGCAGGCTTGGTCACGATATATATATATATCCCTAACAATATATATATATATATATATATATATATATATATATATATATATATATATATATATATATATATATATATATATATATATATATATATATGTGCAGAGCCGAATGTAGAAGTGCATTGATAGTGTTTGGATTCCTTAATCTTACCTTGCTTGTAGTAGATATCAAAAAATGCTAAACATTTGTTTCAGTTGTTTCCTAACTATCCTTGCACATTCCATGAAAACAATATCCTTAATACCATATAATACAAATTCCACATATATAAAATCATTCTTTCTAAGAGAATTATGTTACTACAATATGAAAGAACGAAAACAATAATTCAATCAACAATTCTTTATCATTTCCATATACTCTAAATGATGTTCTTTAAAAATATATGCTGTGAGAATGTCCATGCTTAATTGATATTAAAACCTTTCCTCTAGGCCAAATGATATTCTTGAAATCCTTTATACTGAAATTGTCCAATATTAATCGTCTTAATACATTTGAACATATTCCCAATAGCCCGAATTATGTTCTTATAACTTTGGCTTTAAAAAATATATCAGGTAGGAATTTGTTAAGTCCATAAGGCAAACAATGTCAAAAAAACAAATGAGCATCATTACAATATGTCCATCCTTTATTGCATTTTTAAATAGACAGTGTAATGTCCAGATTTTGTAGAAGGACCATCGTGGAAAATATTTGCTACTGCTACAAAAGTTCTTCCTGATACAAAAACAGATAAATCGCAGCAAGGAGAGAATCTGGAGGAAAGATTATGATGCTGTTAGTAAGTCTAACTATAGGGAAGCCGTTGCCCTATATAAAAATATGATAGTGCAGGCCAAAAGAGAATATTATACGGACCAAATCGAGCAAGCCAAAAATTCTAGTAAACAACTATTCTCTATTACTAAAGCTTTATCAGGCAACTCACCGGACCTCACGCCTCCCCCGTCACAATCTCTCTGTGATGCTCTGGCATCTTTTTTCTACACCAAGGTAGATGATATCTACCAAGCATTTTCTTCCAAATCACTTTCTGTCGCCACATCTCCCGTCATCTCCCCCTTGGCTAATGTTTTCCCGTGCTTTCAATCAGTCACCCAGGAACAAATAAAAAACACATTGCTGACCATTAAATCAGGCTCCCCCCTCGACCCTTGTCCCCTATCGGTACTCAGACCAGCTTTAGAAGTCATCCTGCCGGCTCTCACACATGTCTGTAATCTGATACTGCGGTCAGGCCAATACCCCAACTCACTCAAAAACACGCTACTAAAGCCTCTGTTAAAAAAACCTTCGCTCGATAAAAATGAGCTGAAAAATTATCGACCAATTGCCAGCTTACCGTTTATTGCCAAGACCATCGAAAAGATCATGAACATCCAGATCTCTGAGTTCGTCGAGGATCACCAGCTCCTGGACGATACACAGTTCGGGTTCCGAAAATTTCACGGGACTGAGACCGCCCTGATTAAAGCCGCGGATGACATCAGGGAGATTAGGGACCAAGGTGGCACTGCCATATTGGTTCTGTTAGACCTTTCAGCGGCTTTTGACACGGTCGACCACAACATCTTGGTCGGCCGTGTCCAAGGATTTGGCATCTGTCACTCTGCCAAAAACTTAATAGCCTCCTTCCTTGCCAATAGAACGCAGGCGGTCATCCTAGGACCCTTTCAATCAGCACAACTCTCCGCCCCCTGTGGTGTCCCTCAAGGCTCATCCCTTAGTCCGACACTGTTTAACATCTATGTGTCGGACCTAGCTAAGACCATCAAAGCTCACGGGATGAGCCTTACCTCGTACGCTGATGACACCCAACTAGTGCTGGCGATCAAGGGGGACGGAGAGCAAGTAGCCGAAAAATTTAAGAAAGGGCTCCTAGATATAGGAGACTGGATGGAAACCAATTGTTTAAAGCTGAACTCAGAGAAAACTGAGGTGCTGGTCTTCGGCCCTTTGTCTCCAGCCTGGTCCACCAGATGGTGGCCAGAGACCTTTGGTACCCCCCCCACACCGACCTCGAAGGTCAGGAATCTGGGGGTTACCTTCGACGATGGTTTGAACTTTATGGATCACGCCAATAAGACAGCATCCACAGCGCACTTAAAATTAAAAATGATTCGTAAAATTCGTCCATTCCTACCCGAACCTGCGATTAAGACACTGGTCTCGGCTCTTGTCCTTTCATCTCTGGACTACTGTAATGGTTTATTTCTTAATGCGCAATCTCGAGTCATCACTAAACTTCAAACAATACAGAATGCAGCAGCCCGTCTCATCACCGGCAAAACAAAGTTTGAACCTATTGCCCAAAACATAAAAGACCTGCACTGGCTGACTGTACAAAAAAGGATCCTCTTCAAGGCTCTCTGTATAGTCTTTAAATCAGTTAACAACCAAGGACCACATTTCCTGAGAGACAAACTTCAATTTTACAAACCGACAAGAGCTTTACGCTCTGCCACTCTCAATCAATTGTCTGTTCCACGCACCAAAACAGTGTCCTGGGGAGACCGTCGCTTCCTTGTGGCTGCCCCCAGATTTTGGAACACCTTGCCTCTCAACATCAGACGGAGTGTTACGCTGTTTCAGTTTCGTAAACTCCTGAAAACCTGGCTGTTCTCCCATTAACCATGCTTAACTGTCACACTGATCATTCTTTTCTTCTGCCTATTCTTTCCTCCCTCCCTTTCAATAATGGTTTTAGCGCCTTGACGCCTAAGGGTATAAGTAGCGCTTTATAAGTGTCAAAAATAAATAAATAAATAAATAAATAAATAAATATTGATAGTTGACTTGCTACAAAATGTGTAATTAAAGTTGCCAATTTTCATTCATCAGCTGTACTTTGTATCATTAAATTATTTATTGTCCAAATCTTTTTATAAATAATGTTAATAACATTTCTGATTTGCATTGGCTACACCATGTTTTGATTTGCCGTTTTAACTAGTTTGTTGAAAGATATTGTTTTACAGTTTGGTATTTTCAAACATATGAATCTTTCAGTGTCTATGTTAGTTGTAGAACTAAATGTACAATTTTCACATTCATGTTTCCATTTATAACTAACTCCAAAAAGATTTTCAATTTCTATTCCTTCATTTTCCAATACTTCAAGCATATACTTTAGAAATTCCTGAGTATCTTGTTGGACATTCTGAGTAAATTGTGCAGAACTAGAACATATATGCAGAAGATTCCAAATATCAGAAACACTTTGCATTTTACTTTTATCGGTTCTCAATTTTTCATGAATACAATGCAACAAGGAACATAATCTTTGTTGTTGATTTTCCATAATTTGCTGTTGCAGGAGTTCTAGAAAAAAACATTTACCACTACATTCGCAAAGCAGTTGATACCTGACCTATTTTCTAACTGATACCAGACAATCTCTTCAATAGTGTCCTTTTTCTTTTTGCTTGTAATCTCAACATTATCTTGATTTTGTTTTCCTTTTCTTTAACTTTACTACAGATATTCCCATTTCTTTTTTTCGACCTACTACATGCTTTTTCTATACAGCATATTCACCTAAATTAGGAGCATCCAATCTTATTGACCAATTATACTCTTACACAATTTGCATCTGCACTAATCATTCTCTCATCAAAATCAATTAAATGCAATCCGGATAAAGTTCTGACTCTGGACAAAGCAACATATGCCATACCCTCTTCAAATACGGTACTTCCAATGTTTACCAAAGCATTGTCTACACTTAAACCTTGAGATTTATGAATAGTCACAGCATATGCCAGAGAAAGAAGAAACTGTTTTCTACGAACATACAAATCTTTAATGAGCAAAAAATAAACTGAACAATGACCAATTTGTTTTCCTTCTTCAATCTGATCAAATTTGATTTTCAAAAATACAATTCCATCTCTATTTTGATAATTAACAAAATCAATAACTTTACCCATTGCTCCATTTACTAAACCTTTTTCCTCATTTACTCGACACTTTACACATACATATAAATTATTTTCTAAACTAGCAGTTTTAGAAATAGATTTCTCTAAAGAATCCAATTTTGTTTTTAATGTTTCCGTCAGAATGACAGTGATTCCTTTCTGCTCTATTTCATCAATGGCTTTCATTTTTATTATTTGTTCATTTTCTAGCTTTAAAAGTTCTTCATTGAATATAGAACTCTCGCTCAGTGTTGGCATTAAGCAGATTATAGATCTATTTTCTGCAATTTTTATATATATTTTTTCAGGAACAATATTTTCATTTGGAAACAAGTGTGTAAGTAGTCGACTTTGCAAAGCTTGTTTGCCATGTTCTGTCAATACTCCAATTTTCATTTCTTGAAGAATAGTTCCATAATCTCCTGTTTTTAATATGTGATTGACTGCATATGAAATTCCAGACAAGTCACTCTCAAACAAAAGATGAAATATATATGGAATACATTGTTGAAATCTTGGATCTTCTGCATACAATCTTGTTGTCCGATATTCTGATGCAGGAATCTGCACTGATCGTTCGTCATATCAACCACCTTTTCCAGTGGGGAACAGCTGCATAAAACAACAAGCTTCCAAACTGTTTTCCCATACACTCATGGGAGTCCCCTTTGCTTTCTTCATTTGAAATAATTCAATAGTATTCCCCATCACTTCCTTTGAATAAAGTCGATGTACACTATAATGTTAATAAATTTCACCACTTTTGGACATGTCCACTTTTTCAATTTGACCACTTGACGTCTCACTATTGTCTCCTAAAAGTATTTCTTCTTCTTCCACATACACATTCTTGTAGTATTCATTGTTTTTTATCAGATATAATGTTGCCTTTTTCTCTTTTCTGATGTCCTCTAATTCCTGCCAGATTTTCTTAATCCTAGTAGGAATACCATTAACCAGAATAACTAGGGGTTCACTTTCTACATTCTCTACACCAATAGTTTCAATATTTTTCTTTAAATCTAGAGGTAAATATACAACTCTTCCTTTTAATCCTCTCTGTAAATCTGTAGGAGGCAGTTTACCTGTTTTAGGCTTCATACAAACGATAACCTGAAATGGGTGCACACGTTGACTAAGAATAGACTCATATGTGTTTAAATCTATTAATTCTGCAGGAATAGTTACTAATTCAAGATTATTATGGACCGCTCTAGCAGGCATTTTATGATAATGTAGTTTGTTATAACAATATTTGCAAAAACGCTGATCAGTACCCAAATCAAAGCAATCCTCTATAAACAAATACGTTGCAAATTCTTTCCACTTATCATTGTATGTATGTATGTATGTATTGGCATTCTTGTATAGCGCCATGTCTGTCACCCAACGGTAATCCTGGCGCTTAGACTATGATCTTCCATACAAGATGTTATCAGCTGCTGTCCCACTTACTCTGCTCTGGGAAAGAGGTGCGTTTTTAAAGCTTTCTTGAAAGAGGTGATATCTCCCAAAGTTCTCAACCCCACCGGCAAGGAATTCCACAGTCTAGCTGCAGTAAACCTAAAGGAACAACCTCCCATCCGGGATCTCAGAATCCTGGGAACTGATACCAAACAGGCTGAAGCCGAGCAGAGAGATCTGGAAGGAATATACCAGGAAAACAAGTCTTGTAATGGTGCCGGTCCATGGCCATGAAGGGCTCTAAACACCAGACAGAGGGCTTTAAAATCAATCCGCTGGGAGATCGGCAACCAATGAAGATCCTTTAGTGCCTTTACAGACGAGTCAGAGCGGCGACGTGAAAGAGCCAGTTTAGCAGCAAAATTCTGCACGCGTTGCAATTTTCCCACCAAAGTCGTTGGTGCCCCCAGAAGTAATGCGTGGCAATGGTCGAGTCTACTCAAGACTATGCTCCGCACTACCTCTGGTCTGGCCTGCGCAGAGAGCAAAGGTAAGATTTTCCGCAGCGTACGGAGCAAGGCCATTCAGGTGCCCACCATTTTGTTCACGGCCACGTCCAGCTGAAGGTTGGAACCAAACATCACTCCCAGGTTCCGAACAGAATCAGCCGGCGCACTAGTGCCCTGAAAGGAGGGGGGCCAAAAGTCCTGTGGAAGAGGCCTAGGAATACGGTCCGTTGAGCAGTGCAACACCTCGGTTTTAGAGCTGTTGAATTGCAGCGAATTCTGACACAGCCATTCCGCCGTAGATATCATACAGCGGTGAAAGGTTTCTTGTGACACGGCCTCCTTGCCCTCAAACGAGAAGACAAGCTGGGTATCGTCAGCTGCTATGCCAAAAAGATTTTATTAACCTGACCAGGAAGCGGAGGTAGAGGTTGAAAAGTATTGGGCTAATGGCCGACCCCTGGGGTACACCCTGGCCAACCCCTCTGATGTTAGATTTGAAGGGTGGCAAGGCCACCACCTGATGTCTGTGACTGAGGTACGACACCAGCCACTCAAGGGCTAGGCCAGACACCCCCGCCTCCTCCAGCCTCCTGATCAAGATTGTATGGCTGACCGTATCGAACGCGACTGACATGTCGAGCAGCACTAAAAAGGCTGCTCGACCTTGATCAGCACGAGTCCTGAGATCATCCAGAACAGTCACCAATGCTGACTCCGTCCCGTGAGCCGGCCTGAGGCCAAATTGAGCTTCGTCCAGACATGCCGTAGACTCCAAGAAACGCAACAGATGTTTTGTAGTCCATTTCTCCAAGATTTTAATTGGAAATGGAAGCAAAGATATTGGTCTATAATTCGCTGGGCAAGAAGGATCCAACGTTTCCTTCTTGAGAAGTGGAGATACCACTGCCAACTTCTAGCAGTCCAGAACAGGTGCGGACCTGAGGGACTGATCACAAATGGCGAAGAGAGGGGGGAAGAGCTCTTCTTGAAACAGTTTTCAATATTTATGAGGAAGTGGGTCAAGGGGCGAGCCCGACGAGACACCATTGGGTAATATACAAAAATCCTCAAAGGACGGAAGCGGGAAGCTGTTTAATCGAGCTAATCTAGCATCTCCCTCCATAGTAGAGAACATGGGGGGGGTTAGGCTGAAGTTGAAAGTCAGAGCCAGGTGGAGTGGCGAGGTTACATAAGATGGCAGCAATCTTATCTTCAAAGCCCTGTGCCAGCGAATCGCATAAAGATTGAGAAGCGGAAATATTGTTTACAATACAGGCAGGACGAGACAGTTCTTTTACAATATCTTGCAATGTTGCATAGTCCTTTTTTATTCACAATACAGGCAGGATGAGACAGTTATTTTACAATCTTGAACAAGGCCTGGGACTTGTTCGCCGCTGACAGTAGCGATGCCTCTAAAAATCTAGCCTTTGCACATCTAATCTGTGCTTTATAGGTCACCAAAGCCTGCTTAAAAAGAGCCCTATCAAAATCAAGATATTTCCTTCTCCAGGCACGTTCAGCCCGCTTGCATTGAAGTTTTAGCTGAAGCATATCCTCGGAGAACCACGGTCTAGCGTGTTTGGTCCTGTCTCTAGTTTTTTGCAGCGGAGCCAAATAGTCCAAAGTTCCACAATACGCTGGTTAAGAGTTTCGTAACTCATGTCTACGCTATCTCCCAGAGAAAAGCCATTCGGAAGCAGAGTAGGCAGAGTTGGGTGCCTCATAAGCCTAGACCACTGTCTGGCCACCTTAGTAGCTCCTAAACTGTCTTTCTTCGCTGAGGCAGCAGAGAGCAAAAGAAAGAAATGTACAAGCGCATGATCCGTCCAGCATTGAGGTAAGATGTCACGTATAGTCACCTGACAGGCATCTCCAAAAATTAGATCTAAAATATGGCCCTTTGAATGGGTCTGGGAAAGGACTAGCTGCTGCAGCTGGATGTTGCAGCAAGCCTGAATCAGATCTTTATATGCTGAGTCCACAGGACCATCCGGCCACAGGTTAAAATCCCCCAACACCATGAGTCTTGAATGAGAGTTAGATAGATCATGAATAAGATCAATAAGCTCAGCCACATCCGACAGAGCACTAGACGGAGGTCTATAGCATAACAGCCCCATGTATAGAACACCTCCCTGCCCGTTTAAGGAAAAGCCCATCAGTTCACATCCTGAGATTGCCTTGATATCAAGCTGGGTGAGATCTAATGTCTCCCTGAAAATCAGGCCGACTCCTCCCCCTCTAGCCCCTACCCGGGGGTTATGTCTGATTTTATAGCCAGGGGGGCAAGCCAGGCCCACCTCCACCGCACTATTCGCTCTTGTCCACGTCTCAGTCATGAGAAGAATGTCTAACTTATGAGAATCAACGAGCAATGCAATTTCCTCGTGATGTTTGCTGAGAGATCTTACAATCAGCAAACCACAGGACAAGGATTCTGGATGCCTACTGATAGTTTAGGGCTGGCAGCTCGAGACAGTGCTGGGGTTCAAGCGGAGAAGATCATCTCTCGAGTATGTCAAGGCAGCTTGAGACAAAGAGGCAGCATGGCCGGCCCCCGGCGCGTCCTGTGCGCGAATGGGCGCAAACGGGCTTACCTCTGGCGCACCTCCGGCGCGCTTCCGCTGGGCGCCCTCGCAGCGCGCCCTCGCTGCGCGCTGGATCTTTGTCTTGTCTTTGTGTTCTCTTTCACTATTTAAATATAAATCAACATTTCTTGTCTGATTTCTATAGTGAGTTCATTGGCAACAAATAGAAGAATAATTTGGCCTTTCACATTAAATCACCTTAAACTTTGTAATTGGTTCTTCAAACTTCGCGGTAGTAATATTGACCACATTTTCTTCAACATCTACTCCTATTAATGTCTCACTTTCTCTACTCTCTTTTTCAGGACCAAAGTAACAACACTCTATTGCATCACAAACCTTTTTTACATCTTTCACTGAGCTATGAAAAGAGCACTGTTTAATTCATTCAAAATTATTGCTGGACTTTTTGCATAATACAATCTTCTGACTTACTTCCGTATTTCAGAATGATGTACTGCTAACATTCTAAAATGATGAAAAACACTTTGACATACTTTCCTAGAAAGACAAGCCATATTTTCTATCACTCTGCAAGGATCTAGTCCTTGCAACATCTTAATTTTTTGTTTAACACTTTTTTTTACTATACTCTCATAAAAAATTGCGTAAAATATCAATAGATTCCTGTTGTATACTACAAATACTACTACAATCCCAAGTGTACACTGGGGCTTTAGGACATTTCCCTAGAACTTCATCAACTATTAGTTCTTCTACATTTCTAGGAACCATCTTCTCTTTCTCAATTGGACAACCATTTCTAACCTCATAAGCTCCACCACTGGTATCAACTGCAAGCAATAATATATTGGTTTGAAAATAACTCTCTTCATTAAAAAATGGCTCTGAACTTGAGCTGTGTTTCCATTCACTCAAAACAATATCACAACGTTAGTGATCGAAGTATGCTTAAAACTGAAATGAATACTTTCCTTTTTAATTCAAAAGCTTTCTCAACAATAGTTTCAATTTCTTTCTTTTTATAAAATGCTGGTCTTCTTTTGTAGTTCTTCAAATATTTCAATACATTAAAGACTACTCTATTGTAAAATATTTTCTTTCTAATTTCTTCATACTGACTCTTCCTCTCTTTACCATACATTGTGTCTTTTGAATGTGATTTCCCATTTTTTATATTTCTTTTTTCTTATTCTTTTTTGTTTTTTTGTTCTTTGTACTTTCCACAATATGCACACTGTTGCTAGGCTTGAAAGTTGTAGTTCACCTAATGCTTCCTGTTGTATTTCCTTCAAATAATACTCCTTTTTTTGTTGTTTCCTCTTTTGTGTTATTCCCGTCATGGTACGTTTTTTTTAGTGATGATGAACAATACCTGTTAAAAAAATATGACATTATTAAAATACATTTATAAAATATACTATTGTATTACTAAATAAACATGTTGTACATACAAATCATTTCAACACTTACTTTTAAAATTACAATCCATTCACTGCAAGAGAAAGATACTAACTGGATAATTGTAGAACTGAATAAATATTATTTGTGTTTAGAGGACAGCATCAATAGTGGATAGATGATTGTAATACTGGATGTATTGGTATCTGGTTCATTACATGATAACATGGATATTGACTGGACCATTAGAATACTGCAACAAAAGAGAATGGTTAATTTATGAATGCCTACGTTTTTATGCAGTGATTAGATAAGAACATTTTTCTGTCGGGATGATTGCAGGACTGTGCAGAGAGTGACAGTGCTGAATTGCATGGGTAATACCTGGATTTTTGCAGGAATTAATCACTACTCTGCAGGGGGTTATGGGACCGCATACATTGTGCACATTTGACTGTACCACTGCTTGTCTCAATGCCGGAGTCATTCCCCAAGTGCAAAGACAGTGACTGGTTTCCCAAACTGCTAGTAGTTCACAGCAGGATAAGTTTATAAGTGCTTATGTTCCAGCAGAGAGAATAGATTAGGACATGCTTCTGCCAGGATGATGGTAGACGTGGACACAGACTCACAGTGTGTTCCAGACAAGCATGACTATTCCCTGGACTTTTGCTGGACTGACTCAGTCTTCTGCAAGGGGTTAGGGGAACGCACACATTGTGCACATTTGACTGTAGCACTGCTTGTCTCCATGCCTGAGTCGTTCCCCAAGTGCATAGACAGTGACTGTGTTCCCAGAGTGCAAGTATTTGACAGCAGGATACGTTTATAGGCGCTTATGTTTCAGCAGAGAGATTAGATAAGGACATGCTTCTGTCAGGATGATTGTAGGAGTGGACACAGACTCACATTGTGATTCCAGACAAGCATGACCATTCCCTGGACTTTTGAAGGACTGACTCAGTTGTCTTCAAGGGGTTAGGGGACCGCATACCTTGTGCACATTTGACTGTGCCACTGCTTGTCTCAATCCCTTGTATTCAGTGACTGGGTTCCCAGAGTGCTAGTAGTTGACAGCAGTATACGTTTATAAGCGCTTATGTTTCAGCAGAGGGATTAGATAAGGATATGCTTCTATCAGGATGATTTAGGAGTGGGCACAGACTCACAGTGTGATTCCAGACAAGCATGATTATTCCCTGGACTTTTTCAGGACTGACTCAGTAGTCTGCAAGGGGTTAGGGGACCGCGCACATTGTGCACATTTGACTGTACCACTGCTTGTCTCGATGCCTGTGTCGTTCCCCAAGTGCATAGACAGTGACTGGGTTCCCAGACTGCTAGTAGTTGACAGCAGGATAAGTTTATAAGCGCTGTGGGGGTAATCATAGGAAGCAGATCCTACTTTCCTACACAACCTTCCCCCCTCAAACGCAGGGACATTAAACTAACCTTGACCAGTTGAATCTTCTTGTTCCAAGTGGAAATATCTGGAGAGTCCATCTGCATTGGCATAATTACTCCCAGGTCTATGTTCCACTGTATAGTCCATCCCCTGTAGGGAAAATGGACCACCTGAGCAGTTTGGGGTTTCATCCTTCATCTGTTTTAGTCATAAGAGGGGCTTATGGTCTGTCTGAACTGTGAAGTGAGTGCCAAACAAGTATGGCCTCTGCTTCTTCAGAGCCCAAACCAAAGCAAAGGCCTCCCTCTCAATAGCTGACCAATGTTTCTCTCCAGGGGTCAGCTTTCTGCTAATAAAAGCTATTGGCTGGTCCTGACCTTCATCATTCAATTGTGACAGCACAGCCCGTACCCCCAACTCAGATGCATCTGTTTGGACATTGAATTTTTTGGAGTAGTTAGGACTTTGCAGAATTGGTGCAGTGCACATGGCCTGCTGCAGGTCATCAAAAGCCTTTTGACAGCTGACTGTCCACTGAAATGTCTTAGGCATTCTTTTAGAAGTTAAGTCATTCAGGGGGGTCACTATTGAACCACACCCCTTGAAAAATCTCCTACAGTAGCCAGTCAGGCCCAAGAAAGCTCTGACCTGAGTCTGGGTGGTTGGAGCAACCCAGTCCATTATGGTCAGGATTTTGCTCTGCAATGGTTGAACCTGGACCCCACCTACAAGGTGGCCCAGGTACACATCCTGACTCTGCCCTATCTGGCACTTAGTAGCCTTGATAGTTAGGCCTGCCTCCTGCAGGGCCTCCAAAACATTTTTCAGGTGGGTCAGGTGATCTTCCCAGGTAGAGCTAAAGACAGCAATATCATTTAGATAAGCTGCAGTATAGGCTTCCAGGCCTGTTAAGACGTTGTTCGACAACCTTTGAAATGTGGCAGGTGCATTTTTCAGACCAAAGGGCATTACCACAAACTGATATTGTCCACTAGGGGTTGAAAATGCTGTTTTTGGCTTTGCATCATCAGCTAGCCTGATCTGCCAGTAGCCAGCTGTTAGATCAAATGTGCTCAGAAATTTGGCAGATGCCAACATATCTATGAGCTCATCTGCTCTAGGAATGGGGTGGGCATCAGTCCTTGTGACTGCATTGAGACCTCTGTGTTCTACCCAAAACCTCATCTCTATATTACCACCCTGGGTGTGAGGTTTGGGTACTAGGACTACTGGACTAGCCCAAGGGCTATCTGAAGTTTCAATCACTCCCAGATCCAACATTTTCTGGACTTCTGTCCTGAAACAGTCCCTGACATGATCAGGATGCCTGTAAATCTTATTTTTAATAGGCAGACTGTCCCCAGTGTTCACTGCATGAGTGAAGCAGGTAGTCTGAATTGGAGTCAGTGAAAACATATGTCTGTACTGTTGTAGAACTTGTCTGCAATCAGTTTGCTGCTGATCAGTGAGGCTGCCGGCCAATGCTACTCCATCAATTGACACATCATCAGTGTTCTAAGAGAGCAGGTCTGGGAGAGGGTCACTCTCTTCCTCCTGACCTTCCTCAGTAGCATGAGCAAGCCCAGGCCTGCCCTGTCAACATATGGTTGGGAGCACATGGGAGTTCCAAGATCTACCAAATAGGTGACCTCTCCCTTCTGTTCAACAATAGTGTGGGGCCCACTCCACTTGTCTTGGAGAGCTGCTGGGGCCACAGGCTCCAAAACCCACACTTTCTGTCCTGGCTGGTAAACAGTCAGCACAGCCTTTTGGTCATGCCAGGCTTTCTGTAATTCCTGGCTAACCTCAAGGTTTTTAGTTGCCTTTTTCATGCACTCAGCCATCCAGGAGTGGAGACCAAGTACATCGTCCACAATATCCTGTTTAGGGGGCTTGAGAGGTAAATCCCATCCCTCCTTCACCAGACAAAGTGGTCCTCTGACAGGGTGCCCAAACAGAAGTTCCCTGTATGCAAACAAAAGGCAGGGAAGCAGATATCCCATCTCCGCCTGAGCTTTTCTGGGAGACCCTTAATCATACCCTTTAAGGTTTGGTTGAACCTTTTAACTAAACCATTGCATTGTGGATGACCGGGTGTGGTGAACTTGTAGTTCACTCCACACTCCTTCCACATTGCAGTCAAGTAGCTAGATATAACGTTTGCACCTCTGTCAGATACTACCTCTTTAGGGAAACCCATTCTTGAGAAAAATCCCAAGAGGGCTCTGCCACATCAGGTGTTGTAGTGGTCCTAAGGGGAATTGCCTCTGGGTACCTAGTGGCATGATCCACTACCACTAGGATAAACCTGTGCCCAGAACCAGTTTGGGGATCCATTGGTCCATCAATGTCAATCCTAGACTTTCAAAGGGAACCCCCACCACAGTTAGTGGTATACGGGGGGCCTTTGTAGTGCCACCTGCTTTGCCACTGGCTTGGCAGGTTACACAGGAGTGACAAAACTCCTTGGTTTCTTTAGACATGTGAGGCCAGTGTAAGTGAAGGACAATTCTGTCCCAAGTCTTATTCTGGCCCAGGTGTCTTGCTAAAGGAATATCATGGACTAGTGTCAATAGGAAGCCCCTGAATGTCAAAGGTATGACCAACCTCCTGGCTGTACCAGGCTTGGGGTCTCTACTCTTTGAATACAGGAGTCTATCATCCCAGTAAATCTTATGGGTACCACTAGCAGTTCCAGCAGCCTCAGTAGCAGCATTCTGTCTGAGGGGTTCAAGAGAAGGGCATCTCAACTGTGCCTAACTCAGATCTTCCCTAAGAACTCAACCTGATCAGGCTCAAGCTCCTCTGGGACAGTTCCTTCTTCAGGCTGACAATCAGCTTCCTCAAGAGACTGATCATCACTCTGAGTCAAGGGGGAAGGCACTGCCCGAACCCTACTGCTACTTTTCTTGGTAGGCAACTGGTCCATTGTTCCAGAATGCAGTGCCTGTCCAGTGTTAGACTTTCTGACCTGTGACCTAGTCACAGCAAACACATGTGCAGGAATTCCAAGCATTGCTGCAAGGGTACTCAACTCTACTTCAGACCAGGCTGAAGTTTTCAAATCATTGCCAAGCAAGCATTCTACAGGGAGGTCTTCACTGATCACAACCTTCTTAAGACCAGATACCCATCCTCAGGAGAAATCAACAACTGCCATGGCATGGGTAGTCCTGACATTGCTGGCTTTGATCACTTGGAAAGTCTCACCAAGTATGACTTGTCGAGGGTCCACAAAGTCTGGCGTCACCATTGTGACACTGGCTCCTGTGTCCCTGTAGGCCTCAGCTTTTTTCTCATTAATCAAAGGGGTTTGTCTGTACTTGCTCAGATTACTGGGACTCACAGAGGAGGTCATATCCATGCTGCCATCAGAGATCAAAACAGCTTGAGTTGGCTCCCTGACTAGGCCAGAGTCCATCTCATATCCCATGGTTAACCCTACTACCTTCTTCTGGTAACCACCACTTGTAGCTGAACTAGGGGGAACAGTTGTCTTTACGGGCAATGGTGGCTGCAGCTGTCTCCTTTTTGGTGCAATCACTAGTCCAGTGACTATTAACATTACACATTTTGCACCATGGATTCTTTAGGCCTTCTTTCTTTTTGGATTGGGGACCCCCACCATTAGAAGCTTTTTGGGGACCATGTGAAGACTTCTGGTCTTTACCTTTCTCCCCACCCTTTTGATCTTGTTTCTTTTGGTCACCACCTTGGTTCTGTACCTTCTGCGTCACCCTGGTTCTGACCCTTTTGTCTGCCTTCTTTCCCAATTTTTGGGGAGAGGTCAGATCAGAGTCAACCAGGTGCTGATACAACAGCTGGTTTTGACAGGTATTAAGAATTTGTTCTCTCATGATCTGATTATACAATCCTGTATAGTCACACACTTTACTGCCAAACAACCATCCCTCCAGAGCCTTAGTAGCACAATCCACAAAGTCAACCCAGTCCTGAGTCAGTGCGTTCTGGGTGTCTCTGAACTGTATTTTATACTGCTCAGTAGTTAAGCCAAACCCATCTATCAGAACACTCTTCAGGACCTTGTAGTCATCAGCATCTTCTTCTTCTTTTAGAGTGAGGAGCTTATATCTACCTTTGTCTGCAAAGAAGAGCCACAAGATTGCTTTCCACTGCTCCTGTGGTACCTTCTGTACTTTGCAGGCCCTCTCCAGTGCAGTAATCCATTTGTGGATGTCATCTGCAGTCTGATAGGGAGGAACAATCTTGTTTAACTTTCTATGGTCATAAGACCTATCTCTACCTTTGTCTGCAAAGGAGAACCACAAGATTGCCGCCCACTGCTCCTGGGGTACCTTCTGTACTTTGCAGGCCCTCTCTAGTGCAGTTATCTATTTGTGGATGTCCTCCCCAGTCTGATAGGGAGGGACAATCTTGTTTAAGTTTCTATGGTCATAAGACCTATCCCTACCACTAGGGAAGTTGCTGCCACCATGGGGCTCTGGCCCCATTTTTTGTCTTGCTCTTTCAAGAGCTAGGGTTTCCTTTTGTAAAGCTACTCTTTGTTTCCTTATTCTCAGTTGAGCTTCTTCAATTCTTACCTGATACTCCCTCTTCTCCTGTGAGGTTGCCCTCCTATGAGAAGAGGTAGAGGACCCTATAGATGTGCCAGAATTATTAGATTCCACTGAAGGTGATCTTGGTCTTCTGGGCAAACCACCAACCTCCCTGAGGGGACAAAGAGACTTTGGCCTTCCTCGTCTCCAGTAGGAGCTGGGTTCTCCAGGTCTAGTTCATTGTTAACTTCCTGGTCAGCATCAGAGTCTGAATCCTGTGGGATTGGACCACTGTGATCTTCCTCATCTGCTGTTCCCAACCCACTGCCTACCCTTGCAGGCTCTGAAGCCTTCTTCAGGTCATCTAACAGCAATACTTCTCTGAGGCATTGGGTGTTGGCACCTTTGCCAGTCTTCAGTTTCCTCATAGTACACAATCAATCAATCAATCAAACAAACAAATTTGTAGAGCGCGCTACTCACCCGCTAGGGTCTCAAGGCGCTGGGAGGAGGGGGGATCGCTACTGCTCGAACAGCCAGGTCTTGAGTTGTTTCCTGAAGGAGACATGGTCCTGGGTCAGCTGTAGGTGGGTGGGGAGGGAGTTCCATGTCTTGGCTGCCAGGTAGGAGAAGGATCTTCCTCCGGCGGTGGCCTTGCGAATTCGTGGGACGGTGGCGAGGGCGAGGCCAGCTTATCGGAGTTGGTGGGTGGGTGTGTAAATTGTGAGGCGGCTGTTGAGGTATTTGGGGCCCATGTCTTGGAGAGCCTTGCGTGCGTGGGTGCGGAATCTGAACGTGATCCTCTTGCTGACGGGGAGCCAGTGCAGGTTTCTCAGATGGGCAGAGATGTGGCTGTGACGAGGGATGTCAAGGATGAGTCGTGCAGAAGCGTTCTATATGCGCTGGAGTCTTTTCTGGAGCTTGGCTGTGGTTCCAGCGTATAGGGTGTTCCCGTAGTCCAGTCGGCTGGTGACGAGGGCCTAGGTGACCGTCTTCCTGGTTTCGGTGGGGATCCACCGGAAGATCTTTCGGAGCATGCGCAGGGTGTTGAAACAGGATCATGAGACGGCGTTCACTTGCTTGGTCATCGAGAGGGATGAGTCCAGGATGTGGCCCAGGTTGCGAGCATGGTCCGTGGGCTTGGGGGCGGTGCCCAGCGCAGAGGGCCACCAGGAGTCGTCCCAGGCAGAGGGGGATGGTCCCAGGATGAGGACTTCCATCTTGTCTGAGTTCAGTTTCAAACGACTGAGCTTCATCCATTCCGCGACGTCTTTCATTCCTTTCTGGAGGCTGGCTCTGGCGGCGGGGTCGTTGGTGAGGGAGAGGATCAGCTGGGTGTCGTCAGCGTAGGAGATGATGTTTACGTTGTGTTGACGTGCAATGGCTGCGAGAGGGCTCATGTAGACGTTGAAGAGGGTGGGGCTGAGTGAAGATCCTTGAGGAACCCTGCAGATGACTTCGGTGGCCGAGGATCGGAAGGGGGGAGGCAGACTCTCTTGGTTCTTCCGGCGAGGAACAAGATGATCCATTCTAGGACCGTTCCTTGGATTCCGGTGTTGCTGAGGCGCTGTATCAGGCTCCGGTGCCATACGGTGTCGAAGGCTGCAGAGAGGTCCAGGAGGATGAGGGCAGCTGTTTCCCCGTTGTCGAGCAGGGACCTGATGTCGTCGGTAGCTGCGATGAGGGCGGTCTCGGTGCTGTGGTTTGCTCGGAAGCCGGACTGCGAGGGGTCGAGGGATCCGTATGTCTCAAGGGAGGCGAAGAGTTGTTTGTTGACGGTCTTCTCGATGACTTTGGCAGGAAAAGGGAGGAGCGAGATGGGGCGGAAGTTCTTGAGGTGCGTGGGGTCCGCGGTGGGTTTCTTCATAAGGGCGCTGAGCTCGGCATGTCTCCAGCTCTCTGGGAAGGTGGCGGATGCAAAGGAGCTGTTAATGATGTCCCGTAGTTCGGGTGCGATGATGGAGTCAGCTTTGTTGAAGATGGGGTGTGGACAAGGGTCAGTTGGGGAGCCAGAGTGGATGGTGTTCATCATGCGGGTTGTGTCTTCAGTGCTGACTGAGGTCCAGGTGCAGAGGGTGTTGGTGGGGGGCGCTGGTTCGGTGGTTGGGTGCGTCGTCTGCGCACCAAAGCTGTTGTGTATGTTGGCGATCTTGCGGTGAAAGAGCGAGGCGAGTGAGTCGCAGAGGTCTTGCGAGGGAGTGATGTCGTTGTTGCAGGTGCTAGGGTGGGAGAGCACTTTAACAATGCTGAAGAGTTCCTTGCTGTTGTGGGTGTTGTTGTCCAGTCGTTCTTTGAATGTTGTCCTTTTGGTGGTGCGGATCAGCTGGTGGTGTTTGCGGATGGCCTTCTTGAGGGCTGTCATGTTTTCTGTTGTCTGGTCGCGGCGCCAGGCTTTCTCGAGGGTGCAGCAGGTTTTCTTGGAGTTTTTGAGGTCGTTGGTGAACCACAAGGTTTTCTTGCTGCCGGGTCTGCTGGGAGGGTTCTTCAGAGGTGCAAGGTCATTGGCGCAGTTGGTGAGCCACTGTGTGAGGTTGCGGGTGGCTTCGTTGGGGTCTGTCGTGTGTGTGGGAGGGTTCTGGCTGAGGGAGGTGGTGAGTTGGTCTGTGGTGATCTTGCTCCAGCTTCTGCGGGGAACATGTTGCGGGTGGTGGAGGGTCTTGGTTCTCCTGAAGTTGAAGTGGACGCAGCTGTGATCTGTCCAGTGTAGTCCGGTGGAATGGCTGAAGGAGATGTGCTTGCTGGAGGAGAAGATGGGGTCAAGTGTGTGGCCGGCGTAGTGGGTGGGGGTGTTCACCAGTTGCTTGAGTCCGAGGTTAACCAGCAGTGCGGCGGTATTGCTGTCATTGTTGTTCTGCAGGTGGAGGTTGAGGTCCCCAAGGAAGATGTAGTCTGAGGAGGTGAGGGCGTGCGGGCTGACGAAGTCTGCGATGGCTTCGCTGAATTGTGTGCGTGGTCCCGGGGGTCTGTAGATGAGAGTGCCTCTGAGGGTGGTCTTGGGGTCGGTGTGTATCTGGAAGTGAAGGTGCTCGGCGGCGGAGAGGGTGTCGTCGGAGTTGGTCGTGATGCGGATGGTGTTTCTGTGGACGATGGCGATGCCTCCTCCGGTTTGGTTGATGTGGTCCCTTCGGGTGATCTTGTAGCCCTCCTGGATGGCTATGGCGATGTCGTGGGCTGAGGAGGCATTCATCCAGGTTTCTGTGAGGAAGGCGACGTCTGGTGATGTTGTGTCGAGGAGGTTCCAGAGTTCAACGGTGTGCCTGTGGACGGAGCGGGTGTTGAGTGGAATGCACTTGAGGTGGTTGTTGCTGGCGCTTGGCTTGGCGGGTGTGGTGCAGGTTCGGAGGCAGGTGAATTTGCAGGCTTGGCAGGTGAAGGGTCTGTGGGTGCATTTCGATGTGGCTCGGTGGCAGGCGGGGTTCCGGCCGGCATTGAGTGCGTGGAGGGTGGCGGCATCGTAAGTCCGTCGGGTGGGCTGGCATCATCGAGGGCCAGGGGTCCTGGCGCTGGGCGCGGTCCAGGCGCGGACAGGCATTGACAGACTTGCCTTTGGCGCGCCTTCGGCGCTCAATCGGCATGCCCACAGCGCGCGTCCGCACAGCGACCGCCATATGAGGGTGGGAGGGGAGGAGGGATCAGCCGGGAGGCCGGACCAGCGAATGGGCACGGGGGACGGGGCCGCACGGGAGCCAGCGACAGGAAAGCGGCAAACGGGAGGCACTCAGGAAGCGACCTGAAAAGTAAAATAGAAAAAAAAATCAGCAAAAACACACGGGGAACAAGGAGAGAAAGGGGCGAGCAGGCACATGGGACATGCGGGTTACAGAAGAGAAGAGAAGAGAGGCACTAGGGTAAAAAAGGACGAAGGCACAAGCAGAGCAAGGCGGGTCTAGCGGGCCAGACCAGCAACGGGGCACGAAGCAGGAGGAGGCAGGAAGACAGGAGAACACAGGCACCGGCTGAGCTGCAGCGGTGGGAAAGCAGCCTACCCGGAGCCCTTAACTCTGAGAAAGGGAATGTGTCATATTTGGATGTCTTTAATTTACTGACATCTGGCAAGGACACACTAGGTCCTACCCCTGAAGCCATAACTAGTGAGGTGTGGTGTATGCACTACATACTCTAGTTGGTTTCCTACTGAACCTCTCTTGAGCTGTGGCAAGGGTGTGCTAAGCCCTTAACACACACAACTCTAAGTTCAGTAGAACTTACTGTATTATCAGCTTGGAATCTATGTACCTATGGTACCTTTAGTGTTTTTTTAAATGATATTCTTAAGATTATCTGGTAAAACAATGCAAGCTGGAATCCCACACAATGCACACCAATGTGAGAAGTTGGCCTGGCATTTGATGTCCACCATTCTAGTGGGCATCTTGCACCGGTCCAAATGACCCTTAATGATGGTAGGTTTAGACAACCTTTGTAGAAAGCTATCCTAGTGGTACCTGTGGAGAGCAGCCTTCAGGCTAAGTCTTGAAGGAATGTAAAACAGCTTGTTTTACCAGTCTATAATCTCTTGAATGATCAAACAGGTATATATATAAAATGTATGTATTTATTATAAACACAACCCTTCTTGTCTCTTTATGAGGCTAGAGGCCAAAGTACAATACAAGAACTTAAATAGCACACAGTAAACTAGCACAGTATACGTTTTGCCCTAGGGGCCTCACAAACCATATACTAAGAAAATGGTATAAGAACCACGTGAAAGTTAGAAGTGATGCCCTGGGCCTGTAGAACCGCTGGGGCAACCAGGAATCACCCAAGGTAGAGACGCAGGAGACCCACGGGGGAAAGTGTCTAAACACAGCCGCGAATTACCATTGACTTATATAGAGCAAAATAAAGTTTAGGACACTTAGGAGTGGACTGCGTTAAAACCCGTTTACAATTAGACACTTTGAGAGTCAAGACCCATGGGAACACTGAAGTACTCTTGTTACCTCACCCAGGGAATCCGGGTGCATAGGTGTCTTTTTGTGTCGGGTTTCGTCGTCGATTCCAATGGAGACCTGCGAAGAAGTAAAGCATGCGACCAGAGGAAAAGTGGCCGGATGGTTCCAAGGGTGGATCAGAGATGTGAAGAACCTGAAAGCAGAGAGGATAGAGTCTGGGTCACTAGCCAGTGACTAGGATGGCGACCGGAAGATGCCAGCCAATGTCGGGTGCTTTAAGGTGAAGAAGGTGAAGTTTGACTCTTCAGTCACGAGGTCCAGAAGGCGCCACCGACAACCAGGAGCTGGATTCGAGCTATTCCACATCAGATGTCGAGTGCTGCAGCATTGGTATCTGGATTTGGACCCACCAAGCCTTGGCAACAGCAACTCACGCAGATGACAAGATTGGCTTTAGTGCAAACCAGCAAGGTCTGAGGGAATTGCCCTTTAGAGGGGAGTCAGGGCATATCAAGAGCAACCAGGAAAGCCCAAGAAACAAAGGATTGCTCTTCGTGGGGACCCACTAGCCAACGGACTAGAGATCGCAAAGGAGCCTCAAGCTGCAGTGAAGAAAGCAGGCCCACGGAACACTAGTGGAGTGTAGGCATCTCAGCTTTGGGGCAAAAGGTGCTCTGGGTGAGGGCAACGAATAGCTCAATGCACAACTTCGGGAAACTTCGGGAAGTAGGTGCACTTGCAAATTTGCAGGATGTCCAGGATTTCCAGTCCCACGTCTCTCGTGATAGCTAAAGGTCTCAGCTTTGCTGGGTACTCATGTCAGCCTCGGAGATGTCTGGAAGTCCATGTCCTGTGTCATAGATTCTTTGGGATCTGTCAGGAGCCTTGAAAATGCAGACCGGCAAGATGCTTCTTTGGTGCCTGTTTGAACTGGGGGGTCACTCTTTGACCCCAAGGGAGATTTTTTACGCCTTCCAGTCGATATGTAATGTCGAAGGTCCAAGATTTAATCTTCAGAGTTTCATCCAGGGTAATCTAAAGTCCTAGGGACTGGGTTCCTATAATTATACTAAGTTTAGGGTTTTTACTAACACTAGGGTCCCACCTATTGGAGGACCTGGGGAGGGGGTGGTTACACCCCTTCCCCTTTGTCCAGTTTCATTCCAGAGCTGGGGCTGAGGGCCCCAGCCACCGGTTTGAACTGGCAATTGAATGGAGCACCTTGTGTGCCCTAGGTAGTGTCAGAAAAGCATTCACTGAATGCAACCCACCGTGCCCCAATACACTAAAGCCTGTCTGGGGAGGAAACCTATTGTGAAGGCCTACCCTGCCGGAGTTTCGTCCAGCAGTAGGAGGTCAGACTCATTTCTGTGGCAGCAGAATCAATTTTTTTATGCTGAAGCGCTTTTAAACATTTACCAGGCAAGTAAGTGTGTACATGTCTTCTCCCTCAAGAAGGGTGGAATGCTACCCCTGCCGCCAGAATTGGCTGGGGGGGTAGTATTCCAAAGTGTTTGACACCAAACACAACATGTTTTGATAACGCCAAATCAAAGTAAGCATTAACCGCTAGGAATATAATGCACTTAAGGGTATATGGTAGGGCCATATCTCAGAACAGCTATAAGGAAGGATTCCAAAAGCTCCAGAGGAGCTCAGCTCATGCTAGGGCACCCTCTCACACAAAACCAAGCACTCTGCCTTCAGGATTGTCAAGGCCTGCCGTAGGAGTGACTTATAAGTTAAAATGTGTCTGTTTTAAATGGTGGCCATAGGTATACTATGTCCCAGTAAGAGGTGCTTACCATTTTGGAAGGCTTCCCAGGGGTGGCATAATACATGCGTCAGCCCCTGGTAGGCCTCTGGGGTACCTATGCCCATGGTACCTAAGGTACAACACACTAGGAACTCATAAGGGTGACCCAGTAACACATCTGTTATGTACCTAAGTACATGCAATCAATTTAGAGAGAGAACAGCTAGGCTGTGTTCCTGATTAGCAGGGACACAGCCAGACTAAAGTAGAAAAACCAGTGCAACACTGCAAAAAGTAGGGGTAACCATAGGAAGCAGATCCTACTCTCCTACACACTGCTTGTCTGACCGCATACATTGTTCACAGTTGACTGTACCACTGCTTGTCTGAATGCATGAGTCATTCTCCAAGTGCATAGACAGTTACTGGGTTCGCAGAGTGCTAGTAGTTGACAGCAGGATAAGTTTATAAGTGCTTATGTAATTTGTACTTGTAAAGCGCACTAATACCCCAACTGGGTTGTCCTGGTGCTGTAACACATACCGCTGTGGAACCCTTCCTGACTTTTCCCTGTGAAATGTCCACTCCTGGGCACCCCCAAGGTGAAGCCAGGCATCCCAGCGCTGTTTGGGCCTTTGTGGAGATTAAGCAATCTACTGCCCAGAGTTGCAGAGTGGGAGCCATGATTAGAATAGGCACCAAGGCGAGAATTATCAGGTCCGAGGAAATTGAGCGCAAGACCCGCTGAGGCGAGAATTGAACCCTGGTCCCGGGCCAGACCTTTGCATCAGGGTCTGCCGCTCTAACCATTGAGCCACACTTCTCCACAATCTTATGATTCAGCAGAGAGATTAGATAAGAACATGCTTCTGTCAGGATGATTGCAAGAGTGGACACAGACTCACAGTGTGATACCAGACAAGCATGACTATTCCCTGGACTTTTGCAGGACTATGACTGTACCACTGCTTGCCTCAATGCCTGAGTCGTTCTCCAAGTGCATAGACAGTGACTGGGTTCCCAGAGTGCTAGTAGTTAACAGCAGGATAAGTTTATCAGCACTCACGTTTCAGCAGAGAGATTGGATAAGGACATGCTTCCATCAGGATGATTGCAGGAGTGGACACCGACTCACAGTGTGATTCCAGACAAGCATGACTGTTCCCTGGACTTTTGCAGGACTGTCTCATTAGTCTGTAAGGAGTTAGGGGACTGTATACATTGTGCACATTTGACTGTACCACTGCTAGTTTGAATGCCTGAGTCGTTCTCCAAGTGCATAGAAAGTGATTGGATTCCCAGAGTGCTAGTAGTTGACAGCAGGATAAGCTTATGTTTCAGCAGAGAGATTAGATAAGGACATGTTTCTGTCAGGATGATTGTAGGAGTGGACACAGACTCACAGAGTGATTCCAGACAAGCATGACTATTCCCTGGACTTTTGCAGGACTGACTCAATAGTCTGCAAGGGGTTTGGAGACCGCACACATTGTGCACATTTGAATGTACCACTGCTTGTCTCAAAGCCTGATTCATTCCCCAAGTGCCTAGACAGTGACTGGCTTCCCAGACTTCTAGTAGTTGACAGCCGGATAAATTTATAAGCGCTTATGTTTAAGCAGAGAGATTAGATAAGTACATGCTTCTGTCAGGATGCTTGTAGGAGTGGACACAGACTCACATTGTGATTCCAGTCAAGTATTACTAGTCCCTGGACTTTTACAGGACTGACTGCAAGGGGTTAGGGGACAGCACATTGTTAGGGGACCGAATACATTGTGCACATTTGACTGTACCAAACACAGTGCATAGAGAATTTATAAGTACTTAGGTATTACTACCCTGAATGAATTAGTGTATGGTGCTCAATGGGTGATTAGAGAATGTCTCAGTATTAACAAGGCAATACTTGCTCAGCAAGCAAACACTTTATAGAATAAAACTACTGCAGCAAATATCTACTGCTATGTTACCTTCCTACAACTACTTTTAATATACACATAGCCAAGCACAATGCAGAAACCTTTCACATTTCTCTACTATAAGTCTCACCATATCACTGGAAAACATAAATGAGTATCTCTGTACAGAACACTATCTACACCACTTAAATTCACAATACAAACTTCAAATTGAAACCAAACACTAAAAATGATGTCGCATATTTTAACTATACCTCTGTAGACACTTATAAAAACTACTCTTAACTCAACATACACATTTTTTAATTTTAAACCAACACCTAAAATTATGCACTATACTACTAATGTACCTATCCACACATTAAAACAATCAGTCATAATCAGCAATCTCTATTCCAAAACACACATAACACTATGCAAAATGTATATTAACCAACATTTTAACACATTACAAAAAAGTTCAAAAAATATTTCTTCAATACAAAATATATGACTAACTTCTAATTTTATAAATTGTATTTCATCTTTAAAAACAAAGGCACCACATAGTACACCTCACAAATTAATAACTCACCTTTCAAATTGATTTGTAGATTATGAAGTATCTGAATCACACACCAGATTTTCTTCTGCACACAATGAATATAGTGCACTGCTGTAAGCAAAACCAAGAAATGGCAAGGTTTCCCTCTCATTCTGCACACATAGACATGCAAATGTCGAATCGCATTGCTTCCCAGATTAATTCAAATGCTAAGACACATTTCTATTGGTTACACATATCAACCCTTGCCAACTGACCTCTAACTGAACCAAAATTGCTTCTGGAATTTTCTGGAGTCGCGCCTGGTCCGTGCACCATAAGCGATGGAACCGAGGATACAGACGAGACTTCAAAAGAATATTACAAATACTTTTACCATTTTCTTTCATAACACACTACTTCTAACTATACCAGTGACTTAGGAAATCTCATTGCAATTACACATTACTGTAATATTAATAAGAAAAACACATATTATTGCCACACATAACTTCCAACCCTACCCCCATTCTGTTTAGTGCCTGTTTCCATAGAAACAGTTCATTGAACACTCAACTGAACACACAGGTCACAAGTTCAGCACACAATGTTGCAAATTCAAACTGCAAGGGTGCTTGACTTTCCAAAATACAAGCTTATCTATCTAATGTACCTTTCAAACAGTTTTTACTAACCAATAAGAAACATGCTTTTTAAACACAGAAACATGCACCCTATTTTTTACACTTTAATGTTCTCAATCAGCCAATCATTTCTCTTCTTTTTTTTAAAATGCATCTTGTCGACCATTTTAGAGACCTCTTATTTTACACACTGCCTTCTTTACCTACAAACATCTTCTGAGTGCATCCAGACTTTCCTTCAAGATGCTTAGAGTGTGGATTGTGGGACACAGCTATATTTTCTGAAGCAAAATGTACGCTGAAAGCAGAGGTACTGACAAAGACTTAGCTTTGCAAAATGTAGACATTAAATGGATTGGTTCAAAAACCCAGCACTCTAATACATAGATAGGCCTCTGAGGCCCCCCCATGCATTTATAAAAGAAGCTCCAGAGATGGCAGTCCCTGGGGCTGTGTGCCCCCGCAAATATTTATAGGAAGCCCCGGGGGTGGCGGTCCCCGGGGTTACCGGGGTCCCCCAGGGCACCCACTAATTATTTTTGAGATGCCCACGGGACTTGGCCCACCCGGAAGCTAATTAATAACGAAGCGTGGTAGTCCGCGCTTTGGTCTTTTTTTATTTACCCAGCTAGATCCGCGCACCCAGCGCGCATCTCATCGTTTTAAAAAATATATATGCTTTTTTTGGCCCTGGGGGTCTTTGTGGGGCCCCCTAAGCAGGCCTACCGGGTCAGGGTGTTTCAACCCTACCCCCTTTCTTTCTTGTGCGCCTTTATTTTACTGTTTTCTTGTGCCTCGGTTCTACCAAGGCACAAGATGGCTGCCAACACTTTCTGGTTTGGTATGTTGACAGCCAATTAGCATGAAGATCATGAATGGGAGGGTACTTGGATCCACTGCGCCTCTACATATCGATATTTTTTAGGGGGATTTTCTCAGCAACTACTGAATAGATTTATACCATTTAAGAAAAATAGTTCTTTCCCAGGCACGGGGGACCTTCATGCCAAATTTGGTGTAATTCCATTCAGCAGTTCAAGCTGTAGCCATGTCTCAAATTTGCCATGGGAAATGCATTTTTTGACCTCCTTTTTTTTTGTCTCTGGAACTACTAAACGGATTTACACCATTTAAAAAAAGGACTCTTTCTGAACCATGAGCTACCTTGTTGCCAAATTTGGTGTAATTCCGTTTAGCAGTTCGGGCTGTAGCCATGTCTAAAGTTTCCTAAGCAAATTAACATGGAGAAAACACATTTTGGGACCCCCCTTTTTTCTCGGCCCCCGCTTGCGGAATCATCCTGAAACTTTTAAGATTGGAGCTGACTGTAGTGCCCCATGAGTTTTGAAAATTTTGCGAAGCATTGTCAACTGGTACCAAAGTTATTGGGAAAAGAATGTTACAAATTTCCTTTGGATAAAAGGTCCTGACTATAACTACCTACTGGCGACCACAAGGGTCATTTTTTTAGGGTGGGTAGGTTTTTTGGCGGCAAGGGAATTTTTAGGGTGGTACGGTTTGCTTGGTTGGGGTAGTTACGTGAAGATATATAAATATATACAACTAATTTTTGCTGCTAATGAGATGATGTAATTGTTCTAAATATTTTTTTAGTTATCCTGAATTTATTTAAATGGTATTTAAATGTAATATGTATTATATATTGTGTACAAGTTGAATATTTATTGGATTTTAGCTTCACTTTTATTGTGGTTTTAACTGGTTTTACTAGTTTTCTGGTTTTACTGGTTTTTATCCGGTGTCTGTGTGGTATTGGAGTCCAGTGATGATTAACAGTTGGCACATTAGATGCTCATGTTTACGTCCACTTTTTCCTTTTTCCCTTAATGGCATACATTTGCACATTTGTAATTTCATGCACTTTATTATATCTATTCAAATGAAAGCTGAAATGCATCCGTTAGTCCTATTTTAGAATTTTTTCTTATTTAGTAATTATTGTGTTTTCTATTAAATTTATAGTTGACCGATACATAGTTGCACGTTTGTGGTTATTACGAATAATTTTTAAAGCTCAGGTTGCAATTACCTTTATTTGATTTGAAAGTATTAGACAGACAGAGTTATATATGGATTTGGGCACTTGCCCTTTATTACACATTTGTATATATTAGTTTATTTTAATACAACACTGCAATAATATTTCAGAGTTGTTCTTAAGGCTGTATAATACCTCTTTACCTTTTAGCGTGGTTTTTCTATACATAACAAAGTGTCTATACATTTTTGGAAACTATGGGGCCTATTAGGATTGCGGTTTTTCCGCATCCTCCGGGCCGGCGGATGCCACCGCCGGCCCGGAGGATGCGGAAAAACCGCAGCGGACCCACCAAAGACCCACCGCCACATTAGGATGGCTGGTGGGTCCTGGTTTGCGTCCGCAGCTTTTCCGCCGCGGTTGGCTTACAACCGTGGCGGAAAAGCCCTACTATGGTGGCGGTGTCTCTCAGACACCGCCAGCCATATTAGGATGCCCCAAAAGAAATGCTTTTCCACAGCGGGTTTTCCACCGTGGAAAAGCATACGGATCTTCACTGCGGGGGCCCGTTGCGGGCCCCCTAGGTGAAGGGGGGGTGGGGGGTGCACATGAGGGGTACCTATGGTACCCCCCTGCATTTGTATGCAGAAAGCAGAAGGCACCACGCGGTGCCTGCCTCTTTCTGCATGCAAATGCAATGACAGCATTTTTAACATTGCCGCGGGTGCAGCTAGAAGCCGCACTCGCCGCAATGTTAAAAATAGAGGATGTGACCGCTAGGGTGGCGGTCACATCCTAATCGCACAGGAGGGGACGCCGCAGCCCATGTGGACGTCCCCTCCTCCTCAGTGATCGCAGACTGACGCAAGTCCGTCCGCGATCATAATCGGCCCCTATGTGTTTTAAAACTCGCAAACTATATAATATTGATATTGTGTAAATAGGTATGTTTTCTAACTTATACTCCATCCTTTTATAGTCTGTCTTTTACCTCTATGATTATTTTTTGGAGGGAAAGCACTGCAACAATGAGTATTTAAATAACGCGGGAACTATAGCATGTCATGTGATCAAGATCGGGGAGACCCGGTCGAAACGTTTCATGTTGGGAAGAATGGAGAAATATTCACACCTTGCTGGATATAGTGTTGCAGCAATTTGATGTGGACAGGACTTGTTGTCTTGTTGTTTCATATATATATATATATATATATATTCACTGAAAAAAACATAGGTTTCACACACGTTATAGTTAGGAATTAGCATTTAAAAAACCTTTGATATTCACTGAAAAAACCATAGGTTTCACACTAGTTATTGTTAGGAATTAGCATTTAAAAAACCTATTAAATTCACTGAAAAAAACATAGGTTTCACACCAGTTATAGTTAGCTGGAAATTTTACTGACATAAAACCATTGAAATTCCCACGTTATAGTTAGTTGGACTCACTATAACTTGCGCGCCTGCAATGCACTGCTGATGACGTCACATATTACCTCACTCATGACATGGTCAGTGACATCACTCATGACATCACTGATGACACCATCCTTGTGACAGAGTGACAGACCTCCTTTCAGTGTAATGTAACCCTTGAAAGACATATTCAAAAATAGAAACTAACATTTTCAAAAAAATAGAGATACCCATACCAGTTTCAACAACCAATTCAGTAATACCACCATCTATATACACATCCACTCATTCACCAACAGTTCTATATAGTCACTCATACATATATTCACTCATCATATGTAGTGAAACAGCTATACATCCTGTTACACACCGACAATCATCCAAAAGTTACTCACACACATAATCACACATGCAAATAAACTATTGATCATCCATTTATTTGCATATACAGCTATACACACACTACCGCCTTACTTCTAAGGAAACTTACACATACTTACTCTTTTAAACAATCACTTATAGAAACACATACTTATTTAAACAGGAACTCTTACAATCTCTCACTCTCACATATACTCACTTATATACATCAATAATCACATATACTAGATTAAAACATATGTAGTTACTCATTAAGACACTAGTGAGACAGTCATTCACTCACTAACACACACATATACACACTCATCCACCCATACAGTCCTGCACATATGCTGTCTTCAAAACACATACAAACAGTGAGTCAGTCATTGATGCATCTATGTGCTAAGTAATACCCTCACCAAACCATACAGACACTCATACTGATACTAAAAAATATAAAACAACGAAAAAGAATTAAAAAAACAATGACACCACCCTTGTGACCGAGTGACAGACCTCCTTTCAGTGTAATGTAACCCTTGAAACACATATTCAAAAATAGAAACTAAAATATAAAACATATTGATTTTTCAGAAAGACACACATTCCCTGGATGGTGTCATCAGTGATGTCATGAGTGATGTCACTGACCATGTCATGAGTGATGTAATATGTGACGTCATCAGCAGTGCATTGCAGGCGCGCAAGATATAGTGAGTCCAACTAACTATAACGTGGCAATTTCAATGGTTTTATGTCAGTAAAATTTCCAGCTAACTATAACTGGTGTGAAACCTATGATTTTTTCAGTGAATTGAATAGGTTTTTTAAATGCTAATTCCTAACTATAACTGGTGTGAAACCTATAGTTATTTCAGTGAATTTCGTAGGTTTTTTAAATGCTAATTCCTAACTATAACTGGTGTGAAACCTATGTTTTTTTCTGTGAATTTCATAGGTTTTTTTAATGCTAATTCCTAACTATAAGTCTCACTTTATAAATAAGACTGTTAGCACTCTAGTTGTTCTTTAGAACACTCTGGTACATTCTGTCATTGGGCTACAGTTGGGCTACATCTAGTTGAAATTTGGGCTACATTTACATTTTTTGGTCTCTGGTGGCCATCTTTGGGCTACATTGGGCTACATTGGACTACATTTGGGTTACATTTTGGCATTTTGGCATATATATATAGCCCAATGTAGCACAATATATATTTTATCAAAGTTAATTTTCGTAAAAACCACTTAAGAATAGGGCTACCAGTCCCTACAATTTTTCCCATTTTTTTATTTTTTTATTTTTTGCTTTTGAGCGCTCCCGGTGCGCTTCCCGGGGAGCGCCCCGAAAAGCGTACTTTTATAAAGCGCCCCCGGGCGAGCTCCGAGGAGCGTCCCGTAAGCGCCAATATCGCGAACGAAAACATGATCATGACGTATCGCGTAGCCGCGTCCGCGTGATACGCACGGCGTAAGCGCACCCGGAAGTACTCGAGCAACATCTTCCATAATACCAATCTTTAAAAAAGTTTTAAGATCCGACCCTGCCTGTTATAGGCCCATCTCACTGATTGACTCTGCCGTCAAAATCTTGGGCAGAGTCATCTTGCAGACAATGGGCCAACACTTGGAAGAGAGGAGGGTCCTTTCTGAATTACAATATGGGCTCAGGGCCAAAAGGGGTACTCTTGACCAATGCCTTAACCTCCACATATTAATTAATAAATATACCTTGGCCAAGGAGTGTCTGCTATATATGGCCTTTGTGGACCTTTCATCGGCCTTTGATCTTGTTAATCGTGGTAAACTTTGGGATACTCTAATTAATATAGGGTTTGATCCTCCATTGGTCAATTATTTAGCGGCTCTGCATCAAGATCTGAGGGCCACCATCAGAACCAATAGTGAGGGGAGATCTACGAGTCCTTTTAACTCGAAACGAGGGGTAAGGCAGGGGTGCATTTTGGCACCCCTCCTATTCACTCTATATATAAATTCCCTCAAATCAACTCTGAAAGGGTCCACTTCTGACGACCCACGCGTGGGGGAGTACTCGGTACCAGTACTCCTCTACGCGGACGACGCAGTACTGCTTGCCCGTACTGGGGTAGGGCTGCAGAAACTTTTGGACGACTTTGGGGAATTTATGTCTACTTTGGACCTGCAGGTAAATAATAAAAAATCCCATGTCATGGTTGCGGGGAAGCGCTCGAAATATGTAAAGTTGGGAAAGTTCCTTTGTAATGGTGAAGAAATTTCTAGAGTCCCGGTCTTTACCTATCTGGGCGTACTTTTTGATGAAAAGGGCACCTGGAAACCGCAACTGAATGCTAAAGGCCTAGCTGTCACTAGAACCAATTCTGCTCTATTGAGTTTTGCAAAACGCTTGGGTTCACGTCCAATAGAAGCACTATTGACAGTCTACAAATCAAAAAGCCTATCTATAGCTAAGTATGGTGCCTCTATATGGGGCTACCTACCACAAGATAAAGTCCAGGTGGCAGAAAATAAGTTCCTAAGAGCTCTTTTAGTGGTCCCCCAATCAACCCCAGTATTGTCAATCCATACCGAGGTAGGTCTTGGCTACATTAGTGACCAACTGCAGCTGGCACCTCTGATCTGCTGGGCCAAGACCTGGTTGAATCCCAACATCAGTCTAAATCACTCCATTCTTAAAGACTGTGTGTCGTTGGATAAAGCCAATAACATCCCATGGTTGGTTTGCATTAAAAACACCTTTTCTAAGTTGGGGAGGCCAGAACTATATTTTTCCCCGAGCTCCATCAAGAAGGGTGATGTACTCTGGATTAAGAAAAACTTTCTAGAACGAGTGACAATAGAACGCGAGGAACTAGAGGTCCAAAAATTGGGGGTTAGGGCTAACTATATACTCCAGACCACCCCTAAGGTGGAGCCTTATTTGATCATTGTTACTCGACCTTACCACCGTAATCTCCTTGTGAGATTTAGACTTAACATCATACAGTACTCCTTGGGGAATTAACCAGTATGGGGAAAATCTGATACATCTATCCCCTGTAGCTGTGATAATTTCTCAGAACAGACACTGATGCACTTTATTATGTTTTGCGACCATTACGACGAATGTAGGAGATTGTTTTTAACACCTATTTTGAGAGAAGCAGGGTTCAGACAAGTTCGTCCCGCTCTCCGCTATTTACAACTCCTGGGTAGCATCAGAGTAATATATGGGGTCGCAAGTTTTTTTGGTTGCTGCTATGCGAGTTAAGTCTAGAAAACTGAAATCAAACAGTCCCTGAAATGTGCCAAATTTTTACCACTTGCTAGTCTAACTATGAAATGCTCTATTTTTATGTAAATACGTGAATTGTTTCCATAATAAATGTTTTTAAATATATTAATTGTTGATTTTATATGTGATGTAATTGCTTTTATGATTTTAACTAATCGAATAAAGCTTGTGTTGACTTCACTTGACTTGAAAGGTGTATATATAAATGTGCTAATACATTTCTGTGTGAATGCCCATTCAGGGCTGCCCAATAAACCTATTGGACTCGTCCCTGCGAGTGCTGTGTACTTTTTGTGCAAATATATACATATATATAATCTGAAAAAACCATAGGTTTCAGGCATGTTATAGTTAGTTGGACATTTCACTCGTGCAAAACCAGAGAAATTCTGCCTTTATAGTTATTTCAGCTAACTGTAACTTGTGCCCCCGCAATGCACTTCTGATGACGTCACATATTACATCATTCATGATATGGTCAGTGACATCACTGACGACATCACTGATAACATCTAAAATGACTGCGGGATTTGCGACCCTAGCCTTGTAGGACCCACTGAGCAGGCCTAGGGGGTCAGGGTGTTTCTACCCTGCCCCCTTTTCTTGTTTTTCATCTCTTTTTCACTGTTTTATTGTGACTCGGTTCTATCATGTCACAAGATGGCTGCCAACACTTCCTGGTTTGGAGTGTTGGCAGCCCATGAGAATGAAGCTCGTGGAGGGTTCGCGAAGGATATCAAAACGTTTGCTTTTTCTAATTTCTCAGGAACTACTAAACAGATTTACACCATTTAAAAAAAGGTCACTTTCTGAACCAAGCACTACCTTTTTGCCAAATTTGGTGTAATTCCGTTCAGCAGTTCGGGCTGTAGCTTTGTCTAAAGTTTCCTATGGAAAATAACATGGGGAAAATGCAATTTGGGACCCCCCTTTTTCCTTGGCCCAGCATGACGAATCACCTCCAAACTTTCAAGACAGAAGCTAACCAGAGCATGTCACTAGTTTTGATAATTTAGTGAAGATTCGTCTACTGGCGCCAAAGTTATTGGGAAAAGAAAAAACACTTTTCCTATGGAAACCAGGTCCTAACTATAACAACCTACTGGCGACCATCAGTAGGTAATATATATTATTTTAGATAAAGGTATACATTATTATACAGAATACCAGTTCCTGAATCAAGAAGCCAGCAATCCACACTACCAATTCCATGCTTAGGCAGAGGACGGTACACTTCATTAAGATTCCTTAGTAGTTTATTTTCTTTTTGTTTTACAAGCCAAGGTGCATTGTGCTGAACAAAAAGAAAGACACACTACGCATTTCGGCCAAAGCCTTTAACTGGGCCGTAGAGTGGTGACCTAAAGAGTTCCTATTCAAAGGGAAACATCCCTCATTCCCCCCACCTACTTTAAAAAACACTGACTATACACATTACTTCCTGTTTACATATTGGGGAACACTGCGTACAATACATTTCCTATGTTAACAATGCCGATTTTATACAGTGGATATAATTGACTAAAACACCCTTATTGCAATAGTCTATATACAATATTTACATTGTGCCTTCATATATTTTTTATATATATTATTATTATTATTATTCAGCTTATAGAGTGCCTGGTTACTCCAACAGAGTGTCCCCGTGCTAGAACACCAACAACATCTCTGCAGCTTGCCTGAACCTCCCTCTCTCCAGCCTAAGTCCGCAGAAGAACAGGTAAAAGACCTACTTTTGCCCCCCCGGGGTGCTGGAAGAGCCACGTTTTTAGGTTTTTTTGGAGCAAAATGCATATCCTTAAGTCAACAGGTAGGTCATTCCAGACCTTAGCCGCAAGGAAGCCAAAGGAGCTACCTCCAGCCCGTACCTTTCGCACCTTCTGCACAATCATCTTTGCCGTGCCCAAGGACCTTAGCTAACCAGCAGGTCTAAGGGGGTGCAGAAAAATTGACCCTTTCTTGTTGAGGATTCTGTGGCCAAAACACAAGGCCTTAAAGGTATCTCTAGCCTGTATAGGGAGCCAATGTAATTCCCTCAAGGCCTCCCCCACCGAGGCCCGCCTAGGATTATTCAGAACTAACCGAGCTGCAGCATTCTGAACCTTCTGCAAGATGTTCAGAATATATATATATAACTGCTCTAGTTGCCGAGCTTGCAAGTTCGGTGTTAACATCAGCACCTACATGACTCCATTCAGTCCAACACCAATACAGATCAAGGGTAATTACAATTGCAGGATGGAGTTTGCTGTTTATGTCCTGGCTTGCACTTGCGGCCTGAGGTACGTCGGTAGTACTCGGCTTGCGGTGCATGCCAGGATATTACAGCATCTCAGTGCAATTGTCAACAGTGACAATTCTTATCCAGTGGCGAGACACTTCAAGAGTATACACAACAACAATCGGGAGTGTCTCAGCTACTACGTTTTGACATCTGTACCCCAACCCCGTATGGGAGGGGACAGAGACAAAATGCTTCCCCAACTGGAATCTAAAATGATATTAGAGCTTGATACGAAGGTTCCAAATGGTCTCAACACCACAGAAGACCTGTATCATTTTCTTTAGGATTGTCCTGTCTATATATCTTTATCCTGTTTCTGTAACCCAGTGAGATCTTATAATTTGTGTTCAGTTTTTGGAGTATAAGTCCGCCTATTTGAAATCATATTGACCTTCCTCGTAACCCAAAAAGAAGATTTTTTGTTCCCTTCCTTTTCTAGTTTTCATTCTTCATTTACCCTGACTATATATCTTCTCATTCATTGAACTTAGGAGTGAACTCAAATTACTAGTCTTTATTGGACTATATCAAAAAAACAGAACTATATAGAAACTCTTTTTTTCTTTTTCATTTGTTTATCTCACTTATTAGATGTTGGGCACACATTTCACCAAATTTGGAGATTAACTACCAGACGTAGGAAATGGGTTTGACAAAGGAGGGGTTGCCATCATGTTTAGATGTCCCTTGAATATCAGCACCGAGTAAGGGTAGCCATCAATATTAGATGTCCTCACAAGATTGTAAATATGGCTTAGGGCTTTTTTTGTATATATGTATAGTATTTATTGGCAATTTTTGTACATAATATATCATTTTTATTGTATAGGTATATGCTGCATTTTAGAACGTTTGTTCATAATGATACCTTTTAGTGATATAGTATGTGTGTTCAGCGACATTATCTTGTCTATACATGCTCTTTTCCGTATCAAGTTTTATGGAGGTCAGTATGTATCCATCATGCAAGCTGCCGATATGTGTAATTGCCTATAGTATATACATGTTTGTATTTTACCACCTTTTCCATTTTTCAAGCATTTATGCAGAAGCAATCTTGGTTTTATACATTAATGAATTTATTCAGATATTAATTGGTGTTTGGGAGACTTTAAGCATGCATATTAATTGTCTTCCTTCTTGCCTCAAACCCATGCCAGTGATACGTAGTAATAGTATTTTTGCCATCTTTATTGTTATCACATGGTGTGCACTAGCACTTTAAAAGTTCAGGCATGAGGGGTTAAGATCTGACTGTGATCAAGGGCATCCGCCCGAAACGCGTCAGTTTTTGCTTCTGTCCAGCTTTGCTTAATAAAGTCACCTGCCTCAGATTGGATTCGTTGAGTCATCTGTTCGGCCCTGGGGATCCGGGGCTGCAGTCTGGCTTTTTTTGTTCTGAAGATATATATATATATATATATATATATATATATATATATATATATATATATATATATATATATATATATATATATATATATGAGAGATCTGCCTGTAATTTTCCTTAAATTTGCCTCGCTGCCCTCCGCTCCTTCCCTGAAAGTTTCGGGGCATTCGTCAAGCGGGGGCCGAGAAAAAATGGGGCTAGGCTACAGCTGGAACAGCTGAACGGAATTACACCAGATTTGGCGAAATGGTAGGAACTGGTGTGCAGCAGTGCCTTTTGTATGTTTGGTGTAGATCCCTCCAGTAGTTTTTGAGAAAATTGAATGTAAAATTCAGTCCAATGCAATTTTCCATAGGACCTTTAGACACAGCTACAGCCCGAACGGCTGAATGGAATTACTGCAAACTTGGCAAAATGGTAGAGCCTGGTATGCAGAAGTGCCTTTTGTATATTTGGTGAAAATCCCTTCAGTAATTGTTGAGAAAATCGACTTTTTTCAAATTATATATCTATAGGCGGGACACGGTGCGCGCACGGGCTTGCACCGTCCTTGCATTGTCCTTGCACATGCACAGACCTTAGCGTGCACGCGCGGAATTCTGATTGGCTGTTGGACGTCTGTCAACATTCCTGTCAGTCGAAATGAGGAAGTGTTGTCCGCCATTTTGTTTTTGTGGCAGATGATAGTGGTTGTAAACAGAAGTGTAATAGTTGACAAGGAGGCAGGCTCGAGATTCCTGAGCCCCCTAGGCTTTGTCATGGGGTCTGTAAAGGACCCCGAAGGTTGAAAAAAAAAATGTAAAAAAATCGCAAGGTCCGTGCACCGTGCGCGGACTGCGGCTCACAAAGACAAAAAAGAAATACATTAAAATAGCAAGTTTCAGTGTTTAGATGTTGGTTGAGGGCAACATTGAGTGATGACTCTTTCACCTTTGGGTTTAGGTAGGTGTTTTGTGGAGAGTTAGTATGGTAATTGGTAGAAAGCATTGGGGAAGGTTGAACATTATGTGAGTTTGAAAGTGTTGATAATTTGAACCAATTAAAAAGTTACTTTGGTTTTGATTTTGTGTGTGATAAAATGTGAGTGGCTGGGTATTTGAATATGTATGAAAAATTAGAGGGAAACGCAGCCATTTTGGGATTTTAGTGTTTGAGGTATACTTCTGAGGTGTGAGATTGAGATAGAATTTAATGTTCATCAGTTTTCTAGGAAGTGAGTTGTTAATTTGTAAGGAGAACTCTGTTGTTCACTTTAAGTTAATAGGAAAAATGTTTTATGTTAGTTATTTAATGTTTTTCTGTTATACTTATGGATTGAGTAGGGCAACATCAGCTGCAGTGCTTTATATTTCTAATTCTTGCTTGATACAATACACTGTCCAGGGAAACACAGCAATTTTGTGACAATAGTGTCTGAGGTAGTTTTGAGAGGAAATTTTGGTGTTCAATTTCTGGTGTGAGATTTACACAGTAGTGCCTCTTCTAATAGAATTTAATAGTTTTTCTCTGCCCTAATTCACTCTTCCTAAGCGCTGTTTCTCTTTCTTTTAATAGTGCACTAACATAAAATGATGAATGAAAATGAGGAGCCTACAAACATCTTCTTTGAAATAACAGCAACGTTTATTGAGGCAATTTATTCTGTGGTGTATATTGATCCTATAGATGAAACAAATCATGAAGAACATGAAGGAGATACCATGGCAGATTTTTTTGATGAAACACTAGATATGGAATTAATGGAATGTGTAGACATTGTTGAGTTTGACGAATCATTTTCAGACACTTTGACGGATGAAATTCCTGATGAAGAAATGCTGCAAGTTCTTTTAGATTTTGAAAATTCCGATAAATAAATTTTAATTTAGTAATGAAAAATTGTTTTGAAAATTATACTTATTTAAATGTAATTTATGAGGTAGTAGCAAAGGGATACAATTTTGTGTTCTTCATGTCCTGCATCCTTTCTTTCACTGACTGTCTTTGATTCACTAGTTTACAGCATAAATAAGTATATAGAACAGCAAGTGTGTTTCACCAGAGTAGGAACTCATGACCCCCTACACCAGTTCTGACCACAGATTGAGAAAGGGTGGAATCATGTGAACAAATCTGTTTCTGCTTTCCTGAAAGACTACAGTATGGATTCAATATACCACAATAACTTGCATTACAACATACAAGGTATCTACAGAGGAGACGATGTCCATTTCCATTTAGTTTTTTTTTTAAATTCCAATAGGTCCGCGCACCGTGAGTGCTCGGTAAATGCACGGTGCGCGAATCCTATCGCCCCCATTTTGTGGTTCCAGAAGAGAGTGAAAAATATAACTTAAAAACGTGGGAAGGGGGTAGGGGAGAGTGTCCGTGACCCCTTAGGCCTTCTTAGGGGGTCCTTCAAGGACTCCTAAGGTTAAAAATAATGTTTATTTGAAAACAAATAACAGAAAACATGATAGGTCCGTGCACGGGGAGTGCTCGGTGAGTGCTCGGTGCGCGTACCTCGGTAAAAATTAATAAAAAAAATGAAGTTAAAAATCATATTTGAGTGTTTACATGTTAGTTGGCTCTAAAAAGAGCCATTGTGTTCATTGTTTTTTTTTGGTACCTACATGTAAGTACCAATGCAGAGTCTGATGTTACAGAGATAGACTCTGTTCCCTTCATCAGTGAAATGTACACCATTTGTCCTATAGATGCCTTGCATGTTGTAACGCAAGTTGTTGTGGTATATACAACTTATTCCATAGTCTCTCATGTATGCAGAAACAGATTTATTTACACGTTTCCTTCCTTTCTCAATCTGCGGACAAAATTGATTGGACCAATTCCATTTTTGCCTTTGGCATATATTGGAATAGACAAAGGCAGTTTGAGGAAAAAGTGACATCAATTGTCCAAAGATGTCCTTCAATAGCATTTCCAGACCTACCCCAGTCAAAGTGCATAAGTCATTTCCACCACAGTGCACAGTTATGAGGTCAGGGTGTGGGAGATGCATGAAGGATTTCACCAATGGTATCGATTGGTGACATCTCAATCCTCTCTGGCCAATCCATAAAATATCCACATTTGGTAAATCAAGGTTTAAAATTCCTCTGTTTTTGCATACCTTTTAGACCAGAATAAGAAAGCTGTGTCCTACAAACCATACTGAAAGCATGTTCAAGGCAGATCTGGTTGTACTCAGATGAGGGCTGTAAATGAAATGGCAGTTGCAAAGCTTGCAGTTTAGAAAAAAAGAGGAGGACATTCACTGCACTTGAAGCTTAAGAAATGATTGGTGCTTTCTGAAAATGCAAAAGAGAATATTAGGATGCATAGTTTTGTTTTTTAAAAGAAGCAATTCTAATGGTTCAGAAAAGGTCATTGAAAGGAACATTGCACATGATTAGCTGTTATATTGAAAGCTCTAACAACCTTGCTGGATTCATTTGCAACATAGTATGATGAACTTTTAAACTCTGTTCTTCCTTACGTGGGAGTTACCATGGTAACAGGTTGAATGAGCAGTAGGGGGATGGGTGAATATTATGTGAGTTTGAAAGTGTAGAAATGTAGAACCAATTGAAATGTTAGTTTAGTTTTCAAATAGTGTGGGAAGACATTTCATTGGTTATGAGCAGAAATAAGTGAGAAGAATGAGTGGGAAACTGGGCCATTTCTGTTTCCAGTGTCTGAGCTGAAGTTCAGGGATTCTGCTTAAGAAAATCTGGTGTGTGTTTCACACTGTTCTACATTTTCAAAAGTGATTTTACAGGTGTGTAATGGTTTATTTGATATAGAGAGAGTGCTGTTTGCAGTATTGGGAAGCATAACAAGCATATTGGGCTTGATTACTGTTGTATTTTGAAAATGAGTCCGGTTTCTCAATTTATGTCATTAGTAAAATCCTTTACGCATGTCTCACAGCATTTCATATTCTTGTCTGTTTGCCAATTTTATTACTCTGCATGCATTTACTGCTTGCACCCATGTCAAACATTGCGCAAGGGGCTTGTAAATATGCCTCTCTTTTTTGTATATTCTATCTCAATTTATGCCATTAGTAAAATCATTTACGCATCTCTCAAGGCATTTCATATTCTTGTCTGTGTGGCAATTTTATTACTCTGCATGCATTTTCTGCTTGCACCCATGTCAAACATTGCGCAAGGGGCTTGTAAATATGCCTCTCTTTTTTGTATATTCTATCTCAATTTATGCCATTAGTAAAATCCTTTAAGCATCTCTCAAGGCATTTCATATTCTTGTCTGTGTGCCAATTGTATTACTCTGCATGCATTTTCTGCTTGCACCCATGTCAAACATTTCGCAAGGGGCTTGTAAATATGCCTCTCTTTTTTGTATATTCTAGTTCAATTTATGCCATTAGTAAAATCCTTTACGCATCTCTCAAGGCATTTCATATTCTTGTCTGTGTGCCAATTTTATTACTCTGCATGCATTTTCTGCTTGCACCCATGTCAAACATTGCACAAGGGGCTTGTAAATATGCCTCTCTTTTTTGTATATTGTATCTCAATTTATGCCATTAGTAAATTCCTTTACGCATCTCTCGCAGCATTTCATATTTTTGTCTGTGTGTCAATTTTATTACTCTGCATGCATTTTCTGCTTGCACCCATGTCAAACATTGCGCAAGGGGCTTGTAAATATGCCTCTCTTTTTTATATATTGTATCTCAATTTATGCCATTAGTAAAATCCTTTACGCATCTCTCACAGCATTTCATATTCTTGTCTGTGTGGCAATTTTATTACTCTGCATACATTTTCTGCTTGCAACCATGTCAAACATTGCGCAAGGGGATTGTAAATATGCCTCTCTTTTTTGTATATTTTATCTCAATTTATGCCATTAGTAAAATCCTTTACGCATCTCTCACAGCATTTCATATTCTTGTCTCTGTGCCAATTTTATTACTCTGCATGCATTTTCTGCTTGCACCCATTTCAAACATTGTGCAAGGGGCTTGTAAACATGCCTCTCTTTTTTGTATATTCTATCTCCATTTATACCAATAGTAAAATCCTTTACGCATTTCTCAAGGCATTTCATATTCTTGTCTGTGTGCCAATTTTATTACTCTGCATGCATTTTCTGCTTGCACCCATATCAAACATTGCGCAAGGGGCTTGTAAATATGCCTCTCTTTTTTGTATATTCTATTTCAATTTATGCCATTAGTAAAATCCTTTACGCATCTCTCAAGGCATTTTATATTCTTATCTGTGTGCCAATTTTATTACTCTGCATGCATTTTCTGCTTGCACCCATGTCAAACATTGCACAAGGGGCTTGTAAATATGCCTCTCTTTTTTGTATATTGTATCTCAATTTATGCCATTAGTAAATTCCTTTACGCATCTCTCGCAGCATTTCATATTCTTGTCTGTGTGCCAATTTTATTACTCTGCATGCATTTTCTGCTTGCACCCATGTTAAACATTGCGCAAGGGGCTTGTAAATATGCCTCTCTTTTTTATATATTGTATCTCAATTTATGCCATTAGTAAAATCCTTTACGCATCTCTCACAGCATTTCATATTCTTGTCTGTGTGGCAATTTTATTACTCTGCATGCATTTTCTGCTTGCACCCATGTCAAACATTGCGCAAGGGGATTGTAAATATGCCTCTCTTTTTTGTATATTCTATCTCAATTTATGCCATTAGTAAAATCCTTTACGCATCTCTCACAGCATTTCATATTCTTGTCTCTGTGCCAATTTTATTACTCTGCATGCATTTTCTGCTTGCACCCATTTCAAACATTGTGCAAGGGGCTTGTAAATATGCCTCTCTTTTTTGTTTAGTCTATCTCAATTTATGCCATTAGTAAAATCCTTTACGCATTTCTCAAGGCATTTCCTATTCTTGTCTGTGTGCCAATTTTATTACTCTGCATGCATTTTCTGATTGCACCCATGTCAAACATTGCGCAAGGGGTTTGTAAATATGCCTCTTTTTTTGTATATTCTATCTCAATTTATGCCATTAGTAAAATCCTTTACGCATCTCTCAAGGCATTTCATATTCTTGTCTGTGTGCCAATTTTATCACTCTGCATGCATTTACTGCTTGTACCCATGTTAAACATTGTGCAAGGGGCTTGTAAATATGCCCCTCTTTATCTTATATTCCATCTCAATTGATGCCATTAGTGAAATCCTTTATGCATCTCCCACACCATTTCATATTGTTTTCTATCTGCTATTCCTATCCCTCTCCATATATTCACTGCTTGCACCCATGTTATAGGTTGCGCAAGGCGCTTGTAAAAAAGGAGCATATTTACAAACCAAATTAAACTATTAGCACTATCTCTGTACCAGCATTGAATCCAAGCATGAGAAACACTTTAAAAAGAAGTCTACCCTGTAAGCTAAAAGATACAAACTGTGAACACACACAGCTAGCATTATGGAAAAAGATGAAAATATATTTCCTCAATTCACATACACACTCAGTGTGTTCCTTGTCAAAAACTTTAAAGCCAGACATTTCAACCAAAAAACATTTAGAATGGTAAATCGTTTTAGACACAGAGAGTGAGATGAGACACAGATACAAACAGACAGATGCTGTAGGCAGAGATTGAGATGACACACACATACAAACAGAGAGATGGTGGAAGGAGAGAGTGAAATGAGGCATGCAAAGAGGGAGATGGTGCAGGCAGAGAGTGATATGAGACACACAAAGAGAGATGTGAACTAGTGTTTATATTGTGTAGTTAATGTAATTGCTGTGTGCTATGTTAGTAGTGGTCTATAATATGTCCTATTTTTCTTTTCAACACATTGTAAATATCTACAAAGTCATAATAGATAATGCCTACCAAGAACCGCAAACAAAGAGTTTATAAGCAAGCTTTATCAATCAAGAGGACTGAATTAGAAGATTCATCCAGAAGACAATCTTCAGAGAAAAGAAAAAATGCTCCTGGTAATGCACCTGTGCTTCCTGTTTTTTGCAGGATAACTTGGTTAGACTCTTGTGCAAAGGTTATTAGTTTCTGGCAACGAATGTATTGCATCATCAAATTCTTCAGGTTGGATATTTGCAACCATTGATGCTTGCATTGGTGGTGCTGTTGCTTCAGAAGAAGTGCTGGGAGCAGAGCCCTGCTCCTCTGATGATCTTTTTATTACAGCTTTACTCCAATTGTTTGGGTGTATATTCCGGACATGGCATTCCATGCTATAAGTTCCAAAGCTGTACTGTTTCTATGGATGCCTTCTTGAAAGTACTGTGTGACAGATTTTACATGTGACAAAAGGCGCATTTACCTTTTTCTCTCTTTCTGTTTTTTTTTTTACATTTCCGTACTATGGACTCTCTCTGTGTTCTAGGGGTTTCAGGAACAAACTCTTCTGAAGATGAAGTGGAAGAATGAACTTTCTACAACAAAAAAATTGTTGCATCTGTGGTTCCTGTTCTTCTGCAAAATTACAATGGACTGTTGTCCAAAGGCTACTAATTTATTGCAATGTATGCATTGCATTATTAAAATTTTCAGTTCTGGCTGAATGTTCGCCACCATTAAAGATGGCATTGGTGGTACTCCGGTTCTTGCTGTAGATGTACTAGGAGAAGAGTCCTGCTCCTGAGATCTTTGCACCACAGCTCTACTCCAATTGTTGGGGTGTATATCTTTTACATGGCGTTCCATGCTGTGGGTTCCGAATGAATATTTCTTATTAGGATTTCCTCTAGATAACACTGTGTCACAGATCTTGCAGGTGACCAGTGGTGCATTTACTTTCTTCTGATGTTCTGGAAAGCTGAAAAACTTCCAGACTATGGACTCCTTTTTCCTACTTGGGCGAGGGTCCTCTTCAACAAAGTCTTCATTAGAAGAATGGTCAGACTCTGGATGTTCAGCCATTTTGAAGTATTTTTCTGTAGCTAGGAGCTGTAGAAAAAGGGTGTTGCTTCTCTGGAAGCCAAAGAAGAATGATGAACATGGGAGGGGTCTTTCAACAATTGGAGTAGGAAGTATTATAAACCAATTAAATCTTTTGTTTTAAAGTCACATGGTTGGACGTAAGCTTACAGAGCGCTTACGGAGCGTTTACGGAGCGCTTACGTAAGCTTACGTTGCGTTTACGTTTTATTTACGGAGCGCTTACGTCATCTTATGATGTGCTTACGTGGTACGCACCCTCGTGAGATTTATAATTGTTTAAATAAAGTTATATATGTTGTTTAAAAGTTTAAAATAAACATGTTCTTTATTATCCCAGTTGATATGTTCCTTTATATTGTACAATGAATATGTAGATATAATGATTTAGCACCCTCGTGAGATTTATAATTGTTTAAATAAAGTTATATATGTTGTTTAAAAGTTTAAAATAAACATGTTCTTTATTATCCCATGTAATGTGTTCCTTTATATTGTAAAATGAATACGTAGATGTAACGATTTAAAGTTTATAAAACTTTCGGAGGTAAATAATGAATTCCTGTGTACATGCATATCTGTGCATGTACATTTGTGCCATATGGCACACATACATGCCCTAAAACCATGTATGTGTGTGACATGGCACACAACTCAGAATCAAGGGTGCAACAGGGTGTCAAAGTGACAACCTGTCTCCCTTGACAATTCGGTAATTTTACCAATTCGGTATTTACTGATTCGGTAATTGCCATTGATTCCTATTGGTCTCAAGATTTATAGGAATCAATGGCAATTACCAAATCGGTAAATACTGATTCGATAAAATGACTGAATTATACAGATTCGGTAATTTCAAAAGACAAATTACCTACATCCCATTTACGTACTCTTAAATATTGAATTGGTATGATTCGGTATTTAAGAGTAGGTAAATCGAGATTACCTATATCTGGCCCATAGAGTTGTAAATTATTTATATAGATATGTTACATTCCAGTGCTTTGGAAGTAATACAGTATACTATAGGTAAGCACTTTATAGATTTATGCTGTACCACATCCTTATAGTTTTGCACTTTGACATTCATTATGACAAACTTTTACATACAAACATAGAAATTTAGTTCTTTTTTTAACCAGTAGAGGTAGTTCTTAAAATAACTTTTTTTTTGCTGGAAAAACGTGGAAAAATTAACTTTTTACACAAACCAATTGTCAACAGGAACAAACTATCAAATTGAAAGAAAAAAATTATTTGCTGCATCTGTGGTTCCTGTTCTTCTGCAAAATTACTTCAATGGATTGTTGTCCGAAGGCTACTAATTTATTCAATGTATGCATTTTTCAGTTCTGGCTGAATGTTCGCCACCATTGAAGATGGCATTGGTGGTACTCTGGTTCTTGCTGTAGGTCACATGGTTGGACGTAAGCTTACGGAGCGCTTACGGAGCGCTTACGTAAGCTTACGTTGCGTTTACGCTCTATTTACAGAGCGCTAACGTCATCTTATGATGCGTTTACGTAGTACGCACCCACGCGAGATTTATGATTGCTTAAATAAAGTTATATATGGTCTTTAAAAGTTTAAATTAACATGTACTTTATTATCCCAGATAATGTGTACCTTTACATTGTGCAATGAATACGTAGATATAACGATTTAAAGTTTATAAAAATTTCGGGGGTTAAGAGCTCGAAGCTTTTACGGTGCACGGACGGAGCTCTTACCTTGCGTGCACGTGCGACATACCCTTGTGAGATTTGTTATTACTTAAAAAAGTTATATACTGTTGTTAAAAGTTTAAAAAAAACATTTTCTACATTAAAGCAGACATTGTCTACCTTTAAAATCTACGTTAAAATTGTAGCGGGTCGGGGTAAGAGCTCAGAGCGTTCACGGTGCGCGGACCCTGTAATCATATAAAAAACACTTGAAAATAAAAATTATATATATATTATATTACATATATATATATTCACTGAAAAAACCATAGGTTTCAAGCCTTACATAGTTAGGTAATAGCATTTAAAAAACCTTGCAAATTCACTAAAAAACATAGGTTTCAGGTCATATATAGTTAGGTATTAGCATTTAAAAAACCATGCAAATTCACTGAAAAACCATAGGTTTCAGGTCATATATAGTTAGGAATTAGCATTTAAAAACCCTTGCAAATTCACTGAAAAAACCATAGGTTTCAGGTCATATATAGTTAGGAATTAGCATTTAAAAAACCATTGAAATTGCTCCTATATAGTTAGTTGTACTAACTATATTTCGCGCACCTGCAATCCACTGCTGATGATGTCACATATTACATCATTCATGACATGGTCCGTGACATCACTGATGACATCTCAAATGACATCACTGATGACATCAGTGATGACATCTCAATTGACATCACTGATCACATCACTGATGATATCATTCATGTGATAATACGATGCACCTCTTCACACTCTAATATAACCTTTGATACACCCTGTGTTAAACACAGACTACCATTCTTGAAACCATTTACACACCAATACCAGTTACTACATACGCATACACTGATTGCTAGGTCTATACACACATCCAATCATTTACCCATAGAATCACTCATACATACAGTCACTCATCAATACAACACTATCATCTGCACTCAAACACCTATACAGACACTCACACTCTGCCACTCATCCATGGAGTTACTCACACCTCTAGTCAGTCATGCAAATAATCAATCACACTTTCATTTCCTCAACTATACAGTTATACACACAACACCTTACTTATTCAAACATATACTAACACATACTTACTTTGTTATACAAAAACAAGTGTGGCTCAATGATTAGAGCGGCAGACCCTGATGCAGAGGCACAGGGTCAGCCTGATTTGCATATGACCATGTCTGAACTGGGGTGGCGGAGTGAGCTAAAGAACGGTGATAGACTAAACCCAGATCAGTTGACTGGGGGTGAGTGTTTGTATTGTCAACGCTCTGTCCATCATCACCTTTGGTTTTTCTTTGTTCGCCCTAGGTTGGCAGGGTATGCTCAGACGGGAGTCCCTTGCTCACTTTGCCACTGGAGTCAAGCAAGCCCGGCTGAAGACGGCTGTAATGCCAGAAACCGGTCCTGGGAAGCTCGATTCCGGTCCAGGGAAGACATGGCTTGGCAGTTCGGACTGGACTGTTCCCATGAGGCACAGGGTCAGACTGATTTGCATATGGCCATGTCTGAACTGGGGTCTCGGAGTGAGCTAAAGAACGGTGATGGATTAAACCCAGATCAGTTGACTGGGGGTGAGTGTTTGTATTGTCAACGCTCCGTCCATTATCACCTTTGGTTTTTCTTAGTCATTTATATATGCCAGCTACCCACACACACACTCAGTCTCCCATACAAATACTTGGGCAAACAATCAATAACCCATATAGCCACTCATATAGCTACTGATCAACACATGCAGCAGCTTACACAACAACAACAGACATACTGATGCACACATTCAGACAGTTTAGTCACTAACCCATGCATTCAGTAAGTCAAAATTAATCACTCACTCATACAGTCAGTCACGCACCTACTAAATCCTTCATCCAGACACTTATACATCCACTCATTCTTCAATATGTAAAACATATTTAAACTTTACAGAAACATACCGTCACTCGATGATGTCATCAGTGATGTCACTGAACATGTCATGAATGATGTAATATGTCACATCAGCAGTGGATTGCGGGTGCGCGAAATATAGTTAGTACAACTAACTATATAGAAGCAATTGCAATGGTTTTTTAAATGCTAATTACTAACTATATATGACCTGAAACCTATGTTTTTTTCAGTGAATATATATATATATATATATATATATATATATATATATATATATATATATATATATATATATATATATATGCGGTACGTGTAGTTCCCAGTACAACGCAGCACAGCGCAGTCAGCCACACCGCTAGTCAGGAACAGGCAAGACCCAAACGTGGTGCAAATGGATTTATTTAGTTCTCAGCCCAGCACCAATCCGCCATGACGCGTTTCGGCTAGAGATAGCCTTGATCACATGACAAACGTCACGGGGGATGACCACCCCTTTTTTAAAGTGCAATACAAGTCATCACATGTGATAGAAAGCGAGGAAATACTCTACTTTCTATTAAAATACAATATAGGTGTATAATAACTGCATGAATGCATGAGTCACACAAAGGCAAATATCAACAATCATTAGAATTACATGAGTATAAAAGAGTTCATGGCATGGCTAATAAATAAATAAATAAATAAACTTATTGGTAGTACAAAAAGTTTAAAAATATTTAAAAGCCTATAAATAGTTTTAACTGTTCATATTACAATTTAAAACTGTCGCCACCCTAATTATGTACTTGTCGGGAGATTCATTATCACCATTATTACTTAACAAGTACTATTGTATCTTTAGTACCAACCACAATTCATTTTGTACCAAAGTATCAAATGATCGGATAATGCATGTAGAAATACTGCCCATGTGGGCTACTACAAGATAAAATGTTAACCGCCTGAAAATCAATTGTGCAACACAGTTATTACAACCACATCACATGACTTGATGACAAAAAAGTGCTACTGTAAAGTGAATTGTGCAAAAAGTAATGTTAATTCATTCATTTTGTAAGTGATAGGTTAAAATCATTGGTCAAACAGTGTGAAGGTCCAGGGTTCATGTTAACTCATAGCCCTACCACCATTTCCATATTAATTTCAAGTTACAGGACATATGGAATTATTTCAAGTTAGACTGGAATGTAACAGCAGAAAGGGTATATACAGGTTATAGATGTGTATGGCAATCCTCTCCCATATTGAGACCCTGAGGTGTCTTGGTGTCAAGGGAGATAATATAGCGGGTCTCCAGCTTCCTGAGTTGGGCCTCCCTGTCACCACCTCTCCTTTGAGGGGGGATGCAATCTATAACAAAATAGCGCAACGTTGATGCATCTTTACCGTGTGCTATTTCAAAATGCCTGGCTACTGGGTATGTAGGATCAGCATGTGCAATTGCACGAAGATGTTGTAGTATGCGCTTATGGACCTGAGGTCGAGTACTGCCTACATACCGGAGCCCGCATGGGCATTCTAAAACATAGACTGCGAATTCTGTTTTGCAGCTAAGTTTTTGTTGGATCTTAATGGGTGTGGGAGATAAAGGTGTAACTACCTCAGTTTTACTCACACCATGCTTGCATGCTTTGCAGCTGGAACATCGTATGAACCCCTTGCTGTCGTCTAACCAAGAGCTAGTTACAACTTCTGGGCTACTTGATACCAGGCTATCTTTCATTGACTTAGCTTTTCGGTATGTGATGCTAGGATGTTGAGGCAGAATAGTGCCCAACACAGGATCCGTTGAAATCAGAGACAAATTGCTTCTGATTATTTTTTCAATTACTCTGTGCTGGTTACTATAACCAATGATCAATCTAGTATCATTGTCACATACTCTAGCAGGGACAGTTGGCTGGTTTTCACCTCCTAAACCTAGGAGTTCCATCCTGTTAGCTCTGTTAGCCCTAGTCATGGCAGCATCCAAGATAGCTGGTTTGTAGCCACGCTGTAGAAATCGCTCCCTACACTGCAATTGCGCTACACGGCACTGGTTTTCACTGCTGCAAATACGTCTGACCCGCAGCATCTCCCCATAGGGGATGCTGCGAATTAAATGGGCGGGATGATGGCTGTCCGCATGCAGTAGCGTATTACCAGCCGTGGGCATCCGGTACAACTTAGTTTGGAGAGTGCCTTCCTGAACATAGATCTCAACGTCAAGAAACACAACAGATTGGGAACTGATAGTGCTGGTTAGTTGGATATTAAGATTATTGATATTGAGTTTATCAATAAATTCTCTCACCTCTATTTCAGTCCCCTCCCAAACAAAAAACAAATCATCAATGTAACGAGACCAGAGTTTCACTTTTGTGTTCATAATGTCAGAATGTTCTACCATTAGGACCTGCTCCTCCCAGAACCCCATGTGCAGACATGCGTAACTCGGAGAGAAGCAGGCCCCCATAGCTACTCCTCTGGTCTGTAAAAATAACTGTTTAGCAAACAAAAACACATTGTTATTCAAACACATCGATATCATCTCTACCACCATCTTAGAATGTTCATTAAAACATTCATCCCTCTTCCCTAGGAAGTGTTTAATGGCTCTTAGTCCATCTTGATGGAATATGCTGGTGTAAAGAGAAGTGACGTCCATAGACACCAGCATATAGGTGGATTTCCATCTGAAATCGATGAGTTTTTTCAACAAATCAGTTGTGTCCAAGACAAACGAGGGCAGACTTCTTACATGCTCTTGGAGAAAGAAGTCGATGTATCTGCTCACATTTTCTAAAAGACTGTTGCATGCAGAGATAATGGGTCTGCCAGGCGGTTGTTCTTGATTTTTGTGGACCTTTGGAATAAAATAAATTACCGGAGTTACGGGATGTTCATTCTTTAAAAACTTGTACTCCTCCATGGTCAATAGTCCTTTACTACGCCAGGCAGACAGCTTCAAATAAATGTCATTCTTTGCTGCATTTGCATCTTGCAAAGTTATCCGTTTGTAACAGTCTTTATCATTCAATTGATTGTGAGCTTCCTCTAGATACATTTTTCTTGGCCACAAGACAACGTTGCCCCCCTTGTCTGATTGCCTTATGACTAGTTGTTTGTTTGCCTTTAATTTCTTAACCAGCTTATGATATTCGCCATCTTTATAGTTGTACCGCTTGGTAGAATGTGATGTTTTAATTTGCAGCTCCTTCAGTTGGGAGTTCACTCGCTCATGAAAAATGTCAATGTTGTCCTTGATCATTAGGGGACAGTACTTTGATTTAGGTCTGAAGGGGGTTTGGCATATTTTAGGAAGTGGTTCACCACCTAGTGCAGTTTGAGTCTCCGTAGGGATTGTTCTTTCCTCTTCTTGAATCTCAAATAGTTCCTGTGTTAGTGCTGCTCCTCGAACAACAGAGTCATCAGACCCCTGATCACCTGTGAGGTCTGAAATCGACCCTTGTATGCCTGCGTTGTTTCCATGGGCATCCAAGGAACGTGTAGCAAAATGTTTTCGCAACTTCAGTTTGCGTGTGTATTTAAACATGTCGATTCTCGTTGCAGCGTAATCAAAATTACCCCTGGGGCTGTAAGACAGACCCAGACAGACCCAAAGATAAAATCGAGGTCTCTTTGGAAGTTAACACAGTATTCGATAAATTGATTACCGATTGTGAACTAGATTGGGAAATATTGGTCTCATTTACTGCTGTGCTTGGGGTGCCCGATTCTTGTTCCACCTGGATCGTGGTTTCCTGGGCTTTCCTCTTGTTGATGCGGCGTTTGTGGCACTTGCGCCTCTCGGCTCGCTTCCTATTGGCGCGCCAGCGCTGGCAGCCGCTGAACCCGATCGCAAAGTTGACTTGCGGTCTTGCTGTACCACTTCCATTTCTTCCCCCGGGGTATACTTGCGAAACCCCGACCGCAGTTGTCTTCTCGTGTCATTATCAGACTCGCTTTCTGGCTGCGAACTGTCCCCCGAGACCGAGGACACCTCTATCTGTCCCGTAGCAGTTGATGTGCTTTGTGTGGTGTGCGCGATACTTTTAGTGATATTTCGTCGTTGTTTGATGGAATCATACTTTTTTGCAAACGTAAATATCTGCCCATTTTCGTAATCGAGCCTATCGCGTTGAAATTTATACGCCTTCCTTTTCTTTATGATGTCTTCCTCACGTTTTAAACGTGCATTCATCTCCTCTCTGTACTTGGTGATTTCCGGAGAGGGAGGAAGTTTATCAATCTCCGCATTCAGTTCTGTAATCTCATCCAATAATTTCAGACGATCACTTTCCGCATATTGGATAAGTATGCTCATGAGGCGTTTTGAGTTGTCTAAATTGCATTGCGCCCAATCAGTCATCATTTGGGGGTCTGGTTTTTCATAGGACGGGGCGAGTAGAATGCGCAATCCACGCGGTACCCGACCCACCTCCAAGTACCCTGTTAGGGAGGTGTGTTCCCACCATTTTGACTGTTCGCTTTTACTCGCCTTTTCAAGCTTTTTAAACAACTCTCTCACACCATCAGATTTTCCTGGCACATGAGTGGTAGTAATGGCTGGTGCGGACCCCCCGGCCGGGGGATCCGTAAACATTCCCCTGGACGCTTCAACACACCCCCTTAACGTGTCCGCGGACATGGTGCAATATAATGGGCAAAATTAGTCACAGTGCACAACAAGGCGAACTCCTACCCGGCAATGCTCCTCGGAGTCGCTCTTGTATTCTCCACACAGGAATGCTGCAGTTAGTTTTGGCTCCGCTCACTGGTACTCGTCCATAGACTCTCGGATCCCTGGCCAGCCACCGCTGGTCCGGTATTCACGAAAATCACTTCCGGTCTTTCCGCTGCAAGCCGCCAAACAATTCCGCTTCTCCTGGGGCGTGGCGGCGTCTCCTTCCAGAGATTCAAATTTAGTTTCAACAGAAACGCTGCTCCTTGCCGCAAACTTGCCCAGACTTGTGGAGGGTCTCGCCAAATCGGGGGAGGCAATCCCGAATGTCGAAATGAGGTACGTGTAGTTCCCAGTACAACGCAGCACAGCGCAGTCAGCCACACCGCTAGTCAGGAACAGGCAAGACCCAAACGTGGTGCAAATGGATTTATTTAGTTCTCAGCCCAGCACCAATCCGCCATGACGCGTTTCGGCTAGAGATAGCCTTGATCACATGACAAACGTCACGGGGGATGACCACCCCTTTTTAAAGTGCAATACAAGTCATCACATGTGATAGAAAGCGAGGAAATACTCTACTTTCTATTAAAATACAATATAGGTGTATAATAACTGCATGAATGCATGAGTCACACAAAGGCAAATATCAACAATCATTAGAATTACATAAGTATGAAAGAGTTCATGGCATGGCTAATAAATAAATAAATAAATAAACTTATTGGTAGTACAAAAAGTTAAAAAATATTTAAAAGCCTATAAATAGTTTTAACTGTTCATATTACAATTTAAAACTGTCGCCATATATATATTACCTACTGGCGGTCGCCAGTAGGTATATATAGTTAGGATTTTTTTCAATGTTAAATTTCAAAATTCTATTTAGAATAACTTTGGCGCCGGTTGACGAATCTGCCTGAAAATTTCCTCAAAATGGCTTCGCGGCGCTCCGCTCCTACCCTGAAAGTTTGGGGGGGATTCGTCAAGCGGGAGCCAAGATAAAAGGGGGGTCCCAAAATGCGTTTTCCCCATGTTAATTTCCAAAGGGCGGTCGATTTCACTTTTAGCCCGAACGGCTGAATGGATTTCCACCAAACTTGGCAAAATTGTAGGGACTGGTAGCCCGATGTGACTTTGCTATGTCTCAAGATATGTGCTCCACTGGATTTTGAGTAATTTAGGTTCAAAAAAATATATATATCTATAGCAGCGCACCGGTACGCGCACCGGTACGCGCACCGGTGCGCGTACCGTGCGCGCCACGCGACTTGCGTGAGGAAAGCTGATTGGCTCTCGGGTGTCTGTAAACATTCGAAACAGTCCGGAGCAGCCGCCATCTTGTGTCTCGGTAAAATCGAGACACAAGAGGTGGCAAAAACAAAGGGGGAAATGACCATAAGGGGGCAGGGTAGACCCCCCCCTGACCACCTAGGTTTTTTTTCGATTTTTCGCGGGGGAGCGCCCGGTACACGCACCGGGGAGCGCACCGGGACGCTCACCGGTACGCCTACCGGGAGCACACCAGAGTGAAATAATAAAAAAAAGAGTATACTTTTTTAAAACAAAAATATTATCTTAATATACAATATAGGATTCATTTTTAGGAAAACATACCTTTCTAAGCTATAGATATTTGCGAAAAAATAACCTTAGAAATTCAGTAAAAAACACAAGAAGCCCTATAAAAAGATACGAATTAGCAGTTAAAATAAACCTATGAAATTCACAGGAAAAACCATAGGTTGCACACCAGTTAAAGTTAGGAAAATAGCATTTAAAAAACCTATGAAATTCACTGAAAAAACCATAGGTTTCACACCAGTTATAGTTAGCTGGAAATTATACTGACATAAAACCATTGAAATTCCCACGTTATAGTTAGTTGAACTCACTATAACTTGCGCGTGTAATGCACTGCTGATGACGTCACATATTGCATCACTCATGACATGGTCAGTGACACCACTCATGACATCACTGATGACACCATCCAGTGAATGTATGTCTTTCTTTAAAATTAATTTTGTTTTATATGACCCCCTAGGTTTGTTGTGGGGGCTAAAAAAGGGCCCCGCGGGGCAAATTTTTTTTAATTTTTTTGCGTTTTTCGCGTGGGGAGCGCACGGTACGCGCACCGGGAGCACACAAAAGTCAAAAATGAAAAAAAAACGATATTTAAACAAAAATATTATCATAATATACAATATAGGGATTTTTTTGAATAGGGATTTCTGAAAATTCTATGTTGAATAACTTTGGCGTTTTTCAGGAAAATGGCACATTTTGTTTCTGAGCGTCCCCTGAAAGTTTGGGGGGGTTTCGTCAAGCGGGGCCGAGAAAAAAGGGGGGTCCCAAAACGTGTTTTTGAACATTGAGTTTTCCATAGGGCGGTTGGACTCACTTTTAGCTCGAACGGCTGAATGGATTTCTATGAAACTTGGCAAAATTGTAGAGACTGTTTGCCCAATGTGCCTTTGCTAGGTCTCAAGATATGTGCTCCAGTGGATTTTGAGAAATTAACGTTCAAAAAAATATATATATCTGTGACAGCGTCCCAGTTAGCGCCCCGGTTCGCGTACCAGACGCGTAACGGAACTTCGCGAGGAGAAGCGGATTGGCTCTCCGGTGACTGTCAACATTCTAAACAGTCCGGAGCGGCCACCATCTTGTCTCTCGGTAGGATCGAGAGACAAGAGGTGGAAATAAACGAAGGGGGAAATGAATGAAAGGGGGCAAGGTAGACCCCTCCTGACCCCCTAGGATTGATGTGGGGGCTATTAAAGGGCCCGCTGGGCAAAAAAATAAAATAATTTTTATTTCGATTTTTCGCGGTGGAAGCGCTACCCGGTACGCGAACCAGGTAGCTCACCGGTAGCGTAACAGGAGTCCGCCATCTTGTGTTTCGGACGAATTTAGTCACAAGATGGAGGATAAACAATGTTGGGAATGGGTATAAGGGGGCACGGGAGACATATCCTGACCCCCTAGGTTTTCTGAGGGTGGCTGAGGAGGCCCATATATGCAAAAAAAAACCTTTTTTTTAAAAAAGTTTGTCACGGTTAGCGCCCGGTCCGCTCACCGGGTAGCGTTCCGGAAAGCGTAACAAGGGGAAAACCAAAGGAAATAGTAAAATAATATTTTAGAGTGCTTTGAGGTAGGGTAGCTCTGAATAGAGCTGTTGTGCTGTGTGGGTGATGTAAGTACCAACATGTAGGTACCAATGAAGATTCTAAAATTCAATGTACCCTGTCTCCTCTGTAGATATTTTGTATGTTCTAATATGGGTTATTTAAATGTAAATGTGTGGAAAAGCACTTCATGCTTTAAAGCAATTGTATTTTTGGACTGATTGTTCTTTCCTCTTAGTCCTCCTCTTTGTTTTTTTTTCCCCACACTCTTCTTCAGCATGATAGTTGATAAATTCGTTCCCTCAAAAAATTTATATACATAAAAAAATTATATTAAATACATATAAAATATATTTTTCCTTTAAAAGAAGAATACATTTTACAGCTTTTGATATTTGCTATTAAAAAACCATTGAAATTCACTGAAAAAACCATAGGTTATAGACCATATATAGTTAGGAATTAACACTTAAAAAACCTTGAAAATTCACTGAAAAAACCATAGGTTATAGACCATATATAGTTAGGAATTAGCATTTACAAAACCTTATTTTACTCACACAAAACCATTGAAATTCGCATATAAAGTTAGTTGCAATAACTATATATCGCGCACCCGCAATCCACTGCTGATCATGTCACATATTACATCATTCATGACATGGTCAGTGACATCACTGATGACATCACTGATGACATCTCAAATGACACCACTGATGACATCACTGATGACATCTCAAATGACATCACTGATGACATCTCAAATGACATCACTGATGACATCTCAAATGACATCACTGATGACATCACTGATGACATCTCATTTGACATTACTGATCACATCACTGATGACATCATTCATGTGATTATACGATGAACCTCTTCAGACTCTAATATAACCTTAGATACACTCAGTGTAAACAGACACTCACAAACACTCACAGACTGTCACTCATCCATGGAGTTACTCACACACCTAGTCAGTCATGCAAAGAATCAATCACACCTCCATTTCCTCAACTATACAGTTATACACACCTTACTTATTCAAACATATACTAACACATTTACTCTCTTATACACTCCCTGATACAAGTTCACAATGATCCATACAGCCACTCACACATTCACTGGCTCTTATGCACAGTTATTTATATATGTCTACTCTCACATGTACTGTGTTTTACATATGTACTTACTTTGACATGTAGCACTGAGATATCCATTCACTCACCAATACACTCATGCACACAGTCAACCGCCCATACAGCTGTTTCCACATGCACTTTTGAACCCATACATCTAGTGAATCAACTGCTCACACATCTATGCACAGAGTCATACACCTCCCAGCCACCCACACACACACTCAGTCTCCCATACAAATACTTGGGCAACCAATCAATAACCCATATAGTTACTCATATAGCTACTGATCAACACATGCAGCAGTTTACAGAACAACAGACATAATGATGCACAAATTAAGACAGTTTAGTCACTAACCCATGCACTCAGTGAGACACATTTAATCAATCACTCATACAGTCAGTCATGCACCTACTAAATCCTTCATCCAGACACTTATACATCAACTCATTCTTCAATATGTAAGACATATTTTAACTTTACAGAAACATACAGTCACTGGGTGTTGTCATCAGTGATGTCATCAGTGATGTCACTGACCATGTCATGAATGATGTAATATGTGACATCATCAGCAGTGAATTGCGGGTGCGCGATATATAGTTAGCGCAACTAACTATATATGCGAATTTCAATGGTTTTATGCGAGTAAAATAAGGTTTTGTAAATGCTAATCCCTAACTATATATGGTCTATAACCTATGGTTTTTTCAGTGAATATATATATATATATATATATATATATATATATATATATATACATATATATATATATATATATATACATATATATATATATATATATATATATATATATATATATATATATATATATATATATATTCACTGAAAAAACCATAGGTTTCACACCAGTTATAGTTAGGAATTAGCATTTAAAAAACCTATTAAATTCACTGACAAAACCAGTTATAGTTAGCTGGAAATTTTACTGACATAAAACCATTGAAATTCCCACGTTATAGTTAGTTGGACTCACTATAACTTGCGCGCCTGCAATGCACTGCTGATGACGTCACATATTACATCACTCATGACATGGTCAGTGACATCACTCATGACATCACTGATGACACCATCCAGTGAATGTGTGTCTTTCTGAAAAATAAATTTGTTTTATATATGTATTTGTAAAGGTCGATGGAAGAATAAATGTTTAAAAAAGTGTGTAAATGGATGTTTTTTAAAAAAAAAATTGGTTGGTTAACTGGCTTATTAAGTGTATCTTAGTGAATACATATATTAGCGAGTATTGTTTAAATATTTAAATGTTTGTATCAGTGTTTCTCTTTGTGTATAAGTGGCTGCAGGGGTTGGTGACTGACTCACTGTTTGTATGTGTTTTGAAGACAGCATATGTGCAGGACTGTATGGGTGGACGAGTGTGTATATGTGTGTGTTAGTGAGTGAATGACTGTCTCACTAGTGTCTTCATTAGTAACGACATATGTTTTAATCTAGTATATGTGAGTATTGATGTATATAAGTGAGTATAGTATATATAGTGAGAGATTGTAGGAGTTCCTGTTTAAATAAGTATGTGTTTCTATAAGTGATTGTTTAAGAGAGTAAGTATGTGTAAGTTTCCTTAGAAGTAAGGTGGTAGTGTGTGTATAAATGTATATGCAAATAAATGGATGTTCAATAGTTTATGTGCATGTGTGAGTATGTGTGTGAGTAACTTTTGGATGACTGCTGATGTGTAACAGGATGTATAGGTGTATCACTACATATGATGAGTGAGTATATATATGAGTGACTATATAGAACTGTTGGTGAATGAGTGGATGAGTATATAGATGGTGGAATTACTGAATTGGTTGTTGTTACTGGTTTGGGTATCTCCATTTTTTTGAAAATGTTTGTTTCTATTTTTGAATATGTGTTTCAAGCGTTACATTACACTGAAATTAGGTCTGTCACTCTGTCACAAGGATGGTGTCATCAGTGATGTCATGAGTGATGTCACTGACCATGTCATGAGTGATGTAATATGTGACGTCATCAGCAGTGCATTGCAGGCGCGCAAGTTATAGTGAGTCCAACTAACTATAACGTGGGAATTTCAATGGTTTTATGTCAGTAAAATTTCCAGCTAACTATAACTGGTTTTGTCAGTGAATTTAATAGGTTTTTTAAATGCTAATTCCTAACTATAACTGGTGTGAAACCTATGGTTTTTTCAGTGAATTTCAAAGGTTTTTTAAATGCTAATTCCTAACTATACCTGGTGTGAAACCTATGGTTTTTTCAGTGAATTTCAAAGGTTTTTTTAATGCTAATTCCTAACTATATAAGACCTGAAAGCCCACCAGGAATCTCCAGTATGCGCCAGGGGACTGCATTGCAGAGAGGTGTAATGAAGCCACAACCCTTTTTACACCTCTCTGCAACGCAGCCCCCGTGCATGTTTGAAGAGGGGAAACAAATTCCCCTTGCATACTGGGGGCCCCTGGGGGCCAATTAGCCCACCTGGAACCTCCAGTATGCGCCTGGGGCTGCATTGCAGAGGTGTAATGAGACTATGCCCCTTGTTACACCTCTCTGCAACACAGCCCACTGCCGCGTTTGCAGAGGGGGAACTAATTCCCCTTGCATACTGGTGGTCCCTGGGGTCAACTAGTCCACCAGGAGCCTCCAGTATGCGCGAGGGAGCTGCATTGCAGAGAAGTGTAATGAGGCCACACCCTTGTTACACCTCTCTGCAATGCAGGCCACTGGCGCGTTTGCAGAGGGGGGACTAATTCCCCTTGCATACTGGGGGTCCCTGGATCATATCTGCCCAAACACCGATATTCTGAACGATTGTAAATGACTTTTCTTGAGAAACATTTGGATTTGGATTATCATGTCCTATACTTTTGAATTTTTGAAAGACTGACTTTGAGGATGCTATAAATTACTCAAGTCTGCCCGAATTGTGTGGGTAAAATTGATACCCAGTCACTTTTAATAAGAATATACTTATGTCTCGTCTAACATTTGGAAGAAATATCTAGTTATATGACAACGGGATACCGACATAACTTGAAGGAAATAAGAACGCCCTGAAGAAGTTCTGTTGTACAGAACGAAACGTTTCGGCTGGCTGTGGTACATAAACTTAAGGAAAATAAAAGCATTTGAAAATACACCAAGATTCAGCGCTTCAATAAGTACTCTAAGTGATATGATTTGATTGGACTCATTGTGAAAGTGGTGCTTACTCTCTCCTACTCTCTACTACTCACTCTCTACTGCTCTCTACTACTCACTCTACTACTTACTCTCTACTACTCTCTACTACTCACTCTCTACTACTCACTCTCTACTACTCTCTACTACTCACTCTACTATTCACTCTACTACTCTCTACTACTCACTCTGCTACTCTCTCTACTGCTCTCTACTACTCTCTAATACTCACTCTCTACTCTCTATTACTCACTCTCTACTCTCTACCTCTCTACCTCTCTCTTCTTCTCTCTCTACTAATCTCTACCTCTCTACCGCTACCTCTCTACCTCTCTACCTCTACACCTCTACCTCTCTACCTCTCTCTACACGCACACATATAGACATATATGCATATATATATGTGCATATGCATTTATATATATGTATGTGTATGTATAAAAAAAACAACTAAACATTTTTTTTTCTAAACAGCTACTTTTAAAACTGTCATTCTTTTTCCCCATGGTACGCTCCCCGGTACGCTCCCCGGTGCGCGTACCGGGCGCTCCCCCCGCGAAAATCAAAAAAAAAATTTTTTTTTTTTGCCCCGCGGGGCCCTTTTATGGCCCCCACATCAAACCTAGGGGGTCAAGGGGGGGTCTACTCTGCCCCCTTATGGTCATTTCCCTCTTTGTTTTGGCCACCTCTCGTGTCTCGATCCTACCGAGACACAAGATGGCGGCCGCTCCGGACTGTTTAGAATGTTTACAGACACCCCAGAGCCAATCAGCTTTCTGCGCGCAAGTCGCGTGGCGCGCCCGGTGCGCGTACCGGTGCGCGTACCGGAGCGCTGCTATAGATATATATATTTTTTTGAACCTTAATTACTCAAAATCCACTGGAGCACATATCTTGAGACATAGCAAAGGCACATCGGGCTACCAGTCCCTATAATTTTGCCAAGTTTGGTGGAAATCCATTCAGCCGTTCGGGCTAAAAGTGAAATCGACCGCCCTATGGAAATTAACATGGGGAAAACGCGTTTTGGGACCCCCCTTTTATCTCGGCCCCCGCTTGACGAATCCCCCCCCAAACTTTCAGGGAAGGACCGGAACGCCGCGAGGCCATTTTGAGGAAATTTTCAGGCAGATTCGTCAACCGGCGCCAAAGTTATTCCAAATAGAATTTTGAGATTTAACATTGAAAAAAATCCTAACTATAACTACCTACTGGCGACCGCCAGTAGGTAATATATATATATATATATATATATATATTCACTGAAAAAAAACAGAGGTTTCAGGGATGGTATAGTTAGTTGGACATTTCACTCATACAAAACCAGAGAAATTACGCCTTTATAGTTAGTTCAGCTAACCATAACACGCGCACCCGCAATGCACTGCTGATGACGTCACAGTTTACAAATTTCCTGAAAATGGCCTCGTCGAGCTCCGGTCCTTCCTTGAAAGTTTGGGGGGGATTCGTCAAGCGGGAGCCGAGATAAAAGGGGGGTCCCAAAACGCGTTTTCCCCATGTTAATTTCCATAGGGCGGTCGATTTCACTTTTAGCCCGAACGGCTGAATGGATTTACACCAAACTTGGCAAAATTGTAGGGACTGGTAGCCCGATGTGCCTTTGCTATGTCTCAAGATATGTGCTCCAGTGGATTTTGAGTAATTTAGGTTCAAAAAAATATATATATCTATAGCAGCGCACCGGTGCGCGCACCGGGGAGCGCTCCGGGCGCGTGACGCGAGGTGCGCACGGAAAGCTGATTGGCTCTCGGGTGTCTGTAAACATTCGAAACAGTCCAGAGCAGCCGCCATCTTGTGTCTCGGTAAAATCGAGACATAAGAGGTGGCTAAAACAAAGTGGGAACTGACCATAAGGCGTCAGGGATAGACCCCTTTGACCCCCTAGGTTTGATGTGGGGGCTATAAAAGGGCCCCGCGGGGCATTTAAATTTTTTTTTTTTTTTTCGTTTTGCGCGGGGGAAGCGCACGGTGCGCGCACCGGGGAGCGGCCCTGGGAGCGCACTATGATGAAAAAAGGTGACAGAGTGTTTAAAAAATGAAGTTTTGATTTAGAAATTGGAGGTAGTTCTAAAAAGAACTTTTTTTTTTCTTCTTTTTGTTGTTTTATATTTTTTTTGTGTTTTTTGAACTTTTTGTACTTTTTTTGGCTTTTCAAAACAGTTTTATATATTTTTTTGTATTTTTTGGGGGGAGAAACAAAAAAAGGGAATTGAAACTGGCTCAACTGGAGCAAAAAAACAAAAAACCCAAAAAATTACTTCTTTTTGGGGCACTTGTGATTATCACCTGCAAGGACGATGAGTTTCACACTTTTTTCCCCATAGGAGATAAGTTTGCCACAAGCAGTGCAAGTAATTTTAAAATCAGCAAATCTCGGCTGAATGCAAGGCATCACCTCAGATGTTTCTGGTTGCGAGGAAGTGGGTTGGTTTCTTTGGGAGGGGGTCCTTGATGACTGGGGGAGGTTACTGGCCATTTCCCGGAACTCTGCACGAGAGTAGTTGTTTGGATGCTTTCTTGTCATGTGCCGAATCATGGTATAGTTACCAAAAGAATATTTCTTATTTGGGTTGCCCCGTGAAAGTTCATCATTGCAGATGAGGCAAGTGACTTTGGGCGCATTCACCTTTTTTTTCCCCTCTGGAATTGAAAAAAACTGCCAAATGAAGTGTGGTTTGGGTTTATAAGGTGTGTTTTCTTCAGGCAGCCATCTTCTTCTCCCCTCCTCCTCTTCCTCTTCCTCTTCCTCCTCCTGTTCTTGACCACCAATATAATTTGGAGCTGGTCCTCTTGGTGGTTGTGGTGGTGGTGGTGGGGCAGATGCACCAGCTGATGCTACTAATGAAGCCATTTTATAGTACAAAATATTACTCAAAGAGCAAAAAAGTAGACAGAGCAACAAACAGGTCTTCCTCAGTCAAAGGACAAAGTCAGAATAAGGAAAAAAGGTGGGGTCTTTCATCATTTAGAAAAAAAAACTGTCCTGAACCAATGAGAAGTGTTATTTTCAGGTCACAAGACCAGGGGCTTCATCATTATGAAACCAAAACTGTTATGAACCAATGAAAAGTGTTATTTTCTGCTCACATGACCCGACGCGCTTACGCTACGCGCCCGGGGCGCGCCCGGGGGCGCGCCCCGGGTCGCGCAGCGTAAGCGCGTCGGAAGTTTACGTTGTGCGATCGTATTCGCTCGAGTACTTCCGGGTGCGCTTACGCCGTGCGTATCACGCGGTCGCGGCTACGCGATACGTCACGATTATGTTTTCGTTTGCGATATTGGCGCTCACGGGACGCTCCCCGGAGCGCGCCCCGGGGCGCTTTGTAAAAATACGCTTTTCGGGGCGCTCCCCGGGGCGCGCTCCGGGAGCGCTCCCCAAAATAATTTAAAAAAAAAAAATTGGGAAAATTGTAGGGACAGGTAGCTCTATTCTGAAGTGGTTTGTAAAAAACATTAACTTTAGAAAAATATGTATTGTGCTACATTGGGCTTAATATATGTTAGAGCCAAAATGTAGCCCAAATGTAGCCCAAAGTAGCCCAATGTAGCCCAAAGATGGCCACCAGAGATCAAAAATTGAAAATGTAGCCCAAAATTCAACTAGATGTAGCCCAACTGTAGCCCAATGAGAAAACAACTCTAGTGCTAACAGTCTTATTTATAAAGTGAAACTTATAGTTAGGAATTAGCATTAAAAAAACCTTTGAAATTCACTGAAAAAACCATAGGTTTCACACCAGTTATAGTTAGGAATTAGCATTTAAAAAACCTATTAAATTCACTGAAAAAACCATAGGTTTCACACCAGTTATAGTTAGCTGGAAATTTTACTGATATAAAACCATTGAAATTCCCACGTTATAGTTAGTCGGACTCACTATAACTTGCGCGTGCAATGCACTGCTGATGACATCACATATTACATCACTCATGACATGGTCAGTGACATCACTCATGACACCATCCTTGTGACATAGTGACAGACCTCCTTTCACTATAATGTAACCCTTGAGACACATATTCAAAAATAGAAACTGAAATTTTTAAAAAAATGGAGATACCTATATCAGTTACAACAAGCAATTCAGTAATTCCACTATCTATATACACATCCACTCTTTCACCAACAGTTCTATATAGTCACTCATACATATACTCACTCATCATATGAAGTGATACACCTATACATCCTGTTACACACCGACATTCATCCAAAAGTTACTCACACACATATTCACACGTGCAAATAAACTATTGAACATCCATTTATTTGAATATAGAGTTATACACACACTTCCACCTTACTTCTATTTAAAATTACACATATTTATTCTCTTAAACAATCACTTATAGAAACACATACTTATTTAAACAGGAACTCTTACAATCTCTTACTCTCACATATACTCACTTATATACATCAATATTCATATATACTAGATTAAAACATATGTAGGTACTGATAAAGACACTAGTGAGACAGTCATTCACTCACTAACAAACACATATAGACACTCATCCACCCATACAGTCCTGTACATATGCTGTCTTCAAAACACATACAAACAAAGAGTCAGTCACTCATGCATCTATGTGCTAAGTAATACCCCCACTAAACCATATAGACAGTCATACTGATACTAATAAAAATATCTAATAACCCATATACATACGCATGTAGCTACTTACCAACACATGTAGCCACTTATACACAAAGTGAAACACTAATATATATATTTAAATATTTAAACATAACTCACTAATATTTATTTTTCAGAAAGACACATATTCACTGGATGGTGTCATCAGTGATGTCATGAGTGATGTCACTGACCATGTCATGATTGATGTAATATGTGATGTCATCAGCAGTGCATTGCACGCGCAAGTTATAGTGAGTCCGACTAACTATAACGTGGGAATTTCAATGGTTTTATATCAGTAAAATTTCCAGCTAACTATAACTGGTGTGAAACCTATGGTTTTTTCAGTGAATTTAATAGGTTTTTTAAATGCTAATTCCTAACTATAACTGGTGTGAAACCTATGGTTTTTTCAGTGAATATATATATATATATATATATATATATATATATATATATATATATATATATATATATATATATATATATATATATATATATACTAGCAGCCTGTCCCTACGTTGAGAGGAATGATGTCAATCTGAGATTTTCAGGGGAAATTAGTACCTTAACGGTTGATTAACTGGATCTCACAGTGTACATAGAAAGAGGACAAATACACACTAAACTTTTCCGCAAAACTACAGCGGGTAATTCGACGATGTATGCTACCAGCAACCACCCTAAAAAACTAATAAACAGCATTCCGTATGGAGAATTGTTGAAACTTAAAAGAAATAACACAAGTGACACTGAATTTCAGGAGGCAGCAAAATCCAGCATACAACGCTTCAGGGTAAGAGGCTACACTGAGGGAGTGTTAACACACGCCCTGACTAGAGTGAATAATATGCAGAGAAGCGAGTTGTTGACCAATAAGGTTAAGAGTAATTCCGATAGTGGCACCTTTAGACTAATAACTACATTTTCAGACAATGCGGGCTAACTAAAGAGGATATTACGAAAAAAACTGGAATATCCTGCTTACTGATAACATCATTAGAGAGGATTTGCCTCCCAATCCTTTAGTCACTTTTAGAAAAGCTAGGGCACTTAAGGACCATTTGGTGCACAGCCATCATCAAGTGAAACCTGTCCAATCTTCATTGAAACCTCTAAACGGCTTCTATCCTTGTGGCCGTTGTAAAGCCTGCAAAATTAGTAAACATACTCTAACTTACATAGTACTGGGCCTAGCGACACCTAAAAAAATACAAACATTTCTAACATGTTCCACGCCACATTCCATCTACTGTTTAATATGCCCGTGTGGGCTCAGATATATTGGGAGTACGATCAACCCAGTTAAAATGTGCATATTAGAACACATGCGCGCCATAAATAACATAGACGAGGCATATCCAGTTGCTAGACATTTTAATAAGGTACATGGACACAATAGGGATCCATTGTTGTATTTCTGTTTGGACAGTGTTCCTGCTAGTCCAAGAGGAGGGGATCGTCTACAAAAACTCAGGCGCCTGGAGTTGCGATACATTATCGACTTACAGAGCAAGAATCCGACAGGCCTTAATAGCTGTGAGGAATTAGCAGTACATTTGGGATGACATTTTCTTCTACTTTTCTCTGAACTATGTATTTAGGAATCTGTAATATTTATTGATTTTTAAAAAATAAAATGTAAATGTGATTAACAATGAATGTCTTCCATATATGTCTACTGTAGAATTTGTGCTTTATGAATGTTAGTTGTAATTAGGCATTAAGGGGGTTTGCCTATTCAGGGCGAGATGAGATCTAGCGCACTCAAAGGTCACATGTCAATTGAATTTTATATTAGGGGGCGTTTGCCCATCCAGGGCGAGATTAGACAAAGCACACTTTATAGAAACATGTAAACTCAATGTTATTTTTCGATGAGTTAATGTAAAAGTGGACGCTTAATGATGAATTTCGAGTAACGGTATGGATGTTTACCTAGAACTCTTGACTGATGCACGTTATAAGATGGCGGCATCAGGACAACAACACCGTATGTCCTCCTTTTTTGTCTATGGATTGCAAATTGTGATTTGGAGCATTGAAAAGCAATGGCGGCCGCGGCGCCTTTTGTGCAACAATTGACGAAGGCTAAGCACCGAAACGCGCCTTGATGTGCTGAGGTTTCCAATAAAGTTGGTTGGAAACTGCCCCTGTGAGTGCTGCTTTCTTTATCAGGAGGAATTTGGTAGCTGTAATATGTATATATATATATATATATATACTAGCGGCCCGTCCCGACGTTGTCTGGGTATGACAAAAATGATTTAGCACTGTAGTTGTAATGGGTCTTTAATCACTTGCAGTGATTTTGTTGTTTGGCAACTCACCTTGGCTCTGACGTTGAGCGTGTGTGCTCGCTCCCAACTTCTGTGGCCTCACAGTCTGCATATATGGCACAGCAATTACCCGCTCCCATGCGTCTGGGATTCAGCACGCATCCGCTATGTACGGCGCTACGGTTGAACGTGTGTGACCGCTCCCAATTTCTCTGGCCGCACAGTCTGCAAAAGCATCACAGCCGTCCTGCCGTGCACATCATGCCCGGGTGTCTTCTGTTTGGCCTCGTACTTTCAAGCACGTCAACAACACGGCATGGTCCCCTGGGACGCCAAAAGCTGCGTCAACGTCATCCGATTTTCAACGTGATAGAACGCTAATCTCACGCTTATGCTGTACGAACACGCCCACCTCAGAGGTGGTGCTACATCCAACGGACTACTTTGTCCCACAACGTGCTTTGTCCCTTCCAAACTACATTTTGCGCTGGTGTATAGCTTATGTCCATCTGCTTTGCCTCACCTTTCCAATGCTGTATGCGGTGTTCGGGTTGGCACAGTGGTTCCGGAGCTTACCCGCCTCAAAGGTTTGGTCTCTTTATATTATTAGTATGGATATATATATATATATATATATATATATATATATATATATATACATATATATATATATACAAGCTCCAAAGTGTGTCCATCAGTTTGGCTTCGCACTCGACCAACAGCAGCAGAGAGTGGGACTCTCTTTCCGGTACAGGCGGTTGCCGCTTGAATCACTCCGTGCAGGTGTGCCTGACGCGTTTCGAAAGCTCCTCAGCTTTCTTTTCAGAGGCTTTCACGGAGATTCACGCTCCCAATTTCAACAATGCACGCCCTCCAATATGATGACGATGTTGGCTGAGCATTGTGGGAGCGGTAGTTCTTATGGATGCGGATATTGACTCAGGCAGGGGGTTCCGTCTTAAATCCCTGCTGTTACCCCACATGTTCAATGAGGTGTCTCCTCTTCGAGTGGTCCCCTTCTTTCGGGGAGGTGCAAAGCCCCGCGGCAGGACGGCCGCGTTATATGCAAGCTCCAAAGTGTGTCCATCAGTTTGGCTTCGCACTCGACCAACAGCAGCAGAGAGTAGGACTCTCTTTCCGGTACAGGCGGTTGCCGCTTGAATCACTCCGTGCAGGTGTGCCTGACGCGTTTCGAAAGCTCCTCAGCTTTCTCTTCAGAGGCTTTCACGGAGATTCACGCTCCCAATTTCAACAATGCACGCCCTCCAATATGATGACGATGTTGGCTGAGCATTGTGGGAGCGGTAGTTCTTATGGATGCGGATATTGACTCAGGCAGGGGGTTCCGTCTTAAATCCCTGCTGTTACCCCACATGTTCGATGAGGTGTCTCCTCTTCGAGTGGTCCCCTTCTTTCGGGGAGGTGCAAAGCCCCGCGGCAGGACGGCCGCGTTATATGCAAGCTCCAAAGTGTGTCCATCAGTTTGGCTTCGCACTCGACCAACAGCAGCAGAGAGTAGGACTCTCTTTCCGGTACAGGCGGTTGTCGCTTGAATCACTCCGTGCAGGTGTGCCTGACGCGTTTCGAAAGCTCCTCAGCTTTCTCTTCAGAGGCTTTCACGGAGATTCACGCTCCCAATTTCAACAATGCACGCCCTCCAATATGATGACGATGTTGGCTGAGCATTGTGGGAGCGGTAGTTCTTATGGATGCGGATATTGACTCAGGCAGGGGGTTCCGTCTTAAATCCCTGCTGTTACCCCACATGTTCGATGAGGTGTCTCCTCTTCGAGTGGTCCCCTTCTTTCGGGGAGGTGCAAAGCCCCGCGGCAGGACGGCCGCGTTATATGCAAGCTCCAAAGTGTGTCCATCAGTTTGGCTTCGCACTCGACCAACAGCAGCAGAGAGTAGGACTCTCTTTCCGGTACAGGCGGTTGCCGCTTGAATCACTCCGTGCAGGTGTGCCTGACGCGTTTCGAAAGCTCCTCAGCTTTCTCTTCAGAGGCTTTCACGGAGATTCACGCTCCCAATTTCAACAATGCACGCCCTCCAATATGATGACGATGTTGGCTGAGCATTGTGGGAGCGGTAGTTCTTATGGATGCGGATATTGACTCAGGCAGGGGGTTCCGTCTTAAATCCCTGCTGTTACCCCACATGTTCGATGAGGTGTCTCCTCTTCGAGTGGTCCCCTTCTTTCGGGGAGGTGCAAAGCCCCGCGGCAGGACGGCCGCGTTATATGCAAGCTCCAAAGTGTGTCCATCAGTTTGGCTTCGCACTCGACCAACAGCAGCAGAGAGTAGGACTCTCTTTCCGGTACAGGCGGTTGCCGCTTGAATCACTCCGTGCAGGTGTGCCTGACGCGTTTCGAAAGCTCCTCAGCTTTCTCTTCAGAGGCTTTCACGGAGATTCACGCTCCCAATTTCAACAATGCACGCCCTCCAATATGATGACGATGTTGGCTGAGCATTGTGGGAGCGGTAGTTCTTATGGATGCGGATATTGACTCAGGCAGGGGGTTCCGTCTTAAATCCCTGCTGTTACCCCACATGTTTGATGAGGTGTCTCCTCTTCGAGTGGTCCCCTTCTTTCGGGGAGGTGCAAAGCCCCGCGGCAGGACGGCCGCGTTATATTCAAGCTCCAAAGTGTGTCCATCAGTTTGGCTTCGCACTCGACCAACAGCAGCAGAGAGTAGGACTCTCTTTCCGGTACAGGCGGTTGCCGCTTGAATCACTCCGTGCAGGTGTGCCTGACGCGTTTCGAAAGCTCCTCAGCTTTCTCTTCAGAGGCTTTCACGGAGATTCACGCTCCCAATTTCAACAATGCACGCCCTCCAATATGATGACGATGTTGGCTGAGCATTGTGGGAGCAGTAGTTCTTATGGATGCGGATATTGACTCAGGCAGGGGGTTCCGTCTTAAATCCCTGCTGTTACCCCACATGTTCGATGAGGTGTCTCCTCTTCGAGTGGTCCCCTTCTTTCGGGGAGGTGCAAAGCCCCGCGGCAGGACGGCCGCGTTATATGCAAGCTCCAAAGTGTGTCCATCAGTTTGGCTTCGCACTCGACCAACAGCAGCAGAGAGTAGGACTCTCTTTCCGGTACAGGCGGTTGCCGCTTGAATCACTCCGTGCAGGTGTGCCTGACGCGTTTCGAAAGCTCCTCAGCTGTCTCTTCAGAGGCTTTCACGGAGATTCACGCTCCCAATTTCAACAATGCACGCCCTCCAATATGATGACGATGTTGGCTGAGCATTGTGGGAGCGGTAGTTCTTATGGATGCGGATATTGACTCAGGCAGGGGGTTCCGTCTTAAATCCCTGCTGTTACCCCACATGTTCGATGAGGTGTCTCCTCTTCGAGTGGTCCCCTTCTTTCGGGGAGGTGCAAAGCCCCGCGGCAGGACGGCCGCGTTATATGCAAGCTCCAAAGTGTGTCCATCAGTTTGGCTTTGCACTCGACCAACAGCAGCAGAGAGTAGGACTCTCTTTCCGGTACAGGCGGTTGCCGCTTGAATCACTCCGTGCAGGTGTGCCTGACGCGTTTCGAAAGCTCCTCAGCTTTCTCTTCAGAGGCTTTCACGGAGATTCACGCTCCCAATTTCAACAATGCACGCCCTCCAATATGATGACGATGTTGGCTGAGCATTGTGGGAGCGGTAGTTCTTATGGATGCGGATATTGACTCAGGCAGGGGGTTCCGTCTTAAATCCCTGCTGTTACCCCACATGTTCGATGAGGTGTCTCCTCTTCGAGTGGTCCCCTTCTTTCGGGAAGGTGCAAAGCCCCGCGGCAGGACGGCCGCGTTATATGCAAGCTCCAAAGTGTGTCCATCAGTTTGGCTTCGCACTCGACCAACAGCAGCAGAGAGTAGGACTCTCTTTCCGGTACAGGCGGTTGCCGCTTGAATCACTCCGTGCAGGTGTGCCTGACGCGTTTCGAAAGCTCCTCAGCTTTCTCTTCAGAGGCTTTCACGGAGATTCACGCTCCCAATTTCAACAATGCACGCCCTCCAATATGATGACGATGTTGGCTGAGCATTGTGGGAGCGGTAGTTCTTATGGATGCGGATATTGACTCAGGCAGGGGGTTCCGTCTTAAATCCGTGCTGTTAAACCACATGTTCGATGAGGTGTCTCCTCTTCGAGTGGTCCCCTTCTTTCGGGGAGGTGCAAAGCCCCGCGGCAGGACGGCCGCGTTATATGCAAGCTCCAAAGTGTGTCCATCAGTTTGGCTTCGCACTCGACCAACAGCAGCAGAGAGTAGGACTCTCTTTCCGGTACAGGCGGTTGCCGCTTGAATCACTCCGTGCAGGTGTGCCTGACGTGTTTCGAAAGCTCCTCAGCTTTCTCTTCAGAGGCTTTCACGGAGATTCACGCTCCCAATTTCAACAATGCACGCCCTCCAATATGATGACGATGTTGGCTGAGCATTGTGGGAGCGGTAGTTCTTATGGATGCGGATATTGACTCAGGCAGGGGGTTCCGTCTTAAATCCCTGCTGTTACCCCACATGTTCGATGAGGTGTCTCCTCTTCGAGTGGTCCCCTTCTTTCGGGGAGGTGCAAAGCCCCGCGGCAGGACGGCCGCGTTATATGCAAGCTCCAAAGTGAGTCCATCAGTTTGGCTTCGCACTCGACCAACAGCAGCAGAGAGTAGGACTCTCTTTCCGGTACAGGCGGTTGCCGCTTGAATCACTCCGTGCAGGTGTGCCTGACGCGTTTCGAAAGCTCCTCAGCTTTCTCCTCAGAGGCTTTCACGGAGATTCACGATCCCAATTTCAACAATGCACGCCCTCCAATATGATGACGATGTTGGCTGAGCATTGTGGGAGCGGTAGTTCTTATGGATGCGGATATTGACTCAGGCAGGGGTTCCGTCTTAAATCCCTGCTGTTACCCCACATGTTCGATGAGGTGCACGGAGTGATTCAAGCGGCAACCGCCTGTACCGGAAAGAGAGTCCTACTCTCTGCTGCTGTTGGTCGAGTGAGGTGCACGGAGTGATTCAAGCGGCAACCGCCTGTACCGGAAAGAGAGTCCTACTCTCTGCTGCTGTTGGTCGAGTGCGAAGCCAAACTGATGGACACACTTTGGAGCTTGCATATAACGCGGCCGTCCTGCCGCGGGGCTTTGCACCTCCCTGAAAGAAGGGGACCACTCGAAGAGGAGACACCTCATCGAACATGTGGGGTAACAGCAGGGATTTAAGATGGAATCCCCTGCCTGAGTCAATATCCGCATCCATAAGAACTACCGCTCCCACAATGCTCAGCCAACATCGTCATCATATTGGAGGGCGTGCATTGTTGAAATTGGGAGCGTGAATCTCCGTGAAAGCCTCTGAAGAGAAAGCTGAGGAGCTTTCGAAACGCGTCAGGCACACTTGCACGGAGTGATTCAAGCGGCAACCGCCTGTACCGGAAAGAGAGTCCTACTCTCTGCTGCTGTTGGTCGAGTGCGAAGCCAAACTGATGGACACACTTTGGAGCTTGCATATAACGCGGCCGTCCTGCCGCGGGGCTTTGCACCTCCCCGAAAGAAGGGGACCACTCGAAGAGGAGACACCTCATCGAACATGTGGGGTAACAGCAGGGATTTAAGACGGAACCCCCTGCCTGAGTCAATATCCGCATCCATAAGAACTACTGCTCCCACAATGCTCAGCCAACATCGTCATCATATTGGAGGGCGTGCATTGTTGAAATTGGGAGCGTGAATCTCCGTGAAAGCCTCTGAAGAGAAAGCTGAGGAGCTTTCGAAACGCGTCAGGCACACCTGCACGGAGTGATTCAAGTGGCAACCGCCTGTACCGGAAAGAGAGTCCTACTCTCTGCTGCTGTTGGTCGAGTGCGAAGCCAAACTGATGGACACACTTTGGAGCTTGCATATAACGCGGCCGTCCTGCCGCGGGGCTTTGCACCTCCCCGAAAGAAGGGGACCACTCGAAGAGGAGACACCTCATCGAACATGTGGGGTAACAGCAGGGATTTAAGACGGAACCCCCTGCCTGAGTCAATATCCTCATCCATAAGAACTACCGCTCCCACAATGCTCAGCCAACATCGTCATCATATTGGAGGGCGTGCATTGTTGAAATTGGGAGCGTGAATCTCCGTGAAAGCCTCTGAAGAGAAAGCTGAGGAGCTTTCGAAACGCGCCAGGCACACCTGCACGGAGTGATTCAAGCGGCAACCGCCTGTACCGGAAAGAGAGTCCTACTCTCTGCTGCTGTTGGTCGAGTGCGAAGCCAAACTGATGCACACACTTTGGAGCTTGCATATAACGCGGCCGTCCTGCCGCAGGGCTTTGCACCTCCCCGAAAGAAGGGGACCACTCGAAGAGGAGACACCTCATCGAACATGTGGGGTAACAGCAGGGATTTAAGACGGAACCCCCTGCCTGAGTCAATATCCGCATCCATAAGAACTACCGCTCCCACAATGCTCAGCCAACATCGTCATCATATTGGAGGGCGTGCATTGTTCAAATTGGGAGCGTGAATCTCCGTGAAAGCCTCTGAAGAGAAAGCTGAGGAGCTTTCGAAACGCGTCAGGCACACCTGCACGGAGTGATTCAAGCGGCAACCGCCTGTACCGGAAAGAGAGTCCTACTCTCTGCTGCTGTTGGTCGAGTGCGAAGCCAAACTGATGGACACACTTTGGAGCTTGCATATAACGCGGCCGTCCTGCCGCGGGGCTTTGCACCTCCCCGAAAGAAGGGGACCACTCGAAGAGGAGACACCTCATCGAACATGTGGGGTAACAGCAGGGATTTAAGACGGAACCCCCTGCCTGAGTCAATATCCGCATCCATAAGAACTACCGCTCCCACAATGCTCAGCCAACATCGTCATCATATTGGAGGGCGTGCATTGTTGAAATTGGGAGCGTGAATCTCCGTGAAAGCCTCTGAAGAGAAAGCTTAGGAGCTTTCGAAACGCGTCAGGCACACCTGCACGGAGTGATTCAAGCGGCAACTGCCTGTACCGGAAAGAGAGTCCTACTCTCTGCTGCTGTTGGTCGAGTGCGAAGCCAAACTGATGGACACACTTTGGAGCTTGCATATATATATATATATATATATTCACTGAAAAAACCATAGGTTTCACACCAGTTATAGTTAGCTGGAAATTTTACTGACATAAAACCATTGAAATTCCCACGTTATAGTTAGTTGGACTCACTATAACTTGCGCGCCTGCAATGCACTGCTGATGACGTCACATATTACATCACTCATGACATGGTCAGTGACATCACTCATGACATCACTGATGACACCATCCAGTGAATGTGTGTCTTTCTGAAAAATAAATATGTTTTACAAATTTATTTGTAAAGGTCGATGGAAGAATAAATGGTTAAATAAGTGTGCAAATGGATGTTTTAAAAAAAAAATGATTGGTTAACTGGCTTATTAAGTGTATCTTAGTGAATACATATATTAGCGATTAATTTTTAAATATTTAAATATATGTATCAGTGTTTCACTTTGTGTATAAGTGGCTGCATGGGTTGGTGAGTAGCTACATGTGTGTGTATATGAGTTATTAGATGTTTTTTTAGTATCAGAATGAGTGTCTGTATGGTTTGGTGGGGGGTATTACTTAGCACATAGATGCATCAATGACTGACTCACTGTTTGTATGTGTTTTGAAGACAGCATATGTGCAGGACTGTATGGGTGGATGAGTGTGTATATGTGTGTGTTAGTGAGTGAATGACTGTCTCACTAGTGTCTTTATCAGTAACAACATATGTTTTAATCTAGTATATGTGAGTATTGATGTATATAAGTGAGTATATGTGAGAGATTGTAAGAGTTCCTGTTTAAATAAGTATGTGTTTCTATAAGTGATTGTTTAAGAGAGTAAGTATGTGTAAGTTTCCTTAGAAGTAAGGTGGTAGTGTGTGTATAGTTTTATATGCAAATACATGGATGTTCAATAGCTTATTTGCATGTGTGAGTATGTGTGTGAGTAACTTTTGGATGACTGTTGGTGTGTAACAGGATGTATAGGTGTATCACTACATATGATGAGTGAGTATATGTATAAGTGACTATATAGAACTGTTGGTGAATGAGTGGATGTGTATATAGATGGTGAAATTACTGAAATGGTTGTTGTAACTGGTATGGGTATCTCCATTTTTTTGAAAATGTTAGTTTCTATTTTTGAATATATGTTTCAAGGGTTACATTACACTGAAAGGAGGTCTTTCACTCTGTCACAAGGATGGTGTCATCAGTGATGTCATGAGTGATGTCACTGACCATGTCATGAGTGATGTAATATGTGACGTCATCAGCAGTGCATTGCAGGCGCGCAAGTTATAGTGAGTCTAACTAACTATAACGTGGGAATGTCAATGGTTTTATGTCAGTAAAATTTCCAGCTAACTATAACTGGTGTGAAACCGATGTTTTTTTCAGTGAATTTAATAGGTTTTTTAAATGCTAATTCCTAACTATAACTGGTGTGAAACCTATGGTTTTTTCAGTGAAAAAAAAATATATATATATGTATATATATATATATATATATACATATAATATTACCTACTGGTGGTCGTCAGTAGGTAGTTATAGTTAGGACCTAGTTTCCATAGGAAATCCGCAACATTCTATTGGGAATAACTTTGGCGCCGGTTGTTGAATCTTCGTGAATTTCTCAAAGAAGATGGCCCGCTCCGCTCCTTCCCTGAAATTCTCGTGAAGATTCGTCAAGCAGGGGGCGAGAAAAAAAAGGGGGTCCCAAAACGTGTTTTCCCCATGTTAATTGCCATAGGACGATTAAACACGGCTACAGCCCGAACCGCTGAACCGGATTATACCAAATTTGGGAAAATGGTAGGGTCTGGTACACAGATCACACTTTTGGTTAAATGGTGTAAATCCCTCCAGTATTTCCTGAGAAAATCAAAAGAAAAAAATATATATATCTGGGCGGAGCCTAACCACACATCTCATCGTGAGATCTGATTGGCTGTCAGCACTTCATCCAAGAAGTGTTGGCAGCCATCTTGGGACCAATATACATGATAGCACCTCATTACAAAGCATTGCAGTTAATAGAAGGTTTTAGGACTTTAGTTACATTATAAATCAATAGTTGATGGTACCATATTCATTTTAGGAATTGTGGTGTGTTCTAAGGTGAGTTTACCATGTGAAAAAGCCTTCTGCTGGGATATCATGAATCATGTTTGAAAGAAAACTATTATCTCATGCTTTTCCCACAGTGATTTGGAAGGGGATCTATAAGCTAAACTGAAAGCATTTTTCTGTAAATTCACATTATCTTTCTCAGTCATGTGAGAATGAAGACTGACATTCTCAGTAAAACATGTACATCAAACAAAGACAGAGACTGTCAGTTTATTCTTTTGTGTTCTACTGCAGCTTCCCAGAGTGTTCTAAAGAACAACTAGAGTGCTAACAGGCCTACTTATTACAAAGGTATGGCACACCTGAAGCCAACTTGATTGGAATAAAGTGGTAAATCTTAAAAACATTTAACCTCTTAAGCGCTGCCGACGGCCAACGGTCGTCACGAGCGCTACCTCCCCAGTGCTGCGCACGACCATTGGACGTCCATTCAGCACTAGTTCCAATGGACAGCGCAGCACTGGGGAGGGATATTTGCGCCGCAGCTAAGGTGTTAATTTAAATAGGAACAAAATGAGAGGGTATATTTTGCCATAGAAAGTGTGATTAGTGCTGCAGAAAGAAAAATTAGGGCACATTTTGAGTGACTTTTCAAATCCTCTTCTATTTCATAAAAAAATTCTGACATGCAGTCTCCCAAGATGGCCACTGATACATAGATATATATAGCTTGTAAGCTGTGTTAAGTTAGCATGAGCTTTTTAGGAGTTTAAACGCCATTTTACCTTTCTGCTGCTTTTGCACACGACACATAGTTGTTGCTTTAACTTTGAGCCTAGTAGAATGTTTTTGATTCATACAAGAATAATATGTAGTTACACTGATATCAGCCTTGCTTGGCAAGCTTTGTCTGTACATTGAGTGCTGAAACCCTCAAGGATATCTGAACACAGTGGTTGTTGTGAGCACTGATCTTCGCACGTTCCTAGACATAACATACATGCAGCTGCAGCCAAGTTCTGGCTTTAGGCGCGTTTTATATTGCTTTGCATGATAGCATACCAACACACTTGATGGTGCTTCACATGCAGAAGAGCTGGTTGCTGATGATGTGATCCCTTAACACTAGGATCTTGAGGTATGGGGCTGCTCTGCTAAAATCCCAAAGAGACCTTCTTAGATATAATATAATATACTAGCTAGGGAGGGTGAAAATTAGGTTTTGTTAAACCCAATTCATTTTAGCATAATACCATGCTGTCACCGTTTGTGTTCTATGGACTAGTGACTATGCTGATTACTTTGTTTCTTATAATATGTTTGCTTGTATTAGCTAAGATACTGCGTTTGAGAACACTGCATTAGTGAATAAACATTTCAAATATGCACGTGTCCTCTTTTACTCCTTGTTCTGGATTGTAATGATTGTATAACGAAAGAGTGTTCATGTGTTCCACGTTACCTGAGGTGTACGAAGTCCATGTTCTGGTTTGTCTAAGCATTGGGAGTTTATGATGACCATGGCCAGAGCGGCTCCCTCCCACCGGGGGAAAGATGGCGGCCGTGCTGAGCGGCTGAGCAGCAGCGATCCGTGAGCGAGGATATGCAGTGATGAGCGGTTTCTGCCTCAGAGCTGGCGCTTGACGATTTTTGTGATTCTTACGGCAGCAAATGTTTACTTACTGACTGACGCTGCCACCGGCTGTGCTTCGGGTGCTCGCAGCGTCTGGGATCTCAGTTTGCCTGGAGTCGGGTAACACGGAAGCAGCCTGCGGAGTTCCCGGAGGCAGTGGGCGGAGTAAACCCGGCGTACTCACGGTAATTCTCATCGCTGGAGGGACGCGCTGCCGATCCTTTAGGACCGACAGGGGCAAAGCGATCTGCTTCAGGGCCAGACAGCGAGGCGGCAGGATGGCCCCAAAGGTTAATGTCGGCGGGAAGACAACTAAGAAGAAGAATGTGGGCGAAATTGTGAGCACCTCTGCAGCGAGTAATGACGGACGGAGTGAGGAGTCGGCTTTAACACCAGTGCGATCTCAACCCCCGGCGAAGGAAACCAGGCCACCAGTGGTCAGGACCCGCCAGACCACCGCTACTACTGCAAGTGTCAGCATAGTGGAGATGCTCGCCCGTGGTGGTAAGGAGAAAGGGGGTAAAGCTCCTGTAACTCTGAATGAAGCAGAGGTTGGAATGTCTGGAGGCAAGATACTGTTGGAGGTTCAAAATGACCTTGGGGGCGATGAAGCCAGCTTTGCAGAACGAGAAGGCAGAGAGGGGCCTGATCTGACTGTTCCCACGGTTCCAAACTCAATAATGGCTACGGTTGGGGGCGCTTCTGACACACTCGCTCAAGTTCCCCCGGTTACTCCTCCAGATGAGAATAACACCCAGGCAGATACTGTCAGTCTTATTCCTGGTTCAGCAAATGTAACAGTTATGGAACGTCTGGAGGGTATGGGAGGCAGCGCTTTTAAAAACCATGATATGACTAAGGTTAATCCCGCTGTAGTCAGTACTATGTCTAATGGTATTATCTCAACTGAGGAGACGGCGGCAGCCACCAACACTGAAAGTGAGAAAACTCCTAGTGAATGCTTTCACTCTGTGGCCGAAGAAGCAGACTGGTCTGAAGATGAGGGTGAACAAAGCTCAGATATAGATGGTAGCAACCTTGAGTCAGACAGTGATCCGGAGGTGACCATCCCTGTAACGGCTGTGAAACCAGGAGTTTCATGAGCTTTTTAGGAGTTTAAACGCCATTTTACCTTTCTGCTGCTTTTGCACACGACACATAGTTGTTGCTTTAACTTTGAGCCTAGTAGAATGTTTTTGATTCATACAAGAATAATATGTAGTTACACTGATATCAGCCTTGCTTGGCAAGCTTTGTCTGTACATTGAGTGCTGAAACCTTCAAGGATATCTGAACACAGTGGTTGTTGTGAGCACTGATCTTCGCACGTTCCTAGACATAACATACATGCAGCTGCAGCCAAGTTCTGGCTTTAGGCGCGTTTTATATTGCTTTGCATGATAGCATACCAACACACTTGATGGTGCTTCACATGCAGAAGAGCTGGTTGCTGATGATGTGATCCCTTAACACTAGGATCTTGAGGTATGGGGCTGCTCTGCTAAAATCCCAAAGAGACCTTCTTAGATATAATATAATATACTAGCTAGGGAGGGTGAAAATTAGGTTTTGTTAAACCCAATTCATTTTAGCATAATACCATGCTGTCACCGTTTGTGTTCTATGGACTAGTGACTATGCTGATTACTTTGTTTCTTATAATATGTTTGCTTGTATTAGCTAAGATACTGCGTTTGAGAACACTGCATTAGTGAATAAACATTTCAAATATGCACGTGTCCTCTTTTACTCCTTGTTCTGGATTGTAATGATTGTATAACGAAAGAGTGTTCATGTGTTCCACGTTACCTGAGGTGTACGAAGTCCATGTTCTGGTTTGTCTAAGCATTGGGAGTTTATGATGACCATGGCCAGAGCGGCTCCCTCCCACCGGGGGAAAGATGGCGGCCGTGCTGAGCGGCTGAGCAGCAGCGATCCGTGAGCGAGGATATGCAGTGATGAGCGGTTTCTGCCTCAGAGCTGGCGCTTGACGATTTTTGTGATTCTTACGGCAGCAAATGTTTACTTACTGACTGACGCTGCCACCGGCTGTGCTTCGGGTGCTCGCAGCATCTGGGATCTCAGTTTGCCTGGAGTCGGGTAACACGGAAGCAGCCTGCGGAGTTCCCGGAGGCAGTGGGCGGAGTAAACCCGGCGTACTCACGGTAATTCTCATCGCTGGAGGGACGCGCTGCCGATCCTTTAGGACCGACAGGGGCAAAGCGATCTGCTTCAGGGCCAGACAGCGAGGCGGCAGGATGGCCCCAAAGGTTAATGTCGGCGGGAAGACAACTAAGAAGAAGAATGTGGGCGAAATTGTGAGCACCTCTGCAGCGAGTAATGACGGACGGAGTGAGGAGTCGGCTTTAACACCAGTGCGATCTCAACCCCCGGCGAAGGAAACCAGGCCACCAGTGGTCAGGACCCGCCAGACCACCGCTACTACTGCAAGTGTCAGCATAGTGGAGATGCTCGCCCGTGGTGGTAAGGAGAAAGGGGGTAAAGCTCCTGTAACTCTGAATGAAGCAGAGGTTGGAATGTCTGGAGGCAAGATACTGTTGGAGGTTCAAAATGACCTTGGGGGCGATGAAGCCAGCTTTGCAGAACGAGAAGGCAGAGAGGGGCCTGATCTGACTGTTCCCACGGTTCCAAACTCAATAATGGCTACGGTTGGGGGCGCTTCTGACACACTCGCTCAAGTTCCCCCGGTTACTCCTCCAGATGAGAATAACACCCAGGCAGATACTGTCAGTCTTATTCCTGGTTCAGCAAATGTAACAGTTATGGAACGTCTGGAGGGTATGGGAGGCAGCGCTTTTAAAAACCATGATATGACTAAGGTTAATCCCGCTGTAGTCAGTACTATGTCTAATGGTATTATCTCAACTGAGGAGACGGCGGCAGCCAGCAACACTGAAAGTGAGAAAACTCCTAGTGAATGCTTTCACTCTGTGGCCGAAGAAGCAGACTGGTCTGAAGATGAGGGTGAACAAAGCTCAGATATAGATGGTAGCAACCTTGAGTCAGACAGTGATCCGGAGGTGACCATCCCTGTAACGGATGTGAAACCAGGAGTTTCCTTAAAAAAGAATGGGCAGAAGGGGTTGGCTTGGGATCATTCACCTACTAATTTGCTTCAGGGGTAGCCTAATCAAACTCAGGACTTTGAGTCCACCCAACGGTCTATGTTAGAGGCAATCCATCAGGAAATTATCGCGCATCGGCAGGAAACCAGGCAGGATAATCTTAAATCCCAAGCAGCTATGAGGAAAATAAAGAGCGTTGTGAGGAAACTCTCAAAGACCTGTGCGACGGTGGATGATAGAGTGTCGAACCTCGAAGAAAGAGTGGTCTCCACTGAGGCTGAATCTGCTGCCGCTACCAGCAAGGTGGAATCTTATGGGCACAAGCTCAGGACATACAGTGGAAACTGGAGGACCTTGAAAATAGGATTAGGGGAAACAATCTAAGGGTCTTAGGGGTTCCGTAAGGCTTGGAGGGGGAGGATGTGAGAACGTTTATTGTTAAATTATTTGCTAAAGCATTTCCTGAATTGGACAGCTGGTGCTGGGAGTCAGAAATTCAGCGGGCGCATAGAACCCCATTCAAGATAAAGTGAAACCCAAGAGAAGGAGATAAACCCAGAGCAATTTTGATTTTTTTGGGGAACTTCATTTTGCGCCAGGCTATAGCGGAGAAGGCTAGACCGGACGCTAAGAGAACAGTCGAGGGGCTATCATTTTTTGTCAGACACGATTTCCGCCATGTGACGGTAGAAAGGCGTTGGAGGTTGCGCCAATTGATTAAGCCTTTCCAAGATAGGAAAGTTCAAGTCTATCTTATAAACCCAGCCCAGCTCAAAATAATCCACCAGGGGAAAACTTTGTATTTCCCGTCAGAAATTAAGGAATTTTTGGACTCCATATAAATTTCATTTTGGAATTGTTGTTCTCTCAGGGTGGGTTTAGGTGTACGGATGGACAGATATCAGGATATACCAGTAGCTACGTACACATGAAGGGATAAGATGTTATTGGGTATTGGTGGGATGATTTTTAAGGCCTAGGCAATGAATGGAATTGTCAAGTGTTTGCTATTAATTCTTTGGCTGGTTATAGTATATATGAGCTCTGAGGCTAAGGCCATTAAGTAGGTTGTTCTGAGTCCTCGCTGCGACGCTGCTTCCATCACATGCACAGACTCAGTCTGAGCACCCCACAAAAGTGGGCGAGTGGCCGAGGGGCCAGTGCGGGGAGGGGGGTGGTGGGTGCAAGGGGGGAGCGGGAGGGGGGAGAGGTGGGAAGGGGGGGTAAATAAAAAAAAATAAAAAAGAGAGCACATGTCACTAATTCACTCACAAATTCAATTGTAAAAATAAGGGAAAAGAGGTGTTGCAACTATGTATTTAATATGTATTTTTGTCGTTTGAGAAGTTGGCAATGTCTGGTTCAGGAGTATGCCTAAGCTCAAGATTGGCTCCATAAACATTAAGGGGTTGAACGACTGGAAAAAGAGGGGTAGATTTGAGGAATATCTTAAAATGACAGGTATTAATATCCTTGGGATACAAGAGACTCATTTGCCATGGAAGAAAAAGCATTGGCTTAAGTTAAAAGGGTTTGATATTTTGTCATGCTCCTCTCAAACATCTACTATAAGGGGGGTAGCTATTATCGGGAAGGAGGGTTTGGGAGGCATCAAGCGCTGCAAAGCAGATGCCCTTGGCAGGTGAGCTGTGTGCGAAATGAACATGGGATTCACTGTCTGCTCAATCTATGGACCCAATTCGGACGATCCGGAGATCTTCGATTTTATGTAGAAGGAATTGATAGATTGGCCTGTCCCAATAGTAGTTTGCGGAGATTTTAATATATCGGCTGACTTTACTAATGGTACCTCATATACTGGACGCAAACCCCGGGTATATAGAGCCATATCGTTGCTGCTGCAGACAAATGGGTTGAGAGATGTATGGGGTAATGAAGAAGCAGGGGATACTGGGTTTACCTACTTCTCACATCCTTTTAACAAATACTGTAAATTAGACTACTTCTTTGTATCATTTACTGAATTGAATAAGGTTGAAATTTCCAAACTTCCAATGATAATGTCCGATCACAATCCCCTGGTAATAACAATGGATGGTAATCGTCCTATGAAGGGACCCATACCATGGACTTTTGATAGGAAACTATTAACCGACACTGTCTACATAGAATGTATTAAAAACTGGTCAAAGGCCTTCTTCGATGCCAATAGATACAGTGCCTCCCGGGGGGTAGTATGGGACAGTTATAAGGCAGGGTTAAGAGGGGAGACCATTAGTTATTCTAACAGGCAATGGAAAAAGAGCAAGCTGGAAAGGGAGCAATTACTGAATAGATTGAGTGAGGCAGAAGCGCAGCATCGTAGAGATATATGTCAGGGGCTGCAAGGATTGGAAAGTCTAGAAAGGATTAATACAATTAAAGCGGTATTACAGAGTCATTTGGCTAAAAAATCAGCGGCTGAATACCATACACAAAGAACCAGGTTATATGAGACAGGGGAAAAGGCTGGGAGGGTACTAGCGCTGCGGATCAAACAGGTCACGTCGAAAAATGTAATTACAAAAATAGAAGAACAGGGGAGAGCATATGAGGAACCATCTGAGATCTTAGAGGTCTTCAGACGGTATTATAAAGACCTATATCAGGACGAGGCGGTGATAGATGCCCCAAGTAATAATTGGGAAAGCACAGGTTTAAGACTGGGTCAGGAAGAGAGGGAAGCGCTTGAACAGGTTATTACTATGGACGAGGTCATAGGAGAATTACAAAGCTTGGCATCAGGAAAGGCGGCGGGTCCGGATGGGCTACCACTCGAGATTTATAAGTGTTTGCGGGAGGAAATATCACCTCTTCTTCTAGACCTGTTTAACGGGATCATGATATCTGGCAAAATACCGGAGTCATGGATGAGCACCAACATCGTGGTGTTCCACAAGAAAGGCAAACCTAAAGAAAATCCAGGGTCCTATCGGCCTATCTCCCTAGTCAATGCCGACAATAAGCTGTATGCGAAGATCTTGGCTACCCGCTTTGGGAGGATCATCGCAGCTTTTGTATTGCCCTGGCAGCATGGGTTCATCCCAGGGAGAGGCACGACGGATCACATCAGAAGGGCTATTTCCATGTTTGATATCTGTGCTGCCAGTTGGGAGGGGGCCGCGATGGTCCTCCTCGATGCAGAAAAGGCATTTGACCGGGTAAGGTGGTCTTTCTTGTGGAAGATGTTGGAGGAGAGGGGGCTCGGACCAAGGTTCCGACAGGCCATACAGGCAATCTATTCTACTCCTTCAGCTAGGAGCCAATTGATGGGGGGGGGGAGCTCAGGAAAAATTAGTATAACGAGGGGGACTAGACAGGGCTGCACCTGTTCTCCCATTTTATTTGCGCTGTACATCGACCCTTTAATAACTCAAATAATGTCTAACATGGTGATAAAACCTGTAGTTATAACAAATAACAAACAACAAATAGCGCCGCTATGTTTTCTGTCCCCCACAACTCTACACCATACATTATGCTCCCCAATACCTTAGTGTTGTAAATCTCAAGTGCTGGAGCAATTTGGCATGAGACTGTTTTCTATGAATCTTGCTAATGTGGTTACACTGGACAATTTGGTTTAGTTTTACCTTTTCCAAATGGGCATCCCAGTGTACTGATGGGGACACTTGAATACCCAAGTAGTCAAATACATCTACTTGTTCTAGTCTGGTATTGCCAGCACACATCAGTGTACTTTATACTTTCCTTCCCATTTTATTAAAAATCATATACTTAATTTCCCCTCGTTTAAAAACAAACCCCTATCGTTACAAAAATGTATAAAATCATTTAACAATTGCTGGAGACCCTGGGGTGACTTTGAAATTAGAAGGGTGTCATCCGCGAATATTAAGCGGGAACTCTTTTAGTGCCTATTTTTGGGGCGTTGCAGCCATCCCTATCCAGGAAATTAATAACACCATTGATAAAAAGAGTAAAAAGGGTGGGCATACACCACGCTGTACAGGAACGGTATCTGTGACTTTATTTTTGGGGCCCCACCTAATCTGTGCTGAATTAGAAGAGTGGAGTCTAATTAAGATGTCTAAAATGTTTATCGGCAAACCCATCTCTTTTAGTACACCCCATAGCTTTGCACGAGGCGCTAAATCAAAAGCTGTGCATAGATCAACAAATGCCTCATATAATTTCCCACCTTTCACATCCACTTCTTTCCAATAAATACAAATAAAACGGGAAACCTGGTCTAAAGTGCTAACTTTACTGCGGAAACCAGCTTGGAAGTCACTTAGAATTTAGAACTCTGTCATCCATTCTTGGAGCCTCCCTAAGCCCTGTTTGCAAAACAAAATCTGAAGTGAGTCAATGAGGCTTATCGGCCTGTAACTCGAAGGCTTGGTTTTGTCGCCTTTCTTAAAGATAGGCACAATTCCTGCAATCAGCCAAGATGGCGGTATGGGAGCTCCCGCCAAGACCAGATTTGATAGCCTATTAATGTACGTGCCCCACAATGAATTATCTTCTTTGTACAAATCATTTGGAATTTTGTCAGAGCCTGGGTCTCGGGCCGTTGTGCATGATGAAATTGCCAGTTGGGTTTCCTTGAGTGAAAAGACCAGGGGTTCATGTTCCCCGATCAACCCCTCATCTAGAGTCTCATTTATCTTGCCACTTAAATAGCTGTCAATAGCATAAAGGGGCCCAAAGTATGTCATCTATTTTTCAGGCTGTATATTATTTTCAAACATTGGTCTTTCCCCTTTTAGCCAGTGAGTGGCCTCTCTCCAAAAGGTCTTAGAATCTTTATCTACAAGTGTGGTACGTAAAGTTGACCAGAACAAGCCCTCCCACTATTTTTTAGCACTGACAATAACCTGCCTGTACTTGGCTCTACAGAGCACAATCTCAGAGTGGACCTTTCCTTTTACGGCACTAATGAGTCCCCCCTTAGACGTACTACACTCCCGGTTAAACCAGGAACTTTTAGGATTTTGCTGCAGACCAGCAGGATGACAGCCATATCATCTACTATAGGCCGTAGATTGGGGGTAATGAGACAGTAGTCTATTCTGCTAGAATGGTTTGGTCTGTTAAAAGTGTGGTCCCCATTCAGGTCTGACCTTGTTCTTCCATTAGTTGCTCTCAAATCATGCTGCAGCGTGAGGGCAAGCAACTGACCACCTCTCTTTGTACATCTTACCTTCGGCAAATTAAGTGGTGGAATCAACCACTCCCTATCCCAATTCTCAATCAGATCAGGGGCAGTCAAAGTAAGAGGTTTGAACGTACAATTAAAGTCGCCAGCTACTATGGCAGGGGTGTTATTCATGTACTTAGACAATGCATCGTCCAGTGTACGTAGAGTAGTGGTTTCTTCTGTGGCAATGTCCACCCTATTACACACATTAAAACATTTGCTTTTCCAACCACTAGATAAAGTCAGCTCCAACTCCAAAATATCCAGCGAATCTACATGCAGGTGCTTAAATTTGGACCCTATAGCATTCCTCACCCAGACCAGTAAGCCTCCCGAGGGTCTTCCCTGCTTTTTCTTAGTAGCAGTAATATCAAAAGTGGAAAAGCCTCTTCTATGAGGCGCGGACAGACTCCAAGTTTCCTGTAGCAAAATTATGTCAAAGGTATCAATAAATGTGCACCAGTCGGGGTCTGACAATAGTTTAGAGACCCCGGCCACATTCCAGACCAGAATCCTAAATGATGGAAGAACAAACTTTTATAGCATTAAGCACATCACACATTGTTGAAGTGAGCAATAGATTAGTTTCTGGCTCGGAATACTGTAGGAGAGGGGAATAATCTTGTCTACATCTATGCGACAAGGTGGCATCATTCTTTAGTCACTACTGGGGACTATTTGACCCACACGGGCCATTACATGGATCCTCCCAGGATGTTCTCTGCAGGACTGCCCCTTCTTCCAATGGATGCGTGCTCCTAATAGAGGTCGAGGTGTTTGCCGGGGGAAAAGCACGAGAATCAATTGACAAGAGCCCTGAAACTATGGCCTCATCAACAAATCTAACTACAATAGAATCATTTACTGCCCCAGAATATTCAGCCTACCAATATATTTTATATCAGCCTGATGATAGAATAGCAGCGCCGAATTGATCTAAAACAGTGAACCACCTTGTTCTTTAAGGTGTCCGGGTCCTCACGCCTTCCCATGGGTGATTTAGGTACGTCTGTGACGTAGACTGTGTCACAGTTACCTTTAGGGTTCAACTTCCTATACACTCCATTCCTGACTAATCCCGTCCCTAGTGACACCCCGTTCCCCAGCCTGGGGGTATACCCCATGTCTAGATTCACCTTCCCTCTGTTTATGTGCCTGAATCCTTGCACCCCCAGGCTATCTTCCTGTAGAGTAGAACCTGCTGCTCTTGAGTCCCTATTAATGGCAGAAAAATTACCCACAAGATCTTGGAGTTGGCATGAGCTGCTTGAGGGTAGAACTCGGTACGATGATTCAACCAATCCCTCTAAGTGTTGTTGCCTTGGGCCCTTACCATTAACTATGGTTTGAGCTACAGAAATGGGCACTTTGGGGGGGTGGGGGTCATGCAATACTTTATTCCCATAGCTAAGCCTCTGTGACAGAGCCCTAACCTTCCATCTGAGAGCAACCACTTCTTCTCTCAGGGACTCTATGACAGATTTCAGTACAACCATTTTGTTTTCACAAACATTTCTGGGTTCGCTAGGGGTAACCTCTCTCTCAGCCCCAGGGTCGTCACGTATTAGGCAGTCAAACCTATTTTGGCAACCAACCTGGGTGGCATGGGGGAAGGTAGAGGAATCACAAGAGATCTTTTGATCAAACCCCTCAACTGTGGGCAAGCCCTTTTTCTTACGCTTAGAATTTAACTTAAACATACATTGGATTTTTTGGGCTCCCGGAATTTCTAGAGGAGTAGGGGAATCAGGGGCGGATGCAATGGGATCTTTTACAGTGATTCTACTTGCCATTGGACTTGTAGGATTTTCTGCAAGGATAGGAGTGTTTGGTTGACTATCAGCTATCTCATGGCAATGCAATAGGAATTCCTCAATGCGGCCCAATATCTCATGGCAGACAGCTCCTAGGGATTTCTTCTTTTTTTGGTATTTTCTAGACCCTGGGCCCTTTCTTGACCCTTCCTTTTACCCATCTCGCTCTAAACAACAGGCAGGATTATAAATAAGAAAATGTTAATTTGAATTACTCACTAACACACTAAATATAGAGGGGAAAAAGTAGGATAGAGGTTGTGGGACCATAACCCTTTCGCTGCGGCGGCTATTCCGCCGCAGCGCTAAAGGGGCGGGGCGGCCGCGTGGCCGCCGCATGCTGGTGACAGAACTGCTCCGTCACCAGCTACAGTTGAGCTGTGCTGGTGACGGAGCGGTTCCGTCATGACCCGCCCCGCTCATTAAAACTGCCGCGCAGGCGCAAAATCAGCGCCGCGCAGGCGCGGCGGCCGGGCCATGACGGAACAGCTCCGTCATCAGCACAGCTCAACTGTAGCTGATGACGGAGCGGTTCCGTCATCAGCAGGGGAGGGGTTAATAATCAATGCCGTGTAGACCAAGCCTGGGTGCTATCTGGACCACCAGGTAAAACAGTTTTTTCAGTACCTTTAGTCCATTGGAAAAACAGGGAGTCCAAGAGTGCAATAGATACAGCTGTAAGGGGAGAGCAAGATCAGGCAAAGAGCCAAAGACAAGGGGAGTGGCCCTGCCCTGCCTCTTCCTGGCAGTGACGGGCAAAGGTAAACCAGCGCGCATCCCGCGAAGCTGAAGCCGCAAGTGTTATTTAGCGCCTCCGGGCGCACAAGACAGTGACGGCGCCTCCAGGCATGGCGGGCTGCGGGCACTCTGGATGATTGAATCTCCCCCTGGAGTACTCACAGCAGGCAGGGCAAAATGCGTGGGTCCTGCAAGTGTTATTTAGTGCCTCCGGGTGCACAAGACAGTGACGGCACCTCCAGGTGGGGTGGGCTGCGGGGCACTCTGGATGATTGAGTCGCCCTCTGGAGTACTCACAGCAGGCAGGGCAAAATGAGCGGGTCCACATGGGGAGCAGCATGTTAGCTGCTCTCCATGTGGAAAAGCAATTCCGGCTCCAGCAGGAGGCGGGAAGCCAGCAGGGACCATGGGAGGATTGGGGACCCCCCACGGTCTCCAACGAGAGGCCAGGGACAGGGGGCTGGAGTACCCAGGGCCATAAGTGGCCAGGGAGGGGCCATGGAAAGGGCCGGCCCCGGGGAATGGAGTCCCGGGGCCATAAGCGGCCTGAAGATGGGGCAACGCAGCCCCCCTCAAAATTAATAAAAAATAAATAATAAAGGTGCCCCGGGGATGGGGTCCCTGGGGCCAATTAAGGCCTTGGGAGGGGGGCAACGCGGCCCCCTTCCAAATTATTTTTAAATAAAGGGTCAGGCCCTCGGGGATGGGGTCCCCAGGGCCAAAAAAATAGGAAAAGAAGGGGGGCCACACATCCCCCTTCTTAAAAAGAGATAAGAAAAAAAAACGGCATCGCGCTGTGGCCCCGCCTCCTCGCTGCAGCACTATGCCCCTGGCGCGTTTGCAGATGGGGAATGAATACTGGGGGTCCCTGGGGGCCAAGTAGCCCATCAGGAACCTCCAGTATGCGTCAGGAGGCTGCGTTGCAGAGATGTGTTCTGAGGCCACGCCCCTTTTTACACCACTCTGCAACGCAGCTCTGTGGTGCTTAATGAGGTAGCTTGTGAGCTACTTGCACCCCAGGGAGCCTCAGGATTCAAGGGGAGGTAATCCCACAACTTAAAACGTGCCAAGGGGTGCGTTTGCACAGTGGTGAATGGAGGGGCGGGGCCTAAGGTGATGTGAGCAAACACTCCCTGTGGCACATTTTAAGTTCAGGAATTAATTTCTCTTCAATCCTGAGGGTCCCCGGGGGCCAACTAGCCCACCAGGCACCTCCAGTAAACGCCACGGAGCTGTGTTGCAAAAAGGGACGTTGCCTTTGAACACCTCTCTGCAACGCAGCTCTCTGGCGCATACTGGAGTACCTGGTGGGCTAGTTGGCCCCTGGGGACCCTCGGGATTGAGGAGAAATTAAATCTGCAACTTAAAACGCGCCACAGGGTGTGTTTGCAGACATGTCAACCTTAGACCCCACCCCCTTCCTTCACCACTGTGCAAATATTCCTCTAAAATCAGCCAAGCTTAAAAATTCTGATTTACTCACCTTTTATCAGGAGAGAACTCAGTGCTGCATTTTTGAGCCCAGTACTGATCCTGAAAAGTAATTCTAACTGTACTTACCAGTAACTTGAATTTCCTTCCATAGGATATCATTGCCTGCTTTTTGCTGAAACAGTTTCTAAGTGTCGATTTTTGAAACTTACAAGTATTCCTCTAAAATTAGTTGAACAATGAATTCCAATTTACTCACCTGTTATCAGGAGAGAACCCAGTGCTGCATCTTTTAGCCCAGCACTGACCCTGAAAAGTAATTCTAACCATACTTACCAGTAACTTGTATTTCCTTCCATAGGAATCCATTGTCTGGTTTTCACCAGAAAAGTTTCTAAGTGTTCATTTTCACAAACTACAAATATTCCTTCAAAATCGCCTGTATGACTTAAACACATTCTTTCAACTGTTTACAGGAGATGCACCAGTGCTGGATCTAGGATGCACCACTGAGTAAGAAAAAGTAATGATAACACTACTTACCTGCTAAGTGAATTTCCTCCCATAGGATAACATTGGTGATTCTATGTGAAAAAGTTTTTGTCAACTTTTAAAATACAATAATATTTCTTTAAAATCACTACTGTAACCAAAAAGCTTTTTCTCAACTGTTTACAGGAGTTGTCCCATGCCAGAATCTAGGATCCAGTCCTGTGGTTAGAAAAGTTATCCATAAAGTAACTAATTGCATTTAACTAGAAATTCACATTGAGCTCAATGTTGCATTGTGTTTGAAATTGTGTTGCCCATTGCAACAACTGTAACTACTGATTTTAAAAGTCTATTACCTATTTGCAAAGTATTTAAACTAAAGTAATTCATTCTGAGAAAGTATATTTTGTAATGTAATGTATAATGTAATTATAATGTAATTTAAAAAATAAAATATCTAACTCACCCACTCCCGGGGCTTCAAATATGTAAATTCGGGGGTCTGTGATGGACCCCCTAGGGCAACCACACACCAAGGCTTTAAAATGTTGGGAGGGTGCCGTGCGGACCCCTCCTGGAGCCCTTGAGGGCCCTGCGGACCGCCAACCCCTCAGGGCCGGCTCCTGCAGTGTCCCGGGTGCCCATCCCCAGGACACTGCTGTTTGCTATGTCAGGGCGGGAGCCTCATGGCTCCCGTCTGCCATAGCTAACTTGGTTTGCATTTTGAAAGAGAGCAGGTCCTGCTCTATATTTCAAAATGCAAACCAAATTTCCAGTCAGTCAGCAACTTTTATTACGATCACAAGGATCCTGAAAAGTATACAGCATAACAGAGACCAGAGCGTACAGCAATGATAAAATAGACAATATAAAAAGTTACTAAAACCATTGCACAGTTTACACAGTTTAAAAAAGAAAAAAAAACTCCATGGGAAAAAAGTGCAATATGCAATAGCAGTCAATAACAAGTCTGTTTGAACAGAATTAAAGTGCTTAATGTGCTGGGTTACAGAGCCAATAGATACAAGATCTTAAACAATTACAAAAGGGAACAGGACAAGCCATTCCTTGTGGGCAACAGAAAGCTTTAAGAACATAATTTCCTTTGCTTGATCCAGAGCGCATGCCAAAATTTGGAAAGGCCAAACACAGTGGGTTGTCTAGTATCAACGCACAGAGCTTTTAGCACCTCTAAGTAATGACTACGTTCTACTAGAGCACATAACGGAACAATTCATGTTTTCCTCAGTAACCAGTAGAATGGGCAAAAGAAAAGTAAATGGACATTAGATTCCGAACTTCCTCAGCATGTTGGACAGAGATCATCAAAGGTAATACTGCTCGAACCATTTTGAACAAAAAAGTTTGGTAGGAAGTGGTAGGAAGTGTTTTATAACAGAATTGCAAGAACAGCTTCTGTGCAAAAGAATGAACAATTTCATCAATGCTTGGTTCGAAGGATAAAAAGCATTTAAATGTAAAAAAAGTCTTTAGTTAGGCTAGATTCTGAAACTAAAGCATCCTCTACTAAGGTAGTTTCCCAGAACACTTCCTTCATTCTTGCTCTTGAGATTCGGCTCATACTTCCCGGGTTTGACCAAAAAGCATCTATGCCCAGCTTCCCCAGGATTTTCTGTATGGCAATGAACCAGTTGATTTTTGATGCTTTGGGGAATCCCAGTTGATCCAGCAGAGTCTCTCCATATGGTTCAAGCTCATTCACAGTCCATAGTCAAAACCAGAACATTAGCAATCTATAATTCGCCTTGTGTATGAACTCTCTATGTGCCAGATCCATATACAAAGCTTTCATTGGGGAACTTTTAGGTAAATCCACTAATGATCCTAAAAAACGGGTTTCAACAACAAATAGCGGCGCTATGTTTCCTGTCCCCCACAACTCTACACCATACAAGCTCCTCTATGCCTCTAGCAATCCTCATGTTGGACGCCACCAAGGCCTTCGACAGGGTCAATTGGTTGTACCTGTCAGGGGCCTTGGAAAAATTCAGCGTGGGCCGGCCGTTCCGCAGAGCGGTGGAACTCCTATACCACAATCCATCTGCATCGGTCTTGGTTAACGAAGGTCTGTCCGAGCCATTTACCATCACAAGGGGCACACAGCAGGGGTGCCCTTTATCCCCTCTGCTTTTCGATCTTTACATTGATCCTTTTGCTCAAAAAATTTGTGAGGCTAATAACATCAAGCCTTTGAAGTACAGAGATTGGGGAAAAAAAGGTGTCCCTGTATGCAGACAATATTATGATCATGACGTCAGAGATTAGCACCGTATTCCCGGCAGCTATAAATCTAGCATGGGAATTCAGGAAAATCTCAGGGTATGAGGTAAATGCTTCTAAAACCGAAACTATGGAATGGAACAGCAATTTAATAGGTTTCAATGTGCAACTAAGTAGTAACTTGAGATATCCCGGTCTAAGAATTGATATCAATCTGATTGCATCTACCAACTTTGCAATAGTTGCCAAAGATTGCCGGAAGCGAATGGCGTCTTGGAAGCATCTCCCCCTGACAGTTCTGAGTCGTGCAAATTTGGTGAAAATGTCTATTTTACCTAAGTTGACTTTTATTTTCAATACTATACCATTATTTTTTGACACATCACGTGTGGCGAAGATGCAAAGCGACATTTGTTCATTTATTTGGAAAAATAAAAGTATAAGAATAGCTTGGAAGAAAATAAGGCGGCGTAGGGAGAAAGGTGGCTTGACCGGTCTTGATCTTCAGATATATGCGTGGGCCTTTCAGAAGACACACGCTCGAATGTTGTTAAAAATCCCATCAGACCAAGGCATAGGGTTGATGTTTACGGCCTTATTACAGGGCGAAGGAGTTGGGCAGTCGGGTTTTCTTTTTAAGTATGGAGGCCCTAAATTTTTCAAGAAGATCAAATTAAAGGTGCTGCAGGGCCTAGCAAGAACTTGGTACAATCTCAGAGTTGCAACCAAACTAGGATATTATTCAAACAGATCTCCAATATGGGATCTTCCTGCTGCTCCTGGCTGGACAACCGATATACTAGTAATTCCACTAAAAGACGCCGGAATTTCAACATGGGGTGACTTGTTTGTGGAAGGGACCACGCTTTCCTGGGAACATCTAGCGAGCAAGGTGGGCCCAAACTTCTCTAGATTGAAGTATCTGCAAATCTCAAGTTGGGCCCAAGCGCAGTCAGCTAGACCCCCTTGTCGTCATAACACGCCCTTAGGAGGAGGCAGTCAACTGGAATCCTTCTTGCTTGACAAACCAATAGTACCTAAGGAAGTTTCCCTATGGTATAATTGAATCTTGGAAGAGATCGATGGGGAATTCCATCTCCCAGAAATACTGTGGGGTTCCTTGATGCCATCCCTGAACTTGAACGATCTATGGTTAATGTCTTGTAAAGTCTTGTGGGACCTAGTTAAACTAGCCTGGCTCCATAGGAACCACCTTTTCACCCTCCAAAAGGCTTACTATTCCCCTCAGAGGTTGTCTAAATTTTAAACAGCGGGCTTGGTGGCATGTGCTCGATGTGGTCTAGTGGCAGCCTCTGATGCACACATGTTTTATGACTGCCCCCACCTGAGGTCTTTTTGGGATCTAATTAGCAACAAACTTACATCTTCCACCGGTTTACAGTCATTATCGATCTTCGGCTAGTAATCTTCGGAGTTGTAGACCAGAAGCGAAGTCCTGCCAAAAACCTCTTGTTTTATTCCATCTTGGTGGCCCGCAGAGAAATCTGTAAGCGGTGGAAAGAGGCATCTCCTCCCTCTTTATATGACTGGTCCACTTCAATGTTACAAATATCAAAATTAGATCTCGCCAGTGCGGGGAAACCAGAAAAAGAGCTTTTTGGCACTTACTCAATTGGTCTCACTAGTTGTGTGGGTTTTTTTTGGTGGTTTTTGTTTGTTTGTTTTTTCCCCCACGTCCGATGATTACGAAGCCATGATTATACTTTCTCTGCTAAACAATCTCGCCTTCCTCATTTGGCGTATAGGTTGATATAAGCAATAATGAAAACTGGTTTATGGTTAGTATCTGTCTAACAAGCAACTGGGGGTAAGATCGGCAGGGTGATCGACATAGCTTCAGGGTCTTGGCAATCCCACGAACCGGCTGCACCCATACCAGTTTTCGACTGAGTCAGCATGTCAGCACCACTATTTGTCTTTCTTCCCTGTTCAGAAGCTCGGCAGATTACAACCATGGTGGAGATGAGGAGAAAAATAAATAAATAAATAAATAAAATAAACTCTACACCATACATTATGCTCCCCAATACCTTAGTGTTCTAAATCTCAAGTGCTGGAGCAATTTGGCGTGAGACTGTTTTCTATGAATCTTGCTAATGTGGTTACACTTAACAATTTGGTTTAGTTTTACCTTTTCCATATGAGCAACCCAGTGTACTGATGGGGACACTTGAATACCCAAGTAGTCAAATACATCTACTTTTTCTAGTTTGGTATTGCCAGCACACATCAGTGTACTTGATACTTTCCTTCCCATTTTATAAAAATCATATACTTCCTTTTCCCCTCATTTAAAAACAAGCCCCTATCATTACAAAAATGTATAAAATCATTTAACAATTGCTGGAGACCCTGGGGTGACTTTGAAATTAGAAGGGTGTCATCCGTGAATAATAAGGCAGAACTCTTTTAGTGCCTATTTTTGGGGCGTCGCAGCCATCCCTGTCCAGGAAATTAATAACACCAATGATAAAAAGAGTAAAAAGGGTGGGCGCAAGCACACAGCCCTGTCATACACCACGCTGTACAGGAACGGTATCTGTAACTTCATTTTTGGGACCCCACCTAACCTGTGCTGAATTAGAAGAGTGGAGTCTAATTAAGATGTCTAAAATGTTTATCGGCAAGCCCGTCTCTTTTAGTACACCCCACAGCTTTGCACGAGGCACTAAATCAAAAGCTGTGCACAGATCAACAATTGCCACATATAATTTCCCACCTTTGACATCCACTTTTTTCCAATAAATACAAATAAAATGGGAAACCTGGTCTAAAGTGCTAACTTTACTGCGGAAACCAGCTTGGAAGTCACTTAGAATTTGGAACTCTGTCGTCCATTCTTGGAGCCTCCCTAAGAGCTGTTTGCAAAAAAAATTCTGAATTGAGTCAATGAGGCTTATCGGCCTGTAACTCGAAGGATTGGTTTTGTCACCTTTCTTAAAGATAGGCACAATTCCTGCAATCAGCCAAGATGGTGGTACGGGAGCTCCCACCAAGACCAGATTAGATCGCCTATTAATGTACGTGCCCCACAATGAATTATCTTCTTTGTACAAATCATTTGGAATTTTGTCAGAGCCTGGGTCACGGGCCGTTGTGCATGATGAAATTGCCAGTTGGGTTTCCTTGAGTGAAAAGACCAGGGGTTCATGTTCCCCGATCAACCCCTCATCTACAGTCTCATTTATCTTGCCACTTAAATAGCTGTCAATAGCATAAAGGGGCCCAAAGTATGTCATCTATTCTTCAGGCTGTATATTATATTCGAACATTGGTCTGTCCCCTTTTAGCCAGTGAGTGACCTCTCTCCAAAAGGTCTTAGAATCTTTATCTACAAGTGTGGTACGTAAAGTTGACCAGAACAAGCCCTCCCACTATTTTTTAGCACTGGCAATAACCTGCCTGTACTTGGCTCTACAGAGCACAATCTCAGATTGGACCTTTCCCTTTACGGCACTAATGAGTCCCCCCTTAGACGTACTACACTCCCGGTTAAACCAGGTACTTTTAGGATTTTGCTGCAGACCAGCAGAATGACAGCCATATCATCTACTATAGGCCGTAGATTGGGGGTAATGAGACAGTAGTCTATTCTGCTAGAATGGTTTGGTCTGTTAAAAGTGTGGTCCCCATTCGGGTCTGACCTTGTTCTTCCATTAGATGCTCTCAAATCATGCTGCAGCGTGAGGGCAAGCAACTGACCACCTCTCTTCGTCCATCTTACCTTCGGCAAATTAAGTGGTGGAATCAACCACTCACTATCCCAATTCTCAATCAGATAGGGGCAGTCAAAGTAAGAGGTTCGAACGCACAATTAAAGTCGCCAGCTACTATGTCGGGGGTGTTATTCATGTACTTAGACAATGCATCGTCCAGTGTACGTAGAGTAGTGGTTTCTTCTGTGGCAATGTCCACCCTATTACACACATTAAAACATTTGCTTTTCCAACCACTAGATAAATTCAGCTCCAACTCCAAAATATCCAGCGAATCTACATGCAGGTGCTGCAATAGCAAGAAACGATCTCTGCTCATGTATGGTGCGAAGATGGGGGTTAACCAAACCATGCAAGTAGACCAGTAGGAGAGCAAGGTTGGTTTATGCACCAACCCCATTTTAAGCATGAGGCCCAAAAACATCTTCAACTCCCCTAGAGAAGTGGGAGTCCACTTGCCCGCCCTAGACTGAGGCCCAAGAGTGCCTCCTTGCTCCCTCAGAAATAGTTCAGCGCGCAAATTTGTTTGCTGCACAATTTCATCAAGAAAGTCAACACCAAAATAGAGATGGAAGTAGTCAATTGGCAAAAAACTTGCAGTATCTACTTTACATCCAGCGTCACCAGTGAAATGCGGAATTTGGAACTTAACTAAAATGGGAGGCTGCCAAGATAGCACTCCGTCTGTGCTTGCGGCCGCACGTACCTGCACTCTGGGTTGCTCTACCCTGTTATGTGTGTCCTGCTGCACAGACTGTGCTGGCAAAGGGACAGCAGGTCTGACATCATCTCCTTCAGAATCGCTGGACGATGAGTCATCAGATGGAACTGCGCCGACTGAAAAGTCACTCCCAGATTCGGCTACATTGTCCTCGCCCTCAGATGCAGTCTCAGTATCTGCTGTCTCAGTCTCTGGTCATGCCTCAGAGCTGGACTCCAGAACCAGATTTAGGGCCTGGGCAGCATTCATCCAACGATGTGCCATCTCTGCTGGTGCCTAAACTGTTGTTTTCAAACACTATCCTACGTAGAAGGCAGATAGGTTGTTGGTGTTAAACTGTTGGTGGGTGTGTGCGTGAGTGAAGTGTTCAAGTCAATGTTGACGAAGTCACCTTACCTTTGCTAAAACCTGTACGCTCTCCAAAAATACTAAAAAAGAGAGAGAAAAGACACAGTATTACTTTACCTTGCCACATACCAATCATCACAGCATTTTAGCGCATGTGGGAGCCAGTGCGACCATCATTTTGGCGCCCAGATGCCTACAGATGAACGTGTGCTCTGCAATTGCACACTATGACCTCCTTTGATGCGCCCACTACCATCCTTGTAAATGTGCCCCTCATTTCTCCATAGCCCCTCTCTGACATCTGTTACAAAGTGTTTCTACTGCGTGGCTTTACAAATCCACTTTACTGCCTTTCAGGTAACTCATAATTTTAGCACTGAGAAATATCTCTATATAAAAATGTCTATAAAAAAAATATATATATATATATATGTCACATCAGCTTCTTCTCCTACGCGTCCCGTAGATAAAGACACGGCACAGCAACAGTTGGTTTTCTCCACTATTTTATTTACACGCCATGTGCAAAGAAAAGTGCATCAAATGGACGGTCTACGCGTTTTGGCTTCCTGCCTTCAACTGGACCATTAATATATATATATATATATGTCCGCAGCTATCCTTCTCAGTTGAAAAAGATGAAGGGACACGGCAGGGCTTCCAGGGAATCTTTAATAATTATTGGCATGACGCGTTTCGGCGGTAGCCTCATCAGATGCCTCCGTTGTTGCAGTCTCACAGTGTCCTTATATTCGTTATGCCCCTCCCTCTGAAGTAGCGTGGGGTTCACCTGCACCACATCTCGTTACGGAGCACTCGGCCTGTTCATGGTAAGGACTGCAGATCCCATCATGCAGTTTGTTCTCGGCATGGACGAATGCTCCCACACAGCTAGGTTTTGTCTTTCTCAAAGTGAGTGTCTGTGTGTGGAGAGTGGTCGGCTTGAGTCTGTAATGTTGTGTCCGGTGATTCCTGGGCCCTGCACTTCCAACCTCGCAGTCCCTCTGTTGCTCTACCCTGTTACGGGTGTCCTGCTGCACAGACTGTGCTGGCAAAGGGACACCAGGTCTGACATCATCTCCTTCAGAATAGCTGGACGATGAGTCATCGGATGGAACTGCGCCGACTGAAAAGTCACTCCCAGATTCGGCTCCATTGTCCTCGCCCTCAGACGCTGTCTGAGTATCTGCTGTCTCAGTCTCTGGTCATGCCTCAGAGCTGGACTCCAGAACCAGATTTAGGGCCTGGGCAGCATTTATCCAACGATATGCCATCTCTGCTAGTGCCTAAACTGTCCTTTTCAAACACTATCCTACGGTAAAGGCAGATAGGTTGTTGGTGTTAAACTGTAGGTGGGTGTGTGCGTGAGTGAAGTGTTCAAGTCAATAATGACGAAGTCACCTTACCTTTGCAAAACCCGTACGCTCTCCAAAAAGACTAAAAAAGAGAGAGAAAAGACACAGTATTACTTTACCTTGCCACATACCCATCATTACAGCATTTTAGCGCATGTGGGAGCCAGTGCGACCATCATTTTGGCGCCAAGATGCCTACAGATGACAATGTGCTCTACAATTGCACACTATGACCTCCTTTGATGCGTCCACTACCATCCTTGTAAATGTGCCCCTCATTTCTCCATAGCCCATCTCTGACATCTGTTACGAAGTGTTTCTACTGCGTGGCTTTACAAATCCACCTAGCTGTCTCCATAATACAGATATGTTCAATTCAGCATACCCTTTATGGCGTCAAAACTGCCACTACAATTCAGATATCTCTATCTAGCAGATTTTTTTTTGTACTGTGCCGCAGTACCACACTTTACTGCCTTTCAGGTAACTCATAATTTCAGCACTGAGAAATATATAAAAATGTCTATAAAAAAATAAATATATATATATATATATATATATTCACTGAAAAAACCATGGGTTATAGACCATATATAGTTAGGAATTAGCATTTACAAAACCTTATTTTACTCACACAAAACCATTGAAATTTCATATATAGTTAGTTACACTAACTATATATCACGCACCCGCAATCCACTGCTGATGATGTCACATATTACATCATTCATGACATGGTCAGTGACATCACTGATGACATCCCTGATGACATCATCCAGTGACTGTATGTTTCTGTAAAGTTAAAATATGTCTTACATATTGAAGAATGAGTGGATGTATAAGTGTCTGGATGAAGGATTTAGTAGGTGCATGACTGACTGTATGAGAGAGTGATTAAATGTGTCTCACTGAGAGCATGGGTTAGTGACTAAACTGTCTTAATTTGTGCATCATTATATCTGTTGTTCTGTAAACTGCTGCATGTGTTGATCAGTAGCTATATGATTAACTATATGGGTTATTGATTGGTTGCCCAAGTATTTGTATGGGAGCGTGAGTGTGTGTGTGGGTGGCTGGGAGGTGTGTGACTCTGTGCATAGATGTGTGAACAGTTGATTCACTAGATGTATGGGTTCAAAACTGCATGTGAAAACAGCTGTATGGGTGGTTGACTGTGTGCATGAGTGTATTGGTGAGTGAATGGATATCTCAGTGCTACATGTCAAAGTAAGTACATATGTAAAACACAGTACATGTGAGAGTTGACATATATAAATTACTGTGTATAAGAGCCAGTGAATGTGTGAGTGGCTGCATGGATCATTGAAAGCTTGTATCAGTGATTGTATAAGAGAGTAAATATGTCTTAGAATATGTTTGAATAAGTAAGGTCTGTATAACTGTATAGTTGAGGAAATGGAGATGTGATTGATTCTTTGCATGACTGACTAGGTGTATGAGTAACTCCATGGATGAGTAATAATCTGTGAGTGTCTGTTTACACTGAGTGTATCTAAGGTTATATTAGAGTCTGAAGAGGTTCATCGTATTATCACATGAATGATGTCATCAGTGATGTTGTCAGTGATGTAATTTGAGTTGTCATCAGTGATGTCATTTGAGATGTCATCAGTGATGTCACTGACCATGTCATGAATGATGTAATATGTGACATCATCAGCAGTGGATTGCGGGTGCGCGATATATAGTTAGTGCAAATAACTATATATGAAATTTCAATGGTTTTGTGTGAGTAAAATAAGGTTTTGTAAATGCTAATTCCTAACTATATATGGTCTATAACCCATGGTTTTTTCAGTGAATTTTCAAGGTTTTGTAAATGCTAATTCTTAACTATATATGGTCTATAACCTATGGTTTTTTCAGTGAATTTCAATGGTTTTTAAGAGCAAATATCAAAAGCTTTAAAATGTCAAGTATGTGGTAGGTAAAAACATTTTCGTGTTTATGCACGCTGATGTGCTTTGAACGCTGCCCCCCCCCCCTCCTCTTTTCTTTTAGGAGTATTCTCTCTTTGCAGATAGTGAAGGGTAGGTAACGCAGGCCTTTGCCCCCGTTGTAATCCGTCGTGCCTGCTTCCCTCTCCATTTGATTGATTGTTATCCTAGCATTTATTGTTTTGGAATTGGTTCTCTTTGGTTCATTCTCTATTTACAAACAAGCACAGAGTCGCAATACTCTGTTTAGTCTTTGCAGATAGTGAAAAATCGTTAAAAAAACAAAAGGAATCAAGCAAAATCAGTAGGCCACTAATGGGATCTCTTTTTGACCTCGCTAAAATAGAAACATTATGAACAACCCCTCATGAGAAATACGAAACTAGTGAGAGGAACTGAGCTCGACGCCATGATGGCTGCATGACAGCTCGGCTCCGCCGCCCACCCCGCCCAAAACAACGACAAACCCTATGCAAATATTATAAATATATACAACACACCAGCAAAGTAACAGGGTAAAACGTTTTATTAAATAACTATTTACATGGCAGCCTGCTGCAACATTGATCCAAACTCTCCTTTGTATTTGGGGCTCAAAATCAACAAGTAACAGGGTGAAACGTTTTATTAAATAACTATTTACATGGCAGCCTGCTGCAACATCGATCCGAGGGGCGGTGTGATGGCGCGGACTCGGAGGGGACGCTTGGCTCCTGCCCCCTCCCCAAGTCTTGTTGCCCTGGTGTGTCCTAGGATCGCCCCCGACATAGGCGGCCGGCTCCCGGGGTCAGGCGGAACTTTTTGCCTTTTAGTGACTCTTTTATTCTGGACCTTGTCCCACAATCCGTTTGACCTGAAGACACGTCCTGCGGTGCCCTGGTCCGACCATCACATATACCTGCGCCAGGAGACGGCGTGGGGTGCACTAGAAGGGAGAGGCGGCGCAAACGGGCCTCCCCCGCCTCCCCAGGTGGAGGCTCCTCAGCTGCGGTGGGGCGCCCCTTGGCATCCAACTGAGTTACGCCCGCTCTTGCGACACAGTGCCTCGCTCGGCCAGCTGAATTGCACCTGCTCTTGCTATTACAGAGCCTCACCCGCCATCCAGCTGAGTTGCGCCCACTCTTGCGGTGCAGCGATAGGCGGCTGCCACAGGACTCTCAAAATGGCGGCTGGCTCTTCGGTTTGGGCCTGGTCCACTAAAATGGCCCTGAGACACATTTGAACTCGGACGCTTCACTGCTAGGGCATGGGCCCCATTCCCGAAAGCGTCCCCTCAGCCTTGAAGATTCTACAAAAGTCATCGGGGCCCCCGACTCCCGCAGACTTCCGGTGGGGAGCGACTGCCATGAATGCTCGCGGAATGGCCACGACGTAGCCACGGGGTGCTCTCATGCTGACGCCAGCTTCGGTCTGAAACATCCAGAAACACTGTAGACTACCAATTCGATCAGTTCCGGTGGAGCCCCAACGTGACCCGGTAGAGAAGAACTTGCCCTCCCCTCTTTGACTGATGGTTCTTGTTGCCTGTCCCTTCTGTTGTCATTTAACAGAACTTTTTGGACTGCTGAAAGGGGTTGTGTTCCGACCGCGTGTTGGTGGAGACATTTTGACTATATTCTGGACCTGCGTTGTCGCGTAATGCGTCATATGACGCGCCGCGTTAGCGCACCCGGAAGTGCTCCAGTGCGCGAGGCGCAGCTTCCCGGAAGGGAACCAGGGCGCGGCGCGCAGCGCGTAACGTATGCATAACAGGTCATGTGACTTGTTAATTAAACTTTTCATTGGTTCATTTTACTTTTGTTTTTCTAATGATGGAAGGCTTGGTCATATGACCTAAAAATAACACTTTTCATTGCTTTCGAAAAAAAAATTTTCCCAAATGATGAAAGCCCCACCTTTTTTTTTCTCACTCTGACTTGTAAAGCAAAGGACCCAGATGCATTTACAGTTTTTCACTAACAATGTTCCAGGCTAATGTATTTTCCTGGGAAATTTACAACTGTCCTGCAAGTTAAATAATCCTATTTCAAAAAAAATGGGCGTCTCTTCGTCCAATGAGGGAGCTGTTGAACAAAAGAGGCTCGACCTGCTGTCTTAGTCGCTGATAGGCATGGATATCGGATTCTTATCGATCACTTTATGTTGCAGGAGTGGAAAACACAACAGCCCTTGACCATTTATCTTTACTGCGTTCCTGCGTTTTATACCTTTTAACCGTCATGTAATCGGGCTGCTTTATTTCACTTGCCTTTTACTGATTCGAAAACAGTGGCTATTATTCAAAACTTTACCAATCTAGGTACTACTACCATGTTTTGTTTTAAAAACCTTTATTGTGAAAATGTCAGTATACAAATACGGGCCTATACCACGTGGGCCGGCCACGGAGCAAACTGGAATCGTATGTAGAAGAACGTAACGGGCGGGCCATTAGGTTGCAAGAACTAAGGTGTCTAACAGTTGCGGAATCGGTGGACGTACATTTTATAATTAAAGTACGACAGGGCCAGTTACAATAAAATTATCTAGATATACATTTGCGGGCAAGTACCATGGGTGACGTTAATTCGAACTTTCAATAGTACAGTAATCAATAACACATCAGAACTTAATATCAATAGGGATGTCCAAATGTTCAATCAGTACTCGTCCCCGCCCGCCATGTGCTTCAAAACTGCATACGTATCTCGTGATATCAAGGTTGGGCAACCAGTACACAACAAGGAGTTACGAGTCCCATTTATACCGGCGCCATTTTGGGCGAGGCCGGGCAGGTCCAGGATATAGTCAAAATGTCTCCACCAACCAGCGGTCGGACCAGAACCCCTTTCGGCAGTCCAAAAAGGTTCCGTTAAATTACAACAGAAGAAATAGGCAATAAGAACAATCAGTCAAAAGAGGGGACGCTTTCGGGAATGGGGCCCATGCCCTAGCAGGCAAGCGTCCGAGTTCCAAGGTGTCCCAGGGCCATTTTAGTGGACCAGGCCCAAATCCAAAGAGCCGGCCGCCATTTTGAGAGTCCTGTTGCAGCCGCCTATCGCTGCACCGCAAGAGTGGGCGCAATTCAGCTGGATGGTGAGCGAGACGCTGTAGCCGCAAGAGCGGGCGCAACTCAGCTGGATGGCGGGTGAGGCACTGTGCCGCAAGAGCGGGCGGAACTCAGCTGGACGGCGAGTGAAATGCTAAGAGGCGCCCCACTGCAGATGAGGTGCCTCCACCTGGAGAGGCGGGAGAGGCCCATTTGCGCCACCTCCCCCTCCCCCCCGGGCACCCCACGCCGTCTTTCGGTGCAGCATTGTAGGATGGCCACACCAGTGCGGCAACTTGCTGGACACCACCTCGGTGCCATCCGGATCTCGGCGCGTTGTGCTGCCTTCGGCCTACTGTAGCAGCAAGTGCGGGCGCAACTCAGCTGGACGGCGAGGGAAACGCTAAGAGGCGCCCCACTGCAGATGAGGTGCCTCCACCTGGGGAGGCGGGAGAGGCCCGTTTTCCGCCACCTCGCCCCCCCCCCCGGCACCCCACGCCATCTTTCAGCGCAGCATTGTAGGATGGCCACACCAGTGCGGCAACTTGCTGGACACCACCTCGGTGCCATCCGGATCTCGGCGCGTTGTGCTGCCTTCGGCCTACTGTAGCAGCAAGTGCGGGCGCAACTCAGCTGGATGGCGAGTGAAACGGTAAGGGCCGCCCCACTGCAGATGAGGTGCCTCCACCTGGGGAGGCGGGAGAGGCCCGTTCGCGCCGCCTCCCCACCCCGGGCACCCCACGCCGTCTTTCGGCGCAGCATTGTAGGATGGCCACACCAGTGCGGCAACTTGCTGGACAACACCTCGGTGCCATCCGGATCTCGGCGCGCTGTGGTGCCTTCGGCCTATTCGCACATCGGTCCGCTACTGACGCCGCCTCACAGGCCAACGGATTTTGTAGGCTTTTTATAGCCCAAAGCCGCATAACAGGTCATGTGACTTGTTTATAAAACTTTTCATTGGTTCATTTTACTTTTGGTTTCCTAATGATGGAAGGCTTGATCATATGACCTAAAAATAACACTTTTCATTGGATTGAAACATTTTTTTTTCCCAAATGATGAAAGCCCCACCTTTTTTTTTCTCACTCGGCAGTCCAAAAAGGTTCCGTTAGATGACAACAGAGGGGACAGGCAACAAGAACCATCAGTCAAAAGAGGGGAGGGCAAGTTCTTCCCTACCGGGTCACGTTGGGGCTCCACCGGAAGTCATCGAATTGGTAGTCTACAGTGTTTCTGGATGTTTGAGACTGAAGCTGGCGTCAGCATGAGAGCACCACCATCTCGTAGCTCCGTCGAGGCCATTCCGCAAGCAATCATGGCAGTCGCTCCCCACCGGAAGCCTGCGGGAGTCGGGGGCCCGATGACTTTTATAGAATCTTCAAGGCTGAGGGGACGCTTTCGGGAATGGGGCCCAAGCTCTAGCAGGCAAATGCCTGAGTTCAAATGTGTCCCAGGGCCATTTTAGTGGACCAGGCCCAAATCCGAAGAGCCTGCCACCATTTTAAGAGTCCTGTGGCAGCCGCCTATCGCTGCACCGCAAGAGTGGGCGCAATTCAACTGGATGGTGGGCGAGACGCTGTAGCCGCAAGAGCGGGCGCAACTCAGCTGAATGGCGGATGAGGCACAGTGCCGCAAAAGTGGGCGGTAAACAGCGGAATGGCGACTGAAACGCTAAAGGGCGCCCCACTGCAGCAGAGGAGCCTCCCCTGGGGAGGCAGGGGAGGCCCGTTCGCGCCGCCTCCCCCCCACCCCCCGGGGCGCCCCACGCCGTTTTTCGGCGCAGCATTGTAGGATGGCCAGACCAGTGCTGCAACTTACTGGACACCTCCTGGGTGCCGTCCGGATCTCGGCGCGTTGTGCTGCCTTCGCCCTATTCGCACAACGGACCGCTACTGACGCCACCTCACAGGCCGACGGATTTTGCCGACTAAAAGACAGACCAAAGCAGCCCATTGTTGCTTTGAGATGGATGTTGCAGCAGGCTGCCATGTAAATAGTTGTTTAAAAATTTTTTTTTAACGTGTTTACTTTGTTGGAGCGTTGTATATATTTATAAGTTATTAAAGTGTTATAATCCTACTACTTTGTTGGAGTGCTATATATTTTTAATGTGACACATAATTGTGAAAACTTTGATGTACAAAAAGGCATCCCTGGAATCTTCCGCTTCAGGCTCGGTCCCACACACCCTTACAGTGAGAATCCCCTCCCCAATCACAATACAGGATCGTTATCAGATAGTAGGAACGCGTGTGGTGTGACGGATCTCATGGGGTGGGGGCCTTGATCTACTGTAACTCCTTTGAAGAGGGGTGATTCTTTACAGTTGGGGCCATAAACTACATCCGCAGGGCTAGGTGATAGCCTGGGACCGGCCTGGACAATCAGACACAGAGGAAGAGGAGTGTCAGAGGGTGCGGTAGTGAATAGGGTGAAAGGGAGGTGTCGGGCGAGCACAGGGTGTGATTCTCAGGGAAGAGCAGCGCAGATGGGGAGAGATTTATGGCCCATGCATTAGAGAGAGAGCGGGGGTGACCAGTGCGTGGGGGAGATGCTTGCGAGGGTGGGGAGCCATGCTGAGGATCGGCGGCGTGCAGAGAGTGGGTCTGGTCAAGGCATCTAAAATGGCTGCCGTGCACGACAAAAGTGTGGCATTGGAAAAAAGGCAAGATGGCGCAGACAATGTTTATCAATACGGATTAATTTATAACAATTATTTTTAACAATATATTTACTCGCAGTGACAAAATGGCGGTCAACACTTCCTGATTTCCTTCGAATCGAACGTTAACAGACGTCACGCAGCAAAAAAAAAAAAACGCTCACGCGCAGCCGCTGGAAGATATGTATCAACATATATGAGCATCCTCAGCCACCCTCAGAAAACATAGGGGGTCAGGATACGTCTCCCGTACCCCCTTATACCCATTTCTCACATTGTTTTTCCTCCATCTTGTAATTTAATTAAAACGAAACACAAAATGGCGAATTCCCGTTTCGCGACCCGGTTCGCGACCCGGTTCGCGAACCGGGAAGCGCTTCTACCGCGAAAAATCAAATTTTTTTTATTTGCCCCACGGGACCCTTTAATAACCCCAACATCATTCCTAGGGGGTCAAGAGGGGTCTACCTTGCCCCCTTTCATTAAATTCCCCCTTCGTTTTTCTCCTCCTCTTGTCTCTCGATCCTACCGAGAGACAAGATGGCGGCCGTTCCGGACTGTTTAGAATGTTGACAGACACCGGAGAGCCAATCAGCTTCGCTTCGCAAAGTTCCGTTACGCGAAAAGTACGCGAACCGGGGCGCTAACCGGGACGCTGTCACAGATATATCTGTTTTTTAAAACATTAATTTCTCAAAATCCACTGGAGCACATGTATTGAGACCTAGCAAAGGCACATCGGGCTAACAGTCCCTACAATTTTGCCAAGTTTCGTGCAAATCCATTCAGCCGTTCAAGCTAAAAGTGAGGCCAAACGCCCTATGGAAAAATGAATGGAAAAACGCGTTTTGGGATCCCCCTTTTTTCTCCGTCCCCCCTTGACGAAACCCCCCCCCCCCCCAATTTTCAGGGGCTGCTCAGAAACAAAATGTGCCATTTTCCTGAAAATTTCAGCCGATTCCATCCCCAAACGCCAAAGGTATTAGACATAGAATTTTCAAAAGTCCCATAGAGAAAAAATCCTAACTATATATACCTACTGGCGACCGCCAGTAGGTAATATATATATATATATATATATATATATGTTATGTAAAAGCTTTTGTAAAGCGCAACTAACACCAGATAGTTTCTTGGCGCTGTGAGCAGGGGGGAGCATATAGCAGCAAATCAGGGGGGACTCAGTTGTGTGCTTTGCGAAACAGATAGGTTTCAAGAAGAGACCTAAAATGGGTGTAAGAAACCGTAAGCCTAAGTTCCGGGGGGAGTGCGTTCCAGAAGGAAGGGGCAAGGAAAGAAAATCTGAGCCCTCCGTGTTTCTTACGTTTAAAGACAGGAGTCTTGAGTAGGGCTAAGTGGGAGGAGCGAAGATTGCGGGGGGCACGTAATGGTGAAGCAATGAGGAAATGAATAATGGGCCAAGGCCAGCTAGGGCTTTAAAGATGGTACAGCCTAGTTTAAAGTAGCAACGTTCCGCTACAGGGAGCCAATGAAGGGTCTTCAACAGGGGGCGCACATGCTGGTGCCTGGGCTGGTGGAAAATTAGCCGTGCCGCCTGATTTTGGACCAACTGTAGTCGGTTCAGTTGATAGACAGCAATACCAACATAGAGGGAATTGGCGCAGTTTATTCTAGAAATGACCAAAGCCAATAAAGTCAGGGTGAGGGCATTGGTGGTAAGGAAACGAGCAATTTTGCGGATTTTACGTAAATGAAAAAAACTTGAAGAAACTACAGCATTAATCTGGGGCTTCATCGAGAGATCAATACTGATGATCACCTCAAGACTTTTAGCTGAAGTAGTAGGGAGAGGGGGAGAACCCAAACTTGAGGGCCAAAAATTAGATCTCCACGGGTTAGTTGCACCCCCGATAAGAACCAACTCGGTCTTATCGGGGTTAAGTTTGAAGTGATTTGCCTCCATCCAGTCACTGATGTGGCATAGGGTAAAGACCGGATAAGGGGTAAGATACAAATTAAAAAGAAGAGGGGAGAGGGAAGAGCCCTGTGGGACACCACATGTCATCCCAACTTTCTCAGCAGAGAACTGGCAGAGACGGACAGCCTGGTGACGGTTGCTCAAAAAGGAGCAAACCCAGTTACGGGCAGGTCCCTGGATGCTGGCCTCTCTGACACGGCCGACCAAGATGTCTTGGTCGACCGTGTCAAAGGCGGCCAACAAGTCCAGGAGCACCAAGACCTGGCTGATGTTGAGGTCTGCTCCCATCCGCAGCTCCTCCATCACTGAGAGAATGACCGACTCAGTTGAGTGGGCGGGTCTGAAGCCGGCCTGTTGGGCGTCGAGGAACTGCGAATGCTCGATAAAAGAGCTCAGGGAGTTGGTGACGTGGGACTCAAGGACTTTACTAAGATAGGGAAGTAGGGAAATGGGGCAAAAATTACTCATAACTGACGAATCAGCGTTGGGCTTTTTAAGAATAGGCACCACTTCAGCGACTTTAAAAGCTGGGAACTAGACCCATTTTAAGTGAATTGTTGAGAAGTCTCAATGGGGGGAGGGGCAGGCGGCAAAAGCCTCACGCAGAACGTGGGGGGGCAACAGTCAGTAGGGGAGCCAGAAGCAACCTTGTTCAACAGAGCCAGAAACTCATCCTCTGAGATCGGGGGTATCCGGGTGATTAGGTGAGAGTTAAGAATAACCAGAGTAGCAGCAGGAGCAATAGGGTCAGGGATGGCCGAAGAACAAATACTGTTTTTAATTTTTGTGATTTTATCAATGAAAAACTGATTGAGGGGGTCACAGAGCTCCTGAGAGGAGAGGGGTTTAATAGTAACCCTATCTGGGTGTGACAGTTCCTCAACAATAGAGAAGATGTCTTTGGCTTTAGAGGCTGAGTCTACAATCTTCTTGAAAAAATAAAAGGTTTTAGCTTGCAGAATGGCTAGCTTATACTCTTTTAGCTGAGTTGTAAATACCAGCTTTTTATCAGAGGCATAATCTCGTCACCAGCAACGCTCAGCCTGCCTAAGTCCAAGCTTCATGCCTTTAAGTTCCTCAGAGAACCATCTTTGTGCGTCGTGAGAGCGTTTTGGTCTGACCTGTTTAAGAGGAGCTACGGTATCACACGCTGCTTCGAGCCAATGATTGAGGTCTAAGGCTTGAGTGTCTAAGGAGTCACAGTCAGGAGGAGGAGAGGCTCTGAGCAAAGATACAAATTTGTTAAGGTCAGCTCTATTCCAGTTCCTGGCTAGGAGATTACCCTCCAGTATCCGACTGGTGTGAGAGGTAACAATAAAAGAGAAAGTGATAATAAAATGGTCCGACCAGGGACAGGGAAGAATAAGAGGGGTGGAAATATCTACATTAACAGTCCATACCTGGTCCAGGATATGGCCTTTAACATGGGTTGCCGATTTGACATGTTGGGAGCAATTCATGCCTGTTAAAAAGTTAGAAAAAGTCAAGGAACACACACTCTCTCTATCATCAGAGGGCCAGTAAATCAAATCACCTAAGATTAATATTTTGGAATTATTGATGAGCAGCTGAGAGAGCATGTCACCAAACATGGACGGAAAGTTGGGCATGTGCTGAGGGGGTCAGTAGACCAAGACGCAGATGAGAGGTGCCACTGGGGACTCCAGTTTAAGGATGAGACAATCAACCAGAGAAATACCGTCCACAGCCAATGAGGAAAATCTGATGGGGTGCTTGATGATAGCTGCCACCCCACCGCCCGGCTTACCCGAGGCTCTGTTAGCTTGGAGAATGTAGTAGTCAGACGGGGTCGCAGCAAGGATGTCCGGGGAGGATTCCTCATTAAGCCATGTCTCGGCAACAAACAACACGTCAGGCTAACAGAATCCAGGAGTTGGAAGATTTCCAGCTGATGCTTAACCATCGAGCGGGTGTTTAAGTAGCTCACGGTAAACTTAGAGTTAGCAGTCCCTTTGGTGGAGAGGGGAGGGGCACCCGGAAAAGAATGAGAGCCCAGTTCTTGGACATTTCCCCTGTGGGAATTGTAACGTGTGTCACCTCACCACTGAAACAAAATTCCTTATTCTTTCAGATGGCACAAGGTGGGAACAAAGAAGTCACACCAATTGCAACACCTCAAACGTTGTATATTTGATAACGTGTCGTTGCAACCTCCAGTACGTGGGCATGACCACCAGACGTATCAAGACCAGGATATGTGAACATCGAAGTAATATTCGATGCAAGAAAACCATGACAAAACTAACAACGCATTTCTTACAGTCCAATCACACACCAAATGATTTACATTGGACAATACTGGAGCACCTGACTTCTGGCTCTGAGCATAAACTGTTTGAAAAGGAACAACGGTGGGGTTACCGTTTAGGCACCCATAGAACAGGGCTGAACGATGAAATCCCCTGGGGCAGTTTTTCGTATTAACCTGGGCCCACCCTGAGGTTTCCATGTACTAGGGCACTCCCTTGAGACCATCGATCCAATCGCGTGGATTTAAAAACTTCCACCGGTAACAGTATTGTAAACTTTAACAGTAATACCAGGCTGTTGAGATAACCCCGCTGTTTAAATCCATTTTTTGATTTTCTCAATAAGGTGGGACGGTAATTTATTCCTGTAGCCTGGATTTCCCCCCCTTTTTTAGACGTCATTTTAAGTAAACATCGCAGTGATTGATGCCCCGTGGTAGATACAACCTCAATAATTAATTTGTCATTTTCGTGGCTTCCCCCACTGCATTTGTGCCTAATGTCTGTACCACTCTGCACTATTTACGTATTATTTTTGGACCAGGGGTCTCGAACCCTGACTGTCAGTCTTCTCACGATAACTAATAGTGCGTACCGCTTTAAGAGGCAACCGGGCGTGCCCTGACGTCACCCTGTACGTCACCGCCTCCCACCAATCTGCAGCAGCATATAGCAGCTTGCAGTAGGTCTACGGGCTTCTTCCGGGTGAGACGGCAGCCTGGAATATAGGTTGCGAGCGGGGAGCCGCGAGTAAGGCAGTAAGTCTATTGTGATTCCGCAAAGGGTAACGAGGGCATCTGTTCTTTATCCTGCCGTCTGTTTACCTTTCATAATCACGCGTTTTTCTTTCTGTAGACAGTTACCGCTTGAAGATTACCCATGCTGTCTCTTCCTATGGGAGATATTACACTTCGCTAATGGTGTGAGTAGACCCTAGTATCCGGTCACTGAGTGTGTTTGCTGTGTGGTGTTTGTCCACACGCTTTTCTAAATGCCTCATTTTTCGTCTGGCTTGCACTGACCATTACATAAGTCGCGACGCTTTGTGTTCATTTGCATGACATTCCGTCGACCTGGCATTGCCAGTAGCGTGAGTGAAGCAATTTATCTGTTTACTTGTGTGTTTGTTAATGTCTGCCCGGCATCTATACAACATATCGCTGTGCAAGGAGCACCGGTGTCCATTCTTTCCTGACACTTAATGCTCTTTTTCTTTTATGTGGCATCATCCTGGATATACCACCGCTTCCCCGTCCTAGCGATTGCACCAACAAGGCAATCATTAACCAAGCATTTGAAAGTACTACCTATAATTAATATTGAGCATTAGGCACGATATTCTCAAGACAGGCACATGGTGAAGATGTGATCAGCCCTGTTTTGATTGTGAACTAGGATTCAGTTCGTCTGATAACACTTGCCCACAAGTGTTGATGGCAAGAGACTACGAGGGTGCACGCGTTCACTTTGTGACGCTGTGGGACCTTTGCATTGCTATCTTAAGATTTGGTGCATTAGTCTATTTCTGATGCCCCTTAAGGATCAATTGTCTTTACACTGAGCATTGTGTAAGCTTGTGCATTATATGTCTTTAAATCCCTTTTTTCTTCACAGGTTTTTTGGCTAGGTCTTACATTTTGTATTGACCTTCATCACAGAGACTGCTCGTGATGGTTAATTGTTAATTGTTTTTCACACTTTGAGCCTCACAGTAGGGTGCGCCTTAGCGCGCGCATACCGCTGGGGGTCTATTTTAAGGTCCTGACGAATGCTGAGCAAATCGCAGTCAAACAGCAGAAACATGTTGACCACAATTTTTCTATAATTACTAAGGACACAGGTTTCTTAATACAGAACCTACAAGTCCGCTCACTTGTTTTTAATAAATACGGGTTGGTCATTATTAAAATAGGTATAAAGACTACAACCTAGTATTTTTTTAAAACTGCACATATTATCACTACATTTTGATTTGGGCACTGTTGCATTCACCACATCCTGCTCCGCTGTAAACAGGCGTTGTAGCACGCTGGGGTGGTATTAGACCACCCTAGTGGGGACCCTATGATGAAGCATGTCACCAGCTAGTGGTGAGTGAGGGTCCTTCTACAAAAGGGAGATCCCTGTCCTGTTTTACAATGTGGGATACAGGTGCCCAGTTGTAGTCACAACCCAACTGGGGGAGGTGTTTGCTATTCCTGTGAAATGGTTTTTTTGACACATGGTTTTTTGTAGCTTAGTATTATAATTTGAGCACTGTGCTATTCACTCCTCTGTTGTTACTACAGTCCAAGGGAGGTACCATGGCCAAAGGAGAATCAAACTCCGGAAAGACCTGTCGGGGACAAAACAGCCCCAGTGTATTTAGTTTAGGCCGTATGGCAGTACTAAGGGGCCAGTAGGCGTGCAGACGAGTCAGCTCGAGGGCAGAGTACTTGGCAGGATGAGCAGAGTGGAGTGACCCTAGCCCCGGCCAGCCGTGGACAGGCGCAGATGGGCTTACCTTAGGCGCACCTTAGGTGCGCCGTCGTCGCGCCCGCTTTGCTCGTCCGCTGCGCGTCTGAGGACACATGTGCACTTTATGGGGATCAGCCTCGAGCAGCTGGACCGCTAACTCCGGTCAGAGCGCCCTTCAGGCTACCCCTAATATGGCGTCCGCTCTCCACCCAGCTGGCACGAAGAGCTGCGGTGGAAGAGCCACCCTCCACGCAATCGGCAATGAGAGCCGCGATGGACCAGGGCAGGGAAGGCCACACAACAGGTAATGTTATATATATATATATATATATATATATATTTATTTATACATATATAACAATCCCAATGTCAGTGCGCTCAATACCTGGTGCAGGCAGCAACGGGTAGAATCCTTACCCGATATTTAAATTCAGAAGCACAAAGGATGCCGCACTTCAGAGACCGGTTTCATAGTTGCTTTGTTTTCACCACCACTACCACCAGTCGTGGTGAAAATAAAGCAACTCTGAAATTAATCTCTGGAGTGCGGCATCCTTTGTGTTTCTGAGTATATATATATATACATATATATATATCTCCTGCTACGCCATTCATACTCCTTTCAAACAGGAACATACAAATGCGGATCCAAGTTCCGGTGCAATAAGTGTTTTTATATATATAGAAATTCGCATATATAGTTAGTTACAATAACTATATATCGCGCACCCGCAATCCACTGCTGATGATGTCACATATTACATCATTCATGACATGGTCAGTGACATCACTGATGACATCACTGATGACATCATCCAGTGACTGTATGTTTCTGTAAAGTTAAAATATGTCTTACATATTGAAGAATGAGTGGATGTATAAGTGTCTGGATGAAGGATTTAGTAGGTGCGTGACTGACTGAGTGAGTGAATAAATGTGTCTTACTGAATGCATGGGTTAGTCACTAAACTGTCTGAAAGTGTGCATCAATATGTCTGTTGTTGTGCAAGCTGCTGCATGGTTTGATCAGTAGCTATATGAGTGGCTATATGGGTTATTGATTGGTTGCCCAAGTATTTGTCTGGAAGACTGAGTGTGTGTGTGGCTGGCTGGGAGGTGTGTGACTTTGTGCATTTGAATTTGAATTTAAAATTACTTCTAAAGCGCACGTATACCTGCGGTTTCTTGGCGCTATTACTAACAGGATCCTAAGTTTAAAGAGCCGGGGAAACAGGAAGGTTATTATTCGAAAGATTTCGTGAATAGATAAGTCTTGAGTTGTTTACGGAATTGTGGGTAGAGGGTGATGGTGCGGAGTTCAAGGGGGAGGGAGTTCCAGAGGGTAGGGGCGAGGGTGGCAAATCTGGAGCCTCCCCACTTCTTTCTCCGGTAGCGTGGGATGGTGAGGAGGGACTGGGAGGACGAACGAAGTTCCCTGGTGGGAACATAGGGAACGATCTCAGAAGAGATGAACGCAGGTGCCAGTCTGTGTCGGGCCCGGAAAGTAATGGAAGCAGGCTTGAATAGAATTCTGGCTCGCACAGGGAGCCAGTGTAGCGATTTCAGAAGTGGGGTAGAGTGGTGGAATTTGGGGAGTTTGAAGGCCAGGCGGGCCGCCTGGTTTTGAATCTGTTGTAGGCGGCGCAAACTGTAGGCGGGGATGCCGGCATACAGGGCGTTGCCATAGTCCAGGCGGGATACCACCATGGCCAAGATGATGAGCTTTAGAGCAGAGAAAGTGAAGAAGCGAGACACCCTGCGTATAGTACGCAGTGAAAGAAAAGAAGAAGATACCACAGAGCTAACCTGGGAGTGAAGGGTGAGTTGAGAATTAAGTTTTATGCCAAGTGTTTTTACTGAGGAAGCGGAAGTAGGAGAGGGGCCAAGAGAAGGGGGCCAGAAGAGAGGGGACCAGGGGCTGGATGAACCACCCGTCAACACCAGCTCGGTCTTATCGGGGTTGAGTTTAAGGTGATTGTGGTTCATCCAGTCCCTGATGTGAAGCATAACAGATTGAAAATTTAGGACAGAGGAAGGAGAAGATAGATTAAAGACAAGCTGGAGGTCGTCCGCATAATTAAATACGCCGACCTCCATCTGTTGAAGAGAGAAGATTAGAGGAGCAATATACAGATTGAACAAGAGGGGAGAGAGAGAAGAACCTTGGGGAACCCCGCACTGAACTTTCCGGACGTCCGCCGTGAAGTCGCCCAGGCGAACAGCCTGGGTGCGGTCGCTCAGGAAGGAGGACAACCAGACCAGGGCAGTCCCCCCGATCCCCGCCGCTCCGATACGGGAGAGTAGGATGTTGTGATCCACCACAGATCAATGTGTACTTGTATCAGTAATTGTATTAGAGAGTAAGTATGTGTTAGTATACGTTTGAAAAAATAAGGTGTTCTGTGTTTAACTGTATAGATGAGGAAATCGAAGTGTGATTGATTATTTACAGGACTGACTAGATGTGTGAGTAACTCTATGGATGAGTGGCAGTGTTTGAGTGTCTGCATAGGTGTATGAGTGCATATGATAGTGTTGTAATAATGAGTGACTGCATGTATGATTGATTGTATGGGTGAATGAGTGAATGTGTGTGAAGACGTAGGAATCAGTGAGTGCGTATGTAGTAACTGGTATTAGTGTGTCAATGGTTAAAAAAACGAAACTCTGTATTTAACACTGGGTGTAACAGAGGTTATTTTAGAGTGTGAGGAGGTGCATTGTATTATCACATCAATTATATAATCAGTGACCTGATTATTGATGTCAAATGAGATGTCATCAGTGATGTGATCAGTGATGTCAATTGAGATGTCATCAGTGATGTCATCAGTAATGTCATTTGAGATATCATCAGTGATGTCATCAGTGATGTCATTTGAGATGTCATCAGTGATGTCATCAGTGATGTCACTGACCATGTCATGAATGATGTAATATGTGACATCATCAGCAGTGGATTGCGGGTGCGCGATATATAGTTATTGCAACTAACTATATATGCGAATTTCTATAGTTTTGTGCGAGTAAAATAAGGTTTTGTAAATGCTAATTCCTAACTATATATGGTCTATAACCTATGGTTTTTTCAGTGAATTTTCAAGGTTTTGTAAATGCTAATTCCTAACTATATATGGTCTATAACCTATGGTTTTTTCAGTGAATTGCCCAACCAAAGGAAAATAATATTTCATTTGAAATAAATATGGATAACAATCCTAAGGAAGAAAAAGATGAAATAGACTTTTTGGATGACACTGTAGACCAAGAATTAATTAAATGTGTTGATGAAATTGAAGAATGGAATGAAAAGGACGACATACCAGATGAAATAATGTTGCAAATACTTTTAGATTTTGAGAAATCGGAGCAATAAATTTAAATTTTATAAATTAAAATTGTTTCAGACATTATTCTTTTTTATTTGAAAGTACCCAAAAGATATTATATAAAATGAGACTTAAAATATACTGTGCAACTTTTTTGTGTTACATAGTAAATAAAAAAAATGAACAAAACAAACAATCAATTAACATACAATATTTGAAAAGTCTATCATTCTTTTTTCCTCATAGTATGCTCCCCGGGCCGCTTCCCGGTTCACGAACCGGGAGCTTCCCACGCAAAAAAAAAAAAAATTTTTTTTTTGCCCCGCGGGGCTCTTTGTAAAACTCTACATCAAACCTAGGGGGTCAGGGAGGATCTAATATGCCCCCTTATGGTCATTTCCCCCTTTGTTTTGGCCTCCTCTTGTCTCTCGATCCTACCAAGAGACAAGATGGCGGCCGCTCCGACTGTTTAGAATATTGACAGACACCGGAGAGCCAATCAGCTTCGCTTCGCAAAGCTCCGTTACGCGTCAAGTACGCGAACCGGAGCGCTACCCGGGACGCTGTCACAGATATATATATTTTTTTGAACGTTAATTTCTCAAAATCCACAGGAGCACAAATCTTGAGACCTAGCAAAGGCACATCGGGCTAACACTCCCTACAATTTTGCCAAGTTTCATGCAAATCCATTCAGCCGTTCGGACTAAAAGGGAGGCCAACCGCCCTATGGAAATTAACATGGGAAAAACACGTTTTGGCACCCCCCTTTTTTCTCGGCGCCCCCTTGACGAACCCCCCCCAAATTTTCAGGAGCTGCTCATAAACAAAACGTGCCATTTTCCTGAAAATTTCAGCCAATTCCGTCCACAAACGCCAAAGTTATTAGACATAGAATTTTCAAAAATCCCATAGGGAAAATATCCTAACTATATATACCTACTGGCAATATATATATATATATATATATATATATATATATATATATATATATATTCACTGAAAAAACCATAGGTTTCACACCAGTTATAGTTAGCTGGAAATTTTACTGACATAAAACCATTGAAATTCCCACGTTATAGTTAGTTGGACTCACTATAACCTGCGCGTGTAATGCACTGCTGATGACATCACATATTACATCACTCATGACATGGTCAGTGACATCACTCATGACATCCCTGATGACACCATCCTTGTGACAGAGAGACTGACCTCCTTTCAGTGTAAAGTAACCCTTGAAACACATATTCAAAAATAGAAACTAACATTTTCAAAAAAGTGGAGATACCTATACCAGTTACAACAACCAATTCAGTAATTCCACCATTTACATACACATCCACTCATTCACCAACAGTTCTATATAGTCAGTCATACATATACTCACTCATCATATGTAGTGAGACACCTATACATCCGTTAACACACCGACAGTCTTCAAAAAGTCGCTCACACACATATTCACACATGCAAATAAAATATTGAACATCCATTTTTTTGCATATACAGCTATACACACACTACCACCTTACTTCTAAGGAAACTTACACATACTTACTATCTTAAACGATCTCTTATAGAAACACATACTTATTTAAACAAGAACTCTTTCAATCTCTGACTCTCACATATACTCAATTATATACACCAATACTCACATATACTAGATTAAAACATATGTAGTTACTGATAAAGACACTAGTAAGACAGTCATTCACTTACTAACACATACATATACACACTCATTCACCCATACAGTCCGGCACATATGCTGTCTTCACAACACATACAAACAGTGAGTCAGTCATTGATGCATCTGTGTGCTAAGTAACACCCCCACCAAATCATACAGACACTTATGCTGATACTAAAAAAAACATCTAATAACCCATATAAACACACATGTGGCTACTCACCAACCCATGCACCCACTTATACACAAAGTGAAACACTGATACAAACATTTAAATATTTAAACAATACTCACTAATATATGTATTCACTATAATACACTTAATAAGCCAGTTAACCAATCATTTTTTATTAAAGAAAACATCCATTAAAACACTTATTTAAACATTTATTCTTCCATCGACCTTAACATATACATATATAAAACATGTTTATTTTTCAGAAAGGCACACATTCACTGGATAGTGTCATCAGTGATGTAATGAGTGATGTCACTGACCATGTCATGAGTGATGTAATATGTGATGTCATCAGCAGTGCATTACACGCGCAAGTTATAGTGAGTCCAACTAACTATAACGTGGGAATTTCAATGGTTTTATGTCAGTAAAATTTCCAGGTAACTATAACTGGTGTGAAACCTATGGTTTTTTCAGTGAATTTAATAGGTTTTTTAAATGCTAATTCCTAACTATAACTGGTGTGAAACCTATGTGTTTTTTAGTGAATTTCTAAGGTTATTTTTTCGCAAATATCTATAGCTTAGAAAGGTATGTTTTTCTTAAAATGAATCCTATATTGTATATTAAGATAATATTTTTGTTTTAAAAAAGTATATTCTTTTTTTTTTATATTTCACTCTGGTGCGCTCCCGGTGCGCGTACCGGTGAGCGCCCCGGTGCGCGTACCGGGGCGCGTCCCGTCAGCGCACCAACAAAAAAAAAGAAAAAAATAATGAAGGAGTGAGCATAAGGAATGGGGACAAAGAGAGTGGTGTAAAGAGAAAGAGAGCTAGAGGGAGAAACACAGAGGGGCTGTGTAATAGATAGTAAAACAGAGAAAAGGTATAAGAGGAAGTAACTGAAAAAAGGAAAATTAATAAGGGAGCAAAAGAAGAGAAGAAAGAGGAAGAAAACTAAAGCAGAAAAAGAGTAAAGGAGAAAAACAAGGATAGAGAGGGGAAGAGAACTAAAGCAGTGGTACTGAGAGAATGTGAGAAAGCTGAAAAGTGGTGCAAGGGAGAGAGAAAATGCAGACAGTTGAAATTGGATTGAGGAGTTGTGAAAGAAGTGGAGTAAAGGAACAGCGATGAAACAAAGTGAAAAAAAGGCAGTGTAAGTGAGTAAAGACAGCTAAATAAGGGTGCAAAAAGGAGAATGAGTGTGAGACAATGGGAATACAATATAAATTACACAATGCAAACTATAGAATGACTTATACAATGTTACATTGTTTATTTTTGCTGTTCTCAGAATATATTGAATTTCACTTAAATTAGTGAGTTCAAACTCTTCATCATATAACAGCGGGAAAAAATACACAATCTAAAAGATTGTGTTTAAAAAAAACCATAAAAACTTAGAAATCATATATGTACAGTAATCTTTGATTCACTTACTTTTCCGTGAGGCCAAATAGAAGATAGTGAAGGTCCTTTTGGTGGAAAAAAAGTCTGCTGTTCTCTATAACTTCCATTTCATCGACTTCCTATGAAAAAAGATCTAAGAACATCATACTTTACACTTTCCTTACGGCCAAATCGTGTCAGATATATGAGTATTTTTTACTATGAGATCCACTTAAAGTACCTATATGAGATAAATAATTTTAAACATTAGACTAATTAACTAACTAACTTTTATTAACTACTCCCGTCTTCAAAGGCCATTTACCTTTACTAAAACTTTGGTTTTAAAAACACTAGGTAAGAATTTTTAAAGTCATAAGGCAAACGTTGTTTATAAGTCAAATGAGAATCATTGCAGTAACTCCAACTTTTTTGACATTTTAAGTAGCATGTATAATGTCCTGATGTTGTTGAAGAACCATCATGATAAATAATAGCTACAGTTGTAAAGGTTCTTCCTGAAATTGATAACTGAGAAGCCACAAAAATTTTGATAGAAGTTGTCAATTTAGTTCCATCAGGTCTACATCGTTGGAAAACTAAAATGATATACTGACCATAACTTTGTATAAATAATGTGGATAGCATTGGACACTTACATTGGGTGCACACCATATTATGATCTGCTGCTTTAACTAGATTTTTAAATGACACTGATTTACAGTCTGGTAAAGTCAAATATATAAATCTTTCAGTATCTATTGTAGTAGTACTTGATAAACTACAGTTGTGGCAGTCATGCTGCCATTGATAAGAAAAGCTAGAAAGATTATCCACATCTACACCTTCATCTTCCAAAACACCAAACATATACATTAAAAATTCCTGACAATCTGTTTCTGCTTACATGAGAGACTGTGGAATGCAAGATATCTACAGAGGAGATGGTGTGCACTTCTCATATGATGGGAATAGAATATTCCTCCTGAATTTAAGACTGTGCATTGGAACCTACTTGTAGGTACATAAATCAGCCACAGAACCCAAAAGCTCTTTTCATAGCTATCCTACCTCTGATCACTCAAAACGATTATCTTTTTCTAACTTTTTTCACTATTTTTCACCAGGGTACGCTCCCCGGTACGCTCCCCGGTGCGCGTACCGGGCGCTCCCCTCGTGAAATTTTAAAATTTTTCTTTTTATATTTTGGCATATATGCCCCTCCTAAACTCCCCTCAGAAAACCTAGAGGGTCAGGAAGTGTCTACCATGCCCCCTTCTACCCATCCCCAACATTGTTTGTCCTCCATCTTGTGTCTCAATTCTACCGAAACACAAAATGGAGGACTCCCGTAAAGCTGCCGATGCGCGTACCGGGGCCTCGCACCGGTAAGCGCTCCCAAAAAAAAGGTGGGAAAGTAATTTACAGAAAAACCACTGAAGACACTTACACCAAATATAGAATACGCCCTACTACATAGCAGTCCCTACCATTTACCCAAATTTGGTGGCATTCCATTGAGCCATTTGGGCTGTAGCCCTGTCTAAATATCCTGAGGTAAATTACATGACAAAAACACATGTGAAACTGTTTGAATTTTCAACCAATTAAAATGTTACTTACATTTTGAACTTTTATGTGCTGACATTTGATTGGTTAAGTACATGAATATATATGAAAAATGAGAGGGAAACACAGCCATTTTGACTAACACTACCTAAGGTACATTTGGAAAAGAAATTGACAGAAAACTTCAACTACTTTGAAGAAGGTAAGTTGTTCATTTAAAAGGAGAACTATGTTATGCACTTTAAGTTAATTTGGGAAAATGTTTTCAGATAGTTATATACTGTCCCTCTGTAAGAGTTAGACATTGAGATAGGCTTGTCTATTATAGTTAAGGATTGAGTTAGGCTTCTCTGGTTTAATTATGAATTTACTTAGGCTTCATCACAGGCACTTTTTAATAGTTCTACTTCCTGCCTGAAACCATACACTGCCCAAAGATAACTTCACTGTTAAAAACTCACAAGTACCTGTCTGAACTTAAACCCAACAGTGTCCTATCTCTACTGATATATTTATTTTTTATGCAATTTACAGCAAGAAAATGGAAGGACAACAAAATGAAATTAATATTTCAGTTGAAATTAATATGGAAAACAATCCTAAGGAAGACAAAGATGAAATAGACTTTTTGGATCACTCTCTGGACCAAGACTTAATTAATTGTGTAGAAGAAATTGAATCATGGAATGAAAGGGAGGACATACCTGATGAATTAATGTTGCAAATTCTTTTAGATTTAGAAAAATCACAACTGTTAGACGTGGCATCATTGGCTTGAGTCTCTCCTCCATTTTTTTCTGTTTGCCTCCTCTGTTTTACGATGTTTTTGCTGGATAATGCTTTGGGCACTGTGCCACTGCTGATCAGTGCCACAGTGCAAGTGCTCCCTATGTTAACTTACTGTATTGATTGAATTTCATGTTTGGCTTATTTGGTTTACTGTCAGTCCCTAGTCTAGTGCACCAGGAGTGGCAGGGCTTGTAAATACAAATGCTGCTCGTGGGCCTGCAGCACATGTTGTGCCACCCACAAGAGCGGCCTAGTAAAAGTATGTCTAAGGGTCTGCCGTTGCCAGACCCACGTGCGGTCTAGTACTGTCACGCTGACTGCGCAAGTACACCTACTTGCCAGTCCCTAAACCTTCCCTTAACTTCATGTTAGTCACCCCTATGGTAGGCCCACGGGCAGGGTGCCTTGTAAGTATAAGGTAGGACAGGCCTGACCAAGTTGGCATGTCCTAATAGTGAATTACAGCCATACTTGTTTTTCACAATTGCGAGGTAACCTGCTCTCCATTAGTTAGAATGGGCTGCCAGGATTATTAATGCTATAATCCTAGCTGGCTCGGGGAGCATGGTGCAATGTCGAGTTTGATATCCCTGAACTCGGGGTTTAATAACGCATCCGGTGGTATGGATGGTTTTTGGACTCTGGGTTTGAAAATAGCACTATTAGAAAGTGGCTATTTTCTTGTCTAACTATTTCTAGTTTCTGCTGGTTTGGTGTGTGTGTGTGACAGGAGCTCGGTGGCTCCAGAGATCTGATGAGTCAGTGTGGGATGAGTGGGACATTTGCGTTGAGAGTAGGGGGAGAGTAGTTGCTGATATCCTGCCCTGCCTGATACAATGCTGGCTGCACCTCCTGCCAAGCGACTGATGGCTCTGTGCCTGCCATGGCCGATCCTGGCCCCACCTCCTACCAGGAGGCCGATAGCTCTGCTCCTGCCAGTGACAATGCTGGCTCCACCTCCTGTTGGGCGTCTGAGGACCCAGCCCTGCTCAGTGAATAGGCCAGGTGCCTCTGCCCGGCTCCACCCACTACAGACCCAGGATGTTCGGAAATCCCCCTGCATGGACAAAGAGATCAAAGCCAAAAAGGGGTATAAGAGAAGGACCCCTGAACCAAGAATTTAGATCACTTCTGACAAGGAACCCTGAAACCAAGGACAAGAAGCCTGCTGATCCAAGGACTTGCCTACCCCTTCTGCCAGTGTGCTGTTTGCTGGGGGGAATCCTGCGTTGCTTCTTTATTTTTGCCAAGGAACCAGGAGAGAGGAACTGTGTGTGTACTCTCACGCTTTGCTAAGAAAATCTCCAAGGACTGGAAGAGTGCCAGTCTCCTGTTGAAGTCACAGGGCTAAAGGACTTCATCTGCTAAAAGTGCTATTTGCTGGAACCTGTGAATCCAGCACCTCGGAAAGAAACCAGTAATCTCGACGCCGACGGACGTCGCTGAATCCAGCTCGACATCGTGAGTAACGGCTCCAGTGTCCCACTTCCTCTACGCCGAACGCCGGGCCTGATCGACGCCAGCAGCAACGCCTGATCGCATCCACTTCATGCCCTCTCGACGCCGTGAACACTGCTCACTCTTGCAACAGCATCATCGACATCGATGACTACTGAGGCCTGATCGACACCGACGACGCGACGCCGGATTGCTCGACGCCGCTGATCATCGTGTGCTTCATTTTCCTAAGGTACTGTGTTGTTGGGGGTCCGTGTGACTCCGGGCTTGACGTAGCGCTCCTCGCGGTCGACGCCGAACCTTTGGATTAACTTTACCTCGACGTCGTGTGACTCCCGTGTGGGTTACCTTGTTGCCAAGAACTGTGTTCTCCAGAAGAAGAGTTGCTTTTGATACGAAAGACTTAGTGCTAAAGAAGAAACTACGCTTGAACTAAGATTTTTCCTTCCAAGAGTATTTATTAAGATTGTGGTATATTTTTGTCGTTATTTGGTCTTGTGCTAAGCCTTATATAAAAATCCTTATTTTTATAATACTACTGTGTCGTGTCCATTTGTAGTGTATTCACTTTATTACTGTATGTGGTCATAAATGCTTAACACTCAGCCTCTGAGATAAGCCTGTCTGCTCTGCCAAGCTACCAAGGGGGTGAGCAGGGGTTATCAAAGGGTGTGATCCCCTTGCCCTGACTAGGAAAGGTGTGTCCCTATTTGTCAGAAGTGTATACCTCTTCCAACTAAAGACAGCCGGTTCTAACATTGGACGCAGCGGTGAGGATTTGAACCTTGCATTTATGACCCATGTGCAGTGATTAGTGTTCGCTACATAGTGAAAGCAGACCATAGCGCAGCCACAATCTAATTTGGAAGGATTCTATTTTTGTTCTCCGCTTTTCTGAAGCTTGATTTTTTGAACACTGCCAGTTTTGACCATGAGTGATACCGGAGTCACTGCCCCTGTTGTTGTTGAGGAGGAATTTGATAGGGCGAAGATAAACGTCTACAAATTGAAGGAGCTGAAATCCTTTTGCAAGAAATTTAAAGTCCCTACCAAAGGCATCTCAGCGAAGGAGGAATATCTCAAAGCACTGGAGGCCTGGTTGGAGTCCAGAGATCCCTCTGATGCGGTGGTGGTACCGCCAGGGGAAGGGGATGAGGAGGTACCAGTGAATGGGCCTGTGTCCTCTCCCGGTAGCAGTGTTTCCTCCAAAGGTCTTTCCCCTGAAGAAAGAGAAGAAAGGGCGAAAGAGCGAGCATACAACATGGAAATGGCAAGGCTTAAGATAAATGGGCAGTTGGAGTTAGAAAATGCAAGAGGTAGGAGAGAAGCTGATGTGGAGACCAAAAGGTTGGATTTTGAAAGAGAGAAGTTAGCGTTGGAGCGTGATACCAAGTTGAGGGAATTGGACATCCAAGCTAAAAAGTTAGAATTGAATCCCTCTGGTGGCAGCATCCCATCTGGGCCTGCAGAAAGTAGGTTTTATTTCCCTAAAGATGTGATAAAAGATTATAATAGGAATGAAGATATTGGTCAATGGTTTAAAGCATATGAGTTAGCATTGTTGGCCCACCGGGTCCCTGAGAAGGATTGGGGAGCGGGGTTGTGGGGTCGCTTTGTGAATGAGGGAAAAGATACCCTGTTAGACATGCCTGTTGAGGATAGGATGTCGTATGCTCATATGAAAGATGCTTTAATGTTGCGGTATGGCCTAACCCCCGAGAAGTACAGACAAGCTTTTAGAGAATGTAAGAAGTTGCCTAGTACGACGTGGGTTGAATACGTGTCTTTTTTTTGCAGAGCCATGGATGGTTGGGTAAAGGGCAGCAAAGTGGAAAGTTACGAAGCTCTTTATGAGTTGTTTGCTTGGGAGCATTTGTCTAATAACTGTTTTCCAGAGCTGCGCCAGCACCTTATTGATAGCAAGATATCTAACCCTAGAAAACTTGCTGAGGAGGCAGACCGCTGGGTCAGTACCAGGGTCCACAAGGGTCCAGCCGGAGACTCAGCCAAAGGTGGGCAGGGTCCCCAGCAGAAGAGTGGGGGGACAAGGGCAAACAGAAGGAGTCCCAGAAAGGGCCCCAAAGTAATCCCCAAGGGAACCAAGGGAAGGGTTCCCAGCCTCTCCCTGAGAAGAAGCCAGGGGCCCGACGGGTAAACCTGTTCATAGGGGCCCCCTGACCTGCTACGTTTGTGAGCAGGTGGGACACCGGTATTATGACCCCCAGTGTCCCATGAAGAATTCGAATGCACCGCCGCGTGCACCCCCCATCAGTTGGCGAGTGTAGCCCTGGGAGGGGAGGAGATGGTTGTCCTTGGTGGGAGGGGTCCCGCAGAAATGTCCCTGGTCTCGCTAGGAGACATGGAAATGGGCCCTCCACCCCCTCTGCCTAGTAACATTAAGAAATATAGGCAGTGGGTGACCAATAATGGCCATAGAGTGGAAGCTCTCAGAGACACCGGAGCGAGTGTGACAGCTGTCAAGTGTCACTTGGTGTCCAGAGAGCAGGTGGTTCCCCACGCATTCTACCCCGTGATAGCTGCTGACAACTCCCAGAAAGAGTGTGAGGTAGCTCAAGTTTCCTTTGAATGGGGGGGAGTTTCAGGTACTCTTCAGGTTGCTGTGAGGCCCGCCATGCCTGTTGATTGTCTCCTGGGCAATGATTTAGAAGACTCCCCTTGGGCTAAGGTGGAGAGGGAAACACATTTGAAAATGTTGGGTGTGCCAGAGTGGGTGTGCGCAACCACTCGATCCATGACAGCAAGTAAGGGTGTTGATGGGGTCCCAGAGCCTGAAAGTATGGCCCAGGACCCAGCTGTGAAGAGAAGAGGCAGGAGGCGCGGGAAACCGGCCCCCGTAGTTCCCGTGGTCCAGAAGGAGGTAGACCCTGAGGGGGATGCCCTGGAGCCCACAGGGGAACAAATTGCTGAACTGGGAGACCTGCCCGAACGGACCCATTGGCAGCAGGATGGTGGTCCCTCCAGGGAAGAATTCAGTGCCGACCAGAAAGTGTGCCCTTCTCTTGTGGGTATGAGGCAGCAGGCCTCAGCCCAAACCTCAGGTGATCAGTCAGGGTCGCATTTTGTTTACTGGGAGAACGACCTCCTGTATAGCGAGCCTAAGGCTGCTGAGCCTGGGTCAGCCCGTGTGCTGGTGGTACCCCAGCGCTTCAGAGCCTTCCTACTTGGTTTGGCTCATGACGTTCCGTTAGCTGGACATCTGGGGCAGGACAAGACCTATGACAGGCTTGTCACCCATTTTTATTGGCCTCAGATGCGAAGGGATGTAGACATCCATTGTAAAACTTGTCACACTTGCCAGGCAAGTGGGAAAAGCGGAAGGAAGCAGAAGGCTCCCCTCCAACCTTTTCCAGTGGTCAGTACCCCCTTTGACCGGGTGGGGATTGACATTGTTGGGCCCCTGGACCCCAAGACAGCCCTGGGCAACAGGTTTATCCTGGTCTTGGTGGACCATGCCACACGGTACCCGGAAGCCATCCCTCTCCGAACAGTGACGGCCCCCGTGGTGGGACGGGCACTGATGGGTGTTTTCTCCCGAATGGGGTTCCCCAGAGAGGTGGTGTCAGACCGGGGCACCAACTTCATTTCCAACTATATGAAGTCTCTGTGGAAGGAGTGTGGGGTAACCTACAAGTTCACCACTCCTTACCACCCTCAAGGTAATGGGTTGGTTGAGAGATTCAACCGTACCCTTAAAGGCATGATCATGGGTCTAGAAGAACCAATGAGGCGGAAATGGGCCGTCCTCTTGCCATGCCTGTTGTTTGCTTACCATGAGGTGCCACAGAAGTCTCTAGGGTTCAGCCCCTTTGAGCTCTTGTATGGTTACCCGGTAAGAGGACCTTTGAGTCTGGTCAAAGAAGGCTGGGAGCAATCTCCCAGGAAACCTCCCCAGGATGTATACAGTTACATGCTGGCCTTTAGGAACCAGACTTGGCGCTTCAGAGATCTTGCTCAGGCAAATCTGGAGGCCAGCCAGGAAGAGATGAAGCGGTGGTACGACCGGAATGCCACTCTGGTAGAGCTTCAGCCTGGTCAGGAAGTTTGGGTCATGTCCCCTGTGGAACCTTGTGCGCTCAAGGACAGGTGGACTGGACCGTTTAAGGTTGTGGAGAAGAAGAGCGATGTCACCTACTTGGTGGACTTGAAATCTCCCAGGAACCCCTTGAAGGTCCTGCATGTCAACCGTTTAAAGCCCCACTTAGAAAGGTCCGAAGTGGGCATGCTCCTAGCTACAGATGCTGGAATGGAGGAGGAGAGTGAGCCTCTTCCTGACCTCCTGTGTGCTAAAGAGCAAGATGGGTCAGTGGATGGTGTTGTCCTCTCTGACACACTGACCCTTGAGCAGAAGCAGGATTGTCGCCAACTGTTCGGACAATTCCCTGATCTGTTTTCCTTGGTTCCTGGTGTCACTCATTGGTGTGTCCATGATGTTGACACCGGACACAGCCCTTCTGTGAAGCACAAGGCTTACAGGGTGACTGACAAGGTCAGAGCATACATTAAGGAGGAGGTCTCCAAAATGTTTGCCTTAGGGGTGGTTGAGTCCTCTAGCAGTCCTTGGGCCAGCCCAGTGGTCTTGGTCCCGAAGGCTGCAGCGCCTGGTGCTTCACCAGAACTTCGGTTTTGCGTGGATTACCGAGGACTCAATTCAGTCATGAAGACTGACGCGCACCCCATCTCCAGAGCTGATGAGCTCATAGATCGGTTGGGGGCTGCCCGGTACCTTAGCACGTTTGATCTAACGTCTGGGTACTGGCAGATCGCCTTAACTGATGGGGCAAAGGAGAGGTCCACATTCTCCACACCAGATGGGCTATACCAGTTCCGGGTGATGCCCTTTGGGATGAAGAATGCCCCTGCCACCTTCCAGAGGTTGGTCACCCAGGTCTTGGCTGGACTGGAGGATTTCAGTGCCGCCTACCTGGACGACATCGCAGTGTTCAGCGCCAGCTGGGTGGAACACTTGCGCCACCTCCAGGAAGTGTTGTTGGCCCTGCGCAGAGCAGGCCTCACAATCAATGCCATTAAGTGCCAGATTGGGCAGGGTTCTGTGGTGTACTTGGGGCACCAAGTAGGGAGCGGCAAGGTTGCCCCCCTGCAACCCAAGATTGATACCATCCTGGCTTGGGCACCGCCCAAAACCCAAACTCAGGTGAGAGCCTTCTTAGGTCTCACGGGTTACTACAGGAGGTTTGTCAAGGATTATGGTAACATTGTGCACCCCTTGACTTCGCTGACTTCCAGGAAGCAGCCACGAAATGTAATCTGGACTGATGCCTGTCAAACGGCCTTTGACACCCTGAAAACTGCAATGTGCACAGCACCTATACTCCAGGCACCCGACTTTTCTAAAGAATTTATTGTCCAGACGGACGCTTCAGAGCATGGCGTGGGGGCTGTTCTAGCTCAGGTGAATGAAGAGGGCCGAGACTTGCCTGTAGCCTTCATCAGCCTGAGGTTACTTCCCAGGGAAAAAAGGTGGAGTGCGATAGAGCGAGAAGCATTTGCTGTGGTCTGGGCGCTGAAGAAGCTAAGACCCTACCTGTTTGGGACTCACTTCCGGGTTCAGACAGACCACAGGCCCCTCAGATGGTTGATGCAGATGAGGGGTGAGAATCCAAAACTGTTGAGGTGGTCCATTTCCCTACAGGGGATGGACTTCACTGTGGAACACCGCCCTGGTACAGATCATGCCAATGCTGATGGTCTGTCCAGATTTTTCCGCCTTAGTGATGAGGACTCCCTAGGTCAAGGGTAGTTCTCCCCACATTTCAGCTGGAGGGGACACGTGTTAGACCTGGCATCATTGGCTTGAGTCTCTCCTCCATTTTATTTTGTTTGCCTCCTCTGTTTTACGATGTTTTTGCTGGATAATGCTTTGGGCACTGTGCCACTGCTGATCAGTGCCACAGTGCAAGTGCTCCCTATGTTAACTTACTGTATTGATTGAATTCCATGTTTGGCTTATTTGGTTTACTGTCAGTCCCTAGTCTAGTGCACCAGGAGTGCCAGGGCTTGTAAATACAAATGCTGCTCGTGGGCCTGCAGCATATTTTGTGCCACCCACAAGAGCGGCCTAGTAAAAGTATGTCTAAGGGTCTGCCATTGCCAGACCCACGTGCGGTCTAGTACTGTCACACTGACTGCGCAAGTACACCTACTTGCCAGTCCCTAAACCTTCCCTTAACTTCATGTTAGTCACCCCTATGGTAGGCCCACGGGCAGGGTGCCTTGTAAGTATAAGGTAGGACAGGCCTGACCAAGTTGGCATGTCCTAATAGTGAATTACAGCCATACTCGTTTTTCACTATTGCGAGGTAACCTGCTCTCCATTAGTTAGAATGGGCTGCCAGGATTATTAATGCTATAATCCTAGCTGGCTCGGGGAGCATGGTGCAATGTCGAGTTTGGTATCCCTGAACTCGCACTTTAATTACGCATCCGGTGGTATGGATGGTTTTTGGACTCTGGGTTTGAAAATAGCACTTTTACAAAGTGGCTATTTTCTTGTCTAACTATTTCTGGTTTCTGCTGGTTTGGTGTGTGTGTGACAGGAGCTGGGTGGCTCCAGAGATCTGATGAGTCAGTGTGGGATGAGTGGGACATTTGCGTTGAGAGTAGGGGGAGAGTAGTTGCTGATAGCCTGCCCTGCCTGATACAATGCTGGCTCCACCTCCTGCCAAGCGACTGATGGCTCTGTGCCTGCCATGGACGATCCTGGCCCCACCTCCTACCAGGAGGCCGATAGCTCTGCTCCTGCCAGTGGCAATGCTGGCTCCACCTCCTGCTGGGCGTCTGAGGACCCAGCCGTGCTCAGTAAATAGGCCAGGTGCCTCTGCCCGGCTCCACCCACTACAGACCCAGGATGTTGGGAAATCCCCCTGCATGGACAAAGGGATCAAAGCCAAAAAGGGGTATAAGAGAAGGACCCCTGAACCAAGAATTTAGATCACTTCTGACAAGGAACCCTGAAACCAAGGACAAGAAGCCTGCTGATCCAAGGACTTGCCTACCCCTTCTGCCAGTGTGCTGTTTGCTGGGGGGAATCCTGCATTGCTTCTTTATTTTTGCCAAGGAACCAGGAGAGAGGAACTGTGTGTGTACTCTCACGCTTTGCTAAGAAAATCTCCAAGGACTGGAAGAGTGCCAGTCTCCTGTTGAATGATTCAGAAAAGGGGGTGGTGATGAACAGAGTGTCTGAATTAAGCAGACCACTCTTACCCAGTCCAAAGATCAGGGCTTGATCCATCACCGTCTCCTGTTGAAGTCACAGGGCTAAAGGACTTCATCTGCTAAAAGTGCTATTTGCTGGAACCTGTGAATCCAGCACCTCGGAAAGAAACCAGTAATCTCGACGCCGACGGACGTTGCCGAATCCAGCTAGACATCGTGAGTAACGGCTCCAGTGTCCCGCTTCCTCGACGCCGGGCGCCGGGCCTGATCGACGCAAGCAGCAACGCCAGTGAGTAGTGAGTTCGGCTCCAGCTCCAAGGGACCTCGTGTCTGCACCGCTGCTGATCGCATCAACTTCGTGCCCTCTCGACCCCGTGAGCGCTGCTCACTCTTGCAACAGCATCATCGACATCGACGACTACTGAGGCCTGATCGACACCGACGACGCAACGCCGGATTGCTCGACGCCGCTGATCATCGTGTGCTTCATTTTCTTAAGGTACTGTGTTGTTGGGGGTCCGTGTGACTCCGGGCTCGACGTAGCGCTCCTCGCGGTCGACGCCGAACCTATGGATTAACTTTACCTCGACGTCATGTGACTCCCGTGTGGGTTACCTTGTTGCCCAGAACTGTGTTCTCCAGAAGTGCTAAAGAAGAAACTACGCTTGAACTATTATTTTTCCTTCCAAGAGTATTTATTAAGATTGTGGTATATTTTTGTCGTTATTTGGTCTTGTGCTAAGCCTTATATAAAAATCCTTATTTTTATAATACTACTGTGTCGTGTCCATTTTTTAGTGTATTCACTTTATTACTGTATGTGGTCATAAATGCTTAACACTCAGCCTCTGAGATAAGCCTGTCTGCTCTGCCAAGCTACCAAGGGGGTGAGCAGGGGTTATCAAAGGGTGTGATCCCCTTGCCCTGACTAGGAAAGGTGTGTCCCTATTTGTCAGAAGTGTATACCTCTGCCAACTAGAGACAGCCGGTTCTAACAACAACAATACATTTTTATTTAAAAATTAAAAATTGTTTGAGACATTATTCTTTTTTATATGTAAATTATGAAATAGTACCAAAATAGATATAATATAAAGTAAGACTTAAAATATACTGTGTAACTTTTTTGTGTTACATAGTAAATTTACTCATAGTTACTTCCTTTCTCCCACTATATTATCTCCAATGTGTATTTAACATCTCTTTATCATGTCCTGCCTCCATATTGTTTCTGCTTTCCTGACAGACTATGGTATGAATTCCATATACCACAATAACTTCTGTAACAACATGCAAGATATCTACAAAGGAGACGGTGTATATTAAATTTTAGACTCTGCATTGGTACCTACATGTTGGTACTTAAATTAAAAAACAACAAGAAAAAAACAACAAAAAGATCAATTAATAAACATACAATTTTTGAAAAGTCTGTCATTCTTTTTTCCCCATAGTACGCTCCCCGATCCGCTCCCCGGCGCGCATACCGGGCGCTCCCCCCGCAAAAATCGAAAAAAAAATTAATTCTTTTTTTGCCCCGCGGGGCCCTTTTAAAGCCCCCACATCAAACCTAGGGGGTCTGGGAGGGTCTACTCTGCCCCCTTATGGTCAATTCCCCCTTTGTTTTTGCCACCTCTTGTGTCTCGATCCTACCGAGACACAAGATGGCGGCCGCTCCGGACTGTTTGGAATGTTTACAGACACCCGAGAGCCAATCACCTTTTCACACGCAAGTCGCGTGGCGCACCCGGTACGCGCCCCGGGGCGCGTACCGGGGAGCGCTTACAGATATATATTTTTTTTAACCTAAATTACTCAAAATCCACTGGAGCACATATCTTGAGACATAGCAAAGGCACATCGGGCTACCAGTCCCTACAATTTTGCCAAGTTTGGTGGAAATCCATTCAGCCGTTCGGGCTAAAAGTGAAGTCGACCGCCCTATGGAAATTAACATGGGGAAAACATGTTTTGGGACCCCCCTTTTATCTCGGCCCCCGCTTGACAAATCCTTCCCAAACTGTCAGGGAAGGACCGGGGCGCCGCGAGGCCATTTTGAGGAAATTTTCAGGCAGATTCGTCAACCGGCGCCAAAGTTAGTCCAAATAGAATTTTGAGATTTAACATTGAAAAAAATCCTAACTATAACTACCTACTGGCGACCGCCAGTAGGTTATATATATATATATATATATATATATATATATATATATATATATATATATATATATATATATATATATATATATATATATATTTCTTTGTTCTCGACTCACACCACAGGAATTCTTTCTCCAAAGAGACGAGGCGAACCCAATTGCGTGCGGAATATTTTTTATTTCATTTTCTTGCCCAACACCCCTGCCATGACTCGTTTCGGTCCCCCTTGGACCTTGATCACATATATAATATATATTTCCAAGCTCCATTTCCTTGTTTCCCAAAAAGAAAAAAAGCCCTTGCGGGGGCAGTTGCTAGAGTTTATTGGCAACGCAATATGTTGCAAACGTGCCCCTCATCTCTCCATAGCCCCTCTCTCACATACATTTAATCTGTTACAGAGTAAACATATATATACATATATCTTTTACAGAGAGAAAGAGACTCTCTCTCTCTCTCTCTCTCTCTCTCTCTCTCTATATATATATATATATATATATATATATATATATATATATATATATATATAGATATATATATATATATAGATATATATATAGATATGTATATATATATATATATATATGTATATATATATATATATATATATATCGAAGAACAGCAAGTTCCGGTTAATGCTCAATCTCGTTCGCGGGTGGGTCGGCGTAGGGCTACCGGTCACCCAATCCATTCACTGGTACATTTCCCCATTTGGAAAAAACGTCGCCAACACACAAGAAGTTGCTGTGCACGGTAAATTTAATGGCAGGTTTTCCTGCCATTAAATTTACCGTGCACAGCAACTTCTTGTGTGTTGGCGACGTTTTTTCCAAATGGGGAAATGTACCAGTGAATATATATATATATATATATATATATATATATATATATATATATATATATATATATATATATATATATATTGTGGCCCCCAGGGAAAGCACATAGTTATAAAAAAAATAATTGCCCCACAGGGGGTTGGCCACTGAGCAGGAGGGCCGACCCCTGCCAGTATTGCCACCATCCAATTTTAAAAAAAATATTTGGCCATTTATTGGGGGCGATCGTGCCCCCCAAGGTATGCCAACATGTTTCTTTTTTCAAATATGCCCCCACAGGGGGTCGGCCACTGAGCAGGAGGACTGACCCCCTGCCAATTTCGCCGCCATTTTTGTTGTTGTTTTTGTTCTTAAAACAAATTTGGGGGGCAATTGCGCCCCCCAAGCTCAGCCAACGTTTTAAAAATTAATAAATATGCCACCGGGGGGGCCGACTCATCACCACGAGGGCCGACCCCCCAAAAAGACATCCCTGGTGTCTAGTGGGGTTTCCCGGCCATGGATCGCAGCAGGAAACCCTTTCAGGAAGGCCTCATTTGAAAGAGGAGACTTTCCCCTTTCAAAAGATGCCTCCCAGAAAGCTGGGGAGGCCGTTTTCGGCCTGATCTCCCTATCAACGTCGAGCGCGGTCTTACCTGTGGCTGTCCTCGGCTCCGGTGGGGAAATCTATGACGTCCGAGTGCCTTCTGGCGTGATGATGTCACAGATGGGCGGGAGGAGGGGCGCGGGAGACGCGGTAAGCCTTCGAACAAGTCGGCCAATGGACATGCGCTGCACCAGGGAGGTAGTGCTTGTGTTGCCCAAAGGGGTTAATTTCCCTTCAATCCTGCTCCGGGCCACGCCCCTTTTTACACCTCTTTGCAGTGCAGCTCTGTGGCCCTTACGTGAGGTGCCTGGTGGGCTAGGTGGACACCAGAGACCCTCAGAATTCAAGGGGACTTAATCCCCCAACTTAAAATGCGCCAAAGGGGCGTTTGCAAAGTGGTAAAGGGAGGGGGCGTGCCCTGAGGTGACATGTGTGCAAACATGGCCTGTGGCGCATTTTAAGTTGGGGAATTAATTCCCCTTCAATTCTGAGGACCCCTGGGGGCCAACTAGCCCACCAGGTACCTCCAGTAACTGCCAGAGGCTTGCGTTGCAGGGAGATGGTCCAGGCCATGCACCTTTTTACGGGAAACATCCTTTACGATGCAACTTTTACCACGCAGTACCTTTACAACGCAGGTTTTTCAACACAAGTCATTACAACGAATTGCGCAGGGGGTCGTTCTAGGAACACAGCTCTGTGGCAGTTACTGGAGGTACCTGGTGGGCTAGTTGGACCCCATGGACCCTCAAGTTTCAAGGAGACTTAATCCCCAACTTAAAATGCGGCACAGTGCGCATTTGCACAGTGGTGAAGGGAGGGGGTGGGGCCTTTCTGCACCTCTGACTTAGAGGTAGTTTTAATCTCCCTACCGTATTATGTACTAGGGCCCTACAGAGGAGATCATGCTAATCACAGGGGTACACCAACGTATAGTGTTCCCTAGTGTATGTAGGTGTTTTCACTGTATTCTAAGTGTCTTTTAGCATAGCACTGGCTCTAGGCATGGTTAGTGGTTAGTCAGAGTCAGTTACCACCAGTACCGATCTGACAAAGTTGAGGGCACAGGATGATTTTGCAACAAGGCCTCCTTCTGCTCCTCTGTTTGTTCTTTCTGCATATCTTGCTTCTTTCTGTGTGTTTTTTCTTCTTTCTTCACATGTCCTACGTCTGTAGGCATAGATAGAAACTAGCATTAAAAAAACCTTAGAAATTCACTTAAAATACCATAGGTTTCAGGCACATTATAGTTCAAAATTAGTATTTAAAAAAACTTTGAAATTCACTGAAAAAACCATAGGTTTCAGGCACGTTATAGTTAGAAATTAGCATTTAAAAAACTTTAGTAATTCATCAAAAAAAACATAGGTTTCAGGGGTGTTTTAGTTAGTTGGACATTTCACTCGTACAAAAACATAGAAATTCCCCTGTTCTAACTAGAACTCGTGCGCCCTTAAAACACTGCTGATGACGTCACATATTACATCACTTATGACATGGTCAGTAACGTCACTCATGATATCACTGATGACATCTCACATGACATCACTGATGTCATCACTGATGACATCAGAGCAAAACTAAATGGTATGATGCACGGAGTATTGAACAGTACAAGCATTCACCTCAGTCAACTGATCTGGGTTTAATCCATCATCATTCTTTAGCTCACTCCGCCACCCAGTTCAGACATGACCATATGCAAATCAGTCTGACCCTGTGACTCATGGGAACAGTCCAGCCCGAACTGCCAAGCCATGCCTTCCCTGGACCGGAAAAAAGCATCCTGGGACCGGTTTCTTGCTAATCAGCCATCATCAGCCAGGCTAGCTTGAATCCAGTGGCAGAGCGAGCAAGGGACCAACGTTTGGGCATACCCTGCCGACTTAGGTTGAACAAAGCAAAACCAAAGGGTATGATGGACAGAGTTTTAAACATTGCAAGCACTCACCCCTAGTCAACTGATCTGGGTTTAACCCATCATCATTCTTTAGCTCACTCCGCCACCCCAGTTCAGACGTGGCCATCCTGTGAATGTGTGTTTTTCAGAATATTAAATATGTTTTATATATGTATATCTCAAGGTTGATAGAAGAGTAAATGGGTATATGTGTCTAAATGGATGATTTTTTTTTAATTGATTGTATAACTGACTAAGTGTATCTTAGTGAATCATGGGTTAGAGCGTAATGTTTAAATATGTAAATATCTGTATCAGTCTCTCAGTTTGTGTATAAGTGGCTGCAAGGGTTGGTGAGTTGCTACCGGAGTATCTATATCGGTTATTAGTTGTTTTTTTGAGTATCAATATGAGTGTCTGAGTGTCTGTATGGTTCGGTGGGGGGCAATACTTTGTGCATAGGTGCATGAATGAGTGACTCACTGTATGTGTTGAAGACAGCATGTGTGCAGGACTGTATGTGTGTATGAGTGTGTGTATGGGTGTGTTAGTGAGTGAACAGCTGTCTCAATGGTGTCCGTATGAGTAACTACATATGTTTTAAACTAGTATATGCGAGTATTGGTGTATATAAGTGAGTATATGTGAGAGTGAGAGATTGGAAGAGTTCCTGTATAAATAAGTATGTGTTTCTATCAGTGATTGTTTAAGAGAGTAAGTATATGTAAGTTTCTGTAGAAATAAGTGTGGTTGTGTGTGTAAAACTGTATATGTAAGTAAATGGATGTTTGATACTTTGCATGTGTGACTGTGTGTGAGGAACTCTATGGATGAGTGGCGGTGTGTAACAGGATGTATAGGTGTATGAGTACATATGAGAGAGTACATGTGTGAGTGACTGTATAGGACTGTTGGTGAATATATTGTATAGCATTTTAGGACCCTAGTGTAATTTTCCCGATTCATGCCCTTATACAGGAATAAATCACCTTGTCCTTATATAGGCATAGAAATCATAACCATATTTCAACATAGCCCATGCAGTCCAAATACAGGCATGGATACTTCCACTAGTTCCGAAAAGCCACAACGATTTCTTGGAAAACTCTGCTTCAGCAGTCAGGGAATTGCCCTTGCTTGAATATTGATTTGTCCAAGAACTCATGGAGTTTTCAAAGAACTGCGATTCTTTGATGAAGTTATTTTGCCCAACTTTACGTCATACTCTGTACCTTCAAGGTATAAATATGCCCGCACTTGCCCTAGCAAACACACAGTGGTTTGGAGCAGTTCGACTATATACTTGCCCAACGCAGCTCGCTACAGCAAGTGCCGAAGGATGCCGACCGTCCAGCTGATGCACTGAGAGAAGCTATCTTTTCTCTTGCCGAGAAATCCAGCTCCAGTGTTTCCAAGCTCCCCTTGCGGGGTGTTGTGAAATTGAGTCCCAAGAAAGAGAGATACCAAACCTCCTTCATTCTAAACCAAGGTACGTAGCTGATTACACCCTAAGAGAAATCTTGGATAGATTCTTGGCAAAGAATACTAAACTTATGCTACACCATACTTACTTCTTCCCTCATACTAGACTTAGGTTAGGTATATCGTGGTAGGCGTATTTTAGAAGCACCAGTTGAGTACGTTTAGTATTTCTTTATTTATGTATGTATTTTATGGCTTAGAAACCATACTATGCTTTTACAGTATTATTTTATAATACTCTTCTTGCTGTAAGTATTATACTTTACAGTCAGTATTACGATTGTAGCAGTTCATTTCTTCTGCATGAGAAAGAAGACTGTTCAATAAATACTTTTATTGAAAATGCCTGTCTCTCTATTTCTCTGCACCTCTGGTGAAACGAAGCATGCACAAATAACTATCTATTGTTTCCATGACTCTGAAGATACGTTTTATCTTGGGAAACAAAGTTGTCATGTTTATGCGGTTGTCAGAAACAAATCCCTTCTTGTTTATTCGAGAAAGTGTCTTGTGACCTCTGAGCTAGCTGGCACTCACAATTAAGTCTAATATATTCGATAGAGCCCTAGTCAACCTAAGTCCTACGTCACATCTATAGGATATATTATTGCAATGTGCAGAGCCTACTGGGAATATTGGAACTACACTACAATGAGTGGATGTGTGTGTAGATCTTGGAATTACTGAATAGGTGTGTTGTAACTGGTTTTGGTATGTTCATTGTTTTGAAAATGTTAGTTTGTATTTTTGAGTGTGTGTATCAAAGGTTATATTAGGGTGAGAGGAGGTCTGCCACTCTATCACAAGGATGATGTCTTCAGTGATGTCATCAGTGATGTCATTTGAGATGTCATCAGTGATGTCACTGACCTGTCATGCGTGATGTAATATGTGACGTCATCACCAGTGCATTGCTGGCACACGAACGATTCATAGTTAGCTCAACTAGCTATAACTGGGGAATTCCTATGGTTTTGTACGCGTAAAATGTCCAACTAACTAGAACTCCTATAAAACCTATGTTTTTTTCAGTGAATACATATATTCACTGAAAAAACCATAGGTTATAGACCATATATAGTTAGGGATTAGCATTTACAAAACCTTGAAAATTCACTGAAAAAACCATAGGTTATAGATCATATATAGTTAGGGATTAGCATTTACAAAACCTTAATTTACTCGCACAAAACCATAGAAATTCGCATATATAGTTAGTTGCAATAACTATATATCGCGCACCCGCAATCCACTGCTGATGATGTCACATATTACATCATTCATGACATGGTCAGTGACATCACTGATGACATCACTGATGACATCTCAAATGACATCACTGATGACATCACTGATGACAGCTCAAATGACATCACTAATGACATCACTAATAACATCTCATTTGACATTACTGATCACATCACTGATGACATCTCAAATGACATCACTGATGACATCTTTTTTGACATTACTCATCACATCACTGATGATATCATTCATGTGATAATACGATGAACCTCTTCAGATTCTAATATAACCTTAGATACAATCAGTGTAAACAGACACTCACAGACTGTCACTCATCCATGGAGTTACTCACACACCTAGTCAGTCATGCCGAAAATCAATCACACCTCCATTTCCTCAACTATACAGTTATACACACCTTACTTATTCAAACATATACTAACACATATTTACTCTCTTATACAATCCCTGATACAAGTTTACAATGATCCATACAGCCACTCACACATTCACTGGCTCATATGCACAGTAATTTATATATGACAACTCTCACATGTACTATGTTTTACATATGTACTTACTTTGACATGTAGCACTGAGATATACATTCACTCATCAATACACCCATGCACACAGTCAACAACCCATACAGTTGTTTCCACATGCAGTTTTGAATCCATACATCTAGTGAATCAACTGTTGACACATCTATGCACAGAGTAACACACCTCCCAGCCACCCACACACACACACTCACTCTCCCATACAAATACTTGGGCAACCAATCAATAACCCATATAGTTACTCATATAGCTACTGATCAACACATGCAGCAGTTTACAGAACAACAGATATAATGATGCACAAATTAAGACAGTTTAGTCACTAACCCATACACTCAGTGAGACTCATTTAATCACTCTCTCATACAGTCAGTCATGCACCTACTAAATCCTTCATCCAGACACTTATACATCCACTCATTCTTCAATATGTAAGACATATTTTAACTTTACAGAAACATACAGTCACTGGATGTTGTCATCAGTGATGTCATCAGTGATGTCATTTGAGATGTCATCAGTGATGTCACTGACCATGTCATGAATGATGTAATATGTGACATCATCAGCAGTGGATTGCGGGTGCGTGATATATAGTTATTGCAACTAACTAGATATGTGAATTTCTATGGTTTTGTGCGAGTAAATTAAGGTTTTGTAAATGCTAATCCCTAACTATATATGGTCTATAACCTATGGTTTTTTCAGTGAATTTTCAAGGTTTTGTAAATGCTAATCCCTAACTATATATGGTCTATAACCTATGGTTTTTTCAGTGAATTTCATTGGTTTTTTAAAAGCTAATATCTATAGCTGTAAAATATATTCTTATTCTAATTCACAAATATATTTTATATGTTTTTGTATTATATTTTTTTATTTCAATTTATATTCTAGTTTAAATTATATTTTCTTGTTTCGCTGCCGATCCGCGAACCGGTAAACGATCCGTTAGTGCAAGTACCACGTTATAAAGCCACATTGTGACGCGTCACGTAAACGCAACGTATCGCGTTACTACGTAATGCCCCTATGACGTGCTGCGTTAGCGCACCCGGAAGCGTTCTGGAACGCGAACCAAGGCGCGAAACGCAAAGCCCCAGAAACGATCCGAGGCACGGCGCGGAACGCGGAACGTAAGCATAACAGGTCATGTGACTAGTTCATAAAACTTTTCATTGGTTCATTTTACTTTTAGTTTCCTAATGATGGAACGCTTGATCATATGACGTAAAATAAACACTTTTCATTGGTTTAGAACATTTTTTTTCCCAAATGATGAAAGTCCCACCTTTTTTCCTCACTCCGACTTTCATTTTTATGAGAGAAAGACCTGTTTTTGCTTGCTTAGACATGGCATTTGTATTAGCTGCAGCTGGTGGATCTCCACCACCTCCACCACCACAAAAGAAGAGAGGACCAACTAGCCAGGTCATCTTCCAACAAGAGGAAGAAGAAGAGGAAGACGAGGAACAGGAGCAAGGGACAAGGCCGTTTTTGAAAGAAATGCCAAGGACGTCCCATGTTAAAGTACATTTTATCTGGCAATTTTTTCTTTACCTCCTCATGAAAAGAAAGTAAATGCCAGGTACGTTACCTGCCTCATCTGCCACGATAAACTCTCCAGAGGGACCGAGAAAAAATATAGCTATGGTAATTATACCATGCATCGACACATGGAGAGGTGGCACCCTCTTATTTATAGTGCTGCACAACTTAAAGATTTGGTGGATAACCCCCGACCGGCCAAAACATCCACCAATGACCTAGCAATACCTGAATCAGAGGCAAGGGAAACGGTCCCAAATCTCCAAAAGAACTTTGGGCAGATGAGATTGACATGTGTAGCTGGTGGAAAATTAATTTCATGTGGAGAGAGGAGTATTACTCTAATAAATCGAGCATATGAAAATCATCAATGTCCAAAACATCCAAGAAAGTAATTTTTTTGTTTTTGTTGCTCCTATTGAGCCCTTTGAAGTGAATCATTTTTGTTTCCCCTTCCTCCAAAAAAACAAAAAAAAATATAAAACATCAAAAATAATTTTAAAAAAGTACTTTTCAGAACTACCTTCCCTTTTAAAAAAAACAATCAAAATCAAAAATTTTCAGGCACACATGGGGGCATATTTACAAGGGCCTTGCACCACGGGGAAAGTGACTTCAAATGACCAGACACACATGGGGACGTATTTACAAGGCCCTTGAACCAGGGGGAGTGACTTGAAATTGCTAAGCACACATAGGAGAGTATTTACAATGCCCGTGCAATATTTATGCATCATTTTTTACATATACACCGTAACAATAACAACACAAATGCATCATACATCTGTTCCGCAAAACCAACGCATTGCAGGAGTCACATCACAAGTAAATAAATTCTCATAATTTTTTAAAGCATGCCTTTTCCTTAAAAACGATTTTCTGATCATATTTTGAAAACAGAGCACAGCTCCTATGTACATACACACCTTGTCAGTACTAATACTTTACATTATCTACAATTACAATTGGTATAAGAATGCAAAATCGCATTTGAAAGCATAATGCAAACACTTGACGCAAAACATCATTTTAAATACACATCTGACTTTCTTATTTACGCAAAAAAGCATACTAGTCTTTATCTAAAATATAGAAACGAAAACTCACCTTTACAAATTCTTTTTAAATTTCAAAACAGTCTCAGAAACACACCAATTATTCTTCAGCAGAATTAAAGGTATGCACTCCAGAGGCTGGAACCAACAAAGGCACTGAAACGCTGATATTCATCACACATATCTCTCATGTCAGCCAATCAAAACTCTTCCCTCACTATTTTCAAATCAACACCCTTCCCCCCTCTGCCCTTTCTGCCCTTTTTCCATAGCAACTACCGCCTGCCAGACCTCTCAGGTTTACAAGTTCACACAACAATGTTTCAAATGAACTCTGAACTCTCAGTACACCTGCTAATCCACTGCAATGTTTCATAAACACATTGTTAAATAACCATTCAAATTACATCTTTCAAAGAACACATCCATGCACCCTAACTTTCTGTTTTCAGCAATGGAAATACACCAATCAATGCTAATGAATCATTTGCACTTAAACTACACAGTTTTTTTTCATTACAAACTTCCCTATTTCAACTGCCATTTCATTCCCACACTTCATCTGACTGCAGCAAAAACTCCTCTAGCCATGTTTTCAGTCTGGATTCTTGGACATAGCTACATCCACTGGGCTCACAGGTATGCTGATAACAGAAATGTACACAACCTCAATTTACAAAATGTGGAAATCAAATGGATTGGCCGAAGAGGATTGAAATGTCACCAATTGATACCATTGGTGAAAACCTTTTTACATTTGCCAAACCCTGACCTCATAATAGTGCACTGTGGAGGAAACGATTTGGGCACTTTGACTGGGGTAGGTCTGGAAATGCTCCTTAAAAGACACCTTTGAGCAATTGATGACACTTTTTCCTCAAACTGCCTTGGTATATTCCAATATATGCCAAAGAAAAAAATGGAAGTGGTCCAATCAATTTTGTCCACAAATTGAGAAATCGAGGAAACATGTATATATTTCTGTTTCAGCTTACATGAGAGACCATGGAATGGGCTGCATCTACAACAATAACTTGCGTTACTATATGCAAGATATCTACAGAGAAGATGGCGTGCATTTCTCAGATGAGGGAAACAGAGTTTTCCTACTAAATTTAAGAATGTGTATTGGTTCCTACTTATAAGTATCTAGAACTTACACAGAACCCAAAAGCTCTTTTCAGAGCTACCTTAACTTTATTTACTCTTTTGAAATTTCGAATGTACCTTTTTTCACAAATTTTCACTTATGTTCGCTTCCCAGTTCGCGTACCGGCAGCTAACCACACGAAAAATTCAATTTTTTTTCTCGACATATATGAGCCTCCTCAGCCACTCTCAGAAAACTTAGGGGGTCAGGATACGTCTAAAGTACCCCCTTCTTCTCATTCTGAACATTATTTACCCTCCATCTTGTAACTCAAGTCTACCGAAACACAAAATGGAGGACTCCCGTAACGCTGCAGGTTCGCGTACCGGGACACGCACTGACAAGCACTCGCTCAAAAAAGGTGGGAAAGTAATTTACAGAAAAACCACCCGAGACACTTTCACCAATTAAACATTAGCTCATACTACATACCAATCCCTAACATTTTCACAAATTTCGTTGGAATACCATTTAGCCATTTAGCATGTAGAACTCTCTAAAATCCCTGAGATAAATTACTTCAAAAAACATATCGGAAGTGTTGGAAATAACAACCAATTAAAATATTACTTTGAATTTCTACTATTATATCATGACATTTAATTGGTTATGTACCTGAATATATATAAACAAAGAGAGAGAAACACAGCCATTTTGACTACTACTTCGTGAAGTGTATATCCACTAAAAATCAACTGATAACTTCAAGTTATATTTAAAAGGTAAGATATTATTTTTAAAACTGAAGTATGTTCTGTACTGTAAACTAATTAAAAAAAAATTGTCTGACAGTTATATTCTATCACTCTGTAATACTTATAGAATAAAATAGACTTCTCTGTTTTAGTTATGGCAATGCCGATCCTAGGATTTGCGAGGCCCTGGCCTAAAAGGGAACGTACGCGAGGCCCCCTCCAATTTACATAAGTGGCCCCTTGCAAGGAGAACATTCACAGACACTGTGGGGGCCCCATTGTCCAGCATTTTGACGCCCCCACAGTTTGAACTTTTACTCCACACGCATTTCTCACACCTTCATAGGTGTGAGAATTGATTGTGGTCTAAAAGTTAAAACTGTGGGTGCGCCAAAATGCTGGACAATGGGCCCCCCACAGTGTCTGTGAATAGTCTCCTTGCAATTGAGGGAGCGTCTCCTTCTCCCTCCCCTATACCTCCTGACACCATCCATGAGAGGCCCAAGGAGGGGGCCCCCTCCAATGGACCTTAATTGCAGGCGACACCTTTCTTTGTGATAGATCTCCAGGGAAACAAAAGGACACATCACCAGTGCGTGGCCCCATGCTGTTGGGCTGAGTGCGAGACCATGAGCGGCAGCCCACGCTGCCCACGCCTAGTGCCGGCCCTGAGTTATGGATAGAGTTAGACTTGTCTAGTATAATTCAGAATTGACTAAGAGTTTATTTGATAATTTTCTTCATATTTCTACTTCCAATTTGATACCATACACAGCCCAATGAAAAAATCACTGTTTAAATAACCAAACTGCCTGTCTGTACTGAAACCCAACAGTGCCCTATCTGTACTGGTATATTTTTTAAAAATTCATTTTTCAGAATACAAAATGGAAGGACAACAAGAAAATAACTTGCAAATTGAAGCAGGAACACAAAACGAGACGGAAATTGACCATGATTTCTATGACGATTCAATAAACACTGAACTTCTGCAATGTGTGGATGCAGTAGATTTTCTACTGAAAAATGAAGTAAAAAATGATCATGATTTTTTAGAATTTCTTTTACATTTTGAGAAACAATCAGAATAATAAATTATTATTTCTTAATTCAAAAATTGTTTGACACATTATTCATTTTTGTATGTATATTGTAAACTAGTAGCAAATTGATTATAACGTGAAGTCAGACTTTAAATATACTGTGCAACTTTTTTGTGTTACATACTAACTTTGCTCATAGTTACTTCCTTTCTTCCACTATATAATCTCCAATGTGTATTTAACATCTCTTTATCATCTCCTGCCTCCATGTTGTTTCGGCTTTCCTGACAGACTATGGTATGAATTCCATATACAACAATAACTTCTATAACAACAGGCAAAATATTTACAAAGGAGACGGCGTTTATTGATTTGTAGACTCTGCATTGGTACCTACATGTTGCTACGTAAATAAAAAAAAACAAAAAAAAAACAACAAAACGAACAATCAATAAACATACAATAAGTTAAAAGTCAATCATTCTTGTTTCCTTATAGTACGCTACCCAGACCGCTTTCCGGTACGCGTACCGGGCGCACCCCACGAAAAAAAACATTTTTTTATTTTTTTATTTTTTTTGCCCGGCGGGGCCCTTTAAAGCCTCCAGATCAAACCTAGGGGGTCAGGGAGGATCTACTATGCCCCCTTATGGTCATTTGCCCCTTCGTTTTGGCCTCCTCTTGTCTCTCGATCCTACCGAGAGACAAATTGGCGGCCGCACCGGACTGTTTAGAATGTTGACAGACACCGGAGAGCCAATCAGCTTCGCTTCGCAAAGCTCCGTTACGCGAAAAGTACGCGATCTGGAGCGCTATCCGGGACGCTGTCACAGATATATCTGTTTTTTTAAACGTTAATTTCTCAAAATCCGCTGGAGCACATATATTGAGACCCAGCAAAGGCACATCGGGGTAACAGTCCCTACAATTTTGCCAAGTTTCGTGTAAATCCATTCAGCCGTTCGAGCTAAAAGTGAGGCCAAACGCCCTATGGAAAAATGAATGGGAAAAACGTGTTTTGGGACCCCCCTATTTTCTCGGCCCCCCCTTGACGAAACCCCCCCAAATTTTCAGGGGCTGATCAGAAACAAATTGTGCCATTTTCCTGACAATTTCAGCCAATTCCGTCCACAAACGCAAAAGTTATTAGACATAGAATTTTCAAAAGTTACATAGAGAAAAAATCCTAACTATATATACCTACTGGCGACCGCCAGTAGGTAATATATATATATATATATATATATATATATATATATATATATATATATCTTGAAGTTATGTGATGTGAAGTTAAAAGTTGTCAATTTCATCTCCCTCTGTGCACTTACTGGTTCGATATTTTGTCCCTTGATACTCTGGCCATGATATTGTGGCCTTTCAATATTTTATCCTTGATATTCCCTAGCACAAATGCTCTTGTGCTATTTCAATGTGTGTTTGAGTACGGGAACTGCTTGTAAGAATTGTGTGCAATAGCTGTGATGCTGTTTTGCGTACCTTGGCACATGGGAGTCATACTCTATGCAGAATAGTTTCTTTTTCCTGGTAGGATGATTGCTCATCTGAGGGTTGAGGAAAGAAGATGGCTGATAAGTGTCAGTGTGGTGATGTATATGTAGGTTGATGGCTGTGTGTGTTCAGACTATTATATGAATGTTGATTGTCAGGGATGTGTTTGCAGTGCGTTTGTAATGCTCTCTTTGTTTGACAGATTTGTACGCTGGCATACATAATGGGGAGTGTGATACTCATGATTGTTGTACATCATTGTTTCCCTTGTAAGGGAGAGGGATGTCTTATATCTCTGCCTTCTCATGTCCTCCTAAAGGAAGGGAGATATTGTATCTATGCCCTATATTATAGGTGTTTACTGAATTTTATTGAGTGATAATGTGTGCATGAAATGTTAAGTGGTCAGTGTGGAAAGTGGGCTTTGGAGGCTTGACAGGGTTTAGTTTTTGTAAAAGAATAAGTGCAAGGGCCTACATTTTTGTCAGTTGACCAGCGATGCCTGCTTCCTGGAAGCAGCAGTGGCGAAGGTGGTGGAATGTGCAGGGGGATGGGTTAAAAAAATCAAGTACTTTCTGTCTAGCCGGCTAGATGGCCGCCTCCTCTTCTACGTCCTCTTCCTGGCTTCTTGTGGGAGACAGGAACAGGAAACACCAGGGCTCCCAATGTAGCATTGTGATTGGTCTGAGTGCCATGACAGGGCTATCAGCCAGGGGCTGGAGGGGTGGCATGTTCTTCATGCAGGCTGTAAGGCACGGTATGTGCGCCTGTCTGTTTTGGGCAGACCAAGAATGCTGGCCAAGCTCTCATTCTCACATGGGGAGTGCAAACCACTCCTCCTGCTGCTCTGAGAGCAGCCCCAGCCCACAACGACGCCGTAACGGGGAAAACTAAAATGATGATAACCTACAGTAATTTTATATGTCCTTTTTAACACTGCAAAAAACAGTGTGGCAAGGCTCCTCCACCTTAGCGTAGGAGCGGCTTCTGCAGTCCTCCACTAGCGCCTGTGCTGAATGGTGGGGTTGTCTAGTCTTGATTTGACTTTATTCCTCTTTCTTCCACCAACACTCTTCATGCTCCTTTACGACACTCTTGCAGGAACTTTATCATCCTTCCTTTTCTTTGGTCTGATTTACGAAGTATTCATACTCCTAAATTGAACCAGAATGTGCAAAACACAGGCATTCCGAATCCTGGTTCTCAGAATCAGAGATGGCATATTTTATCTGAGCAAAGAGTATTTGCAAATGTGACAATTCTGTCAGTACGGTGGAATTTCTCCACTTGTTAATTTTAAAGTGAGGTTATGTTGTTGTGTCACATTTCTTGGCATCTAGCCAAGACAATGACAAGTGACTGAGTTTTAGGACCTCTCAACCCTTTGATAAATACAAATTTAGTCAAAATATCAATTCTAAGTAGGTCCTTAGATCGCATTTAAATGAGTGGCACTTCCTGGACAACTAGCAGTCCTATGAAAGACAGGGAAAATAGCAGATTCAAAACATCTTTTCACCATAAATAGCCACACTCAAGGAAATGCACAAGAAATCTTTTAAATTGCTTTTTTATGGGCCAGATTCTTTCTAGTGAAAAGCACCTGTATAGTTGTAACTATAAAACCAAATGTTGAAATTGCAGTCATTTTAATTATTGAATTAAATATAAACAACATGATTCAAGGTTTCATTATGAATTTGCAACAATCTGCTAAAACCCCTACCTCCTTGTCTTTAGCAAATTTTTCTCTAGCACATAGCCTGTAAGAGCGTTATCGCAGAGGCAGCCCCTGAAGGGGGCCTCGAGGGCCGGTGCCATAATGGACGCCAGAGCCCTGCAAGGAACTGGTTTTAGCCACCTGGAAGTGCACTGATGCAGAAGTGGAGCTTCCATCGCGCCAAATTCGAGCCAGAGAGGTGCCTAGTCACATGGCCAATGGGGGGGGGGGGTCAGGTGATGTTTGAACCCCTAATCATTGTGAAACCCCAGTGAATGTAATGTGAATGTGAATGTACAGGAATTTATATAGCGCAAATCACCGAGCCGTTTCTAAGCGCTTGCTTAGGGAACCCGTCCTGGTATTCCCCTGTGAGATAACCCCGGCAGGGTATCCGCAAGGTGAAAGCCAGGCATCCCGCCGCGAGGGGCCATTGTGGAGATTAAGCAAGCTATTGCCCAGAGTCGCAGAGTGTGAACCCGTGAATCGAGTAGGCACCGGAGCGAGAATTGTTGAGTCCATGGACATTTTAGGACTCAAGACCCCGCCGAGCCGGGAATTGAACCCTGGTCCCGGGCTGACCTCTGCTTCCAGGTCTGCCTCCTCTAACCAGTGAGCCACACTTCTCCAGTAGCTGCAGGAACAGCGTGGGGGGGATATAAGGCACTGCCTCCCACATTTCTATATCGTGGAGCTGGGGAACGGCGGCAAAGGTTTTCAATGACAGCGTGGGCGAGGATCGTGGATCAACAGCTTACAGGTTTCTATCCCGGTGCAACTCGCGCCAGGTGCTTTCCTTCGTGCTGGCTTGGTGTGGCGTTACAGCGTGTGGCATCGGGCGTTTGGCTTAGTATTGCTTTTCCCCCCTCCATTGTAGAAGACATCGAAGGTTCAGAGGGAAAAGGCAGTGGGCAGTGTGTGGGCCCTCCCTCTCCCCCACTACACTGAAAAGGACAATCGGCTGCCTTTGTATCACGGCGCCCGGAAGCAGAGAAAGGCAGGAGGCAGCGAGCAGGATCCCCTCACCATCACAGAGGGCGTTGTGGTGGATAGAGGAACAAGCAGCGAGGAGAAAGGTGAGCGAGTGGGCACCCCTCCCAAGGTGTGGTCCGGCATTGAAACCGGCCCCACGTACACAGTGCAACAATGTAATCCTGGCGGTTGGGTGAATCCGACTTTAATCAATACGACCTGGTATAGTGTTCCACAAAAAATTGCTGAGAGTTGAATCCTTGTTCTCGGATGCAGAGAGCGCTTGTTTCTAATCTTAACAGCTAGGCAACCCAACCTCACGAACCGAGTTAGAGTCCAGTAAGAGGCTGAAAGGATTGTTGTGGCTGTCTTTAAACATGTACACAATTATTCCATCAATAATGCAACTGGGGCTTGTGTAAAGCACTCTGATACCCCTGGGTGGATTTGAACATTAGCAACAGTGGTGCCCTAATTTTGAAAACAAAGAAGAGGGGTGATCATTGGACACAGGGTCTTTGCCATGGCCTCGGTCTCAGTCTTCAGACCATAATTTATTAATTACTTCATGATTTATGATCCTCTGTAATAAAGAGAATTGCTCAAGTGTTGGTGCACACTTAAGGTGATAGCACGCCGCCACATTAAATAATACAGCAGCTTTTAAGTTAAAAGCTGGTTCTAGAATGGCAAACCGCAGCGGGGGGGGGGTAACCAGCAGACATAGGAGACTTGCTGCAGCAAATCAGGGCAACATCTGAAGCACATGGTACCGGCTGGCTGCAGACATACCAGGAGCAGGTGGCCGAGGAAGGAGCTAGACAACCAGTGGCAGCCACGGGTTCTCCAGCTCCCGGGAAGAGGCCAAGGGCTCCAGCAAAGACACTAAGGCATCCGGCAGCCAAGAGAGGGTCCAAGGGGGACGGCCTGCTGCCTGTAGCCAACCTGGAACAAGAAGTGCGAGCGGAAGTGTCAACACGCCGAGGGGTAAGCATATCAGCACAATGGTATAGGAATGCTTTAAGTCATTTGTTTCGTTGTTAGTTAATAGACTAGGCGCAGAAAGGTTGGGGGCTACAAGCACTTCACCTCAAGATGGGGTGTTGGGCTGCCATGGCATCTTTCTTAACCCTGGCAGCTCGCAACAGAAATGGTTACGGAACCAGTCGGGTGGGTCAACCGATACCAGCACCCAAGTGCCAGAGACAGAAAGGGGGATGGCATCCCCAATAGAGGCATAGGGAAGTGCAAACAGAGCAAGCAACCAAGATAGAACAGGTCAGCCCCCTGAGGCATACACTAGGCCATCACTGGGCCCCTTATCCTTTACCACGAGGGCCACTGAGTTAGCGAGCCTCATCCCTTTAGCAGTGAAAGAGAGAACATGAAGAATGTAGTTCATAGTGTTTTCTCATTGTTGGAGATACAATTAAATGGGCTTGACCTAACAGTGTGCAATAAGAAGGATGAGGACAGGAGAGAAAAGAGAGGGAAAAAAGAAGTTTTGATAATTGGTTGGATGCCTTCAGAATAATGGCCTGCATTATTGTTGAGAGATTTTCGCAGAAGGCAATGGATCTTTGGTTGTAAGAAGCCAATATTCACGGGGCACACAGCAAGTTCCCAGGAGAGGCATGGTTGGAATATGATAAAGGATTTAAGCTAAAAATGCAGACCCACCCTGAGATGGAATGGAACAAGGAGAACTTGTCCGGTTTTATACATAAAATTATTGTGGTGAAAGAGGTCAAATCATGTGCAGGAAAGGGTGAACATCCCTTTCGGGGTTCCTTCCACAGAGGGAAGGGAAGGTCATTTCACAGGCTCAAAACGTCTAATAATTGGAAAACCCCACCCACCAGCGGGCCGGCCGCCATCTGCTGGAAGTTCAAGATAAATAAATGCACATGGGGATCCTCTTGTAAGTTTCAGCAACTTATGTTCCATATGTGGGGGGACACCAAGCAGCATGATGCAGACACAGGAAGGAGCAGTGAGGGGACAAGAACGAGAAAAAAGAAGCAATAACACTGACACAGGGGGTGGACTAGAGGGACTGAGCAGTTTTTGGCTAGCCGCATCCCCCATTAAAACGCCCAGCTAAAGCAGCTAGCTAACAAATACACAAACAAAGAGTGCACAAGTATGCTGAAAGGTTTTGATGAAAGTTTTGTTATACCATGTGAAGGCCCTCTACCCACGGCCAACCCCAACAATCTAAAATCAGCGCTGCAGCATCCAGAGATAGTGCATAAAAAAATAGAGAAAGAGAAATCCCTTGGAAGGATTGAAGGCCCACTGACCCTCCCAGTATCAATGGGATTGGTGATCTCTCCATTGGGGTTGGTGCCTAAGAAGGAAGCAGGTCAGTTCAGACTCATCCACCACCTTTCCTTCCCTGAAGGGGAGTCGCTTATTGATGGCATTCGCTCTGAGGTATGTTCAGTGGGTTACGCGACAGTGGACAATGCCATTGACCAAGTAAGGGCTGAGGACCAGGGGGTGAAAGCGGACATTGAGTCTGCCTTCTGCCTCCTCCCAGTTCACCCGGTTAGCTTTCACCTGTTGGCTTTCCAGTGGGAAGGGGCAACTTCTTTTGACAAAGCAATGAAAATGGGATGTGCAGTGTCCTACACATATTTTTAGCAGTTTAGCACCTTTTTGGAATGGGATTTGTATGACCAGCACCCCGCAGGGGGGCAAGCTGCAGTACCTAAATTACTTTTTGTTTATAGGTCCCGCCAGTTCGGCGGAGTATGGTGAGAACCTTGCAGCATTCCGAGAGCTATCAGGGGGCTTGGTGTGCCACTAGCAGCAGACAAACCAGTAGGTCCCTCCACATGGCTCACATTTTTAGGTTTTGAGCTCAACTCAGTTGCAGGAACGTCCAGGCTCCCAAATACTAATGTAAGAGAATTCAGGGCCAACATACGAAATGTATATGGTAGAGAGGAGGCAACCCTCCATGAGTTACAACAGCTTATTGGAAAGCTCAACTTTGCAGCCAGGATCATCCCTGCAGGCAGGGTCTTTGCCAGATGCCTAACTCAGTTAACTGCCTGGCTTATGCACAGACACCACCATGTCAGGTTGGGGGTAGGGGTCAAGCACAACCTCAATATGTGGGACACATTTCTGGCTGATTTTAATGGCCTGTTAATTTGGAGAGATGGCTGGGTAACGGCCAGGCAGATCGCCTTGTCCACAGATGCTTCTGGTAGCACTGGTAATCGGGCAATTCTAGGTGACAAGTGGTGCGCAGGGCGATGGCCAGAAAGCTGGCATAGACTGGGGGGTCACAAGCAACATCACATTTCTAGAGTTGTTCCTCATTATAGTGGCCCCGGCGGTCTGGAAGCAGGATTTGAGGGACATGAAGTGGATGCTCTGGTCTGCAAACAAAGGAGTAGTGCAGGCGATCAACAGAGGCACAGGCAGGTGCTCTGACACATTGAGGCTAATGCTTAGCTTTGTTCACTCACAGTTGGAAGGAGAGATAGAGTTGAAATCGTACCATCTACAGGGGGTGGAGAACAAAGTGGCAGAGGCCCTCTCCTGGTCGCAGATAAACAGATTCAGGGAGCTGGCACCAAGGGTGGAAAAGGACATGACCCCCTTCCCAAAAGACTTATGGTCCCTGGCAGGACGGACTTGTCAGTTCTAGTGAGCCAGGCCCTTATTCCCGACACAGCCAAGCGCTACAAGAAATACGCAGAGACAGTGATGCAGATAGGTAATATCCAGACACTGGGCAACACAGGTGAGACACAGGGGGCAGTGGAACAGTTCAAACAGTGGGCATTTACGAACAGGAGGTCAAGGTCCTGGGTCCAGTCCCACTTGTCAGCAGTAACTCCTTTTGCCAAGTTAATCACGGGACAGGATCCGGCTGCTTCCTACTACATCAAGGCAGCAATGAAGACTTGTAAGCTGTCAGAAGGGGTAAAAGCTGATAACTGGATACCCATAGACTTCAATAGATTGGCGATACTCATGGATACGCTGGGGAAATAGCAAAGGACACATATGAGCTGAACATGTTAAAGCAGCCTTCGCAACCACATTCTTTGGGGCATTTAGGGTTAGCGAGCTAGTGGCCCCAGCTAGGACAGGCTCTGCGGGGCACTGCCTTCAAGCAGTCAATGGCAGGCCCGGAGTGGCGGCAGTAGAACTGCGGCTAAGAAGGTCAAAAACTGACCAGGTGGGCAAACGGATAGTAGTAAGGCTGGAGTGCATCTCAGACCCCAAATGCTGCACAGTGTGCTGCCTGCTGACCTACATGGCATCACGCCCGGTGAGGGAGGGCCCCTTGTTCCAGCATAGAGATGGGAACCTCTTAAGTAAATTCCAGTTTGGGGCTGTAATGCGCCAAGCCCTGGATTGGGCAGGTCTCTTGCCGGCCTCCTTTGACTCTCATTCATTTAGGATTGGGGCGGCGACCACTGCAGCCCAAGGTGGGGATCAAGGCCCTCGGCAGGTGGAAGTCTAAGGCTTAAAGGACTTATGTGAGACCCCATGGGTAAGGAGTGGTAGGGGGCATGACCACAGGAGTATGTGGTTGCCTGACATTGTGATTTTTGCCTCCGACTCGAGCTTGGCAGCCGTCAGCCCGGTACGCATTTGGTGGATTCAATCCCGTCGCCAGCCCCTTACGGTAACAAATGCCCGAAAGCCCACTGGACCTTCGTCTAATGTAAGCCCTGGTTCCATCCAACTGATTTCTCCTTATTCTTCGAACGCCTCCTGGCAGCCTGATTATTAACCTTGAAGCTTCTTTGTTGCAAGCAGAAATCTGCCCAACCCCTCCATTCCTGTCCTGATGAAGACCCGTCTGTAAGGGAACACTTACCCTACACCATCCAGGGTCGAAACGTAGACTACTATCCCCGTACCAGCTTCTACCCCTAGCACGAATTAAACTGCTGACTTCAGAAGTTTGGTTGTTCGAAATTCTATGAACATTTGTGGTACTAATGTTTGGCTCCCGTGGGAAGCCAATATAAATCTAGTCTGTCTGTAAATAAGTATATTTGACCTGCACCATGTTCCCTATCCTACACCATTTCCTACTACTGCACCTCCTCTATCCCACCCTTCGGGCATAAATATTTGCCAATTGATAATCTCATGCAATGTATATCAAGGTGTGGTTGCGTAATCTGTGAATAAACAACAATGTACTCCTAACTTTACAGATTTTTCTAAATCTTTCTTTGACTTGTGAATTTATCTGTCCTCCCGTTCTGGGACCCCTCTAACTATAATACTGTATACCCATGTCCCAGTGACTCTTTTTGGGTTGACCCTATTTTGTAACTCAGCAGGACGGCAGCACCCCCTGCTGTTATGGGTAGTGGGGTCGCTCATTTGTTTCTCGGATGAATATGTGGTGGCAGGGGGGAGGCCACAGGCAGAGAGGCGGGCCAGTCAATACATGCGTCAGATGCTGGGGTCGCCCAGGTATGAGATTGGACCAACTTCCAAAAGAGCTCACAGAGATGCAAGGAGATGCAGCCTAGCACGCAGATGTGCTGATTATCCATCTAGGTGGGAACGATTTAGCCCGGCTGGGGAGAAATGAGCTACTCCTAACAGATCTAACAGAAGCAACTCGGTGCTTCAGGAGCACCATCATCCTTTGGTCTGAGCTGAATAGCAGGCTGGTGTGGTGAGGGGGAGAGTTTCATAAGGCAGTCAAGAACTCAAAAAGGAAACTGCACAGCGCTTTAAGCTAATATTGCAGGACCAATGGCTTGAAGAGCATTAAGTATGACCTCATCCACCCAGGCCGGCCGGAGCTCTCCGGGCGGGATGGGGTGCACCTGTCAGAGAAAAGCATGTGTGTATTCTGGGACAACCTGTGAGGTGTAATGGTTTTAGCAGGCTGCACCTAACATGGGACGAGGACGAGAAACTGTCAGCACAGGCAGAGCTGCAAGAAGACATGAGCCTCACTAGAGGCATGGTGGATAAGAAGGGTTCATTTGGTTGGTTATGGAGGCACACCGACAGGGCTGTGTGTAGAAGGAGTGTCGCTCACTTCGGGATGCCTTAGGCCAGGGTGAGTAGGCCTGACAAGAGGGGGTAGCAAATGGAGAGGGTGCTCACAGCCCAGACCCCGCCAGATGGCAGGGCACAAAAAGAGACTAGTGATCCAGCGGACCAAAGGAAATTCAGTCTCATATGTACAACTCTACACCACTATACTCACCATTATTATTAATTTCTACACTAGGCCCATAAATGTCTGAGACATGAATTGACCAAGTGAATCATATGACCTAATTAATCAAAACACTTTATAAACTTTTAATTAAGTCAAGTTCATAGGCAATGGATTAACTAATGGTAACTCATACGAAACAAACAAGACCAGCTTGTCATTTCAAAATCTATTTTATTAACTTTATTATCAAGGCAAAGAGCATTTTTAAGAAATTAATTCTTTAATTTGCAATTTAATAAGCAGCATTATTTTATTAGAAAGGCACATCAGACTGTCAGTTTAAATCAAAATCAGCATGAGAAATGTTCAAACATTTAAGAACTCATTTCCTAGTCCCTATTTCCCTAACTTAGCTAAAGAAACCTATAAGGAAAATCATAAGTTTGAAAGGATCTTACGTGAATCAATAGTCCAACAGCATCTCACGAGCACAGGAACAAGCCAACAGTGCTCTTTCGAAAGGGGCAATTTTTATACCTTTTCTCTATCTAAAACTAACTAAAAGAATACAAATATCTGACCAACACGAAGCATGATTGGTCGAGAAATGTCACTCAATGAAGTCATTCGGCTTTCACATTGTAAGAATGACGTTCTTTAAGAGCGGCATTGTCCTTTGACTACGTGTGTCACAAGCTCTTCCGAGGCTTGCAACATTTAATAAAATTGTACGGTGCTTCCTCCGTCCAAGCTTTTCTGCCGCTACACATCCTGTCTTTGGCAATGAAAGTTTATACAACGATTATCTCAACACTCTGCACAGCCTTGCTTCCGCGTGTGTTTTTCAAAGAATTATGTAGAAAATGTTTTCTTTTCATTCACTGCTGTGCAAGGTCCAACTCGACAGGACTTCGGACATCCATTTTAGAAATAGGCCACAGGCCTCTTTTACCATGACCCTAATATGCAAGGAAACACAAGACATCAATTAATTCAAGAAATGATAATTAATCTGTTACCCACCCCCTTGACTAATGTTAACCCATTAGTCTATGTTACCTAGCATAATGCACAAAAGACAAACAGACACAGTCACATAAAATGACACGACATAACAAAAGCACATTTAAGAAAATGCACATGCTATTATTTAAAACTGCCGCAGTTAATGTTTGATAAAATAAAAGACAAAGTAATTATATTATTCAAAACGTAATGACAAGCACAACAAGAGCACATATAATTAATCCTATATGTTCGTGTAAGTGTACATTATTCTAGGTTGAATTAATACGAAAACATGCAACACTCGTTAATGAATTAAAAATTATGGGAGTTTAAATCAGTGTACTGAATCTAAACTTATCTCTAAAGTCCGCTTCATCAACTTCCTCATCTGGTGATTTTTAAATCACCAAACCAAACCCAAAATTTTAGTCAAAATTTTACTTTTTAGAAATGTCATATAATGATCTCTCTCTGGGTTAGTAAATCTAAACTCCTGTTTCATCAGTCTGTCTAGAGCTCTCATATTGAGCCCTGTGAAATTCATCCATTTCTATCTCCTTCTCCTGAGCTTTTCAGAGTTTGTGTATTCGCTTCTTTTCCCTCACATGCTTCTTTCTCTTGTGAATCATGCTACTGATTTTTAACAAAAGTGTCGCTATAACAATGATCATTACAGGATAAAGCACTTTGCCAATGATTGAACTGCCAATTTCAGCAAACCATTCCCTAATTGCCCCAAATCTTTTAGCCAAACGTTCAGAAAAACTGTCGCTTTCCATGGGTTCTATTTCTGAGTGAAATTCAGTGATATTTTTTATCAGTAATTCTATGTTCTGACTTTTATCTGGGATATACGTGCAGCAGTGTTGAACATGCAAAATCCCACAGACTCCTCCCTCTTTTGCTAGGAGAATGTCTAACGCAAGCCTATTCTGCATAACCATGCTTCTGGTGGCAATGAGCTCAGTATTGACCAATTGAAAACCACTTGCAGTATCAGTGGATAACCTGTCAACAATTGTGGAAACCTTTCTGATTTTGATTGCATTCAGAGTTATTCCCACCATAGGAATTATTGCACCAAAAATATCTCCCATGATCTCAGAGAAGCTTTCTCTTTTGTATCTATTCAGGTGTTTGCCAATTTCAAATGAACCTTCGCTATTTCTGTCAACATGGAAAATTTTAGGGAAAACTAGACCAAGGTAACATGTACCATACCAATGGTCAGGGAGACTGAAATATGCTTTGTTCCCACAGACGAAATAAATTCCTGGGAAAATTGAGTCCTTACCACCTTTAAAACCCCAACCCCCTACAATACGATAAGTATCCTCACACTGGTTTGCACCGACAAAATAATTGTCATAAAGCATGTTATCTCTTCTAATGCAGAATTTTCCACTAACTGTATCATCTATGTGAATAGCAGCAAATCTATTTTCACCATTATGCTTCTCATCTTCGAGCTGCCAAAACTTGGATTTAGTCTGTTTCAGCATTTTATTCCTTTTGTAAATCGCCTTCCTTTCCTCAACTAAATTGAGAAAAGATCTTTCTTCATCTCTCATTTTGCAAGTTAAATTATTTTTGTAAGCATACTCATATGTGAGTTCGTTAGTTACCAGGAAAAATTCCCTCATCTGTTTGGCAGGCCTAACGTTGTTAAGACTATGTACAACCTTCAAGTTAGCGAATGTCTCATCGAAGTCTGAGTAATAGTACTCCAGACGACCTGTTTGATAGAACAAGCTAGATATAACACTGCATGTTATTCCATAAGTAAGAGGAAGCATATTATACTTGACCCCTTCAGAAACCGAAGGAGGAAGCTTAACACACACATAACAATCTTTGACATCCATGACTCTAACATACTCCGATAAGAGTCTTGAAAAGGAATTAGTAGAAAAATCACCAACAGATCTGTCCGGGTGAATCTCTGGTTTGTGCTCAATAATCCTGTTAGTTTTGCCTGCAACATCATGAGCAGCTTGTTTAGATTCAGCTTTGCTCATCATGTTCACCTTGTAATCCTCTTTGTCAATGGCAGGAGGAAAGATGACTGCTAAAATTAACCAAACTAGAATGATTAGAATCACACAAATGGAAGACATTTTACAACATGTTCTGAGGATAGCACACCTTGAATTGTCAGTATTAGGCATTTTTTTTTACTTCTTTACTTAAAACAAAAATTTTAAATTAGTATTTAATTAAAATAATACCCTCCCTTTAAAAAAATTTGTATTAACCCTCTAACAGCTTTTCTTCGACCTTGCGTCCATAAAAAGTGTTTCCAGCTAACACAATTTCTTTGACCTTGTGTCACCTAACACAATTTCTTCAGCCTTATGCCAAAAATAAACCTCAACTCAAAGAAAGCTAAACCTAATCGTTGTCACTATTTTCTTCCAAGTCTTCCTGACTGCTACTGCTGACCTCAACTACTGGTGGGATGATTATATAGGCCCACTCTGGAGACTAGTACTTCTGATTTGGCTTCAATGGTCTTTTGCTCTTCCTGCTAATTACTTCAATTTTCTTTCCAACTTGCTCTTTTTTATCTGATTCACTTTTTTGACTCGATATCTCGTTAACCTGTTCTTTTGATCTTTTCACTAATTTGAACTTCAAGTCTTCTTTTGGCCAGACATCACCTTTTCTCAAGAGCTTCTTCTTAGGCTCGATTTCATTACATTCAGCTTTCCAAGCCCTTTTTCTGAATTTTCTTATTTCAGATTCTTCATCACTCTCATCTGAGTCAGTTTCAGAGATTTCAATACTGTATCTAAGAACTTCTTAACTCGGCAGCTTCACTCCATTAGGAACAACATCTCTGTAGATGGTACTTGGCAATTTGTCCTCTTCTTCTGGAATTACTTCTAACTTCCCAGTTCCAGAATTTCTGTTCCTGCTTTCAGAGTTTCCAATCTGCTTTTCAATACTCTCCTGATCTTGAATCTCTTCTGACACAGTTTCTTTTTCAATTCTTTTTTATAGAACATCTTCATCATTTTGTGAATAAACAACGACAATTTCTAGATCTTTTTCATTTGATGCTTGATCTGCATCCGAATTCTCCAGATGTCGACTTTCCTGTTGATCTTCAGAATCTGGATTTTCAGGTTCTTCTTCTGAGTCTGAATCAGCTGTAGTGTCGTCACTTTCTTCATCAGGGTTATCAGGAGGTGGTACGCGAATGGTGTGACTTGCATGCACCCACCTCTTCAGACCCTTACACTTAACAGCATTTGTTGTGACTAGTATCACCTGTCTTGCTTTTTGCCACCTGGGTACTAAACAGTTCCTCCTCCGATGAACCTTTGTCCTGACCCAGTCTCCTGGCAATAGATCATGAGCTTTCTCCTTTTCTTTTGATATCACATCTGTTCCCACCTAATGGAATACAGAAGTTACCACATCAGAAAGCTGCTTACAGTAGTCTAAAATTGCACTATCATTTATTGCTAACAATTTTCCAACTGGAACAAAAGCCTGTCTCATAACTCTTCCAATGAGTATGTCATTAGGGCTAAGACCTTTTCTTTTATCTGGAGTGCTCCTCAAAGACATCAAAACAAGTGGAAGTGCATCTGTCCACTTTACTCCTGTACCTAAGCACATTTTTTAAATTCTGTTTTTAATTGTGCCATTAATCTGTTCAACAACACCTGATGCTTCTGGTCTGTATGCACAGTGCAACTTTTGTTTTATACCAAAGGCCTCACAAATTAGTTCAAGCAGTCTGTTTTCAAAGTGTGTGCCATGATCACTTTCAATAGTCACTGGAAATCCATATCTAGGTATGATCTCCCTTAAAAGCAATTTTGCCACAGTAACTGAGTCATTGTGACGTGTTGGGAACGCTTCCACCCATCTTGAAAACAGACAGACAATAACAAGGACGTATCTCAACTTGTTATGTGGTGGCATGTCAATGAAATCCATTTGCAACCTAGTAAAAGGACCACGCTCCCGTCCTATGGTTCCCATGCTTACAACTGTTTTTCTGTTTGGATTGATTTGTTGGCAGATCAAACAATGCTGGCAAAGTGACTCTGCAATAACCCTAAACTTTAGATTATACCAAGTTTCCCTGAACAGTCAAATCATTGTGTCTCTTCCTAAATGACCAGGACCTTGGTACATCCATGCCATGTCAGCAATCATGCAATTGGGCATAACAGGTCTGCCATCTTTGTAAACCAAAATTTCATCTTCCTCTTGCTGTCTGCAACCTTCTTTGAGCCATGTGTTTTTCTCCTAATCATTTGCCTCATCTTGTAAGTCTTTTACTCCCTGCCATGTTTCTACCACAGATATTAGCATGAGAGAGTTCATTATATGGTCATTATCTTTTTCCCGATTAAGTGAAAGATTATTTTTCGCACAGTAACGTGCAGTTTCATCAGCAAAGGCATTTCCTTTAGTTATATAGTCTTCTCCCTTTTTGTGCGCTCCACATTTGACAACAGCAATCTTTTCTGGTAACTGAATGCCATCGATCAGTCTTTTGATCAATTTTGCATTCCTGATCGGAGTTCCCGCAGAGGTCAAATAACCTCTTTGACACCAGAGCTGGCCATAGTCGTGAACTACGCCATATCCATACTGACTATCAATCACTATGGTAACCTTTTTCCCTTCTGCTTTTTCACAAGCACAAATTAAACCAACTAATTCTGCCACTTGTGCTGAACGAATTCCTTCAAGAGTTAAACCTTCAATTATTTCAGAAACTGTGCAGACTGAATATGCTGCTCTCAAAATGCCTTCATCTGTTCTTAAACAGGAGCCATCAACAAAGTAAATAATGTCTGACTCTGGTAAAGGCACATCCTTGATGTCTTTTCTGGGTTTAGTACAGTATTCCAAAACATCCAAACACTCATGATCAATGTCATCAGCTTCATTGTCAATTTCAGAAACCACACTATCTGTTAAAAGTGTAGCCGGATTGAGATTAACACATCTTGCAATAGATACATTATCTGATCCCAGAATAACCTTTTCATATTTGGTCAATCTGTTACTTGACAGGTGCTGTGTTTTACTTCTGGTAAGAAGTGTTTCAACTGAATGAGGTACATACACTTTTACTGGAAACCCCATTATGATTCCTTCACTTTGAACAAGGCTTACACTTGTTGCGGCCACTGCTTTTAAGCAGCCTGGCAATGCTTTTGCAACAGAATCAAAAACAGCTGAAAAGTATGCTATAGGTTTTCTAATGTTTCCATGTTTCTGAATGAGAACTGACAATGCACAACCTTCCCTTTCACTGCAGTACAGCTCAAATTCTTTGTCGTAATCAGGCATCCCCAATGCTGGTGCTTCACAGAGACTTTTCTTTAGCTTTTCAAAAGCCTCCAATTCTGTTTTTGTCAAAACAATCGGGTCTTTTATGTCTGCCTTTGTCAACCTTTGCAGTGGTTTCGAAATTACCAAAAACCCACAAATCCATTGGCGACAATAACCAACCATTCCAAGAAACATCCTGATCTGTCTTTGTGTAGTTGGTGGTTGTATTGCTCGAATCATTTTTATTCTCTCAATTGTCACTTGTCTGATTCCCTTTGCAATTCTGTGACCAAGGTATTTAACCTCTTGTTTGCAAAACTGTAATTTTGCAGGTGACACTTTATGTCCCTCATCTGCCAATCGATTCAAAAGTGTAATGGTGTCGGTAACACAATTTTTTCGTGTTTTTCCTGCAATAAGGAGGTCATCTATGTATTGGACCAATGTTGACTCTCCAGGCAATTTTAAATCTTCCAAGGATTTCTTTAACAACTGATTAAAGATAGATGGACTCTCAGTATACCCTTGAGGTATACGACACAATGCTAATATGCGATCCTGGAAACAGAACGCCAAAATTTGTTGGCTATCTGGATGCAGTGGAACTGTAAAAAAGGCATTACATAGGTCAATGACCGTATACCATTCTGCATCATGCGGAATCTGATATAGAACTACTGCTGGGTTTGGTACAACGGAACAACAATTTTATTACCTTTCTCAGGTCCTGAACTATCCTGTAAGTTCCATTTGGCTTTTTGATTCCCATAATCAGTGAATTACATGGGCTGCTTTCAATCTCTCTCAAAACACCTTGCTTAATGAATTTTTCATTCACAGGAATGACACCCTCAATAGTTTCAGGTTTCATTTTGTACTGGGGAATGTTTGGAAAATCTATTCCCTGTCTCAAAGTAATTTTTACTGGGTCCACATGTTTCATTAAACCCATTTCATCACCAGTTAAATCCCAAATTTTCGGATTAACTGCCTCTTTCAATTCTTCAGGTAAATTGTTTTTATCAAAAGCAGGGAACATTTTATTTTCTTCGTCAACCATTAGCAATGTCAATTTATACAGACCATCTTCTTCTAAAGTCTGAAGCTCAATACCTTCCGGTGAGCAGTATATTTTGCAGTTCATCTTGCATAACAAATCGCGTCCTAAAAGATTAACAGGACTGCCGTTACAGACAACAAATCTGTGCTTGTCTTTGTAGTTTCCAATTTCTACATCAACTGGTTTTGTCAAATCTGTTATTATTTGCTGATTAGCTACGCCAACTACCTGGATGGTTTCACCCGAGAGAGGAAGATTTTCAATTTCCACTGATCTAACAGTAGAACGGGTAGCACCAGTGTCCACAAGAAAAGTGATATCTTTGTCATTCACTTTACCATTTACAAATGGACCTGACTGATCTACCTCAAGAGTGGCTCCAAGCACACACTCTTCCTCCTCTCTCAGGCACTGTCATGAGTAATCCTCTGAGTCGCTGCTCTCATTTTCTTTTAGCCAAAAGTTTTGAGAGACATTTGATGCATTTACTTTTTGTGATCTTTTTACCTGTTCAGCTCCGCAGAAACCCGTCTCTGGACTGTATCTCTGTGTATTCATGCAATTTGGCAAGGGTGGCTGTGAATTTGGCTCTGCTGATTCAATTGGCTCTGCTGATTCACTAACTGTCGCTGTAGCTGTTGCTGCTGACTTATTTCATTTAACTGTCGCTGTAGCTGTTGCTGCTGATTTATCTCACTCTGCATTTGTGGATTTAATGATGAATTTTTTAAATTTCTGGGTGGATTTTTACACTCACACTTCCAGTGTCCAATTTCGCCGCAATTAAAACAAGGTAGCTTTTGTTTTAGCTCTTCAATATTTATATTAAATTTAGGCTTATTCGTAAAGTTTCCTTTGAACTTTCCCAGATTCTGTTGAAATTTTTTATTTTCTAAGGTTGCTATCTGCTGTTCAGCTACTTTCACTTGTGCCCACATTGCCTTCTCCTTGAGTTTCTTCTGTTTTGCATCTAACTCATCACTGCAGTATTTTGCCTTCCTCAGGATATCATCGACTGAAAGTGATTGCCAGCTGACAATTCCGTTTCTAATCATTTCCCCAATTTCAGGTCTCAGGTCATAAACAAATCTGTAAATGAAGTGGCTCATGTCACTTTCACTTAATTTTTCATAGCCACTGTATTGTTTAAATACCAGGAGTAATCTTTCATAAAAAGAATGAACTGATTCTTTTGGTTCTTGGTTTGTCCTGTCTATTTTAAACCAATCTACTTCTTTAGCAGGAATCTTGTCTTTCAGCCAGACAATTACTTTGTCATAGAAATCCATGACAACGTCTGGAGGAGCACCTGTTATTTTATGTCGAGGCGGTTCCTCTTTGGGCCAACTAATAGAAATGTTACATTCTGTCCAAAGATCTGATGGGACAACAATGTCAAAGAAACCATCAAGATCCATCCACAGAACTTTTGAGACCTTTATGAATCTGTCAACCTGACAGTACCATTCTACTGGCTTTTCTCTCAGCCGAGGGAAATCATTTGTAAAGAGCAGAATGTCCTGTCTTGTCCATGGAACATGAACATAACCTCCACCAGCTATTTCCCTCATAGTAAATTCACCAAAAATTCTCCTCTTTCTCTCTTTTCTTCTTCTCTTTTCTTTGTCCATTTAACTCTCCATTTACTTAAGTCACCTAGTCTTTTTAGAAATACAAATAATTCTTTTACATGGGTTATTCTGCCTGTGGTATTTAGATTCTCAATATCTTTCTCAGAAAAATCCATTCAGTAATGTTTTTGCAATTGTTTCTGGCGACTCAAATCTATTTCTAATTCAGCAGCCACTTCTTCAAATTGTTCATATTTATTTTTTGTTTTCCACTGAATGCTCTTGCAGATAAACAACAATTCATCATCCTGATATTGCTTCAAACAGTCAGTACCAATTGTGCCAATAATCTATTCTTCTAAATCTGCTTTTAATTTTGCAACATCAAGTTGTTTAGACTCAGGAACTTGTTGAGGAATCTGTGTTAAATCTGTTTTATTTGTGGTCTTTTCCAAAGAACCAGAATCAGAATCTGCAGCTGATGTGTGTCAACATTTGACAAACTTTGATTTAAAGTTAAATTTGGCATTGTTTTATCCCTGTGCATTTCTGTTAACTCTGAATAAAATTTGTCAGCCACTTTTTGAATTTCTGAATTTAATGGATTTGCTACAACAGAATGTCTATTGTCGCCTTGGTCAAAAACTGGTACAACAGGACCAATTGTAACTGGAACCGTTACCGCTTCCATGCCTTTTGTTAACTGCTGAATTAATTCTTCCTTCGCTTTTAAGTATTCATTTCATTTCATTTGTATCTTTATTTCGGCTAGCATAGCCATTAAAGATTTACAGGTTAAAAAACATATATTTTAAAAGAACATTTCACAACATATTTTACAATCAATAGATGTTAAAAACGATTTTACACAATTACTTGCTCCTATCAATTTTATCTTTTACAAAATATAAAGTATAAGTCCTTTATACACAAATTACGCTCCCTTCCTTGTTAAAGCTTTAGTCCCTTCTTCCTTCGAATACAATAAACGGAGTGTAAAAATCTGCTGGCATTGAATACTATTGTTTGCATTGTATCAGTTTTGATTATTCTAAGTGCATTAGTGCAAGACCGTATTCCTAGGAGATTACACAATGGTTTGATCCACCTCATTCTTGCCAGCCTGTAGGCAGGACAGAAAAAGAGAATATGCATATCATCTTCCTTCAGGTTCTCATCACACATAACACAAGTGTCATTGACAGTAACATTTTCTTAGTGCTGCCTTTGACACAGTCAACCATCGTGTCCTTCTCCATCGGTTGGCGGCAGCAGGGCTCACCGGAACGGCACTCAGATGGATAGAGTCCTTCCTTGCCGGGCGTACGTTCCAGGTGTGGGACGGCAATCATCGCTCATCTACCCTTCCCCTCACGAGCGGAGTCCCTCAGGGTTCGTCCCTGAGCCCGACGCTCTTTAATGCCTACATGGCCCCCCTTGAAGACGTGGTAATACCATACGGTATAAAAATTGTAAGCTACGCCGATGACACACAGCTGGTCGTCTCCCTATCACAACTAGACGACCACCCAGACAACCTGGCTAACTGTCTCACAGAGATCCACGGTTGGATGTGTGATTCATCCCTAAAACTCAACGGGTCAAAGACCGAAGTGATGCTCATGGGGAAACAGTGGGCGACTATTCCCTCAACGGTCTGGCCAGAAGTGTTCGGAGAAATTCCCACCCCGAAACGCGAAATTAAGACCTTAGGAGTATGGATAGAACCCGAGCTCTCAATGAAAACACAAGCGGCCAAAACTGCAGGTACTTGCTTTGGGCTCATGCGCACCACACGCAGGATCCTTCCCCTACTCCCCCCTGCATCCAGGAAACTATTAGTCCAAGGGCTTATACGCCTGGACTATAGCAACATGGTCTACTTGGGGGCCCCCGAGTACACCCTGGCGAAACTGCAACGTACTCAGAATGCAGCAGCCCTCTAATCATGAATCTCCCCGCCAGAGCATCAGCGAAACCTGCCATCAAGGCCCTGCACTGGCTCCCCGTTCGCCAAAGGGTGGAATTCAAAGCCATGTGCACGGCTTATAAACTGATTAACGGAAGCGGCCCCTCGATCCTCAGCGACCTGGTTACGCCTTATAAAGCTCCCAGATCCCTGCGGTCCGAGAATGAACATCTAGCCAACATCCCTAAATTTAAAAAGACTCGCACTGGAGGTCGGCGATTCTCCGTGAAAGCCTCCACGGGTTGGAATTCCCTCCCGCGTACCCTCAGACTGGAACCCAACTACTTAGGGTTTAGAAAAAACTGAAAACACTCCTATTCCCTAAGTAATGCCACCCCCCTCTTTCCTCTCATTTGGATATACAAACCCTCATAGCGCGGGGATGCCTTCGGGTCACCAGGCGCTTTATAAATCGCCAAATAATAATAAATAATAATAATTTTCACGATTGTTTTTCCTAGACCAACGTGCCACATTTGAATTGGTCATGAGATTGCCATATCTTAGCTTCATAAACAAAGTTTTGGCAAGTGGTGGCTCTATCTCATCAAGAAAAACCTTGAATAAGGGCAGGTCCTTAAAGCTTAAGAAATTACAAACTAAGGACCCACCACTCTTTCTACTAGTCAATGAATCCCATATGAAACCCCAAAATGCCTTTTTTACCAGGGTTTTTGAGTTTGGAGGCAACCTTTCTGGATTCTCGCATAAGTGGACCAAACCTGTATTACTAAGCCATACTTTGATGTGTCTAAGCCATGGATTGGTTTTCGACACATCCAAGCACTGGATTTCTTTCAGCCCATCCCTATAGTCACACAGTTCTGCCGTTTGCCAAAGTCTTACCCAGAACATTAAAGGCCGGACAATGGTGTAATGATCTGTCCTTTTAAAATTAATGTCCAACTGAAGCGGCACCAAAGGGGTGCCTTTCGGGGCCCTTACCAAACTACGCATAAAGTTATTATCCATAGTTGAAAAGACATCTTTTGACATGGGACCCCAAATCTCAGCGCCATAGAGCGCTGCTGGTTGGACTTTGAATTTAAATAGTTCGACTGCAGGTATTACTGCTTTACTGGTGCTTAGACTATGTTTATTAAGGATTGGCTTGGAATTCTGCGCAAATATTATCTTGCTTGTCTCAATTTGAGGCCTCCATGTAAAGTTACAATCCAAGGAGACCCCCAAATAAGAAAAGTGATCAACGAATTCCAATTTTTGGCCATGTAGTGTAAGTGTTCCTTTATCAGGTTTGATTCAATTTAGGGCCCTGCACTTTGTTTTTGCAGCATTAATTTCCAATCCTTTGTTGGTACAATATTCACTGAAGGAACATAAAAGTGCCTATAAACCTTTTTTGGTCTGCGAGATCAAAATGGTATCGTCCGCAAAGAGTAATGCGGGAACCCTTTTGCCATTTAATTTAGGTGAGTCCTTATGGCATCCCTCTAGGTGCCTTGGAATATCATTTACGAAGAGGGAAAACAAAGTAGGTGCCAAAGCACAACCGTGGCGAACGCCACGTTCGATGGGTATATTTTCTGTTAGTTCCCCATTTGGGCCCGACCTCACTTTAGCGTAGTTCCGAGCATGAAGCTCAATTATTTGAACCAACAAACAGCTGGGCAGCCCTAACTGATGTAGGGATCTCCAGAGCAGCTCACGTGGCACTAAATCAAACGCCACCCTTAAATCTACAAAGGCGACGTATAAGTGACCCTTTTTAATACGGACATATTTCCAATATAGGCAGCAGAATCTAAAAACTTGGTCGATGGTACTCACTTTACTTTTGAACCCTGCTTGAAGGTTCGTGAGGACCATCTTCTCTTCTTGCCATTCATTTACTCGGGATAAAATATGTCTTGAGTAAATTTTTTGGAGAACGTCCATCAGGCTAATAGGCCGGTAATTTGATGGCACCGACCGGTCGCCCTTTTTAAAAATTAAAACTATTTCAGCACCCCGCCAACTGTCGGGGAAGTCTAGACTGAGGGAGAGTGTATTGCATAAATAGTTTATATACGGGACCCATACCAAAAGGTCATGCTTGTACAAGTCCCCCGGTATTTTGTCTAAGCCTGGCGCTTTTACCCGTTTCACAGCATTAATTGCCACCTCTGTTTCCTTGATTGAAAACTCTAGCTTGGTCCCGGGATGCTTTTGCCATGGTTCTTCATCACTTGTGTTATTTGGATTCCCTTCATACTTCTTATATAAGGTCGTGAAATGATTCACCCAAGTAAGTTCATCCAGATATACATCCTTAACAACCCTCCCTACGCGAGTTCCATTGGCAACCAGGCTCCAGAATCCTACAGTGTCTCTAGTCTTTGCGGCAACCAACATCTCTGCCCAACTAATCTCTTCCCACTCCTTCTTTGCAATTAACTGTGCCTGCTTATAAGATTCTCTTGCTGCTTTTACTTCAGATGGACCTTTGTTTTTTATTGCCAGCAAGAGATTCAACTTTGATTCCCTACATGACTTCCCATACCAAGATTTGCTATGGGACAGGTTAAATGAATTTTGTGCCCTTTTTTTGGCATTTTAGTCACTAGGGTTTTTATGTTTTGAAAATGCTCGTTATGGAGGGACATAAAATCCGGGCAGTTATTTGTCTCAGACTGAGACTCTATAAAAGCTCCAATGGAACTCCCAAATTGGGAATACATTTCTGTATGAGTTTCCCCATGGTCTAGGATGCGCGACCACTTGAGTGCTTGTCTGTTATTGCTTACCAGCACATCATCTCCCAGGGACCCCCCTAGATTAGATGTATTTTGATTCACTTGCCCAACAAACAAATGCTCCTCTATTACCAAGTTCAATGGATAATGGTCACTCTCAGTCCTGGTCCCCACTTCCAAACCAACCATATACTGCCAGAGGGAAATTGAAACATTTACAAAATCTAGGTTGCTTTTGCTGCTATATATGAAAAAAGTGGGGGTTTTCTTAATATCCGAAGGGAGGCGCCCATTACAGGCCCTTAAACCATGCTCAGCTGTTATCCTCAAAAGTTGAACTGCCAAAACTGAACAATTGGCAGGTTTCACATTATCTAACGAGGGTATGTTATTAGCCTGATCTTCTTCCTCGAATACTTCACTCAATCCTGTGACAGGTTCGTAATTACAATTTAGGTCTCCTGCTATGATGACTGCCTCTTTGCCAATTATCTTGTTTAGAAGGGAATCCAACTTAACTATAGTAGGTGACTCCTTAATTGAGGGTCCTGGTCGATTATATATATTAATAAGGTATACAAGCTTCCCATCACTAATAGTAATTTTCAGAGCTAGAATGTCAGGCGTACCAGTATCTATTGTGTCGACCTGGATCCTTAAGGTTACCTTGACCCAAATAATTAATCCGCCTGACGATCTCCCCCGTGGGGAGGGGACAGCTCCAATACCAAATGACTTAAACCCTACCATATGTGGGGTGTCAACTAACCATGTTTCTTGAAGGAGACAGAAATCATTAGAATCTATATATTTTGCCCATTCTGTATCCCTCAAGTTCTTGGCCACACCAGCAATATTCCATTAAACTAAATTCAGGGTTTTGCCTTTACTGCCAATTACTAGTGATGACTCAGGGCATGAAGACCTCTCCTTTAAGGCTACTGTCCCTGTAAGTTGTTCATCCGGAGAGAACACATTATCATTGATGTTATTAATATTAGTGTTGTTATATACAGTCGCCCCGTCTATGGGAGCATTGTCCAAGGTCAGCGACCTAGTTGATAATGGAACATGCTCCTTTACCAATTCTGCTTGACCAGCTACTGGTAATAATACTTCTCCATTGGTCCCCACACTTGATTCCCTTGAGTCGGTGCTGCCCATGGTGGTCAATAGTCAGTCTATTGACTCTAGGCAACTAAATATATTGTATGTGGGTGCCCCCATCCATTGTTTTGGGGTGGCTGACCTTGGGTTAGCTGACCTAGGGTTAACTATCCCCCAGCCACTGTACTCGCGCTGTGACATTTGGTCAAACCTTGGCCATACTCCCCCCCCCCCCCCCTTCTGGTCTAATTCTGGGTGGGTAAAAAAAAGAAAGAGATCGTGTTTCAATGGAAGATATCCCCCCGTATGAGTTCCATGTGCAAATATGGTGAACAGTACGTGAGTCCTCAAACGTAACAACCACGCAGTCACCAGTTATAGATTTCATTGTCGGACCTATCCATGGTACTCTACGAACCATTAAAATGCAACTCTTGATCCAATTTGGCAGTGGCCTTTTTTCGTTTCACCATTGGGAAACCTTATTTTTAAGTGAAGAAAAAGTTTCCACATGAGGATTACTTAGCTCGGGGACCCCTGTCATTACAACTACATATGGGCTGGCATCTGGTGGAAGGTTAATATAGCCTCCTATAGGTTTCCTCTCTATTTGGGATCCAGCACGTTGCTGATTTGTCTTTGTACTACTACCAACATAATTGGTCTTTCTTTTAACTGATTGGACAGTGTTCTGGACCAGAGTTTCTTTTGCTGCAGCATTAGCAATTGCTGGAGTGATCTTATTTGCTTTAGACTTGTTGCTAGAGGTGTTTTTATTACAACTAGTGGTACTCTTCTGAGGTGGGGGTGCTGGGGGTTGGTTGCTACTAGCTACTGTGATTGGCATTAATACTTGAGGAGCTGGTACAGTGTTGTTACGCAATAAACCCACCACACCAAGACTTGTCAATGTTAGGATACTTTTCTCTAGCCCAATCAATTGATTTTCCATGGACATTATCCTGATTTCGAGCGGACGTAGCAATTTTTTTATAATTCCCCCGATGTTTTTTAACAGGGACTCACTATCTTTCAGAACACAATCTACCCCTAATTCACCCAGGTTACAAGATGCAGACACACGAGAGACAAATGTATCTCGTTGATTATCTTGTGCCTCTACATTAGTAATACTTATGGTCTCTCCTAGTACGCACTCTAATCCTTGAGATACCACCTTGTCCCCATTGTGTACTACATTAGAACTTTCCATGTCTCTCTCGTTCATTGCTGATTTACTATTTCCCCGGCTGCCCTTTGCTTTACTAGTTATAAACTTTTTCCTTGCTTGGGCAGTAGTATTGGGGTGTTTCCTTTTAGGGACTGCACCCTCCCCCCTATGTCGGAGTTGTCTTTGGGTAGTCTCATCCCCACTATCCTCCTGATCGATAATTCCTACAGTACATGACCCAGCTTCAACTAATATACTTGTATTTGTGATATCAGTGGCATGTTCAGGTGTCACTTGGGTACTAAGCATAGCATGTGCATTTTGGTCTATTTCCTCATGGACTTCAACCTGTACTGTGATGGGAGTAGGGCCATTTGTTCGTTCTGGATTTTTGGCTTATGCAATATTACCTAGAGAAGATTTTTTACTCATTGCAGGGTCTTGGGACATTCTCCTTGCAGCTGCTAGATCCAGAGATACTCTCTGTTCCATTAAACTTATTCCCATGTCAATTACTGAATTGGACCTAATAATAAAATCGTCCAAAGTACCTGTTAACTGCTTTACCCCTTTCGCAGTTTTACTTCTACTCTCCCTTCCAGCCATAATTGCGGTTGCTCACACCGTGTACCCCGCAAATCAATACAACATTATAATTGCAAAAATTAATTAAGACTAAATATTTATAAACATATCAGGCTTAAAAGGAAATGGCCCCAGCCCAGCCTTGTTCGGCCGTAGACGGCCCGCCCTTTGCCCGGGCTTCGCCCCACGCGTGTCCCGCGTGCTGAGAAATGTTTAAATAATAATGAGGGGCGTGGTCGGGAGGAGGACCAGCTGCGGCTTGTCAGCGCCGCTGTGGGTGCTGGTCCTCGCAGTCCCGAGTGAATTCAGGGGCTCAGGGTCCAACGAGTATTGAGTCCTCCCTTGTGCACCTCCGGGCGAACGGCACCCGCGCTGCGGGGGCCGTGAGAGATCGATGGTTCTGGCAGCATGGTGGCGTTATCCTCGGCAGAGTCCGTGACAAACAGCAGCACCAGGGAAGTAACAACGGAGACAGGAGGATGTGTAATCCCACTCCGATTTAGCAGGGTAAGAGGCGTGGTCGGGAAGAGGACCAGCTGCGGCTTGTCAGCGCCGCTGTGGGTGCTGGTCTTCGCAGTCCCGTGTGAATTCAGGGGCTCGGGGTCCAACGAGTATTGAGACCTCCCTTGTGCACCTCCGGGCGAATGGCACCTGTAGGAGAGTAGGGTCTGCTATCCTATGGTCACCCCAATTTTTGCTTTTTGCTTCACTGGTTTTCGACTTACTGAGGCTGTGGGCCTGCTAATCAGACCCCCAGCCTGCTGTTCTCTCTCTAAATTCATAATACATGTGCTATAGGTACATACCACAATTGGAAATGGACATCTTGTCAGCCCCTGTACCATGCACTATAGGTGCTCAGGGCATAGGTGCCACCAAGGCCTACCAGGGGCTGAAGCATAGCTTTTGCCTCCCCTGGCTGGTTCTTAAATTGACACAACTGGCTGATCACTCAGCTGGGGCAAGTTGGTGTAATCACCCCTTGCTTAGATATAGTATACCTATATCTAACCCTATATCTGGACACATATAAACCTGTGAGCCACTCCTATGGAAGGCCTTATCAATCCTGAAGGCAGAGTGTGTGGTTTAATGTGAGATGGAGCTCTGGCATGAGCTGAGCCTGTCTGCAGCTGTCGGGAACAACTCCCTAAGCTGTTCCGGGATAATGCCAAACCATATACTATTAAGTGCCTTATAATCCTCGCGGTTATATAGCAACTTTGGTTTGGCTTTATCAAAACATGTCGTGTAAGGTGTCATACGATTTGGAATACTATCCCCTCAACAGTTCTGTCGACGGGGATAGCATTCCACCCCTCTAGAGGGAGAAGACATGTTACTTTACTGAAATGCGGTTGATTTTTAAAAGAGCCTCAGATCCACAAAATGGATGCCTCTGCCACAGACACGGGTCTGACCTCCTGCTGCTGACCAAAACTCAGCAGAGGAGGCCTGGACAAAGGGTTTCCTGTCGCAGGGCGGTGTTACACCACCCCAGACAGGAGATAGTGGATTGTAGCAGGGAGGTTTGAAAGAAACCAGACACTGCCTGGGGAGCACAAGGCTGCCCCTTGCATAATCTGACCAAACCGGTTCTGGGGCACACCAGCCCCAGTCCCAGCGCGGCCTGGATCAAAGGAAAGGGGTGTATCCACCCCCTTCCTGGGTCCCACCCATAGGAGGGGACCTAGCAGGTAATCCAGCCCCCTAGATTGGTATAAGAATGGGAGCAGTGCCAACGCACCCAGATTATCTTGACGAAACATAAGAAACGAAACTCTGGACCCTTCGACATCCTACTCAACGTAGAAGACTGAAGAATCTCCCTTGTGGTCAAGGAGTGACCACCCTGTGCAAACAGGCACCATCCAGCACCTCGACCCTTGCTTTGTTGCAGTTCCTGCTGGAACTCAAGCGACAGAGATTGACGAGATCAAGCTTGCCTGCCTTCTTACAGCCTGATCCACAGTCCCTGCAGAGCTGAGACCCGTGGAGGTGACCGGAAGCGTGGGGCATGCCATCTTGAAAAGGCCACGAGACGCTGACCGTGCAGCCCACGAGTGACCCTCGAAGCTGTACACTGGGGTTCGAGAAGCCCCAACCCTGAGCCATCTTGCACCGAAGCTCACCCCTCTACACTCAACGAGTGCTGCGTGGGGCCCTTCTGCTTTCTTTGGCTCGACGTGTTGGCCCGGTCACTTGCCAGCTGGCTCGTGGCCCCTGTGCCGGCAAAAACCTAAAACCGACTTATGATTCTGGTTGCTCCAGACTTGCACCAGCTCCTCTGAAAAGGAGCCCCCACTCTGACCCTCCTGGTCCGAGTGAGAAGCAATCTTCCGGTCCTGTGTGAATTGCTCTTGCCAAGTGTTCTTTGCTCCAATCTTGAAGCCGAGTGCGCTGACGGTGAGAGCCTGTGTGGGACAGATCATGACCTGCTCCTGGACTTCGCAGATGCCCCAGAGCCCACGTGACAGCGGAGAGAAGCTCCTCGACAACCACCTGATTGCGCCCGACATTGCCTGGTTCCGTCCTGGTTCCACCCTGGTCACTGCTGAGTGACCCAGACTCTGTCCTTTCATGTACTCTACAACTCTGATCCACCCTTGGATCACATCGGACACTTCTCCTTCACATCGCCTGCAGCCTCTTCAGCTTCAAGCACCAAGAAACTGCGTGACGAAACCCGACGCCACTTCGACCCTATGCACCCGCTTCCTGTGGGTGAGGTAACATTGCAACGCTGGTGTTCCCACACTGGTACACACCTCTAGGGTCTGTGTCTAAAGTTTGGTCCTTCTAGGTTCAGCGGAAGTATCCTTAAACTCTATCTCTGTAACTTTTATGCACCATTGACTTAACATTGGTGCATGCGTGTGCTTTAAGCGCTGCACCCGAATCCCGCGGGCTTTTCCCGACTTCAGCATTGCTTGTCCCAACTGCTCCCAGCGATTCCCTAGGCCCTAGGCCTAACCACTGTTCGATTGGTATCTCTTATACCACTTTTTTAATATATGGTTTGAGTGGCCACCCGCCCTCATCCATAATTGTGCAACTTTGTATGTTATACTGTGCTTTTGATTTAACACTTGTGCCCCTTTGCTCATAAAGAGTACTGGGGATTATTTTAGAAAGAAATACATATATTTTTATAATATATACTTGTGTGGTGTCCTTTCATTTGATATTACAGGACTGTGATTGGTAAAACAGCTCGCTTAACACAACCTCTTGAGTTAAGCCTTTAAGGCTGCTTAGTCCATGCTACCCCTAGGATAGCTTGTCTAATAAGGTTGACTTACAACCAGACACCATAAGGGACTGTTTGGACTGATACAAGGTGGTTCCAGAAGTGGAAACATCATATATCAGGCCAACTTCTCACAGCACCCACGCAGCGGGGGCCGTGAGAGGTCGATGGTTCTGGCAGCAAGGTGGCGTTATCCTCGGCAGAGTCCGTGACAAACAGCAGCACCAGGGAAGTAACAACGGAGACCGAAGGATGTGAAATCCCACTCCAATTTAGCAGGGTAAGAGGCGGGGTCGGGAAGAGGACCAGCTGCGGCTGGTCAGCGCCGCTGTGGGTGCTGGTCCTCGCAGTCCCGAGTGAATTCAGGGGCTCAGGGTCCAACGAGTATTGAGTCCTCCCTTGTGCACCTCCGGGCGAACGGCACCCACGCTGTGGGGGCCGTGAGAGGTCGATGGTTCTGGCAGCAAGATGGCGTTATCCTCGGCAGAGTCCGTGACAAACAGCAGCACCAGGGAAGTAACAACGGAGACCGGAGGATGTGAAATCCCACTCTGATTTAGCAGGGTAAAAGCCGTGGTCGGGAAGAGGACCAGCTGTGGCTTGTCAGCGTCGCTGTGGGTGCTGGTCCTCACAGTCCCGAGTGAATTCAGGGGCTCAGGGTCCAACGAGTATTGAGTCCTCCCTTGTGCACCTCCGGGCAACGGCTCCCGCGCAGTGGGGGCCATGAGAGGTCGATGGTTATGGCAGCAAGGTGGCGTTATCCTCGGCAGAGTCCGTGACAAACAGCAGCACCAGGGAAGTAACAACGGAGACCGGAGGATGTGAAATCCCACTCCGATTTAGCAGGGTAAGAGGCGTGGTCAGGAAGAGGACCAGCTGCGGCTGGTCAGCGCCGCTGTGGGTGCTGGTCCTCGCAGTCCCGAATCAATTCAGGGGCTCATGGTCCAACGAGTTTTGAGTCCTCCCTTGTGCACCTCCGGGCGGGCCGTGAGAGGTCGATGGTTGTGGCAGCAAGGTGGCGTTATCCTCGGCAGAGTCCGTGACAAACAGCAGCACCAGGGAAGTAATAACGGAGAACTGACAATGCACAACCTTCCCTTTCACTGCAGTACAGCTCAAATTCTTTGTCGTAATCAGGCATCCCCAATGCTGGTGCTTCACAGAGACTTTTCATTAGCTTTTCAAAAGCTTCCAATTCTGTTTTTGTCAAAACAATCGGGTCTTTTATGTCTGCCTTTGTCAACCTTTGCAGTTTTTTCGCAATTACCAAAAACCCACAAATCCATTGGCGACAATAACCAACCATTCCAAGAAACATCCTGATCTGTCTTTGTGTAGTTGGTGGTTGTATTGCTCGAATCATTTTTATTCTCTCAATTTTCACTTGTCTGATTCCCTTTGCAATTCTGTGACCAAGGTATTTAACCTCTTGTTTGCAAAACTGTAATTTTGCAGGTGACACTTTATGTCCCTCATCTGCCAATCGATTCAAAAGTGTAACGGTGTCGGTAACACAATTTTCTCTTGTTTTTCCTGCAATAAGGAGGTCATCTATGTATTGGACCAATGTTGACTCTCCAGGCAATTTTAAATCTTCCAAGGATTTCTCTAACAACTTTAGCTTCCATGCCTTTTGTTAACTGCTGAATTAATTCTCCCTTCGCTTTTAAGTATTCTGAAATGTTTGGTATATTTTCAGGAAACTGTCTTTTTGCCATTTTTCAGGAAATTATTTTTCAAATTTTAACTTTATCTTGGAGTATTTGATTTACTTCTTGATCTCGCCCTTTCAGGTAATCTCATAAATCTGGGTGAATTATCATCAATCTCTCTAGGAGGTGCACTAGGAGAAATTCCTGAAAGACTTCTCGGGGTAGAATGTGAACAACTTGGCTGATAAGGTGGAGGATTCCTAAAAATTTCTTCTAAAACTGCATCATCTAATTCTTCATCAAGATGACCTTTTTTCTGGGAATTCTTTTGACAACCATTTCTAAAACCGGGTACAAACCTTCATGCATGTCCCCTTTTCTCCAACGACGCACTTTATCTTGGTGGGTTTCCCTATTAATACCTCTTGGTGTTCCCCAATTTTCTTTTTCGAGCCCCATCATTTCAACTTCCCATTCAACTAAAGCTTCAAATTGAGTGGGTCTGGGTCTTGGTGAAAGAGCCGTCATTTTATCTCCTAAGTTTCTTAAAACTTTAACATTAAATGCTCCATCTTCTGGCCAGGCAAAAACACCATCATTTTTGGTATATTCTATCCAATTTTCAAACCAGAGAACCGTATGATAACCATATACTCCTTCCATGTATGCTGCGGGTGTTTTGTACTTATGAAGTCATTTTCCACCTCGCGCTTTAATTGCCTTGTCAGGATTGAATACATTTTTAATTTTCTGAAACCATGAAGGCTTCTTTTCTTCTTTATACCAATAACTCATGTTTTAAAACTATTCCGTTTAATTTAGAAAAGATCGTAAATATTTCCTGTTTTACGCTACCTTAGCCAATCCGTGCGCGAAACTCACCAACAAGCCAATCAGGTTAAGCCACGTCACTACCTTGCTCAACCAATGAGAATCCTGTTTTCAGAAAGGACCAATCATCTAGCAGCTCGTTTTGGTCATGTGAACCAATCAGCGCGCTCGCTGTGACGTATGTTAACCAATCACAGCGCGAACCCTGTGACGTATACTGCGGCTGCAGCGAAGCTGCGCGTGTCAGTGTCACTCCGTAAACTCACCCCTCCTTTACAAAATATTTTCACAGCGCCATTTTAAAACAATCCTTTACAATGGATTTCAGTTAATAACTACGGAAAAACAAACCATTTGTCCGTTTCGCTAAACAAAGTGATAGTTTTACCAGACATTCAAAATTTCACTCTCGTGAAATAGACAACGCTATTTTCACAAAAACAGTTTTACGCATGCGTACGGGAAAACCTATTAATGTATACATGAAATCTTCGGCAGGACTATAACCAACCAATAGAAATCCACAAACGCCAGTAAGAATAGACAACGCTACCTCATCCTTCACACAAGCTCGGAAAAATCCTACACCTCTTTTCGCAATGAGTTTTAAAACGGGCCCTTAGTCCCTATACTCAGAGCTGCGATTTCATAGGCAAACCTCACTATACATACAACCTGTCACATCTAAAAATCCCTAAACTTGTGTTGTACGTCCACAACACTTAGTGATATTTCAGTACCACTAATTTGAAACAGAACAAATGAACTGTGTAACTTCACCTGTCACACTACTCTGCCGGCACATAGGATTTTTCTCACTGCTGGAAAAAACCTTTCGACAACATATAACAACTAGACAAAACTTAACATGTGTTAAACATGTATCCTATGTAATTACCATGTAACATTTCAGTTACCATAGTAACCATCCTCTGCTACCAGAGATTTGATCCAGCGGGCCAAAGGAAATTCAGTCTCATATGTACCACTATACTCATCATTATTAATAATTTCTACACTAGGCCCATAAATGTCTGAGACATGAATTGACCAACTGAATCATATGACCTAATTAATCAAAACACTTTATACACTTTTAATTAAGTCAAGTTCATAGGCAATGGATTAACTAATGGTAACTCATACGAAACAAACAAGACCAGCTTGTCATTTCAAAATCTATTTTATTAACTTTATTATCAAGGCAAAGAGCATTTTTAAGAAATTAATTCTTTAATTTGCAATTTAATAAGCAGCATTATTTTATTAGGAAGGCACATCAGACTGTCAGTTTAAATCAAAATCAGCATGAGAAATGTTCAAACATTTAAGAACTCATTTCCTAGTCCCTATTTCCCTAACTTAGCTAAAGAAACCTATATGGAAAATCATAAGTTTGAAAGGATCTTACGTGAGTCAATAGTCCGACAGCATCTCACGAGCACATGAACGAGCCAACAGTGCTCTTTCCAAGGGGGCAATTTTTATACCTTTTATCTATCTAAAACTAACTAAAAGAATACAAATATCTGACCAATACGAAGCATGATTGGTCGAGAAATGTCACTCGATGAAGTCATTCGGCTTTCACATTGTAAGAATCACGTTCTTTAAGAGCGGCATTGTCCTTTGACTACCTGTGTCACAAGCTCTTCTGAGGCTTGCAACATTTAATAAAATTGTACCTTGCTTCCTCCTGCCAAGCTTTTCCGCCGCTACACATCCTGTCCTTGGCAATGAAAGTTTATACAATGATTATCTCAACGCTCTGCACAGCCTTGCTTCCGCGTGTGTTTTTCAAAGAATTATGTAGAAAATGTTTTCTTTTCATTCACTGCTGTGCAAGGCCCAACTCGACAGGACTTCGGACATCCATTTTAGAAATAGGCCACAGGCCTCTTTTACCATGACTCTAGTATGCAAGGAAACACAAGACATCAATTAATTCAAGAAATGATAATTATTCAGTTACCCACCCCCTTGACTAATGTTACCTAGCATAATGCACAAAAGACAAACAGAACACAGTCACATAAAATGACACGACATAACAAAAGCACATTTAAGAAAATGCACATGCTTTTATTTAAAACAGCCGCAGTTAATGTTTGACAAAACAAAAGACGAAGTAAATATATTATTCAAAACATATTGACATGCACAACAAGAGCACATATAATTAATCCCATATGTTCGTGTAGGTGTACATTATTCTAGGTTGAATTAAAACGAAAACATGCAACACTTGTTAATCAATTAAAAATTATGGGAGTTTAAATCAGTGTACTGAATCTAAACTTATCTCTAAAGTCCGCTTCATCACTAGCAAGGTACCAACTTGTGGCCACTCTCCGGGAAGAGGCTACCACCCACGCGCAAAGAGGTGTGGAAACCAACAGAACAAGGTTGGACCTCAAACGCGGAAAGGAAGGAGATGCATCTGCAAAACAGCAGAATAACGAACTGCCAGGGTGATTTATGACTCTACGTATGCAAATGAGTTATGACAAGCAAGCAATTTATGACCACCTAATGATTTATGACTCAAATGATTTACGATGCCTGAATGATCTATGACAAGGGATTTATGATGAGCAACTAAATGATTTATGACACCCCATTGCATGATAGTTTGTGATAATGATTTATGAACCTGGCCTTAAATGTATGTCCAGGGGATTGCAAAATTAGTATTTATATAAGGATAATAAAACTGCAGCCAATATTGACCACAAACCACAACGAGTGTTGGCTGCCCTTTGGTAATTCACATATAAGAAGGTTTGCATGCAGTCTTGGAATGGGCACAGTGCGGGTGTTAAATGTTCTCGCATTTGCCCACATACCTTAACATAACAAACAGGAATACTGTTCTGAGTTGCAGGGAGCTAGCATGTTAGCCAGGAGATAAAGAGCCAGGCTGACTGGTTTAGCTGATACTCTTCCACACCCACCCCCAGATCCCATCTGACGTACTTCCATAGTCTGGAAGCTTGGAATGGCATCTGCCTAGGTAATGTATTATCATAACCTTATATACCTGTTCTTTAGATTGTTTTGATAAGCAATTATAAACATAAGGGTCTTTTGTTGAATATTTATGGAAGTAAAAATCTGCAATTAAATCAGATGCTCTTTCGCCCTAGTTCTCCTGTCAAAAATAGGGTCTTGTGGATTTTTGGAAAAACACCTGATAAGGCACAAGGTGAAATACGGTTGAAAACAAAATTGCTGGACAATCATTGCGAAAGGCGGCATTAAGGTCTTTGCAAAGTTAATAAAGTGCACTGTAAAATGAATTCATGAAAAACATTCACATGTAATCGAACTCGAATATATGAACACATCACATGTCTAGATAACGGAAGCAGTGATATACAAAAAAAGAGAAAACAGGAGGCTTATGTAGTCATCTGGACGTTCCGCATGAAACCCGCGTAAAAATATGGTTGAGCAGCCGCAAATTCAGGATCAACCCTCCCATATTACACTTCTTTTTTTGTAAATCATTGAGTGAGTCTGCGTTTTTTAGAATTTGAAAAGTACCTTTTAATGTACCCTCATTTTTTTAATTAGGATATTTGGGTGGAACATTTTTGGGGTTTTACATGTATATTTTCTGTCTTTAACAAATGCAGAATGAGTCCAATAACCCAAATTCAAAACTGCACTGAGCAATTGAACCTGTTTATTATTTAACACTAGATGTGACGTCATGTTGAGGTTGTAACCAACCCATGCCTTGTTTTGTTTTACAGATTCTGAATCTATTAAGCTTCTTAACAGTTTCTGAACGTCAACATGGGATACTTAAAAGATAACAGGTAAGAAAAACCATTCGAATAAATTGATGCACCCTTATGCGACACCGCCCCAAATCTATTACAGAATCGAAGCAGATAATATTTGACTGCTTTCTCAACAAACATCGACTCCTGTCACGTGTTGCCGCACTTATTTTCAATCGATAGACCTAACTCAACCGCTTTGATTATATTTTTCATTTGTTTAAGTTTACAAGGGTTCGACATAAGTTTTTGTTTTGTAGATGCTAGCTTATTTTTTAAGCACGGCTTCCTACAGTGTCGGGCGTGCAACACATTGCCTGATTTCCCACATATAAAGGCAGACGTCGTTTTCATCGTTAATGTTTCAGAGTGCTTGAAGCATGTGAGTGCCCACTGCCCAGTCATAAATATTTTAGCAATAAAGTTGGATCACTAGCTGTGTACCGCCACCCAATACTAGACGACTCATTTCCACATGTCAGTGTAAATAACAACTGGTCTGTGATTAAAATGTAGAATGTTGTCCACCACTGATTTTACAATTATTTGCAGGCCAGCAATGCCTGGGAAATGCTGGTCTAGCTGTTAGGGATATTAGACCACACATACGTTTTGGTTGTGGGGTCCTATATTCCAGTCGAGATCACATTATTAATTTTATTTTGTCCCTAGTTAACGAAGACCTTTTAGTTTTACAAAAAATATTTATATATATATATATAATATGTTTACTTATATGGGCTTTCAGACATTCCTCTTCTATTTGCCTGTTGCGTCATTCACATTGTTGTTTCGCACACTACAGCGTGGGACAAGGGATCAGTCCACTTCCGCCACTGGAAAACTTCACTGTTAGTGACGACATGACACCCTTCCACACCAAGCCCATCCACACACAAAGTAGCTGTCTACAATGCCAGGACTACAAGGGCAAGATGGTCTTTTTGAGACCAGAAGTGACTTTTGGTTTTGGCGAATATTATTATTATTTTTTATTGTTAAGGACCCAGCATCTGTCCCAACAAAAAAGGTTTACAACCACTATGACTAAAACCAGCACTGGCAAAGTAAAAAGGCTGATAGTCAATGCCGGACCTATTGGTCCTTTGATTATAAATGAGTCTAGGGAGAACCCATGACTGGTGAGCAATGCACAGCATAAAGGCACTAGGCCTGAAGTTTTGAGCAAACGTTTTACAATTTATTAAACAAATGCATAAATTCCAAAGTAATCAAAAACCTCCAACTTAATCATGAAACATGTTAAAGTATCAAAAAACAATGATATGTATCAATGTCATCTGATTAATTTCTCAGCATTAGAACATATATATCAGTTGATCATAATCACAAAACAAGTGTTCATAACCAGTTTATAAACAACCCAATGCATTTCGGGTTCATCCCGAACCCTTTGTCAAGGGGAATCACGTGTACAAATATCCACATATATAGTTGAAACTTCACGGAGTCAGTCAGATAGCGAATCTACAATGAGAACGTACAATAGCCTTAGTAACAATAAAAGGAAAATATCTCTGAAATGCATTCAATATGATTCATATGACTGTGGGTTTTGCATGCTCAAAAACGACATATATACCAAAGCAGGCATGTGCTAGAGAAGGTAAAGATGTAATAAGAAGAAAATAAAGAGGAAAAAGTAAAAATGAGAATGAAACAGTATTTTATGTGTTAAATTCCAATCATCAAGAAGGAAATAGGAGATAAACTCTGAAAAGTACTCCATATCCAACTACCAAGAAATGCAAAAACCACTGTAATCAAGAGGCAACCCTCACCAGGTGATGCATCTAAACAGATAATAATGTGTACCTCCAGTATTCAGGTGGAGCGAACAGATTCTCTCATTGATCCAAACTAATACCGTCATACCTATAAAGGTGAAAGGAGTTATATCGTGTGCCTATGTTTTTAGCCCAAAAAAGTTAAATGTTTGCGTTCACACAAATACTCACAGCATCGTAACGTGCCGGAATCAAAATAAAGTTGAATGCGATGTCAACCTCAAGATTCACTAGAGAAGAATATAATGATGTGCCAATGAATGCCGTCATGTGTAACCATTCTCTATGCATGTTAAATCACTATTAAACACCTATCTAACATGGCATCTCCATCTTACCTGCCGAATGTGATCCTTATGCCTCCTTCGTGTTAATAGTAGGTATCTAAAAATCAGAATAAAACCCATTAGAAAAGTCCTCCTAGCGGACGAGTAACTATTGAGCATAGGATGTGTTAAACGGATCTCTCCCTACCTTCCAGGTTCCGTAATACGCTCCAAACCAACTAACTTCTCTCCGTGAGCTATCTCCATCTGCTCGCCGGTGGTAGTAAATAATCGGAAACAGGAGGGACGGGATACCGCCCTCCCTACGGTTATTGACATCGAGAAAGGACCAATGAAGAAAACGAACAACCTTATCCAAAATGGCGCCCATAGGCAGTAATATTATGAAGCAAGAAAACGAAAGTATGTCGAAAGGTAGATCAAGGAGATAAAAAAAAGAGAATGAAAGAAATGAACCAAGGGCAATAAGAGATGTATAAATATAAGTAAAAATCCAGTATGGTATATTATCGATTTAGGAGCCTACAAAATTGCCCCTCACATTCTGAGGTCACACAAGGTTGAAACCTTATCGAAATGCACTTATAAAAAGCACAAAAGTTCATAATGGTCATTTAGACCCCCTGGGATCACGGTCCCTAATTTTTTTATCCATTGTGTTTCTTTTCGTAAAAGTGTAGTGTGAGTGTCCATACCTGCATGTGGTACTATACACTCTAGGATTGTGTACCTAAGTTGCGGAATGGTATGACCTGCATTAATCCAATGTGCCGAAAGTGCGGAATTCATGTTTTTGTTGCGTATTCGGCTCTTATGCTCCACTATCCGTGTTTTTATTTTCCTGCTTGTTCTGCCCACGTAAATTAGTCCACAGGGACACTTTATGGCATATATCACATTTTCGGTCATACAATCAGATGTGTGTTTTAGGGGAATTGCTTTTCCCGTTTGGGGATGATGGAACTCCTTCCCTATGATTACGTTTCCACACTGCCCACAATTATAACACTTCCTCATTCCTTTGAATGCTTTCACCATTTCAGTTCTAGGTGCTTTTAACAATTCACGGAGATTCTGAGCTCGAGTGTGTGCAAACAGAGGTATTCCTGGTATAACTCCATTGAAATCAGGTTCATTTTGGATCAATTCCCATCTTTTTCGAATGATAGCTTTGATTTTGGCGGCTTGATTCGAATATTTTAGAACAAACACCTCCTTCTTTTCTCTTGGTTTTGTTTGCTTCTGTAATAGATCTTCTCTTTTCTTGTGCGATACTATCCTTCTCGCTTCAATGAGAGTAGAATCAGGATAACCTCTCGATTTATATCTTGATATTTGATCATCCATCAATTGTTCGCAAGTTTCCTCCCCCGATGTTATTCTTTTTATTCTCATTAGTTGTGATACAGGTAAATGTTTTCTTAGAGAGAAGGGATGGGCACTTGTGAAATGAAGAGCACTGTTGACATCAGTGGGTTTTTTGTAAGCTTTGGTAGCCAATCAAGTTTGGGTCTTCAAAATTTCAATGTCCAAGAAGTGTATTGTGTTTTCATTTATCTCATGGGTGAATTGTATCCGACTGTTGAAGGAATTCAATTCCTTAAGACATTTATCCAATGTCACACGTGGGCCTTTATGCTGTGCATTGCTCACCAGTCATGGGTTCTCCCTAGACTCGTTTATAATCAATTTTTCCAGGGGGACAGGTACTCTCTCCCACAGCATTGCACGCTAAGAGTGATTACACTACCTTAAGTCATTCACAAACATTAAGTAAACACAGGAGTGCAGATCCACCCACATTTACATATTCTTAACCTGAGGGACCTATTGGTCCGGCATTGACTAGAGGGTGTGCTTTCACACCCTCCGCATGCTCCGCAAGATCTTCCGATGGATCCCGATCGAAACCAGGAAGACGGTCACCCAGGCACTCGTCACCAGCCGGCTGGACTACGGAAACACCCTCTACGCCGGAACCACAGCCAAGCTACAGAAAAGACTACAACGCATCCAGAACATCTCCGCCCGACTCATCCTGGACATCCCTCGACGCAGCCACATCTCCGGCCACCTGAGGAACCTGCACTGGCTCTCCGTCAACAAGAGGATCACGTTCAGGCTCCTCACCCACGCACACAAGTCTCTCCACAACCTGGGCCCCAAGTACCTCAACGACCGCCTGACCTTCCACACGCCCACCCGACAGCTACGGTCCGCCAGCCTCGCCGCCGTACCACGCATCCGAAGAGCCACCGCCGGAGGCAGATCCTTCTCCTACCTGGCTGCCAAGACATGGAACTCCCTCCCCATCCACCTTCGGCTGACCCAGGACCACCTCGCCTTCAGGAGACAACTCAAGACCTGGTTGTTCGAGCAGTAGCGGCCCCCTTCCCCCAAGCGCCTTGAGACCCTTCCGGGTGAGTAGCGCGCTATACAAGTGTTATGATTGATTGATTGATTGATTGGCTTTTTCAGTGCGTGTTTTTAGGTTTTAGCGTTACCCAATATCTTTTGATTTCACAAAAATAATTAACTTACTGATAGGGGCATTTAGCAAGGCTTCTTCTCCCATTTGTCTGTTATTTTATGATTGACTTTTTTGCTACACGGCCTACAGCAATGATCCTGGGGCACTGGGCAGCCCACTTCAGGCATTGCCTGACTTCACTGTGAATGGCTGCATTCTGCTATTTCCCAAAGAGCACATCCACACAAAGTAGCATGGCAATGTGTGTTTTTCAGACCAAAAATATTTTTGTGTGGCCACGGTTTCTTTTCAGATTGGCAATTACATTGTAGCTTCCGCAGCAATAAAGTTTTGCAAAACCCATGACAAAATGGAATGAACATTTACAAAACCAAAAAGCTGGCAGGCGTAAACCTATTGGCTTTGTCAGTGCTTGTTCTATTATGCCTAATCCCTTCCTCTCACAAACTGGACTAGTTTAAAATTGTAATCTTAAAGACACACTTAAGGAAAGCTTAAAATATTACTAGGTATCGAATGCTAAAATTTGCAATGCAAAATAGTCCCAGAATGGTTCCAGCAGTGAACGCTTTTCTGTCTTTCGTTTTCCTGAAAAATATATCTTGCAACAGTGTAAATGCATAGGGAAAAAATTATTTTCCAGCCGGTGGTGATTATGTTTTTTACAAGAATACTTAGTAGACAGGAAGTATTTCAATACTATACAGTTTCCTTTTTTATATGTATCTTCGACATCAAAAAAGGGACAGGGATGATCTCGAAAGCCCGTGTTCTCTATCATTATTGAATCAAGGGTTGTCTAGTTCGGGCTTTAGCCATGACTGGCATTGGCACCCCCATTAATTCAGATGTAGCATGTGCTGTAGTTATGTAATTCTAGTCACTGTTGGGTCAAAATGTTTTTAATTGTCAGTTGTCAGTTATAACAGCTCAATAAAGAAGATTATAAGAATCAGAAGAAAGTTAACAGGCTGTTGACGCCATGCAATAGTGTCTCTGGCCCCTCACCTTGGTATGCATCCACCTCCAATAACAGGGTCCTGTTCTAGTGCATGCAGAGTTCTTCACAAATCCCCATCAGAACCACCTGTTCTCAACTACTAGGAGTAGGGCACAGTGGTGTCACCCAAAATAATGGGGCATCCCTGCAGAATGTAATGAGGGGCCCCCCAGCCTCCCATATCTGACATATATTCATTTGCCTTGGGCTGAATGAAGCCCGTCTTTGAGAGCAAGGCACCCTCAGGAGGGATGGGGTCTCACCTGTGTCGCAGGGGCTGCAGTGAACTGCGTTATGCCCCTGGTAGCATTTCCATAAGTTGACGTTGGGACCAGATGTACAACCGTTTTAGCGGTTGCAAACAGAGAATCAGACCTTTTGCGACTGCTAAAATGGCTTCAGGCATGTACTAACCCTAATTTGTAAGTCGGTAACCTATTAACGACTTGTGAAACAAGGTGTGCGAGTCACTATTAGGAAGAGGTGTGCCAAGGCCGTCCCTTCCTAATAGCAAGTCGCAGGGGCATTTATGAAAGTTTTGTGACCGGATTGCAGTAGCAAAACATTCATACTTTGCAAACTTCGTGAAGGAGGTAGTAACCCATTCGAATATGGGAAGGGATCCCATAAGGGGATCAACATTTTTTTAAGAGCAGGCAGTGGTCCCAGGGACCACTGCCTGCTCTTAAAAAAGGAAAAGGAAACTTTTCTCTTTTCTTTTTAAAATGCATCCTCCTTTCCTTTAAATAAAACAGGTGGGTTACATTTTTAAAAAAAAAAGAACGCTTTATTTAAAAAGCATTGTAGAAGATAACAGGAGTATATACCCATCAACCTTGTTGGGATTGGTGTAGAGAATTATATATAAGGAACAATATCCCAACCGGTAATTATTTGTAGACAGTTATTAAGGATATCTGTACAGTATTATCCAAACAGAAAAAGGAGACTCAATTTGATTATCTATGTGCTCAAGGCATCATGTTATGAACATTTCCAAAAGTTTTGAGGGAAAACATGATTAACAGTTAATATCAACACTGCAAATATTAAATGATACGTGACAGCCCAAGGTTGTACAAGGTGCACAAGTGCAAAGTGAGTGACACTACGGCGACACAAGTGACAGTGAGAGCAGCGTTGACGGCGCAAGGTGTATAGTGAACAAATATGTACAGTGAATAAAACAGCAGAGTGGTTTCAATTTAGTTTCAGAAGATTGTTATTCATTTGCAATTTTTGCGGTAACCACTGTGCGAAAAGCGCCTAGATTCTCGCTGGAGAGTCGACGGCGTTTCGATCGGTAAGATTTAGGATCATCATCAGGACAAAAGCGGGGCTGGAGGCAGTGCGTTTGGCCACAGGTAGGTGGTGCTGGTTAATTGAGAATTTAGACGGGTGCCAGGGATGGACGTCCCGTGGAGCAGTAAATTGCGGGATCAGTTGGGGGATACTTCTGATTCAGTGCAGCACACGTAGGGTTAGATGGTCAACTAGGATTCTGGGAAGTGTGGTCCGGGAAGCGCACAATCAAGTCCTGTATGGACTCCACAAGTGGGCCCGTCCTCGATTCCAAGTACGACTGCTGCTTCACTGTAGTGACCCCCAGGGTACCGGGGTGGTGCATACTCCGCGGCTGGACGGCCGCGTATAAATCAATGCTCGAAGGTGTCCACCTTTGAGTAGCACGCGAACAGCAGCTTGGACTATGTATAGGTGAGGGCGGGGATCCACTCGTAGACGCCGCTCCGTACGGGATCTGCCCGACGCGTTTCGAAGCTCCATTTGCTTCTCTTCAGGGGCTTTAACGGAAGCGGTGTGCGCAACCTGCCGACCCACTTCCCCATTTAATATATAACACACCCACCGATGGAAGGCTCAAATGAGACTGTGCATTCTGGGAAGTGTGGTCCGGGAAGCACTTCCCAGAATGCGGCGTCTACGAGTGGATCCCCGCCCTCACCTATACATAAACCAAGCTGCTGTTTGCGTGCTACTCAAAGGTGGACACCTTCGAGCATTGATATATATATATATATATATCAATCACCTAATGGCGGTCGCCAGTAGGTATATATAGTTAGGACCTAGTTATCATAGGAAATCCCCAACATTCTATTGGGAATAACTTTGGCGCCGATTGTGGAATCTGCGTGTAATTTTCCTTAAAATTGCTTTGCTCCGCTCCGCTCCTTCCCTGAAAGTTTCGGGGGGATTCGTCAAGTGGGGGTCGAGAAAAAAGGGGGGTCCCAAAACGTGTTTTCCCCATGTTAATATCCATAGGTACCTTTAGACACGGCTACAGCCCGAACAGCTGAATGGACGTGCACCAAACTTGGCAAAATGGTAGGGCCTGGTATGCAGATGTGCCTTTGCTATGTTTGGTGAAAATCCCTCCAGTAGTTCCTGAGAAAATTGAATTTGAAATTTTTCAAATGGCATTTTCTATGGGACCTTTAGACATGGCTACAGCCCGAACGGCTGAACGTAATTACACAAAACTTGGCAAAAATGGTAGGGACAGGTATGCAGTAGTGCGTTTTCTATATTTGGTGAAAATCCCTCCAGTAGTTGTTGAGAAATTGAATTTGAGCAAATTATATATCTATATGTGCTCAACATTCTATTGGGAATAACTATGGCGCCGATTGAGGAATCTGTGTGTAATTATATTTCGCGCACCCGCTATACACTGCTGATGATGTCACATATTACATCATGGTCAGTGACATCACTGATGACATCACTGATGACATCTCAAATGACATCACTGATGACATCTCATTTGACATCCCTGATCACATCACTGATGATATCATTCATGTGATAATACGATGCACCTCCTCACACTCTAATATAACCTTTAATACACCCAGTGTTAAATACAGTCTACCATTCTTGAAACCATTGACACACCAATACCAGTTACTACATACGCACTCACTGATTCCTAGGTCTACACACACATTCACTGATTCACCCATAGAATCACTCATACATACAGTCACTCATCAATACAACACTATCATATGCACTCATACACCTATACAGACACTCACACACTGCCACTCATCCATGGAGTTACTCACACACCTAGTCAGTCATGCAAAGAATCAATCACACTTCCATTTCCTCAACTATACAGTTATACACACAACACCTTACTTATTCAAACATATACTAACACATACTTACTCTCTTATACAATCACTGATACAAGTACACAATGATCCATATAGCCACTCGCACATTCACTGGCTCTCATGTATAGTCATTTATATATGCCAACTCTCAAATGCACTGTGTTTTACTTATGTACTTACTTGCACATATAGCACTGAGATATCCATTCACTCACCAAAACACCCATGCACACAGTCAACCGCCCATATAGCTGTTTCCACATGCACTCTTGAACTCATACACCTAGTGAATCTACTGCTCACACATCTATGCACAGAGTCACACACCTCCCAGCCACCCACACACACACTCAATCTCCCATTCAAATACTTGGGCAACCAATCAATAATCCAAATAGCCACTCATATAGCTACTGATCAACACATGCAGCAGCTTACACAACAACAGACATACTGATGCACACATTCAGACAGTTTAGTCACTAACCCATGCATTTAGTAGGACACATTTAATCACTCACTCATACAGTCAGTCAGGCACCTACTAAATCCTTCATCCAGACACTTATACATCCACTCATTCCTCAATATGTAAAACATACTTAAACTTCACAGAAAGACACAGTCACTGGATGATGTCATAAGTGATGTCATCAGTGATGTCAAATGAGATGTCATCAGTGATGTCATCAGTGATGTCATTTGAGATGTCATCAGTGATGCCATCAGTGATGTCACTGACCATGTCACTTTCTGCCAGAATGAATGACTGGATGGAGGAGCACCATCGGAACATGTACTTCCGACAGTATCTCACCAGTTGTTGTCCCATCTTTCCCAATCTTCGCGGCGTCCAATAAGCCTTGTGGATCGTAAAAAGATGATTTTTCTTTAGGGGTGCAGATTTCACAGAATACCATAATAACAATGTAGATACTTGCCAAAGTGGCTCGAGGTCGATCTCTGGTAGTTCCCTCCTCCACGTCTCCAAGTACAATGTAGCGGGGTCTTCTAAAGAGTGTACTATTATCCAATACCATGCCGAGACCTCTTTCTGGAGACCCGGTTGTAGAGCTATTTTAGCCTCGTACAGTTGGTTTTGACTGCCAGTGTTGCTCACAGTATTACTCAAGGATTTAGCCCAGCCTAGTAGCTGGCAGTACTTAAAACGAGAAACTGCCCCTTCTGAAATCTGTTGAAAGTCCTCCCAGGATATTAGTTGAGAGCCTTCCAGTAGCTGGCCCATTCACATATCCATTTTGCCGTATCGGAATTGCGATAACATTTTGCAGGCACACCGGGGTGCCTTGAGGGCTTCATATTGGGGCATGATGGCTGTAATATGGGATGTGAAGTATCTTCCTGATATGGTACCAAATAATGCAAGCATATTTTAGTGTCTTTAATCTAATTTTTTTGAAAAATGTAGGGTCTCTGAACTTATAAAGGAAATGGTTAGATATATGAGGTGGGCCTAATGTCAAGGCGCGAAATAATGGGGAGATGTTGTTTGAGCTCCTAAGTAACTGCCAATTTTTTTTTAAATGAAACTCTCTGAAATAGCACAGGAGATCTGGGCTTGCTATACCTCCGTTTTCCTTTTTCTCCCTACATTTCTTCCATGCAATTCTCAGCCTTTTATTTCCCCATATAAAACTATTAAAAAGGCCTTGAACTTTCTTAACTAAGTCAGGTTTAAATTCTAACGGGATTGAATTAAAGATGAAGGTTTACTTGGGGAGATGGACATCTTCAATAGGTTTGATTTCCCCAGAAAAGAAATCGGGAGTGAATCCCACTTCTGCAACTGTTATTTGACTTTGGATGTTACTGAGTCAAGATTTACTTTTGCCAGCGAATCTAAATTATGGACCAATTCAATCCCCAAGTATCTTATCTTGTTCTTTATAAGGCCACTGATCCAACTAGTGTTCCACTGCATGACCTCAGTTTAAGATGGATTTACGGCATATCCAGGAAGTTTACCAAATTCGGATAACTTTACCCATATAATGGGAATTACTGGATCCCTGTGAGTTGTAAAAATCATCATATCATCAGCGTAAAGATCTATCTTTTTCTCCCAATTATTACAAAGAAATGGATTTATATCTTTACATGCTCTTAGTTTGATGGCAAGTGGTTCAATATATAAGATACAAAGAATAGGGGAAAGTGGGCAGCCTTGCCTGGATCCTCTCCCTATTTGCACTATCTTAGAAAGAGATGTTTACCAATACCCGGGCCATAGGATTTCTATACAACCTCTTATTGGCTGCTTCAAATACTTCCCCCATATTAAAACGCTTGATTACCTCATAAAGGAAGGACCAGCTTACCCTATCGAAGGCCTTTGCCACGTCGCACATTATTTCATATAGGTTTTTTTAATACTCTATGGCTAGGTCGATGACCCCGATTAGGTCATGTGTCAAGTCATCTAAGTGCCTCCCCTTCATAAAACCCTTCTGGTCGTTGTGAATAATAGAATCAACCATACGCTCCAACCATTTATTAAGAATCTGTGAATAGATTTTGTAATCGCAGTTGAGCAGCGATATTCCTCTATAGGATTCACATGCTCTAGGGTTCTTATTAGGTTTAAGTATAATAGTGATAGTTGCCATATCCCAAGAAGGGGGACTCTTGTTTTAAGCTATACGTAGATTTAAAGAGGTCCAACAGAATTGGAGACAGGGCTTTCCTTAGTAGAAAATAAATCTCGTTGAGGAAAGCATCCTGGCCCGCCGCCTTACCCTTTTTCAAACCTCTGATTACGCTATAAAGTTCATCCAAACATATGGGAGAAGCTAAATCCTCTTGGTTTTTTCCGATAGCATGGGAATATCTATGTCGCTGAAAAAGACATCTAGCTGATCTTTTTTAAGAGATATGTCCTCTGTATAGAGGTCCTGAAAAAAGTGAACAAATTCCTGTTCTATATCTCTATCTTCTGTGATAATATCACCTGTGTCAGGTTCTTCAAGACAGTTATATTATTTCTGGTTCTCTCTACTTTGGCCTTCCAGGCCAAAAGTTTGCCACTACCCTCCCCATATTCATAATTTGCCAGTTTGCTTGCCTCCCATCTCTTTTTTATTCTGAGTCCTAGAAAATTGGTTAGATTTGCTTTGGCCTTAACAAGTTCTACTTCTAGAAGGGACTTTGTGTCAACCTCTATGGTGTGGGTTAGCTCCCCTTGAACTGCTTTTATCTGTTCTTCTAATAGGGATAGATCTCTTTTCCTTTTCTTATGTTCAATGGCATTGAAACTAATCAACATGCCTTATAAGTGTCCCAGACCATATTTAGCGGTGCTAAGTCTAGATTAAGAAGAAAAAACTCTTTAGTTTGATTTATTATTTTCTCGATGACTGTCGGGTCAGAGAGGAGAGACCAATTTAGCGTCCACCGCCTCTCCAAGGGGTTATTTCTAAATTCTATATGTAACAAAATTGCTTAATGATCAGATAAATGTTCTGGGAGGTGAGAGATTTTTCAAGCTAAGTTAATTATACTCGTCGACGTCAGAAAATAATCTATCCTGGAACGGTGTCCATGTTTTTTATTATGGAAAGTGAAGTTCCCTGGGGAATTAAGCAATACCACCCCCCGTCCTGAATGGAGTATCCTCCATATATCTTCCAAGCCAAGGTCTTGGATCATGACTTTCAAGACTGATTTCATTTTAGGGGTTGCCTCATTACGGAATTTAGACGTGGTATCCTCATCTGGGTTGAGAATAACATTAAAGTCGCCACCCATAATAATAGTGTGATCATAGTCTAGTAGATGAAGCATTAATGAGAGAAGAGAAGAAGAGTCATCTATGTTAGGGCCATAATACGAGACAAAAATGAGCCACTTGTTTTGCCTTCTTGCTCTGACAATCACCCATCTACCTTGGCAATCTACTTTCACATCAGCTATCGTACAAAGGGATGATTTTTTAAATAGTATTGCAACCCCTTTAACTACAGCTGGTTGGGAGGTACAAATGCAATGCTCAATCCAGGATTAAGTTTTAATAATATCCAGGCATTCCTCTTTTAATAGGTGGAATTCTTGTATAAATATTACGTCTGCCTCACACAACTTCAAGTATTCTAAAATTTTATTTCTCCTTTGAGACACTCTCAGGCCGTTCACATTCCAGGATAACAATTTTTAGAAAATTATCTTTGTCTATTCCTGCCATATTGACACCTCCAACTTTCTCTTGAATACAACATACAGTTTGTCTTAAAGATTATAAACGATGCGTAAAGAAGAAAAGAAGACTCAAAAGTTAACTCAAATCTCTCAAACGTTAGAGGATACTTAAAAAAAAAATCCCAAATGCTCCTACACCTAATGTGATTCAAACGAGTCTCAGAATACTTGCCAGTGACCCACCCCCCACCCTGGGTAACCCTCCCTATTACTTTGAGGTATACTAACACCTCCTATGAGCTCTCTCCCTGCCCTGGTGGGACTACTACTCTCAGCTAAACTGCAGTCTGTGCCCTTATCTGGTCGATAAATGATTTTACATTGTCAGGGGCTCTAAAGGAATGCATTTTCTTATTAATCATAACTTTTAATGTAGCAGGGAAGTGGATGTTGGCCATAGCACATAAGGCTCTTCGGTCCAGGATGTATTTCCCACTGCCTGTCCAGGGTCTTACGAGAAATATCCGATCTGATGCGGAACAACCAGTCCTGCTAATGATATGATCCGGTTTTTAACGCAGTTGCGAGGATAACTTCTTTTACCCTATAAGTTTAAAAGTTCACTAAGATCCCCCTAGCAGCTTTCCTTCCGGGACGTGCCACAAACGGGTCTCGGTGGACTCTCTGAATATCCTGTTCTTGGCCATCGAGGTCCAGTTGGAGATTGAATTCTTTAATGAGGGCACTCACAAAAGCATTGATGTCACTTCTTTCCCTCCCTTCAGGGACATACAGAATTCTAATGTTATTTCTCCTTGCGTTATTTTCTATCAACTCCTGCTTGTCTCGAAGTTCCCTTTCGCTTTTCTTGAGCGTTGTAATCTGTGCTTGATTGGTATCCACCATAAATGAGATCTCCTTCTGTGCTGTTTCCATTGTGCCCACTCTATCTATTAGGCTGTTGATTTTCTCCTCCAAAGTTTCGCAATAGCTTTGTATTTTCATTTGGTTAGACTCTGATGTTGAAAATCTCTCTCTTATTTCTGCAAGTAGTACCACCATTGGATTATCTGACCCTTCTGGGTGCGGTCCCTTACTGGTTATTTGTGGCATGATTGGAGGTAGTCAATGTTCAGAGTAAAACATAGTAGTTTGAGTGGTGTTCTAGGGGAGATATGTTATCCTCTTCAGTTCTTGACAGAGGATCAAATCTGTTCTTTAACTGTAATGATTTTAGAGTGAGTTGCTTAAAGACAACATCAACAGCAGCAGTTGAAGTAGCACCTGAGGCCATTGCTCCTTTTTCGTTTGAGCTATCTAGCTGACGATCACGAAGGCAAGAGGGAAGTTCTGTTTGGGCACCCTGTGTTTGCTCTTTTATTTTAAAAAATGAGTGGAGAGAGGGAGTAACTTTTATTGTGATAGGTTTTGTACTTCGTTTCTTTCCACTTAGAAGGGGCTTAGAAACTTCTACCTGTTTCCCACTTGTCTTCACTTTTGCCACTATCTGCTGGTGCGGTGCAGATTTTAGTAGGTCTGGAGAAGCTAAAGTTTCAACTTGGGGTTGGGTGGCAGTGTTTGCCCCTTCGTGTGTGCGTGATAGTGTTAGTAACTGTAGTTTGCCAATCACCTTTCCCCCAAGCCTTCCTACTCCGAAGCATGTATCTATTTACATCCTCCTCTGTTGGTGAGGGGCCACACTGCTTCCCGTTTTCTCGCTTCTTCCTTAAGTTTTTGATTAGGGTCTTGGAAAGCAGACCTGGGTTCTTGGTTACTATCAATTCTTTTTTTAATTTTGCCCCCTCTCCTCCTTACCGCGTTCATGTAGGGCTCCGGTACGCCAGGCTCTTGTCTTAGCGCGCTAGTCCAGCGGATGAGCAGCTCCCCGCTGGCCCCCCGTGAAAATCCAAGTCTAGCTGCGGCACAGGCAGAGGAGCACGGAGTGTAAGCAGGGCCTGAGATGATGGAAAGCAGCTAAAATCAAGAGATATCAAGAAATATCAGGGTCCGTCAACAGCCTGAGGAGCCCCCCCCGGACAGAATCCGCAGGGCACAGCAGAGCACAGAGGTAGGTTAAGTTACGCGACCCACCATCTGAGAGAGCTCTCAACCGCGACTAACGCACGGCCGCCATGTTCCCCATTTTGAGAGTCTAGAAAAAAATCACAATGAGTGACTCGCAAAATGAAATGGTTGTACATATGGCCCTAAGAGAGAAGCTGTAGGAGCCATCTAGTGGCTAGAACATGGCAGTTTTTCAGAGTGTTAGGAGCACTTCTGCTAGCCAAAATGTTGTTTTTCCAGGAGCACAGAAAAACTTTGCATCTTTCCAGTCAACCATTACCAAGCAGCAGACTTCGTCTTTTATAGAAGGTGTTGCACCAGTTTGCACCGTGTACGCCACCAATGACCTCCTACCCAAACGCTTGACCTATACACAAGTTTGTCTCATCAACCGCCCAACCATCAAGTCACCTCACACACATCTCCATTTATTTATTCACCATCTGCCTAGTTCTAATCTCCCAACTTTCTTTAACACTGAGCAACAATTCTTGTTCAGATATGATTTCCATGGCAAACACATCCAAATAACTGACTGTACTTAGTAAGCACAGTAGTCAACCTATAGTGGGGCTTTTAGTTCCAAGGAGTCCTCAAGATGAAGTGAGGCGATTAACAAAACTCACTATTAAATAAATAGCAGTGGAGAACGTGTCAGTCTTCTACAAGGAATGCATGAGAAATGCAAATTACCCACTGTTACGATAAAAGCTAAAGGGTAACTATGCAATTGTTTCACTCACATGTTATTAGTATTAAATAAATAGATACCTACATAAATAACATTGTGTTTCTAACATATCTATTAAGAGGGAGATCTGTTAAGTAATGCAAAATGTGTACATTTGAAAAGCTTGCCATTTTCTGTGTAATGTTAAAATTAGGTATCTCTAGCTGGCAATGATTTTCAGCTTTGTCCAAGTAGGGACCCTTCTTCCTAGTCACAATGAGGAGGGATACACTACTCAAAATCCCCTGCTCACCCCTTGGTAGCTTGGCGTGAGCAGTCAGGTTTATCTCAGAGTCAATGTGTAAAGCATTTGCACATAACCAACAGTAATACTGTGAGAACACTACAAAAGGACACCACACCAGCTTATAAAAATATCCAATAATTTATATATATTTTAAAAAAGACCAGAACGATAAAAATCCAACATACAATACTTGAAAATATGCACTTTGCAAGAATAACTTTAAAATGCTGTTCCTTGAGTTGGTAGCTCAGTCTGGGGCTACCGCAGTACTGAAAACAGAATCCAACAATTCCGTCCGATCGCTTTGGTCGTGGGATAGGCAGTCTCGTAAACAGTACTTTTTTGTTGTGGCTGGCACTTTGGTGTGGGCTGGTCATGGCAACTGTCTTAGTTGCGATGTCATGCGAAGCGTAGCGGTGCAACGTGCAGTGCTATTCAAACCGCAATGCAGGCAGCGGCTCGGTGACAGTCGTCCAGCAGAGTCAGTAAGACCAGGGCTACGATTCGGACTGAAGGTGGTGCTCATTGCATTGCTGAGAGATCACTGTGTTAGCAACAGAGCTGGTTGCAGGGAGCTGGAGTCGGTCTGTCTGGACTGCAGTCTGGGACGGGACCGTGCGTTGTGAGATTTACAAGCGGTGCCCCCGAGCCACGGTACGGTCAGGGGTACAGAAGTCAACAGGCAGTGACTGAGTGAGTGAGACCAGGGTGGCAAAGTGAAGCAAGGCTGTGTGAAGTGTAGCGCCCATAGGTCACGGTGGAAGCAGCGGCTCAGTGGTGCTGGTGTTGGTCGTCATCTGTGAGACCAGGGTTGTGGTGCGAGAGGCGGTGGTGCCTTCTGCGTTGCCTTCAGGACAAGGATCCAGCAATGGATGTAGTGACAGTCGGCTGCTTTCCTCCCTCTGTTGCAACTGAAACCATGGTTCCAGGAGCAGTAGCCGAAGGTAGGTGCAGTCTTTGCAGTCCCTGAGACTTCAGAACAGGAGGTAAGCTCTACTTTAAGCCCTTGAAGATATTCAGCACAAGGTAAGAAAGTTCAGTCCAGTCCTTTCACTGCCCAAGGCAGAAGCAGCAACTGTAGGCTAACCTACCACAGCTACAACAAAGCAGCAGGCAGTACTCCTCCTAGCAGTCTTTCCAGCTCTTCTTCTTGTCAGGTTTCTTGATTTCAGCGAGCACTAAAAGTCTGAAGTCTGGGCCCCAATATTTGTACTCAGTTTCTCTTTGTTCTTTTGGGCAAAGAGTGTCTGTGCCCAAGCCAAACCAGTTCTATCCTCTCTGGCCTGGCTTCCTGGCAGGAGGTGGAGACAGCATTTTCCAAGGCATACCATGCCCTTTCAGGTGCAAAAATCGCGTCTCCCACTACTCCAAATGCAGCCCAGGTCTCTTCAGCTTAGCCCTGACTCATCCAGGAAAGGCAGAGCACAACCTTGACCCCCTCCCCCTCAACTGTCCAAAGAGAATGCACATCCCAAGCCCCTGTCTCTCCAAAGCTAGACAGTCATTCCACAAACCCAACAGAGCCACGCAGGATGGCTAAGCAAGAATATACCTACTTTCTAAAAGTAGTATTTTTAAACTCAGAATATAAAAATCATCTTTACTAAAAGATAAATCTTCACATTCTGAGATTCAGGCATACTAAATTCTATTTCTTTATCTCGTCCCCATGGGAAGATATACTCATAAAAGGTTACACAGTATTCCCCATTCTATCCTATGAGGCATATAGCCTTGCAACAGTGAAAGAGGAACTATGCTGTAGTTCACTATAAGAACCTGTCACACGCAACAGGATATGTCCTACCTTCCATATCCACCGCACCCTGCCCATAGGGGTACCTTGGCCCTACATTAGAGGTGACTCACATGTATGAAAAGGGACGGTCCGGGCCTAGCAAGTGGGTGCACTTACCAGGTTGATATGGAAGTTAAAAACAGCATGTAGACACTGAAGTGGCAGGTCTGAGAATTCTTTGCAGGACTGCTTGTGTTGATGGCACACCTAGTCCTGCAGGCCCACTAGCAGCATTTGTTTTACAGGCCCTGTCACCCTCATGCACTTCACTAGGGACTTACTAGTAAATCAGATATGGCAATCATGGAAACACCAATCCATAACTCAATTTACAATAGGAGCACTTGCAGTTTAACACTGAACATCAGTCAGAAAGTGCACAGAGACAATAAACCAGCAAAACTAGGAGGTCAGAAAGCAGAAAAGACAGGGGAACCATGCCAGAAGTTGACCGGTCTAACACCAACACTTTTAGTTTTGAATCATACAAATAGGAGAGGTGCTCCAATATGAATACTTACTTTTTCTCTTGAGAAATGTGTAACCTTCCTGTCAGCTGCCCTTCAAAACAAGCAGTTCCAATGTCAATAGGTCTTCTTTCTTATGAAGGAAAGTGCCTAATATGTCCTATGATGGGGTTAGGCACTCAATAATTCATCATGCATGCACTCTGCAGCTTTTTTTTCACTTATGGAGCCATTCATCTATCCACTGAATCATTCTTGCATTCTCCCTTTCACACTACTGCAATTAGACACACAAAAACTCAACAACATTTTTACAATAAATTAAAGCTTGCATATGCTTACAATAACACAACTTAACATCGCAGCGGGGTGTCTGTCCTGCAGAGGTATTGAGAATAGTCTATCAATGTTTTAAAGTTCCAGCATATCCCTCGCATTTAGATCCAACGTGTTGGCCCTTTTTTGCTTTCACAACTAATTTTATTTAATGTTAAGGGTACACATGGGTCAGTGCCTGATGTAGACCATGCAAATGACAATCGGTGAAGAAAGTACCAGTTTTGAAATAACATTACCAATTCAGTGAGTCGAACATCTGGCCTGCAAACTAAACAATAGCACCAATCCCAACCGAGTATCTGGCACTGCATGCAATTTGACATTTGTATAACAACAAATGCACTTGCCAATATATGGCTTACTGATGAATCGTGTGTTATGTTGGGGAATTGTCGGGATATAGTAAAGGGGGTAGATCTATTCCTCGGTATGTCGCCCAGCCGGACCAAATCTTTCTATGTTTTTGCAGGGAACCCTGTGCCTGAAAGACTGCGATTTCGGCACCAATACATCTATCCATGGCTTTTTCCCAACTCTCAATGCTCGGCGGAGTCACCACCTTCCATATGTGGGCAATGTCCCTTTTGGCCAGGGTGAAGCCTTGGAACATCAAATGTTGTTTGTAGCGATTTCCGCCTATGTCTTCCTTGCTATGGAGTAATGATAACCTGGGATTGTGTGGAATGGGCCAGGCTAAGACACCACCCTGGCAGAACGCAGTCCTTGGCTAGAATGGCTGCAGCACTTCACAGCTCCAGAGAATATGTAAGAATGTGCCCTCAGCGTCTCCGCAGTGGGGGAGTAAATGACCCTCCTTTTCCATAAACTAAATCGGGTATAATATGCACAGTGAAGATGTTTAAACAGAGTAAGACGGTGTCTTGTAGAGACTGCCACATTCTGGGGGATAGCTAGGGCCTCGGCTCAGTCATCGTCAGTTATTGTAGGTATGTCGGTCTCCCAAACATCTCTGGTCTTATGTAGTGTATTTCGTTTGTGTGTTGTCAGTGTTTGATAAATTTGCCTAATTCTATGCGCCCCCCAGATCTCCCATTAATAAGCGACCCTCTAGGGGATGGAATTCTGGTAGTGCTTCTAATAGAAACATTTGGGGGTTAAGGCATGTCGCAATTGGAGATAATTATGGAACTGTGATTTATGCAGCTGAAACTCCAATTGCATTTTTTGAAAGGATTTAAGCATGCGTCCATGCATAATGTCCCCTAATGTGGAGATTTCAAGAAGGTCCCATTTATGAAAGCCCTTAAGTGAAGAGGCAGCGTGTATGCATGTGCCGTGCCACAATAGGGTCACCTACGTCAGGCGCCCCAACTCTCCCATGGCTTTAAGCGTGGAGCGCCATATTTGTGAGACTATTTTGCTGGGTATAGGGAGGGTTTCTAGATTGGCTTGGCTATACAGTCGTTTTTGTAAGGGAGTGCCCTCCATGGCAAACCATTCTACAGCATAGACCAGGTCTGCTTGTGAAGTGTACCACCACTCGTTAATAACTAAGAGATGGTATGCAGTATATTATGCGTGTATATCTGCCGCAGCAATGCCTCCGAAATAGTCAATTAGGTGCATGTTGTTATTGCAACTCAGATCGCAACGCCCAACCATAGGAACTTATTTAGGATTGCATTCATTTGGGCAAACCAAGAACGGGGGATAGTGTAGGGGTAGTTCTGTAGCTGATACAGTATTCGGGGAAGAGAGACCATCTTGAAAATGGCTGATCAGCCATATATCGACAGGGGAAGTAGTGACCAATTGTTGGTTTTCTCCCAGACAGGAAGAAGAAGAGGGGTGATATTGTGCGACCACAAAGTTGTACGATTTGATGAAATATTTGAATCCCTCATAGACATGGGAGAGCTGTTCGGCCCAGGTCACATGTCCCTGGTCTCTGCACACTGGGTAAAGAACTGATTTTGAGGAGTTGATGCCCAGGCTGGATGTCTCCCCAAACACCCGGATTCAAGGAGCGGAGAACCAGGGGTCCGACATAAAGAATATGACATCATCAGCGTATAGTGCGATTCTGTTGGAGTACTCATGTGACCATTCAAACACCTGAATCAGCGGGTCCTGTTGCACCCAGATGGTGAAGATATGCCTGGCTAGAGCAAATAACAATGGCGACAGCCCTGCCGTGTGCCCCTATGAATGGGGAAGGGGAAGGACCTAAATCCTACCACACGTACTGAAGCTGAGAGGTCAGTATACAGTATTTGAACGTACCCTCAAAAATGGGGACCGAGATTAATGGCATGTAGTAGTTTGAAAAGATACATTCAAATTAAGGAGTCAAACGCTTTATCAATATCAGCCAATAGGGCGGCCGCGAGCCAGTCTAATTCCTGGGCCCTCGCAAGGGCATTATTGACCAGTCTATTGTTATGCCAAATAGATCTCTGTGGCATAAAGCGAGAATGGTCCAGGTGAATCCGATCCTGAATGTATGTATGAAGGCGATCAGCCCGAACCTTGCCAAGGAGCTTAGGCTCTAAATTAAGGAAGGAGATGGGGCTATAGGAGTATGGGGCTTCGGGGGGGATGACCAGGCTTTAGAAACAACACTATCTTGGCGTGACGCCAATCCATGGGTAGGATTTGTTGCTTAAGTACTTCATGTAATGCCGCCAGAAAGTGTGGGCCTAATGTTGTCATTTGCGGTCATAGAAAATCACTAGGGAGTTCCTTAGGACCTGGTGATTTGCCAGGATGGGCATTGGTCAAACCTGCTCTGATCTCGCCTAGGGTTATAGGGGCATCCAGTAAGTCCTGTACTTGATCAAAGAGTTTAGGAGGGGGAATATCTGTTAGAAACACGTCGATCAGGGAGGCTGAAATATATTGTATCTGCTGATCTAGAGTCGCATAGCATGTAGCAAAGACTTGGGCTAACATCTCCGGGACGCATACAATGTACCCACCGCATCCCATACCAACGGTACTGGGACAGAGGCTGTCCTGGCCTGACATAGTCGGTGGAGCATTTTACTAGACTTATCTCCCCACTGATAAATATTATGTTGTGTCGCCAACCAGGTTTCTTGGACATCATGTGTGAGGAGTTGGTGAACTTGTTGCTGTATTTAAAGCAGGTTGCTTTGTGTTGCATGGACAGTCCCTGCAGCTACTTGTGCTTCAAAGGACTAGTAGTTTGCGCTCTTCACCAGTCTGGAAGCTGATGTTGACGCCCCCCCCCCCCACGAATCATAGGGTTGAGAGCCTCCCATAAAATAATTTCCGACTGGGCCGTATCAGAGTTAATTGACATATTTTTAGTAATAGCTTGTCGAAGGACTTCTTGGTAAGTGGGGTCTTTGAGATGCCAGGACGACATTCGCCATTGATAGAGGGGCCCTTGTGCCTTCAGACATATCTTACCCTGAACTAGAGAATGGTCTGATAGTCCTCTAGACTAAAGAATGTGGATGGACCCACTGAGTAGGTGTATAACAATCACATTTGTGGTAAGTACATAAACCTATTAAGTTTATTTGAAAAAACCCTCACACACCAACCTAGTTGGTATCATGCTTCATCTTCGGTGTCCAAACCGGGTGGCCAAATGCCCCCCAGTTGTGCTACAATGCCTGATTACAACGGAGCTGGTGTGGTGTGATTATGTGAAGGGTTGTGAATTTAAAAAAAAATATCTCTGTGAATCCTTGCCTATGAAATTTATTCATGGCGGCTCAGGATATGGATACAAATATGTGATGCAACTACTAGGGAGTTATTACCCTTAGTTGGCTATGTGGTGTGGTCTTCATGTTTCAGCCGGAAAAGGTTAGTAAGGTGGGCTTTCTTCAGGACTGGGTTTGTGAAAAAAGGTGAGTGGCAAATGTAAAATTGCAACGTGAAATGGTGAAATACCTACACACGTGCTAAGGTGTGTGTTCTAAGTGTCGGCGTACTCACAGACACTCTGTCAATGAAAAACCTGTTAAAAAAAGAAAAGGACAAGACAATACACATATATTTAGTAACATAAAATGCAATCTCAAGAAGGTGCTGCAGTCATTGTCTCTGTTGAGTGACTGTAGGTGTGCGCAGTGGCTAGGTTGTTACATGCAGCGAGGGACTTCAAGCTGAAGATATTTATGCAGCATTGACGGCGTATCGTCATTGGTGATCGCATGTTTAAAAAGAAAGAAATACATCACAAGGACATTGTATTAACCATGTGAGGCCCTAGATTGCTGGGAGCGCGCTGTATTAAGCTATGGGTGACCACATGTGTGAGTTAACATGCAGTCATATAGAATCATGTGAGGTTAAAAAAGTGAACACTAGATTGCCAACATGCGCGAATGAAGCAGATATTTCATATTTACACTAGATTTAGGTTTTGCGCAGAGATTCGAGGCTCTGAAGGGGTCTCTTCTGAAGTCCGACTCAAAAGAAATCAAAAGAGGGAGACACAGTGAGCACTGATGTCCGTAAGTGCTACAATGTCTCGGGGTATAATAACGGAAGCACAACCTTACTTGGTTTAGAAGAGTATTTCGCTTGTAACCGGCTGTGGTCTCCCATTGTCCCGGCTGGCAAAGAACACTAGTGTGCTCAAGGCTTTTATGCCGACCAGCCATGCCACGTACCTGCTGGTTTGAACGTCCTGATGGAAACCGGAACTGATTGTGCGCATGCGCACGTATGCACAGTAGATCAGTAGACAAAGGACTCAGGAGTCAGAGGGAGGTGGATCCTTTAGGTTGCGGCCATCTTAAGATGGTCATGAAATGGAGCTTTTAGGCTGTGTGTGTCTGTTATCAAAGGGGGAGGCAGTGTAATTTATATTGCAAATGACAGTAATAGAGCAAAGAAAGGAGAGAGACACTAATGCCCCATTCGTACCATGGTTCCTTGTTGCTTTGCTTCCAAATTGTGGAAAACTATGTCCGATTCATTAAGAGTATGACATTTTAAAGGGCCGATAGAGGAGGCCCATTAGTGTTGCATGTGGGACAGTTGTGATGTGGTCACACGTGCTTGTTGTTAATGCGCCACCTGGAGATATGCATGGGGTATTCTATGCAAACATGGGGTGGGGAGAATACAGTTTAGGCCTCCTTAGCTGGTAAATGTAGCACCCTAGGTGTAGAGTTTTTGGACAGAAAATGCCATGTGCTGATATCATGGAGGCCTTCTGAGGCTGTTCCACGGAATGTTGTTGTTGCCAATAGTCCTCTAACCATGATGGAACAGTGGGTTATTCTGTGTGTGTAACTTTGGGGGAGAAAAATATATTCAAGACTTGACAGCGTATCATATACTGCCAAAGAGTATGTGAGGCAATTTTCAGATGGGTGGTGGGCATGCCATGCATCCGACCCCCGCAATGTGGAGGCTAAGAGATTGAATTTGAATTTGCTTGTGTGAGATGCTTGCCTGGATCCTCGTCAGCGATCCAGAGATGCCATGACATTGTTCCAATCCCCACCCAATATTGATAATTCCTCGTGTAGATCCTCCTATAACTGTATGATCAAATGTTGGCCCTTTTGAAATGGTAAAACAGTGATACTCTACAGACAGCAATGTTCCATAATGATCTCTTGGTTTAGAAGAATTAGCCACATGGGACACGGCCCACTCCAGATGAAATGTGATGCAACTAAGCACTCCGTTAGCACTGCTTGAAAAGTTGTAGTATCCTCTTAAGAAATATAAAATAAAAAGAGAAGTAAAAAACGAAACGGGAACAATAAAGGAGAAAATTGACAACAGAGCTGACCCACTATCTATATGGATTTATAGTGTATGTATATATATATATATTCTATCAGCCCGCCCCGGCGTTGCCCGGGGCAGAAGGGGGCTGGGGGCAGCATTTTTGGCTTTTGTGCAGTCCCAGCCGGGCCCCCCCCCACCCTGACATTGCCTAGACCGCCTCCCGCCCCCCGCCCGCCTGCCTCCCGCCTCCCGTCCGCCTGCCTCCCGCCTCCCAGCCACCTGCCTCCCGCCTCTGCCTTACCTGAGGCGCGCTCCTGACTTCACCGCCACTCCCGGGCCCCCGCCCGCCCTGACATTGCCCAGACTGCCTCCCGCCTCCCGCCTCGCCTTACCTGAGCCGCCGCTCCTCCCCGAGCTCCGGACTTCACCGCCACTCCTCGCCGCTCGTCAATGCTCCTCCCCGCCTGTCGTCATCACGCATGTCTAGGTCGCGGTCAGCGCTACGTCGCTAGTTTTAGGGGACTACTTTGTTTGTAAATTTTAATTTTTTAATTTACGTTTTATTTTTATTTTATGTTGCCTATGTCCATCTACACACCCTGAGGATTCCAACAATGTATTGGGTGTGTGGATTGGCGCTGTGGTTCCAGTAGGTAGTTATAGATAGGATTTTTTTTAATGTTCAATCTCAAAATTCTATTTGGAATAACTTTGTCGCCGGTTGACGAATCTGCCTGAAAATTTCCTCAAAATGGCCTCGTTGAGCTCCGGTCCTTCCCTTAAAGTTTGGGGGGGGATGCGTCAAGCGGGGGCTGAGATAAAAGGGGGGTCCCAAAACGCGTTTTCCCCATGTTCATTTCCATGGGGCGGTCAACCTCACTTTTAGCCCGAACGGCTGAATGGATTTACACCAAACTTGGCAAAATTGTAGGGACTGGTAACCCGATGTGCCTTTGCTATGTCTCAAGATATGTGCTCCGGTGGATTTTGAGTAATTTAGGTTAAAAAAAATATATATAGCTGTAAGCGCGCCCCGGTACGTGCACCGGGGAGCGCACCGGGCGCGCCACGCGACTTGCGCACGGAAAGCTGATTGGCTCTCGGGTGTCTGTAAACATTCTAAACAGTCCGGAGCGGTCGCCATCTTGTGTCTCGGTAGGATCGAGACATGAGAGGTGGCCAAAACAAAGGGGGAAATGACCATAAGGGGGCAGAGTAGACCCTCCCTGACCCCCTAGGTTTGATGTGGGGGCTTTAAAAGGGCCCCGCGGGGCAAAAAAAAAGTAATTTATTTTTCGGTTTTTTGCGCGGGGGGGGGAGCGCCCGGTACGCGCACCGGGAAGCGGACCGGGAAGCGTACTATGGGGAAAAAAGAATGATAGACTTTTCAAATATTGTATGTTTATTAATTGTTCTTTTTGTTGTTTTTTTGTTTTTTGTTTTTTTTTATTTAAGTACCAACATGTAGGTACCAATGCAGAGTCTAAAATTTAATATACACTGTCTTCTTTGTAGATATCTTGCATGTTGTTACAGAAGTTATTGTGGTATAAGGAATTCATACCATAGTCTGTCAGGAAAGCAGAAACAATATGGAGGCAGGAGATTATAAAGAGATGTTAAATACACATTGGAGATAATATAGTGGGAGAAAGGAAGTAACTATGAGCAAACTTACTATGTAACAGAAAAAAGTTGCACAGTATATTTTAAGTCTGACTTTATATTATAATCAATTTGGTGCTAGTTTAAGAAATACATATAAAAGGAATAATGTCTCAAACAATTTTTGAATTATTAAATATAAATTTATTTTTCAGAATCCTTTTCCAAATTTAACAGCACTTCTAATATTTGATTGTCGGAAATGTCCTCATTTTGAATCAGGAAATCTACTGATTGTACACATTGAAGTAGTTCAAAGTCCCGTGATTCATCCATGAATTCTGAGTTATCATTGGGTTCAATAACTTTTTCATTGTTGCTCTCCAGAACAATTTCGATGGACATTTTTTGCTCTCCTTCCATTTTTGTGCTGTAATTTGCATTTAAAAAAATATATATCAGTAGAGATAGGGCACTGTTGGGTTTAAGTTCAGACAGGTACTTTGGTTTTTTAACAGTGATTTTATCTTTGGGCAGTGTATGGTATCAGACTGGAAGTAGAAATATAAAAAAGTGTATGTGATAAAGCCTAAGTAAATTCATAATTATACAAGACAAGCCTAACTCCATCCATAACTATAACAGAGAAGTCTATTTCATTCTATAACTATTACAGAGGGATAGTATGTAACTATCAGAAAATGTTTTCCAAAATAACTTAAAGTGCACAACATACTTCAGTTTTTAAAATTACATCTTACCTTTCAAAAAGAAGTTTAAGTTGTCAGTGAAAATGCTCTTGAAATGTACTTCAGGAAGTAGTAGTCAAAATGGCTGTGTTTCTCTCTCTTTCTTTATATATATTCAGGTACATAACCAATCAAATGTCATGAAATAATAGTAGAAAATGAAAGTAACATTTTAATTGGTTGTCAATTCTAACACTTCATATGTGTTTTTGTCATGTAATTTACCTCAGGATATTTAGTCAGGCCTACAGCATAAAAGTCTCAATGGAATTCCATCAAATTTGGGTAAATGGTAGGGACTGCTATGTAGTAGGGCCTATTCTATATTTGATGAAAGTGTCTCCAGTGGTTTTTCTGTAAATTACTTTCCCACCTTCTTTTAGGGAGCGCTTACCGGTGCGCGCCCCGGTACGCGCACCGGCAGCGTTACGGGAGTCCTCCATTTTGTGTTTCGGTAGAATCGAGACACAAGATGGAGGACAAACAACGTTGGGAATGGGTAGAAGGGGGCAGAGTAGACACTTCCTGACCCTCTAGGTTTTCTGAGGGGGGGTAGGACGCTCATATAGGCCAAAAATGAAAGAAAATTAAAAAATGTTGCGGGGGAGCACCCGGTACGCGCACCGGTAAGCGTACCGGGGAGCGTACTTTGGTGAAAAATAGTGAAAAAAGTTAGAAAAAGATAAACGTTTTGAATGATCAGAGGTAGGGTAGCTCTGAAAAGAGCTTTTGGGTTCTGTGGCTGATTTAGGTACCTACAAGTAGGTTCCAATGCACAGTCTTAAATTCAGGAGGAATATTCTATTCCCCTCATCTGAGAAGTGCACACCATCTCCTCTGTAGATGTCTTGCATGTTGTAACGCAAGTTGTTGTTGTATATTGAACCCATTCCAAAGTCTCTCATGTAAGCAGAAACAGATTTATTCACATGTTTCCGTGCTTTCTCAAATTGTGGACAAAATTGGTTGGACCAGTTCCATTTCTGTCTTTGGCATATATTGGAATATACCAAGGCAGTTTGTGGAAAAAGTGTAATCAATTGATCAAAGGTGTCCTTTAAAAGCATTTCCAGACCAACCCCAGTCATAGTGCCCAAATCATTTCCACCACAGTGCACTATTAAGAGGTCAGGGTTTGGCAGATGCAAAAAGGTTTTCACCAATGGTATCAATTGATGACATCTCAATCCTCTCTGGCCAATCCACTTGATTTCCACATTTGATAAATCAAGGTTGTGATAATTTCTGCTTGCTGCATACATTTGAGCCCAGTGGATGTAGCTATGTTCAATAATCCACACAGAATACATGATGAGAGAAGGTTCAGGTGCAGTCAGAAGAAGTGTGGGAATAAAATGGCAGTTGGAACAGTAGGAGTTTACAAAAAAATAATTGTGGAGTTTCCCTGCTGTTGAATCACAAGCAATGATTGGTGGATTCAGTTAGTTGAAAACAGAAAGTTAGGGTGCATGGTTGTGTTGTGTGTAAGAAGCAATTTGAATGGTTAAGAAAAAGTCACTAAAAGCAATAATGCCCTGGATAAGCTGGTGTATTGAGAGGTCAAACATCCTTGCTGACTTAATTTGCAACATTGTAGAATAAACTTTTGAACCTGAGAGTTCAGTTAGGAGGGAGTTGCTATGGTAACAGATAGAAAGGTCTGAGAGGGGGAAGGGTGTTGGTTTGAAAATAGTGAGGGAAGACTTTTGATTGGTTGAAATAAGGCATATGTGTGTAAAGTTAGAGATTTTCTATGCCAGTCTTGGTTTCAGTGTATTGAGTGCACACCTTTTGCTCTGCTAAAGAAAAATTGGTGTGTGTGTCTGACACTGTTTTCAATCTCCCAAAGCATTTGTAAAGGTAAGTAATGATTTATTTAATTTAGATAGAGACTTGTTTGCTCTATGGAGAATATTTGGAAGCAGATAGTGAAGTTTCAGTAGTGAAATTGATTCCTTGTACATAGAACTTGTGCTGTGTTTGTAAAAAGTTATTTAAAAAACGATTTTGGGGTAAAAGAATGGTTTTTATATTTTTGAGAAGTAATTAATAGTGTTTGCCTCATTAAATAAATATATTTGAACCATTTAGAATAATGTCACTTGCATTACCTCAGATTTGGAAGCAGATTGAGATTCTTTTTTATTGGTTTGTGGCATGTTTTATGGAAATGCTTGCTATGAACATTTGGAAGATAGGGGATTTGTATTTTGTAAAACAGTGAGGTTTCAGTAGTGAAATTGAATGCTTGTACATAGGTCCTGTGTTGTGTTTCTAAAATGTTATTCAAAAAACGATTTTGGGGGCAAATCAATGGTATTTTCATTTGGCCCTTATTTATGATTGCCTTGTGCTGCTGGTACATCACTTTAAACATGGGAAAAAAGTGACGCTCTGGTGGCGCAAGGCCTTCATAAATAAGGCCCTGAGTTTTTTTGTTGTTGGTTTGTGTCTTGCTTTTTGATAATGCTTGATATCAACATTTGCAACATAGAGGATTTGTATTTTGTGAAATAGTGAGGGTTCAGTAGTGAAATTGAGTGCTTGTACATAGGATCTTTGCTGTGTTTCTTAAATGTTATTCAAAAAACAATTTTGGGGGCAAATCAATGGTATTTTCATTTGGCCCTTATTTATGATTGCCTTGTGCAGCCGGTGCATCACTTTAAACATGGGAAATAAGTGACGCTCTGGTGGCGCAAGGCCTTCATAAATAGGGCCCTGAGTTTGTTTGCTGTTGGTTTGTTTTTTGCTTTTTGATAATGCTAGTTATGAACATTTGCAAGATACAGGATTTGTATTTTGGGAAACAGTGAGGTTTCAAAAGTGATATTGAGTGGTTGTACATAGGTTCTGCGCAGTGTTTCTTTAATGTTATTCAAAAAACGATTTTGGGGGAAAATCAATGGTATTTACATTTAGCCCTTATTTATGATTGCCTTGTGGCAGCAGTGCGTCTATTTTAACATGGGACGCACTGGTGGCGCATGGCCTTCATAAATAAGGCCCTGAGTTTTTTTGTTGTTGGTTTGTGTCTTGCTTTTTGATAATGCTTGATATCAACATTTGCAAGATAGAGGATTAGTATTTTGTGAAATAGTGAGGGTTCAGTAGTGAAATTGAGTGCTTGTACATAGGATCTTCGCTGTGTTTCTAAAATGTTATTCAAAAAACGATTTGGGGGGAAATCAATGGTATTTTCATTTGGCCCTTATTTATGATTGCCTTGTGCTGCTGTTGCATCACTTTAAACATGGGAAAAAAGTGACGCTCTGGTGGCGCAAGACCTTCATAAATAAGGCCCTGAGTTTGTTTGCTGTTGGTTTGTTTTTTTGCTTTTTGATATTGCTTGATATGAACATTTGCAAGATAGAGGATTTGTATTTTGGGAAACAGTGAGGTTTCAAAAGTCATATTGAGTGGTTGTACATAGGTTATGTGCAGTGTTTCTTAAATGTTATTCAAAAAACGATTTGGGGGGAAAATCAATGGTATTTACATTTAGCCCTTATTTAAGATTGCCTTATGGCACCAGTGCGTCTCTTTTAAATTGGGACGCACTGGTGGCGCAAGGCCTTCATAAATAAGGCCCTGAGTTTTTTTGTTGTTGGTTTGTGTCTTGCTTTTTGATAATGCTTGATATCAACATTTGCAAGATAGAGGATTCGTATTTTGTGAAATAGTGAGGGTTCAGTAGTGAAATTGAGTGCTTGTACATATGATCTTCGCTGTGTTTCTAAAATGTTATTCAAAAAACGATTTTGGGGGAAATCAATGGTATTTTTCATTTGGCCCTTATTTATGATTGCCTTGTGCTGCTGGTGCATCACTTTAAACATGGGAAAAAAGTGATGCTCTTGTGGCGCAAGGCCTTCATAAATAAGGCCCTCCGTTTTTTTGTTGTTGGTTTGTGTCTTGCTTTTTGATAATGCTTGATATCAACATTTGCAAGATAGAGGATTTGTATTTTGTGAAATAGTGAGGGTTCAGTAGTGACATTGAGTGCTTGTACATAGGATCTTTGCTGTGTTTCTAAATTGTTATTTAAAAAACAATTTTGGGTGCAAATCAATGGTATTTTCATTTGGCCCTTATTTATGATTGCCTTGTGCAGCTGGTGCATCAATTTAAACATGGGAAATAAGTGACGCTCTGGTGGCGCAAGGCCTTCATAAATAAGGCCCTGAGTTTGTTTGCTGTTGGTTTGTGTCTTGCTTTTTGATATTGCTTGATATGAACATTTGCAAGATAGAGGATTTGTATTTTGAGAAACAGTGAGGTTTCAAAAGTGATATTGAGTGGTTGTACATAGGTTCTGCGCAGTGTTTCTTAAATGTTATTCAAAAAACGATTTTGGGGCAAATCAATGGTATTTACATTTGGCCCTTATTTATGATTGTCTTGTGGCACCAGTGCGTCTCTTTTAACATGGGACGCACTGGTGGCGCAAGGCCTTCATAAATAAGGTCCTGAGTTTTTTTGTTGTTGGTTTGAGTCTTGCTTTTTGATAATGCTTGATATCAACATTCGCAAGATAGAGGATTCTTATTTTGTGAAATAGTGAGGGTTCAGTAGTGAAATTTAGTGCTTGTACATAGGATCTTCGCTGTGTTTCTAAAATATTATTCAAAAAAACGATTTTGGGAGAAATCAATGGTATTTTCATTTGGCCCTTATTTTTGATTGCCTTGTGCTGCTGGTGCATTTTTTTAAACATGGGAAAAAAGTGACGCTCTGGTGGCGCAAGGCCTTCATAATTAAGGCCCTCAGTTTTTTTGTTGTTGGTTTGTGTCTTGCTTTTTGTTAATGCTTGCTATGAATATTTGCAAGATAGAGGATTTTTTGGGGGGGAAACAGTGAGGTTTCAAAAGTGATATAGAGTGGTTGCACATAGGTTCTGCGCAGTGTTTCTTAAATGTTATTCAAAAAACGATTTTGGGTGCAAATCAATGGTATTTTCATTTGGCCCTTATTTATTATTGCCTTGTGCTGCCGGTGCATCACTTTAAACATGGGAAATAAGTGACTCTCTGGTGGCGCAAGGCCTTCATAACTAAAGCCCTGAGTTTATTTGCTGTTGGTTTGTTTTTTGCTTTTTGATAATGCTTGCTATGAACATTTGCAAGATAGAGGATTTGTATTTTGGGAAACAGTGAGGTTTCAAAAGTGATATTGAGTGGTTGTACATAGGTACTGCGCAGTGTTTCTTAATTGTTATTCAAAAAACGATTTTGGGGGCAAATCAATGGAATTTACATTTGGTCCTTATTTATGACTGCCTTTTGGCACTGGTGCGTCTCTTTTAACATGGGACGAACTGGTGGCGCAAGGCCTTCATAAATAAGGCCCTGAGTTTTTTTGTTGTTGGTTTGAGTCTTGCTTTTTGATAATGCTTGATATCAACATTTGCAAGATAGAGGATTCCTATTTTGTGAAATAGTGAGGGTTCAGTAGTGAAATTTAGTGCTTGTACATAGGATCTTCGCTGTGTTTCTAAAATGTTATTCAAAAAACGATTTTGGGAGAAATCAATGGTATTTTCATTTGGCCCTTATTTATGATTGCCTTGTGGCACCGGTGCGTCTCTTTTAACATGGGACGCACTGGTGGCGCAAGGCCTTCATAAATAAGGCCCTGAGTTGCTGTGGTATAAACTTTAATATGTTGCAAATGAGTGTTTATATTGTTTTCTTTTTGTCCTTACTTTGTTGTTTGCTAATAGTGGTCTTTAATGTGTTATTTATTTCAGAACCACAGATTGAAATCAACATTTTAAAAGCAAGCAAAAATGCCGTCAAGGTAAAGGAGTAGAAAAAATACCATACGTAAAAGAACAAAATCATCAAAGGAATTAAAAGATTCCTCTACAACAAGTACTTCAAAAAACACCAGAAAAGCTCCTGGTAAGACAATTAAGTCTTTTCTTCGCAATTTATGTAGATCAAAAAGTAATGTTAACGGTAATGTAAAGATCCAGAAGCAGAGAGCAAATCTAAAAAGGAAGGAGAGGCCCTCAAAAAATGTCTCTATTGGAGCAGGAGATAAGAGTATGGATAGCAATAGAAGGTTAAATCAATTTAGGGACATTCGTAGATGAATGTTTCGCAATAGGGTAGTTTTAAATTTGCTAAAAAATGAAAAGAAAGTTAAACAGAGAGCTGCTTTTTACAAGAAAAAGAAAAGTGTAGAAAAGATTGTTGATCAGGCTTTTGAAGTTAAAAAAAATTATTTATTTTAGTAATCAATAGGATTAGTATACTTAATAAGGCAATTGATGTTTTCAAATCGAACAGTAGATGGAAAAGAATTATTAATCAGACTAATTTTTGTGAAGTATTTTCTGGAGAATGGATGCATAGTTCAAGTTCTGAGCCATTTTTAATGAGGAGAGTTACTTTCAGGAAAATGATTTGGTGCATGCAGTTGACACCAGTGGTCGAGCATATGAGGTGAAAGATGGTTGTGTGATGGAAAAAGAGAAACTTATGTCTAGAGATGCAGAAGAGGTGTTAAGTGATGAAGTATTAGGAAGACGTACTAAGGGTCCAGTGTACACATGGAAGTGCAGTAGTATTTGTAGTGTGCGACAGGATTCAATCGATTTGATTCGAAATTTCTTACGTATATTTAGTAAGAAAAGTCTAAAACAAAAAATGAAGATCCTGCAAGAGTTAGATCCTTGCAGAGTAAGAGAAAACCCAGGTTTGCATGGGCATTCACTGGCTTGTCTTTCTAGAAAAGTATGTCAGAGTGTTTTTCATCATTTTAGGATGTTAGCAGTGCATCATAATAAGGTGAGGAAATTAGTGAGAAGGTTGTATTATGCAAAAAGTCCAGCACTTAAGTTTAAACAGTTAAACAGTGCTCTTTTGCATGGATCTGAAGTAGATGTGAAGACTATTTGTGAAGAAATTGAGTTCTGTTATTTTGGGAACAAAGAGGACAGTGTAGAAAGGGATATAGTAATGGATGGTAATGTGGAAGACAATGTACAGATTTCAAGTACAGAAAAGTTTGACGAGGAAATTACCAAGTTTAAGGTAAAATCAAGTGAAAGGCCTAATTTAACTTGTGTGTGTTGTCGACTGACTCATTATAAGATTCAGACTAGGTTAGTTGATTTATATGCAAAATGTGAATTGGAAAATAATAGTGAATGGAAGGATTTTGTAAGTATTTGTTGGTGGAGAATTCTTTTGATTTGAGTTTTGATCAGCGTATTTGTAATTATTGTTTCAAAAAATTAAATGAAAATAGAATGCCTGCTAGAGCTGCTCATAATAATCTTCAGTTGATAGATATTCCTTCTGAATTGATGGATTTAAATACTTATGAATCAATTTTGATTCAATGTGTCCATCCTTTTCAAGCTATTGTTCGCATGGAGCCTAAGATAGAGAAATTACCTCCTACAGATTTACAAAGAGGATTAAAGGGAAGAGTTGTTTATTTGCCTCTAGATGTCAAGAAAAATATTGATACAATTGGTGTAGGAAGAGTAGAAGAGGATCCTCTAGTTATTCTAGTTAATGGGGTTCCGACAAAGAGTAAGAAAATCTGGCAAGATTTAGTGGATGTTAGGAAAGTCAAAAAGGCAACGTTGTATTTGGTCAAAAACAATGAGTACTATAAAGCTGTAAGTGTTGGAGCAGAGGAAACAGCTACAGAAGAAGACAGTGATTGTTCAGTTGGCCAAATTGAAAAAGTTGATGTGTCTAGAAGTGAAGAAATATATGAACATTATACTGTTCATCCTTTGCATTCCAAAGAAGTAATGGGGAATGCAATTGACTTGTTTCAAATGAAAGCAGCAAAAGGAAGTCCCATTAGTGTATGGGAAGAAAGTTTGGAAGCTCGTTGTTTTCCACAGTTATTTCCAACAGATCGTGGTGGACGATATGACGATCGATCAGTTCAAATTCCTGCAGCTGAATACCGTACTTTAAGATTATATGCTGAAGATCCAAGGTTTCGGCAATGCATTCCGTATTTGTTTCATCTACTGTATGAAAGTGATTTGTCTGGGCTTTCTTATGCAGTTAATCATATATTGAAAAGTGGAGCTCATCTGCAAAATGTTTCAGCAAGGGACTTTATGGAGAAAGTCAATCTGCAAGACAGTATTTTGGAATCTCAGCTAATCAATCTCATGGCATGTCAGCGTGGAACAAATGAGTATTGGTTCCGTCGTCATGGGGAATTGAAATGTATGCTAAGAAACTTAGTAACTCCTACATGGTTCCTCACTCTTGGCTGTCCTGAGTATGCATGGGACGACTTACTTCAATTTCTACGAGAGGCAAATGGAAACATACAAAATATAGAATTGAAAACACCTGGAGAACTGTGTTCTTTGGATCCAGTGAATGTTTGCAGATATTTTAATCATAGATTTGAAGCTATGATGTCTTTTATAACCAAAAAAAAAATATCCTCCCCTTGGAGAGGTTTTGGATTTCTTTTGGAGGAAGGAATATCAAGCGAGAGGTGCTCCTCATATACATATGTTGTTATGGATTAAAGATGCACCCAAATTTAGATTAGATTCGGATGAAACAATGATGAGTTTCATTGAAGAGTATTCAACATGTGCTGTTCCAAAAACTACTGAAGAAAACAGTTTAAGGCAACAAGTTTTACATTTTCAATCTCATCGTTGTGGAAAGTACTGTCGTCGAAAATTTAAAAACAAGGAAAAGTACTACACGAAATGTCGTTTTGCGTTTCCACGACCAGTGATTTCTAAGGGAAGAGTAAATAATTTGATGTCATCTCTATGACATACTGTGACGAGGAAATCTCCCAAAAATACATATAATTTAAAAAGAAACGAAGAGTCCAAGTACATCAACGACTACAACCCAGTGATTTTGTCCATGTGGAATGCTAACATGGATATTCAGTTCGTTGCTGACAACTCTATTGCTGTGGCTCGATATGTGACATCTTACATCACAAAAAAAGAAAATACAGAACTGAAGGAAATGTGGGAGGACATTTCACATGAAAAGAGTCTAAGCAAGAAATTATACAGTTTCAGTCTGAAGATGTTGTCGCATCGAGAAATTGGAGCATATGAATATTCTGATCGGTTATCATCAGCAAGTCTCTATGCCAAATCAAGAACAATCATTTGGGTGAGTCTAGGTCTTGCTGCAACATGAAACCGAGTTTTGAAATCTGTACAAGAAATTGAATATTTGGCGGAGAAAGAACCAAACAGTACAGATATTTTGAAGACAAATATGTTGGATACATACTATCCAAATAGAAGTATTCACCTTGAGAACACTTGTTTGTATGAAGTTCTGCAAAACTACAGTTATAAGAGGAACATCACAGAAGATATCAATAATGGAAAATATGCTGTCATTGGGTATGAAGGATGTCTAGTGAAGCAGAGATTAGGCCATTTGACTAATCATCGAAAATTGAGTTGCGAAGCTCCAGACAAAAGAGAATTTTACTATTTAGCTCTTTTGCAACTCTTTAAGCCATGGCGTACAGAAGAGGAACTACTTGGAGATTTTCTCTGTTATGAAGACTCTTTTAATGCAACTAAGGATACCATAGAATGTCCTGTTTTTCTAAATTATCTGCAAATGTTGAACAAAGAAATAGAGCAAGAAACCACAATTGCTGAAGAGATTGCTAGCGACAGTTCTCAAGACAGTCAGAGTTCTACTTCATTGAGTCAGGATCCACTAGGAGGACCAATTATTCAAAATGAAGCTGCAACTGCCATGGATGAGGTGGAAAGAGCTATGGAACAAGCTCAGGAGGATGGAGTTAACTTAGAAGATTTGGTAAAGCAACTAAACGTTGAGCAGAAAAAGATATATGACGAAGTTACAGAACAGATTGAACATGGATTCAGACATGAGAAAAAAGGGTTCTCATGTACATCATTTAAGCCTGTTCAACTGTACGTAAGTGGAGAAGCGGGAACAGGAAAAAGTTTTCTGATTAAAGCCATTGCAACTTATTTGCAGAAAAGGACTGATTCACCGCTGTCTTGTGTTGTAACTGCTCCAACTGGACTGGCAGCACATAACATTAAAGGGATTACTCTACATCGCTTACTGATGCTGCCAGTTGAGCATGATAATAAATTGCATTAAAACAAGTTATCTGGAGATGCGTGTTCTGAAGTTTCCAGAGTCTTGAAGAAAATGAAACTTCTTATCATTGATGAAGTAAGCATGGTCTCAAATCTAATGCTTGCTTTTGTGCATTTGACAATGCAAGAAATTCTTAGAACAGAGTATGATGTGTTATTTGGAGGAAAACACATTATTGTTTTTGGAGATCTATTGCTGTTGACTCCATTAAAAGGACAATCAGTGTTTAAAATGCTCACGCATGAAGATACCAGGAAGTCCCTTGGAAGCATTGGAAACGTTAATATATATGGTTACATTTTAAATAAGCTGAACTGCTTCAAAATATGCGACAGGCAAAGGATGAAGATTATAAAAATATTCTACAAGATGTAAGAATTGAAAAAGTAAGTGAGCTTGGGAAAGAAGCTTTACATGCTCGATTAATTTCAAATTTGTATCCAAATGAAAACATTCTTCCAGAGAATATTTTTTAAAAAATGACTGAGAAGAAATCTGGGATATGTTTGATGTCAACTCTGCAAGAATGTTCCATCTTCAACAACAAAATGTTAAAGTTAGAAAATGAAGAGATTGTGAAACTGGAAGCAATAGATAAAATAGAGCATATGGGTGCAACAATTGTTTTGTCAGAAAATTTGAAAACAAAATTGGATTCATTAGAGAAAAGTATTTCTAAAACAGCTGGTTTTGAAAAGACTCTGAATGTGTGTTTAAATTGTCGTATCATTTTGAGAAGGAATTTAAATGTTGAAAGAGGTCTGGTAAATGGAGCAATGGGTTATGTTGTTGATTTTGTGAATTATAGAAATAGAGATGGAATTGAATTTTTAAAAATAAAATTTGATGGTATTGAGCAAGTACAACAAATCAGTCGTTGTTCTGCTAGATTTTTACTTGTAAAAGACTTATATGTTCGCCGAAAACAGTTTCCTGTTTGTTTGGCATTTGCAGTAACAATTCATAAATCTCAAGGTTTAAGTGTAGATAGTGCTTTGGTGAACATTGGACGATCTGTGTTTAAAGAGGGTATGGCATATGTGGCATTATCACAAGTCAGAACTTTATCAGGATTGTACTTGATTGAGTGTGATGAGACAAAGATTTGTGCAGATCTAGATTGTGTTAAAGAATACAATAGGTTAAGAAGAGAGTATGCTCCACATTTGCCTCAATATCCTCTGTTTGAAAAACGTGTGGTAGGCCGAAAAAGAAGAAATGAGAATAATTGCAGTGAGGTAGTAGCAAAAAGACAAAAAGTAGATGAAACTGTAATTCAAAACACACAGAAAAAGGATTCTGATCAAAATGTTGTTGGATTTCAGTTTGAAAATAATTCTGGTGTCAACTGCTATGCTAATGTAGTAGTTAATGTTGGTTTTTTTCTTCAAACTTTATAAGAACAGATTGTTGAAAATCGGGATCAAAGATTGTGTGGTTTATTGAATTCTGTGTTTGAGAAATGTAGCAGTGATAGAGCAAAAATAGAAAGTGTAACAGAAATTCGAAACATTTTAGATATGTGTTCTGGTCAAGATAAATTTTCACAGAACATTCATCCGGATTGTCAGGAATTTTTAATGTATATGTTTTTTGGTGTTTTGGAAGATGAAGGTGTAGATGTAGATAATCTTTTCAGCCTTTCTTATCAATGGCAGCATGACTGCCACAATTGTAGTTCATCAAGTAATACTAGAATAGACACTGAAAGATTTATATATTTGGCTTCACCAGACTGTAAATCAGTGTCTTTTAAAAATCTAGTTAAAGCAGCAGATCATAATATAGTGTGTACCCAATGTAAGTGTCCAATGCTATCCACATTATTTATACAAAGTTATGGTCAGTATATCATTTTAGTTTTCCAACAATGTAGACCTGATGGAACTAAATTGACAACTTGTATCAAAAATTATGTGGCTTCTCAGTTATCAATTTCAGGAAGAACCTTTACAACTGAAGCTATTATTTATCATGACGGTCCTTCGACAACATCAGGACATTATACATGCTACTTAAAATGTAAAAAAGGTTGGAGTTACTGCAATGATTCTCATTTGACTTATAAACAACGTTTGCCTTATGACTTTAAAAATTCTTACCTAGTGTTTTTAAAACCAAAGTTTTAGTAAAGGTAATTGGCCTTTGAAGACGGGAATAGTTAATAAAAGTTAGTTAGTTAGTTAATCTAATGTTTAAAATTATTTATCTCATATAGGTACTGTAAGTGGATCTCATAGTAAATAATACTCATATATCTGACACGATTTGGCCGTAAGGAAAGTGTAAGGTATGATGTTCTTAGATCTTTTTTCATAGGAAGTCGATGAAATGGAAGTTGTAGAGAACAGCAGACTTTTTTCCGACAAAAGGACCTTCAATATCTTCTATTTGGCCTCACGGAAAAGTAAGTGAATCAAAGATTAGTGTACATATATGAGTTGTAAGTTTTTATGTTTTTTTTTAAACACAATCTTTTAGATTGTGTTTTTTTTTCCTGCTGGTATATGATGAAGAGTTTGAACTCACTAATTTAAGTGACATTCAATATATTCTGAGAACAGTAAAAATAAACAATGTAGCATATTGTATAAGTTATTCTATAGTTTGCATTGTGTAATTTATATTGTATTCCCATTGTCTCACACTCATTTTCCTTTTTCCACCCTTATTTAGCTCTCTTTACTCACTTACACTGCCTTTTTTTAACTTTGTTTCATCGCTGTTTCTTTACTCCACTTCATTCACAACTCCTCAATCCAATTTCAACTGTCTGCATTTCCTCTCTCCCTTCCACCACTTTTCATCTTTCTCACATTCTCTCAGTACCACTGCTTTAGTTCTCTTCCCCTCTCTTTCCTTCTTTTGCTCCTTCACTCTTTTTCCTTTCTCACTCATTGTGCTGCAGTTCACTCAGTCCTTCCCTTTGTCTTTCTGTGTACTTGCTCTCTCACTCCTTTTTCCTCCATTGTTCTATATTAACCTCATTCCCTTCATCCCTTCACTCTGTGACTCCCCTTCACTCACTCTCAGTCATCTTCTATTCCTCTTTCTTATTAATAGTTCCTCATTTAGACTCCTCTCCTTTTCACTCATTTTCCTTTTACTTTCTTATCTTTCCTGATTTTGTTTTGGTATCTCGCATTCTTTTAGTATCTCACTTATCGTCAGTAATTTGTTCTTTTTCTATTTCTTTTTCCCTCTTTTTTCTCTTTCTACATTACTTTATTTCTGTTTTTGTATCCTTCACTATTGCTTTATTTCTTAGTAAACTTTTTTAGATTTTGTACCTCTTGACCTGTTTCTTCTATTTTAAAATATATATTTTACTAATTATAACTTGTTTTTTCTTTTGTCTTTCACAGATACAAAGTGTAGTTTAAAGATGCAAGTACATTTTCATTAATTATATGGTAAGTGTGACTACAAAATGTAATTCATCATCACCCTTTGTTTTAACCTCACTACTTTTCTGTCACCCTACCTCACACCTGTTTTCTTACTCTGCTTCCCTCACTTATTCTTATCCTCCATATTTACTTCTCTTTTCCTTACTTTCTTACCACATTCAACTTCTTTCAGTGTCCCTGCTCACCCACACTCCCTCTCTTTCCTTTTTTTCTGCTTCACTTAGTCCCTTTCTGACACTCCTACCTTTACTCTCTCTGTTCTTTCTTTCTGTCACTCCCCATGTCTTACCCTTATTCACTTTTATCCACCCTCTTTCACTCCTCTTTAATTACACTCACTGCTATTTTCTTTCCCTCCGTCACCATTGTTCCTTTTCTCTGGTTCCGTCACTACCTTTCATTCCTCATCCTTTACTCTCCTTCCTTTTACTGTCATCACCCATTCACATTCTCCTAGAACATCTGCTTTAGTTTTCTTCCTCTTTCTTCTCTTCTTTTGCTCCCTTATTCATTTTCCTTTTCTCAGTTACTTCCTCTTATACCTTTTCTCTGTTTTACTATCTCTTACACAGTCCCTCTGTGTTTCTCCCTCTAGCTTTCTTTCTCTTTACACCACTCTCTTTTTTTCCCTATTCCTCATGCTCACTCCTTTTTTTTTTCTTTTTTTTTGTTGGTGCGCTGACGGGATGCGGCTCGGTACGTGCACCGGGGCGCAGACCGGTACGCGCACTGGGAGTGCTCCTGAGTGAAATATATAAAAAAAGAATATACTTAAAAAAATATATATATATATATTATATTAATATACAATATAGGATTCATTTTTAGAAAAACATACCTTTCTAAGCTATAAATATTTGCGAAAAAATAACCTTAGAAATTCACTAAAAAACACATAGGTATGAGTCCATATAAAAAGTTAGGAATTAGCAGTTAAAAAACCTATAAAATTCACTGAAAAAACCAGAGGTTTCACACCAGTTATAGTTAGGAATTAGCATTTAAAAAACCTATGAAATTCACTGAAAAAACCATAGGTTTCATACCAGTTATAGTTAGGAATTAGCATTTAAAAAAACTATGAAATTCACTGAAAAAACCATAGGTTTCACACCAGTTATAGTTAGGTGGAAATTTTACTGATATAAAACTAATGAAATTCCCACGTTATAGTTAGTTGGACTCACTATAACTTGCGCGTGTAATGCACTGCTGATGACATCACATATTACATCACTCATGACATGGTCAGTGACATCACTCATGACATCACTGATGACACCATCCTTGTGACAGAGTGACTGACCTCCTTTCACTGTAAAGTAACCCTTGAAACACATATTCAAAAATAGAAACTAACATTTACAAAAAAGTGGAGATACCTATACCAGTTACAACAACCAATTCAGTAATTCCACCATCCATAAACACATCCACTCATTCACCAACAGTTCTATATAGTCATTCATACATATACTCACTTATCATATGTAGTGAGACACCTTTACATCTGTTAACACACCGACAGTCTTCCAAAACACATACTTATTAAAACAAGAACTCTTTCAATCTCTCACTCTCACATATACTCACTTATATACATCAATACTCACATATACTAGATTAAAACCTATGTAGTTACTGATAAAGACACTAGTGAGACAGTCATTTACTTACTAACACATACATATACATATACACACTCATTCACCCATACAGTCCGACACATATGCTGTCTTCAAAACACATACAAACAGTGAGTCAGTCACTGATGCATCTATGTGCTAAGTAACACCCCCACCAAATCAAACAGACAATTATAAAGATACTAAAAAAACATCTAATAACCCATATAAACACACATGTAGCTACTCACCAACCCATGCAGCCACTTATACACAAAGTGAAACACTGATACATATACTTAAATATTTAAACATTACTCGCTAATATATGTATTCACTAACATACACTTAATAAGCCAGTTAACCAATCAAATTTTTTTTTTAAAAACATCCATTAAGACACTTATTTAAACAATTATTCTTCCATCGACCTTTACATATACATATATAAAACATATTTATTTTTCAGAAAGACGCACATTCACTGGATGGTGTCATCAGTGATGTCATGAGTGATGTCACTGACCATGTCATGAGTGATGTAATATGTGATGTCATCAGCAGTGCATTACACACGCAAGTTATAGTGAGTCCAACTAACTATAATTGGGAATTTCATTGGTTTTATATCAGTAAAATTTCCACCTAACTATAACTGGTGTGAAACCTATGGTTTTTTCAGTGAATATATATATATATATATTACCTACTGGCGGTCGCCAGTAGGTATATATAGTTAGGATTTTTTTGAATAGGGATTTCTGAAAATTCTATGTTGAATAACTTTGGCGTTGATGGACGGAATTGGTTGAAATTTTCAGGACAATGGCACATTTTGTTTCTGAGTGTCCCCTGAAAGTTTGGGGGGGGTGTCTTGAAGTGGGGGCCGAGAAAAAATGGGGGTCCCAAAACGTGTTTTTAACATTGAGTTTTCCATAGGGCGGTTGGACTCACTTTTAGCTCAAATGGCAGAATGGATTTCTATGAAACTTGGCAAAATTGTAGGGACTGGTAGTCCGATGTGCCTTTGCTAGGTCTCAAGATATGTGCTGTAGTGGATTTCGAATAATTTAGGTTCAAAAAAATAAATATATCTGTAAGCGCGCCCCGGTACCCGCACCGGGGAGCGCACCGGGCGCGCCACGCGACTTGCGCACGGAAAGCTGATTGGCTCTCGGGTGTCTGTAAACATTCGAAACAGTCCGGAGCGGCCGCCATCTTGTGTCTCGGTAGGATCGAGACACAAGAGGTGGCTAAAACAAAGGGGGAAATGACCATAAGGGGGCAGAGTAGATCCTCCCTGACCCCCTAGGTTTGATGTGGGGGCTTCAAAAGGGCCCCGCGGGGCAAAAAAAAAAATCATTTTTTTTGCGGGGGGAGCGCCCGGTACGCGCACCGGGAAGCGGTCCGGGGAGCGTACTATGGGGAAAAAAGAAAGATAGACTTTACAAATATTGTATGTTTATTGATTGTTCTTTTTGTTGTTTTTTTTTTTTAATTTAAGTAGCAACATGTAGGTACCAATGCAGAGTCTAAAAATTAATATACACCGTCTCCTTTGTAGATATCTTGCATGTTGTTTCAGAAGTTATTGTGGTATATGGAATTCATACCATAGTCTGTCAGGAAAGCAGAAACAATGTTTTTTGAATCTTAATTTCAAATGAAATATTATTTTCTTTTTGTTGAGCTTCCATTTTCTTGCTGTAAATTTCATTAAAAAAATATATCAGTAGAGATAGGGCACTGTTGGGTTTAAGTTCAGACAGGTACTTGTGAGTTTTTAACAGTGAAGTTATCTTTGGGCACTGTATGGTTTCAGGCAGGAAGTAGAACTATTAAAAAGTGCCTGTGATGAAGCCTAAGTAAATTCATAATTATACCACAGAAGCCTAACTCAATCAATAATTTAAATAATTAAGCCTTTCTCAATGACTAACTCTTATAGAGGGACAGTATATAACTATCTCAAAACGTTTTCCTAAATTAATTTAAAGTGCATAACATAGTTCTCCTTTCAAATTTTTAAAATAACATCTTACCTTTCAAAAAGAAGTTTAAGTTGTCAGTGAAAATGCTCTTGAAATGTACTACAGGAAGTAGTAGTCATAATTGCTGTGTTTCTCTCTCTTTCTTTATATATATTCAGGTACATAACCAATCAAATGTCATGAAATATTAGTAGAAAATGAAAGTAACATTTTAATTGGTTGTCAATTCTAACACTTCATATGTGTTTTTGTCATGTAATTTACCTCAGGATATTTAGTCAGGCATACAGCATAAATGTCTCAATGGAATTCTATCAAATTTGGGTAAATGGTAGGGACTGCTATGTAGTAGGGCTTATTCTATATTTGATGAAAGTGTCTCCAGTGGTTTTTCTGTAAATTACTTTCCCACCTTTTTTTACCGAGCGCTTACCGGTGCGCGCCCCGGTACGCGTACCGGCAGCGTTACGGGAGTCCACCATTTTGAGTTACGGTAGAATTGAGACACAAGATGGATGGCAAACAATGTACGGAATGGGTAGAAGGGGGCACGGTAGACACTTCCTGACCCTCTAGGTTTTCTGAGGGGGGCTTAGGACGCTCATATAGGCAAAAAATAAAAAATAAAAAAATAAAAAAATTCGCGGGGGGAGCGCCCGGTACGCGCACCGGTAAGCGTACCGGGGAGCGTACTGTAGTGAAAAATAGTGAAAAAGTTAGAAAAAGATAAACGTTTTGAATGATCAGAGGTAGAGTAGCTCTGAAAAGAGCTATTGGGTTCTGTAGCTCATTTAGGTACCTACAAGTAGGTTCAAATGCACAGTCTTAAATTCAGGAGGAATATTCTATTCCCCTCATCTGAGAAGTGCACACCGTCTATTTATTTATTTATTTATAAAGTTTTATATAGCGCGAACTTGATCCCGAAGGATATCAGAGCGCTTTACAATTTGAAGCAAAGGTAACAAATCAGAACATTATTCTAACATTGGGAATCTACTGGGCATTGGATCAACTAGGTTTAGATAAATACACATAGTATGGTTAAACATGAATACATATGTAAAATTTGCAAATTAGTATCTCATTCTCCACAGAAGAATTAAACCTATTTCCAGCATATCGTCCTCGGTTGACCTACCAAAGGAAATTCCTACAGGCTAAATTCAATTTCAAGAGCAAAACAAGTGGAAGTGTCGCTGGGAGGCGACTGACCTCTCCCAGGCTGAACAGGCGTGGGCCTCGATGGGCTTTATCATCGTGAAGCGCAACATTGCACAGAAATGGGGGGTGGACACGGTCCAGATTTTAAGTTATTGGGCAAAGGACATGGATAGTGCAATTATCGCAGAGAAGGCGGTTTTCAAGGGACGAGGATGCCCCAAGAAATGGGATCATAAATGGGGAAAGTGGAATAAGTACATAGGGGACATCTGCATCTCCCCTACTATAGAGCGGTGGCGAGAAAGGCAAACACTGATGGCCCAGTTAACAGAAGAAGTTGAGTCCTCTCCACTGCCAAGCTAGAGGGAATATGGCCGCCTGGCCTCCATCATTTCATTGTACCACGATATGTAGTTTCTCAGTTAGTAATGTATCTCACAGTTGGTTAGATATTGACCAGAAGCAGCAAAATTATGCAACCTTTGCTCAATTGTATGTGGATGTAAAGATGCAAGAATCCTGTGTGAGGTGCACTAATATGACTATGAAACATGCTATGTGTACTGATGCAATGTTGTTGAAAATAAAAAATGTTTAAAAAAAAAAATCATTACCAAGCATCCAGATATCAACTTGGCCGGGGCACTCAGGGCAGGGATACATGTCAGTCACCATGCGAGTGACTTATCCGTCCCAAATCCGAGTATTATTTTTAGCCCTGGCTACATGGATGAGGTACAGGTACGACATGACAAGTAGCTTGCAATTCATAGCCAGTATGTGTTCTCTGATTTCTTTACTTTTTTAGCATGACAACGTTTTAGTAGCTGGTTTATGTTATTAACAAAGTACGTGATGGTTGGATGTCTTAGACTCACATAAAGATACAAATCTAGTCACTAACAACCACTGCAAATTCACTTGTTTTACTTTGCTGATATGCAACATGTAGTTTAATTTACATTGTTTTTGTTCACAAAGTAAAGATGGGCCGACAAATAGTATTTTTAAAGATGAAATTAAAATACTGGTACTGTGCAATATTTCATTGCGTACATAGTACAGTGCCAGACCCCAGGACATGTTTCACAGAGCCCTCAATTGAAGCGGAGTGCAAATCAGGGATTCACACTGTTATGCAATTGAGGTGGAAGATTAATTATTTATTAAAAGCCACAAATTTATTTATTTAAATTTTTTCCTGCTTAGAATAACCTTCACTTGCAAGCATTTCAATAGTCATCAGTTTCAAGGTGGTACATTCATGCAAACTGTGTTTGTGCTTGCTTGTAAATGCATGTGATACCACATTATCATCAGACCTCTTGTATTTGCCAATACTTGTTTTAGTGGGGTACCAAAAAATAAACATCATGTTAGAAACAAAGACTGAAAAACATTAAGCTAAGTTGGGGTAGCTATTCCTGTGTTTAATGGGTCATTTGAGAGACTCGCTGTTTCTGACATATTTGCCAAAATTAGCCTGTCACTTTCATTGCCCCAGCCATATATTTCCTTCTACCTCATCCACAGTCCTGCCTAACTCACCTCTTTCATGTGTTTTCTGTACTTCAGAAAACAAATCTTGAGGAAAAAGAGTCCAATAAAAAAAATGTGGATTGATTTGCACACATTGTAACTCGTTCCAGTGGCGGCTCCTCCACCAAGGCGGAGGAGCATCACCGAACAAGAAAAATGAAATGATAATAACAATGTTATTATCATTTTATTTTTCACTGTCTGGCGCTGAAAAAATGTGTGCAAGGGGCTGTACCGGTTGCAGAGCAGGGGGGGAATGGAGAGCACATTCTAAAGTGTGCATGACTGTTTGGCCTGCCGTCTTTTGCCGACCAAACAGTCATGCACACTTTCGATGTTCCCCACCAGGCTGCATTACACAGCCCGGTGAGGAACATGCCCATGCTCTCATTCTCTGTCTGTGCGCCGATCCACAATGCTCAGACCAATCACAACACTGCATTGCACCTGTGTATAGTCATTCCGCACCATCGTCACCTCCTCGACCTAAGCGCGGCATTTGACACGGTTAAGGAGGGCAGGAGTGACGGGAACAGCTCTAGCATGGCTGAATTCCTTCTTAGAAGGGAGATCTTTCCAGCTCTTCGAGGACAATTACATCTCTCAGCCCATGCCATTAGGGTGCCTGTAGATGTCTTGCATGTTGTAACGTAAGTTATTGTTGTATATTGAACCCATTCTAAAGTCTCTCATGTAAGCAGAAACAGATTTATTCACATGTTTCCGTGCTTTCTCAAATTGTGGAAAAATTGGTTGGACCAGTTCCGTTTCTGTCTTTGGCATATATTGGAATATACCAAGGCAGTTTGGGGAAAAAGTGTCAACAAAAGATGAAAGGTGTCCTTTAAAAGCATTTGCAGACGAACCCCAGTCATAGTGCCGAATACATTTCCACCACAGTGCACTATTAAGAGGTCAGGGTTTGGCAGATGCATAAAAAAATTATATTAAAAACATATAAAATATATTTTTCCTTTAAAAGAAGAATACATTTTACAGCTTTTGATATTTGCTATTAAAAAAACCATTGAAATTCACTGAAAAAAACATAGGTTATAGACCATATATAGTTAGGAATTAGCATTTACAAAACCTTGAAAATTCACTGAAAAAACCATAGGTTATAGACCATATATAGTTAGGGATTAGCATCTACAAAACCTTATTTTACTCACACAAAACCATTGAAATTCGCATATATAGTTAGTTGCACTAACTATATATCCCGCACCCGCAATCCACTGCTGATGATGTCACATATTACATCATTCATGACATGGTCAGTGACATCACTGATGACATCACTGTTGACAACTCAAATGACATCACTGACAACATCACTGATGACATCATTCATGTGATAATACGATGAACCTCTTCAGACTCTAATATAACTTTAGATACACTCAGTGTAAAGAGACACTCACAGATTGTCACTCATCCATGGAGTTACTCATACACCTAGTCAGTCATGCAAAGAATCAATCACATCTCCATTTCCTCAACTATACAGTTATACACACCTTACTTATTCAAACATATTCTAAGACATATTCACTCTCTTATACAATCACTGATACAAGCTTTCAATGATCCATGCAGCCACTCACACATTCACTGGCTCTTATACACGGTAATTTATATATGTCAACTCTCACATGAACTGTGTTTTACATATGTACTTACTTTGACATGTAGCACTGAGATATCCATTCACTCACCAATACACTCATGCACACAGTCAATCACCCATACAGCTGTTTCCACGTGCAGTTTTGAACCAATACATCTAGTGAATCAACTGTTCACACATCTATGCACAGAGTCACACACCTCCCAGCCACCAACACACACACACTCACTCTCCCATACAAATACTTGAGCAACCAATCAATAACCCATATAGTTACTCATATAGCTACTGATCAACACATGCAGCAGTTTACAGAACAACAGATATAATGATGCACAAATTAAAACAGTTTAGTCACTAACCCATGCACTCAGTGAGACACATTTAATCACTCTCCAATACAGTCAGTCATGCACCTACTAAATCCTTCATCCAGACACTTATACATCCACTCATTCTTCAATATGTAAGACATATTTTAACTTTACAGAAACATACAGTCACTGGATGATGTCATCAGTGATGTCATCAGTGATATCACTGACCATGTCATGAATGATGTAATATGTGACATCTTCAGCAGTGGATTGCGGGTGCGCGATATATAGTTAGTGCAACTAACTATATTTGCGAATTTCAATGGTTTTGTGTGAGTAAAATAAGGTTTTGTAAATGCTAATCCCTAACTATACATGGTCTATAACCTATGGTTTTTTCAGTGAAAATATATATATATAGATATAGATATAGATATAGATATGGATATAGATATAGATAGATATATATATATATATATATTCACTGAAAAAACCATAGGTTTGACACATGTTATAGTTAGCTGGACATTTCACTCATATAAAACCAATGAAATTCCCCCGTTATAGTTACTTCAGCTAACTATAACTCGCACACCCGCAATGCACTGCTGATGATGTCACACATCACATCACTCATGACATCATCTATTAAATGGGTTAGTTTTAAAAATTACATATATTTTATATATGTAGATCTGAAAGTTGGTTGAACAAAAATGTAGTATATAAATGTATAACCGGTTGTTTTTTAGGTGAAAAATAGATTCTATAACTGACTGACTAAATATATCTTAATGAGTACATGGGTTACTGAATAATATTTAAATATATACATATCTGTGTCTGTCTATCAGTTTCTATTTTAGTGGCTGAATGTGTTGATGAGTAGCTATATCATTGATACATTATATCTATATAGGTTATTGTTTCTTTATTATTACCAAGAGTGTCTTAGTGTCTAAGTGTTAATATGGGACATTAAGAGTTTTTACATATTGCATACATGCCTGAATCAGTGACATACTATACCTATATGTTGGAGACAACATATGTGACATATTAGATGTTATCAGTGATGTCAAGAGTGATGTCACTGACCATGTGATGAGTGATGTAATATGTAACATCATCAGCAGTGCATTGCGGGTGCGCGAGTTATAGTTAGCTGAAGCAACTATAACGGGGGAATTTCATTGGTTTTATATGAGTGAAATGTCCAGCTAACTATAACATGTGTCAAACCTATGGTTTTTTCAGTGAATTTCATAGGTTTTGTAAATGCTACTTCCTAACTATAACGTGTGTAAAACCTATCGTTTTTTCAGTGAATTTCATAGGTTTTTTAAATGCTACTTCCTAACTATAACGTGTGTAAAACCTATGTTTTTTTTAGTGAATTTCATAGGTTTTTAAAATGCTAATTCAGAAGTATCTTGTGAATTCAACCTATACTTTTGTCAATAAAGTTCTGGCAATATTTTTTTCGGAAACAAGCCGTTTTCTTGACTGTTCAAGTTGCATAGAGACTCCTTGTAAAGTGGTACAGAATTAGAAAGTCTGTACTTTGCCTTATTTTGAACACATTACAATTTGTCTGTAAATAAAAATAGCCTTTCTAAACTTTCATGCACGACCCGGTGCGCGCACTCTCAGCACCAGTTGTCAATAAAATGGATATCGCCTTTCCAGGCTTTCGTGCGCGACCGAGTGCGCGCACCCGCCGATATATTTTGTGAAAACTTTGCAATTTGAACTTATTGAATTTCTTCATAGACCCATCAAAGAACTTATCATACGTCAAAGAGACTAAACCTAGGCTTCTTTTTTATTATTATGAAAATTTTCATTAAATGGAGCCGAATGTCTTTTTAAACTTTCGTGCGTGACCAAATGTACACATCTTGGTATTTTTTTTAAAATATAAAAGGTTCTATAGTTTAACAATTGTATGCTTGAATCGAGCTCAGAAGATATATAAAATCCGGATGTGTTTGGATTTACTCCTTTTCACGTTTTGAAACTTCGCTGAATTAGACCGCTACTTCCAAATGACGTACATGACTAGATACTGTCACCGCGTACACGTCCTGAGACGCGCATGTGAAGTCATGTGACTTGAAAACAACACTTCCAATTGGTTCTTAGTAGTTTCTATTCTGGAATTTACACGGAGCACTCCACCCACTTCCCTCACTATCTTTTCTACTCTCAAGAGAGAACAACGTCCAACATCTTTCGGAAGACTTTGCTGAAATGGCTGCCGTTCCGCATTCATCTTCCGAATCTGAAGGAAATGAGCGACTACCTTTAAAAAGAAAAAAGGAATCTTTTATTTGGCAATTTTTCACTTATCCTGAAGAACAAAAGAAAGTGAATGCGCCAAAAGTAACCTGCACGATATGCAAATCGGTTCTCTCAAGAGGAAATCCAACAAAAAAATATTCCTTTTCCATACATACCATGGTGCGGCATGTCAAACAAGTGCACCCTGTGGAATTTGCACAGGCATCGACAAGAGCCCTGGCCACGCTTTTACCATCAGAGGTGGCCAGGACATCTTCTGGTTGACGACCTGTATCTCCATTGAGTGCTGAGATGGACTTGAGACCATATCTTGCGAAGGTGCACATGAAATGCAACGAGTGTGGAGAAATTCTTCTGTACGGAGAGCAGAGCCTCATTCTTATTAAACTAAAAATTGAGAGTCATAAATGCCCCGAGAAAAGATACATTTCTTCATTTCATTTTGATCCTGTGTCATACTTATAAATGTCGTTGCAAGTTTAAAAAATCAAAAACAATATAACACTTGTTTAAAAAAAAAAAAAAAGTTATTTTCAGAACTAACTCATTGTACCAAAAAGAGCTCCAGGAGCATGTTATAAAGGGGGTTTATCTCCGCTTTTTTGGCTTTCTTTCGTGCGCGACCGAGTGCGCGCACTCGCCTATATATTTCGTGAAAACTTTGCAATTTGAACTTATTGAATTTCTTCATAGACCCATCAAAGAACTTATAGTACGTGAAAGAGACTAAACCTAGGCTTATTTTTTATTATTATGAAAATTTTCATTAAATGGAGCCGAATGTGTTTTTAAACTTTCGTGCGTGACCGAATGTACACATCTTGATATTTTTAAAAAAAATATAAAAGGTTTTATAGTTTAACAATTGTATACTTGAATCGAGCTCAGAAGATATATAAAATACGGATGTGTTTGGATTTACTCCTTTTCACGTTTTGAAACTTCGCTGAATTAGACCGCTACTTCCAAATGACGTACGTGACTAGATACTGTCACCGCGTACACGTCCTGAGACGCGCATGTGAAGTCATGTGACTTGAAAACAACACTTCCAATTGGTTCTTAGTAGTTTCTATTCTGGAATTTACATGGAGCACTCCACCCACTTCCCTCACTATCTTTTCTACTCTCAAGAGAGAACAACGTCCAACATCTTTCGGAAGACTTTGCTGAAATGGCTGCCGTTCCGCATTCATCTTCCGAATCTGAAGGAAATGAGCGACTACCTTTAAAAAGAAAAAAGGAATCTTTTATTTGGCAATTTTTCACTTATCCTGAAGAACAAAAGAAAGTGAATGCGCCAAAAGTGACCTGCACGATATGCAAATCGGTTCTCTCAAGAGGAAATCCAACAAACAATATTCCTTTTCCATACATACCGTGGTGCGGCATGTCACACAAATGCACCCTGAGCCTTATGCAAAGGCATCGACAAGAGCCCTGGCCGCGCTATTACCATCAGAAGTGGCCAGCACATCTTCTGGTCGACGACCTGTATCTCCATCGAGTGCTGAGATGGACTTGAGACCATATCTTGCGAAGGTGCACATGAAATGCAACCAGTATGGAGAAATTCTTCTGTACGGAGAGCAGAGCCTCATTCTTATTAAACTAAAAATTGAGAGTCATAAATGCCCCAAGAAAAGATGAATTTCTTCATTTCATTTTGATCCTGTGTTACACTTGAAAATGTCGTTGCAAGTTTAAAAAATCAAAAACAACATAACACTTGTTTTAAAAAAAATAAATAAAAAAAAGTTCTTTTCAGAACTAACTCACTGTACCAAAAAGAGCTCCAGGAGCATATTATAAAGGGGGTTTATCTCCGCTTTTTTGGCTTTCTTTCGTGCGCGACCGAGTGCGCGCACCCGCCTATATATTTCGTGAAAACTTTGCAATTTGAACTTCTTCATAGACCCATCAAAGAACTTATAGTACGTCAAAGAGACTAAACCTAGGCTTCTTTTTTATTATTTTGAAAATTTTCATTAAATGGAGGCGAATGTGTTTTTAAACTTTCGTGCGTGACCGAATGTACACACCTTGATATTTTTAAAAAATATATAAAAGGTTTTAAAGTTTAACAATTGTATGCTTGAATCGAGCTCAGAAGATATATAAAATCCGGATGTGTTTCGATTTACTCCTTTTCCAGTTTTGAAACTTCGCTGAATTAGACCGCTACTTCCAAATGACGTACGTGACCAGATACTGTCACCGCGTACACGTCCTGAGACGCGCATATGAAGTCATGTGACTTGAAAACAACACTACCAAATTGGTTCCTAGTAGTTTCTATTCTGCAATTTACACGGAGCACTCCACCCACTTCCCTGGAGAAAAAGTTTATCGCAAAACTGTTAAAGCCTCCTCTAATCAAACATTCAACATCGTTAACATAACAGTGTAGTAAATAAAACTAAATCCACCCCGTCCCTTAATTACAAGGGACACATTACTGTGTGAAAACAACTTTTGTTTTCACGCGATAATGTGAAATACTGAGCCTGTTACAGGATTTTCTATCACATATGTGTTCCCATTGATGTTGAAGCACTAACACCGTGGAAAATACCACCGATAGCGGTGATATTTTTAACGCCGAGCACCGGAGATTTTTATCGCTTAGAGGCCTTGCTATTATGAAGGTTTATCTCCTAAGTCTCTGATTCTCAAACTGTGCAACGCGGCTCCCCTGTGTGCCGTAATGAGGTGCTAGGGGCGCCGCGCACACTCTAGTGTGACTAACCATCCATAAATTCCACGGACATCTCTACCCTGTTATCTGCAATTGTAAGCATCAAAAGGAGCTGCGCTGCACCCCTCTGAGAGGCCTCACTCCCACTGCTGCAGTGGCTTGGCAGTCCTCCAGATGCACAGGAACAGCCCCTCCGATCCATTGAAGTTCTGTGTCGGTCTCAATGAAAATAAGCACTGAAGAATATTCAAGTATGTAGTACTCCTCCTGCTACAGCATACAGAATGCATTCTGTTAGGTATAAAAAAGTGAAACACCCACGCTACAATCATATAGAACACTTCCTCTAAAGAAACCTGTGAATAACTTTAAAACATCAGGTTAACCTTTTTTACTCTCTCATCATTGTTAAAGATAAGTATTTACAATACTATATTAAACAATGCCATGGTTGTTGCTTTTTTATTTAAAGAATCTTGCAATCATCCACAAATCCAATACTCATGGCTTCTTTTTCGTGACAAAAATCTTGCAATATTACATATCTACATAGAATAACAGAAAAAACATAACACTACAAAGGCCGAACACTCGACTAAACGCAGATTTGTAACCTATAGGGCAGATTTATGTTAACTACTTCATACCCAGATATGCACCAGTTTATGTGCACCACAGTATACTAGTGTTCCGTCACCCATAGTGTGCCACATTTAAAATGTGGCGCACCATGGTACAAAAACAGCATACATGCGTAACACATCTGTGCTGAAAAAGTAATACATTGCTAGAGTTGCATCGCAAGTGTGATGCAGCTCCAGCAAGGCTCACCAGTGCACTATATTCACAATGCTGCGTCAATACCTACGCCTGCTTCAAGCACATGCACAGTTTTGAAACAGCATGGGCCTGAAAGTCACTGAGTGAAATATCATGGATTACAGTCAGCCACTTTCAAGACGCATTCCTTCATAGGAACACTTCCTTATGGTGCAGGGCTTTAGAATGTGACATATCTCCTAGATCCATAACGTTGTAAATATGGTACATTATTTCCACTGTCATTGTATTAAATAAAGTGACGAAATTGTGGCACAAAGAGACGCAACGTCAACATAAAGCTGCCACAATGTGTTTTAAAGTACCCTTTAAATTACAACCAACACTTTCTTTGAAGAGACCCCTCAGATTTTTTTAACACCTGTTAAATCCTTCCATGCTCATGACAGAGCCGCTCTGTCACGAGCATCGCCTGAGCTGTCCTCAGGACGGACCAGTTTTGTCATGGGCTTGCCGCTGTGCTTGCGCAGCACTAATATTGTGCCTCAGTGACACGTTCTATTGACTAAGTGGAGCCATGACAGAACCACTGTATCATGAACACATCTCAACCATGGCTCGTGAAGGAGTAGCTCTATCATGAGGATACAAGTACCACTCAGCCCCCCGGCCCCCTAATGCTGAGGCAGAATTGCCACTGCAACAAAGGACTTAAACTCCTGCAAAGAACACCATGTAACATTTAATATCATTTTCCACCAATGTTTTCATATATCAGTGTTGCTGAACTCACTCAGTGAAATGTCGCTCATTTCATTAAATCACTTTTAAAGCATGCCTTATAACAATGCATCCAATCCTATGTGGAAGTGCTTATATTAAACATGACATTGCTTTAACCAGGATAGACAAAGAAATGACACAGTGATTTAAAAGTTTCTTTATTTTATATACTTACCTAAAAAATAGTAAAAAAGTAAAGTAAATTTCTTTTAAAAACGTAGTACCTGTGGAAGAAAAGTAAAAATAAGATTATAATGTACATTTCATAAAAGAAAAAAAAGTAGGAGTCAATAAGAGAGAGGCAGAGAAAACTCTCGGATGTTATTAGTTGTACTTACCTTATAAATATAATATCTGTGGAGGACAGTAAAAAAAATCTGTTATAATACATATTTCTAAATGCAATGTAACAAAATACCTCAAACAACATATTAAATGGTTTATTTTTGCTGTCCTCAGAATACATTGATTTTCACTATAAACAGTGATTTCAATATTAATCATCATATAATAGCGGGGAAAAAAAACACAATCAAAATGATTGTGTTTAAAAAACCCATACAAAATCTCCATACATATTATAAATACCTGAAAAAAACATGTCTTAAATGTTTTTCTCAAATTCGCAATTTCTTGAGTAAGCACACTACATCTTCCACAGTTACAAACTAATTAAACTATACGACCTATTTTTTAATATATCTCAACAAAGCCCCGTGCAAGTATCTCCTATAAAATCTATCTTAAGTACACATTTTCTTCTCTCAGACCTTTCCGCGTGGCCAAATTGTATATGTTAACTCATTATCTTTTAAATACCTATATAGCTAGCCGGGCTGATGAGAGGTGTTACCTCGAAACCGGTCCGGTCCTCGGATGCTTGAGTCCGTTCTGGGAAGGACATGGCTTTTGTAGTTCGGACTGGACTGTTCCCATGGGGCACAGGGTCAGAGCTGATTTGCATATCGCCATTGTCTAACCCAGGGTGGTGTGGAGTGCAAAAATCGATGGATTTGGGCCCAGATCTTTGGACTGGGGTGAATGTGTGACATTGATCCACATTCGGTCCATCACCTGTTTTGTTTGCAATTGCCGCCATAAGTGCGCTGGGGATGCTCAGACGTGGGTCCCAGGCACTCCACACCACTGGAGTCAAGCTAGCCGGGCTGATGAGAGGTGTTACCTCGAAACCGGTCCGGTCCTCGGATGCTTGATTCCGTTCTGGGAAGGACATGGCTTTTGTAGTTCGGACTGGACTGTTCCCATGGGGCACAGGGTCAGAGCTGATTTGCATATCGCCATTGTCTAACCCAGGGTGGTGTGGAGTGCAAAAAAACGATGGATTAGGACCCAGATCTTTTGACTGGGTTGAATGTGTGACATTGATCCTCATTCGGTCCATCACCTGTTGTTTTTGCAAACTCGCTATAAGTGTACTGGGGATGCCCAGACGTGGGTCCCAGGCACTCCACACCACTGGAGTCAAGCTAGCCGGGCTGATGAGAGGCGTTACCTCGAAACCGGTCCGGTCCTCAGATGCTTTGATTCCGTTCTGGGAAGGACATGGCTTTTGTAGTTCGAACTGGACTGTTCCCATGGGGCACAGGGTCAGAGCTGATTTGCATATCGCCATTGTCTAACCCAGGGTGGTGTGGAGTGCAAAAAAACGATGGATTAGGACCCAGATCTTTTGACTGGGTTGAATGTGTGAGATTGATCCTCATTCGGTCCATCACCTGTTGTTTTTGCAAACTCGCTATAAGTGTACTGGGGATGCCCAGACGTGGGTCCTAGGCACTCCACACCACTGGAGTCAAGCTAGCCGGGCTGATGAGAGGTGTTACCTCGAAAACGGTCCGGTCCTTGGATGCTTGATTCCGTTCTGGGAAGGACATGGCTTTTGTAGTTCGGACTGGACTGTTCCCATGGGGCACAGGGTCAGAGCTGATTTGCATATCGCCTTTGTCTAACCCAGGGTGGTGTGGAGTGCAAAAAAACGATGGATTAGGACCCAGATCTTTTGACTGGGTTGAATGTGTGACATTGATCCTCATTCGGTCCATCACCTGTTGTTTTTGCAAACTCGCTATAAGTGTACTGGGGATGCCCAGACGTGGGTCCCAGGCACTCCACACCACTGGAGTCAAGCTAGCCGGGCTGATGAGAGGTGTTACCTCGAAACCGGTCCGGTCCTCGGATGCTTGATTCCGTTCTGGGAAGGACATGGCTTTTGTAGTTCGGACTGGACTGTTCCCATGGGGCACAGGGTCAGAGCTGATTTGCATATCGCCATTGTCTAACCCAGGGTGGTGTGGAGTGCAAAAAAACGATGGATTAGGACCCAGATCTTTTGACTGGGTTGAATGTGTGACATTGATCCTCATTCGGTCCATCACCTGTTGTTTTTGCAAACTCGCTATAAGTGTACTGGGGATGCCCAGACGTGGGTCCCAGGCACTCCACACCACTGGAGTCAAGCTAGTCGGGCTGATGAAAGGTGTTACCTCGAAACCGGTCCGGTCCTCGGATGCTTGATTCCGTTCTGGGAAGGACATGGCTTTTGTAGTTCGGACTGGACTGTTCCCATGGGGCACAGGGTCAGAGCTGATTTGCATATCGCCATTGTCTAACCCAGGGTGGTGTGGAGTGCAAAAAAACGATGGATTAGGACCCAGATCTTTTGACTGTGTTGAATGTGTGACATTGATCCTCATTCGGTCCATCACCTGTTGTTTTTGCCAATCCAGTTGGAGCAGTAACAACACACAACAGTGTTGACTGAGTTCTTTGCTGTAAATATGTAGTAATTCCTTTAATTAGGAAACTTTTACCAGTCCCAGCTTCTCCACTTACATATAGTCGAATAGGTTCAAATGACACACATGAGCAATCTTTTCTCTCATGACGAAAGCCATGCTCAATGTGCTCTGTCACTTCATCATATATCTGTCTTTGCTCAACATTAAACTGGTTCTTTAATTCTTCTAAGTTGATTACTTCCTCTTGACCTTGCTGCATTGCTCTTTCCACCTCATCCATGGCGGTGGCTGCTTCATTTTGGATAATTGGTTGTCCCAGTGGATCTTGACTTAATGAAGCCGAACTTTGACTACCTTGTGAACTATCTCTAGCAATCTCCGCTGCAATTGTCGCTTCTTGCTCTATTTCATCATTCAACATTTGGAGATAATTACTAAAAACAGGACATTCAATACTACTTTTAGATGCGTTGAATGAATCTTCATAACTATCAAAGTCCCCAAGTAGTTCCTCTTCTCTACGCCATGGTTTAAAGAGTTGCAAAAGAGCAAAATAGTAAAATTCTCATTTGTCATTTGTTTCGCAACTCAGTTTCCGATGATTAATCAAGTGTCCTTTTCTTTGTTTCACCAGACATCCTTCATGTCCAATTACAGCGTGTACACCTTTATCAATGTTCTCTGTAACATTACTTTTAAAAGTGTAGTTTTGAAGTATTTCATACAGACAAATGTTTTCAAGCAGAGTACTTCTATTTGGATAGTATGTATCCAACATATTTGTTTTCAGAATGTCTGTACTGTTTGGTTCTTTCTGGGCTAAATATTCAATTTCTTGCACAGGTTTCAGAACACGGTTTCGTGTTTCTGCAAGGCCCAAACTCACCCAGAGAATAGTCCTTGATTTAGTATAAAGACTTGCTGATGATAATCGGTCACAACATTCATATGCTCCGATTTCTCGATGAGACAACATCTTCAAACTGTACGTATACAATTTCTTGCTTAGGCTCTTTTCATGAGAAATGTCTTCCCACATCTCCTTCAGTTCCGTCTTTTCAGATTTCGTGATGTAAGACGTTACATATCGAGCCACAGCAATAGAATTGTCTGCAACATATTGTATGTCCATGTTACCATTCCACATGGATAAAATGACTGGGTTATAGTCATTTATATATTTGGATTCTTCACCTCTTCTTAAATTGTACGTATTTTTAGGTGACCTTCTTCTGATATTATGTCGCAAACATGACATCAAATTGTTGACTCTTCCTTTTGAAAGTACCGGTCGTGCAAATCCAAAACGACATTTGGTGTAGAATTTGCTCTTTGATTTGAATTTTCGCCGACAATATTTTCCACAACGATGACATTGAAAACGTAACACTTTTCCTCTTTAGTCCTTATCAGTTGTACTATTAGGTATGTCACAAGTGGCATACTGTTCAATAAAAGACAGTACAGTCTCATCCGAATCTGTTCCAAATTTAGGAGCATCCTTGATCCATAACAGCATATGAATATGAGGAGCACCTCTTGCTTGATATTCTTTTCTCCAAAAGAAATCCAGTACTTCACCAAGAGGCGGATTTTTCTTGTTTGTAATGAAAGACATCATAGCTTCAAATCTATGATTAAAATATCTGCAAACATTAACTGGATCTAATGAACACAGTTCTCCAGGTGTCTTGTAGTTTATATTTTCTATGTTTCCATTCGCCTCTCGAAGAAATTCAAGTAAATCTTCCCAAGCATACTCTGCACAGCTTAGAGTTAAAAACCATGTTGGTGCTCCTAAGTTTCTAAGCATGCACTTCAAATCTCCATGACAATGGTACCAATACTCATTAGTACCACGCTGACAAGCCATTAAATTAATTAGGTGTGAATCCAAAACACTATCTTTCTGTTGCACTTTATCCATAAATTCCTTTGCTGAAATATTTTGCAGATGAACTCCACTTTTTAAGATATGGTTTACTGCATAAGACAGACCAGATAAGTCACTCTCAAACAGAAGATGAAACAAATATGGAATGCATTGGCGAAACCTCGGATCTTCTGCATATAATCTTGTTGTCCGGTATTCAGATGCAGGAATCTGCATAGGTCGATCATCATATCGTGTACCTTCACCTGTAGGGAATAACTGTGGAAAACAACGACCTTCCAAACTTTCTTCCCACACACTAATAGGATTTCCTTTCGCCTTTTTCATCTGAAATAATTCAATAGCATTCCCTATTGCTTCTTTGGAATGCAGTGGATGAACACTGTAATGTTCATAAATTTCTTCACTTCTGGATACGTCAACTTTTTCAATTTTTCCACTAGACAAATCACTGTCCTCTTCTTCACTTACATCTTCTTGTTCTACGTATACATCTTTATAGTACTTATTGTTTTGGACTAAATACAACGTTGCCTTTTTGACTTTTCTAACATCCACTAAATCTTGCCAGATTTTCTTACTCTTTGTAGGTACACCATTAACTAGAATAACTAGAGGTTCCTCTTCTACATTTTCAACACCAATTGTTTCCATATTTTTTTTAAATCAAGTGGCAAATATACAACTCTACCCTTTAATCCTCTTTGTAAATCTGAAGGATTTAATTTACCAGTCTTAGGCTCCATACGAACAATAGCCTGAAAAGGATGTACACATTGAATCAGAATAGTCTCATAAGAATTTAAATCCATCAATTCTGATGGAATATTTATCAACTCTAGATTATTATGAACAGCTCTAGCAGGCATTTTATTTTCATTTAATTTATTATAACAATATTTACAAATACGTTGCTCAAAACCCAAATCAAAATAGTTTTCCACCAACAAATAAGTTGCAAAATCTTTCCATTGACCATTACTTTCATCTTCACTTTTTAAATATAAATCAACTAACCTAGTTTGACTTTTGTAATGAATGCGTCGACAACAGACACAACAAAAATGTGGTTTCTCACCTGCAATTACCTTAAACTTTATTATTTCCTGTTCAAAATTTTCAATATTAACATGTCCATCATTTTCTAACACATTTACTTCTATAATTATATCAGTTTCTGCATTATCTTCCTCTGGACCAAAATAACTTACCTCAATTTCTGCACAAATCTTCTTAACATCTAATTCACATCCATGCAAAAGAGCACTATTTAACTGTTTAAGTTTAAGTGCTGGACTTTTTGCATAATACAACTTTCTCACTAATTTTCTCATTTTAGTATGATGCACTGCTAACATCCTGAAGTGATGAAACACACTCTGGCATATTTTTTTAGAAAGACAAGCCAGAGAATGACCTTGCAGACCTATTTTTTCTCGCACTCTGCAATGATCTAATTCTTGCAACATTACAATTTTTTTTTAAAGACTTTCTTTAGTGTACTTACGTAAGAAATTGCGAAAGAAATCAATTGAATCCTGTCGTACACTACAAATGCTACTACAATTCCAACTGTAAACAGGAACATTAGGACGTCCCTCTAAAGCTTCTCCAGCCATCACCTCTTCTGTATTTCTAACCACAATTTTCTCTTTCTCAATTACACAACCATCCTTCACCTCATATGCTCCACCACGGGTGTCAATTGCATGCAACAAATCGATACTTTGAAAGTAACTCTCTTCATTAAAAAATGGCTCAGAAGTTGAAGTATGCATCCACTTCCCAGAAAACACTTTACAAAAATTACTTCTATTTATGTGTCTCTTCCATTTACTTTTAGCTTTTAAAACTCGTATTGCCTTATTTAGAGTATTTATTCTATTAAGTACTAAAATAAATAATTTTCTTTTTGTCTCAAATGCGCGCTCAACAATACCCTCTATATATTGTTTCTTCTTAAGAAAAGCAGATCTTCTTTTAGAAACTTTCTCCTTTTGTAATAAATTCGAAACTACTCTGTTGTAAAACATACGCTTCCTGATTTGGCTAAATTGATTCGTCCGGGTTTTACTGTACACTTTTTCCTGTCTGCTGATTCCAGAAATATTTTTATCTTTGGTTACATGTCTCCTTCTTGATACTGGTATACTTTTTTCCTTGTGGACTTCAATACTAACATTTTTCCTTCCCAAAATTGCTTTCAAAAACTTTTTGGTTTGCTTACCAGGAGCACTCTCTTTTTATCCGTCCTTTGTTCTTTTGATAAATCTTGAATTCCTTTCTTCTTCAAATTGTAAGTCCGTTTATAGAGCTTTCTTTTTTCAGTTCTGGTCGGCATCTTAATTTAAAATTTTGATGAAATTGTCAATCTATAAAACACAAACATAACAAATATTATAGTTGGCTACTAGCATATAACGTACAAATTAAAACTACAGATTAATTTTCTAAGTAGAATAAAGAAAATAACAGAAAGTCTCTGAACAGAGTAGGAAATCCTGTAGTGAATGTTGGTTCTAAATTTATCACACTCCATATCTGTTTTAACATTATAGACAGTTTTTAATTCTAATTTTTAAAGCATACAAACAGTACACTTTTTTCAAGAACTATCGATCATCGTAGATGTTTTAATCTTTTTTACTACAATCTCTTTTGCACTTCATGAGAACATGTCTTATCACTCTCATAAAACAGATCATCGACGAATAGGACAAGAAAATTGTCTTCAAGAATGCTTTACTATCAAAATTTTATTTATTTATTCAAAAGTTCATAATTTAGTAGAACTTCCAGCATTACATCATCAGGTACTTCTTCAAGTCCAAAGTCCTCATCTCCTTCTACCATCTCTAAGTAAGCTGAGTCTAAAGACATGTCCATAAAACCATCATTTTAATCTATTTCCTCTTCAAAGATCGCGTCTAAAATTTCCTCCATCACTTCATTAATGATTTCAAAATGAATTTGTTTCTCTTCTGAGGAATTCTCCATAACTAGACTCAGTTTATTCTTCTGTATCCTTTTAAAAAAATATAGAGACTAAATTATATCTTTTTTCATAAATGTATAACTTAAAAGTACCTTTACTAATTTTTAAACTACATATATTTTTATAATTTCTAACTTATTAACTCTATATATTTTAAGATACCACGTTCCTCTTGTTTTGAAAAGAAATTGGCAATATAACCCTAAACATTAACACTGATCTTTTTTCCATTAAATAATTACTGTTGTTAAAAGACATTTTACTGTAAAATTTCTTTTTAGATTTTCTAGATATCACAAATATTAATTAACTGTACAATTAATTTTTAGAGACCCATTTTTTGAGTTCACCAGTACAAAGTGCTATGTAAACTATATGCACTCTGAAGAGAAGGCTCACACTATACAAACCATAGCATTCACTTAACAGATTACTACTTCCCACAGAGACAGTTCCTTTTATGTTTCAACAGCATACTCACCATGTAAATGTCATAGCATATACAAAATGTCATACTAACCATGAAGAACCACCTCATAATAAACATATGCATTAATATGTAAAACAGTGCCTATACATAGTATAATCACAGATATGCAGGAAAGATGCCCATCACACCTAGAACCATATCATAATACCTCTCTGTAAATAAAGGAGAAAGGCTGCCAAACATAATGCAACAAGATTTCAAAAATAATGAGCACTTCACAAGAATTAAGTAATGGAAACCTGAAAGAATTATACTCCAATGATTCGTAAATCTGAACTCCATCAAAAAGAACACATGCACCAAGCCCATTAAAAGATAATTTCAACTGTCAGTGGAGAACATCTCAAAATACATATCTAGTATAAGCAGATACAACCCATGTGAAAAATTCAAGATAAAATCATGTTCCAAAATGAAATTTTACAAACATTTAAAAAAATCTTCTTTATTATTTTCATGTGCACCCAAAAAAATTGCCTATGCAAAAATACCAACTCACCTGAAAAAAAGAATATAATTGCTCAAATTGTGTAATTCAGAAGGCAGGTTGTTGCTTTTCAGCACCAAACACTATAAAAAAGAAAATAATAAAATGTAATTAACTTATTACAGACTTATTTCTTACACAACATACAGCCATTATAGCAAAGAACAAGCATAACAGATAAATTCCCCAAGATTCTCTATCATTAAAATAAGATACAAAATGTCTCATTTATGAAAGCGTTGCGCCACAGAAATGTCACTTTTTCCCATGTTAAAACGGATGCACCAGCGACACTAGGCCTTCATAACTAAAAGCCCATGTGACGGAGAACAAGTGCATGGACAGAAAATACAGGGCCGGCCTTAGGCATATGCAAGCAGTATACCTACACAGGACCATCAAACCCCAGGGGCCACCATGTTAATATATATCCTTAATATAATAATCCTCTGAGGATGGATACATATTTGCGTGGCGGCCCATACCAGGAATTTGGCGTCCTCTGGCTCTGTTCCACTTCCAAACACCCTGACCCCCCCCCCTCTTCACTGAACTCCGCACTCCACCCCGCCCGGACCCCCTGTTACGGGGCCCCCTACCTACGCTCCCTGCCCAGGGCCACCATGAGCCTAGAGCCGCCCCTGGAAAATTTATAAGACACAGCAATAGTAAAAGTCAAAGAATAGGCAACATGCTGAAAAACTACACAGTAGATAAAGAAACATATTTTTTAGATACTTCCATTGAAAAACATGTAGTGATTTTTTTAATCTACCATGCATCTGGCCCTCCAGGACCGCTTTGGAAACTCCTGCTTTAAACCTTTACATTTAATTTTTAAACCATACACACGTTTTTTTTCAAAGCTGCATATTAAACGCCTAAACACTTTTCCCTTTTTAGAATCCGAAGCCACAACTGCAACATGACTAATGCACAAATTAATTAGTGTACCTTTTCTGTTTTTTTACTCTTTATATTCTATAAATTTCTTCACATAAATGGATAGCAGCGGCTCACTACCTCCTACAGTCAGAAAACTAAATCGCTCCCTTTCACTTACAAATGCCTTTGAGACGGCAAAAAAAAGTCGGGCAGATTTATAATCCCTGTACGCCACTTTGCCATCACTGTTAACATATGACAAGTGAAGCAAAAGTGCCACACGGACCATGTTAATCTACCCCTAAATGTTTATACAAATAACTTTACTCAAAAATGTATTTAGTCGTCCACATGCAGACACTTTCAATTACATTTTTTATTTAATTAGAATCCCTGTAATGTTGCATATCTTTTCAAAAATACACCAGTGCCTGTTATTATGACGATTTTTTTTCATTCTTCATCAGTGCTATTTTTTTTTACATATAATGAAAATCACTATGACTTTTTAAACGACAAAGCTTACGCGGTAAAAATCACTCTGCATTTGCTTCCCTTTAAGAATGTAGTTTATCTACCCCACGCATGTGAACCTTGATGTTTCCATCTGGCAGCGAATACCGACCTTGAATCACAAGACATGAACAACAGCCTTATTGTCACAAAAACAAGTTAGCATAGCATCTGTTTGCACACATATCTTTCACTTAGCTAATATTCACAGACAACAGCATTCATTATGAAAGAGTGACCTTCCTTTACAATTTGCTGAAGTGACTCCCTTAATTTTTAACGCATCCTCCACTTCAAGACAGGCTATTTTTTTTATAACTACTAAGCAATGGTTTAGTGACTACTCTGCCAGAAATTATATCAAGTCATTCTGCTACTCTTCACTCCATAGTCGGCGACCTATTTCTGTGGACTTCCTGTTGAACTGGCAGTGCTGCAACGTTTGTGTTCCCATCTTGTTTATTTCAAAATGGATGTCCCTCCTGTCTTCGCAAACGAGCCGGAACACTTAGAACTATTTCGCCAGAGGATGCTTGACTACTACGGCATCTTAGCACTCTCGACTTTGAATTCTTCATATCGATTATCATTTCAATATTTCTATTTCACCTGTGTACAGCCTGTATTTCATTGCCTGAGCTGTGATTTCATGTGGGCCCTGGACTCATGTCTCTGCAACTTGGTACCTCCTGAAGTGAATTACAATCATCTCATGAATCCGTTAATTGATCATGAACAGCTTTGTTACAATGGAGGGATTATGGCCTTTGCAGCGATACAAGGAGTTCTGGGTCATTGGAATATATTCGCAGCGGCGCAAGATTTCCTGACAGACAGCTACATTGAAAACCCACCGAGCTGTCCTCTGATGGTAATAGAGGCTCTGGTAATAACAGATCATGAATGCTGCTTTAATCTTTTCAATTGGATGGCTGACATGTTTTCGGATGATAACAGTGACTTCCTGTTAGAAGCAGTTGCTGCCTACTTTGCCTACACAATGGTAGGATGACTCTTATGCAAACCATTGACATCCACATTTCGTTTTGCCTCCCTATCTTTTTCACGTTTTCTTGGATATTTTTTTAACATGAACAGACCTATTGGCTTTACTAACAGTGGACATTATGATTTCGTGCTGGTTAAATTTTGGTTTTTTATGTGGACTAAATTTTTTTCTTCAGCTACTCGATTTTGAACTTTATTTTTTATTAAACTCTAATCTCAACAATTCTATTGCATACCTTATCTTATGTTATTTCAAACGTACTCGGAGAAAAACTCGCTAATATATGCTACATGTGCCCTGATTAATGTGTAAATATAGAATGAGTTTTTTATAACTGTAAACGCCATTTCGCCTTTGAACTGCTTATTTCCGCCTCACACACCTCTGCTCCTTTAATTTTCCATAAAGTAAAATATTTTTTAATACATAAGAGAAAAATATATTCTTTCAATAATATTTCCATTGTTTTTTGTACTGTATTTCAAATGCAATACTGCAACCTTCAAAAGATATCTCAATACAGTAGTTCTTCTCAACACTGATTTGCGAACGATCCAACAGATTACATACATGCACCTCTTGCCATTTTGTCGCTTTTGGTGCGTTTTTATCCCTTACACAATAGCATAACACAAACTTGATAGTGCTTCGCATGTAGAGAGCTGATTGATAAAGAGATGATGTCTAACCACTAGCATTTTCATGTATCGTTCCAAAAATGAAAGGCCAGAGACCTTCTTCCATTTATTAAAATATAATATACTTCCTCATAAGAGTGCACAATTAAATTTGCGAAACCATATTCATTTTTCATCAACTATACCGCTTGTATTCTATGTACTAGTGACTATACCGATTACTTTGTTTTTTGCAATGTCTGTACTCATATTAGATAAGGGACTTGCCTTGAAAACAGTGCATTTCTGAATAAACATTTCAAATATACACGTTCTCTCTTTTAATCCATAATCTCAACTGAAATGATTGCATACTGAAAGAGTATTCATATGTTCCACGTAACATCAGCTGTACTAACTTAATATTTTCTTTTGTCGACCTCACTTACTCATACTAGAACCCGCAGGCCTATAACGGCCCGTGAACCCTTTCTTAGTAGGTCGCGCACCATGCAGACAGTTGTACCTCTGTTAAAAAATAATTTATTACTGTTACCAGGCACCGCCGCAGTTCCGCTTGACTCAGACTTAATTACTGCTCCCCCGCTTCTACAGACCAGTTGCTATGTTGTATTTCACTCCTTATCACGCTTTCATCTCCACAATAACAAACACTTCTCTGCCAGCCACCAGAGAACAGAGTGCAGATGCAGAGGCATCAAGTAGTGAAATACGACATACCCTCTGCTCTATGGAAGCAACCGAGCTGTAATTGTGAAAGAAAACATTCACTAGCGCTTCAAAAAAGCAATGCAATTATATAAATATTTTTTAGAAAACGTTCCAACTACTTTGATGGGACTATCTGTGTGTGCCTCCACAGCAAAGTTCCTCAGCCCGGACTGAAGGCAGACACAGACAGACACACACACAATAAGATAACACAGGGCAACGGAGACGGAAAACAGAAGGGAGATGAAGATGCAGTCAAACAGCAGGAGTGAGAGAGATATTTTTATACTCCGTTTGGTACCTCAATTTACGAACACATTCACTGCACAAATCTGTGTACAACCTCATGGTCAGAACTTTTCATTTTATTTTACTCGACCACCTCCCCCTCTCACCCCACCAGTGCAAGCCGTGGCCACAAACCACAGTGTAATTTTGTCGTCTGTCAGAAAGTTTAAGAATTCATTAAGCATTACCACTTTTTCAAGATGGTATCACATGTAATGTACCAACTTTTCATTTTATTTCACTCGACCACCTGCCCTTCTCACCCTACGCCCACCAATGCAGGCCGCGGCCAGAAACCGCACTATAATTTTGTCGTCTAACAGAAACTTTGTGAATACCTTAATCATTACCACTTTGGCCCCCTCCCCCTTCCCTCTCACCCCACCCCCACCAGTGCAGGCCACGGCCACAAACAACACTGTAATTTTGTCGTCTGACAGAAACTTTAGGAATTCATTAAGCATTACCACTTTTTCAAGACGGTATCACATGTAATATACCAACTTTTCATTTTATTTCACTCAACCACCTGCCCTTCTCACCCTACGCCCACAAATGCAGGCCGCGTCCAGAAACCGCACTGTCATTTTGTCGTCTGACAGAAAGTTTACGAATTCATTAACCTTTAGCATTTTTTGACGACGGTATCACATGTAATTTACCATTTCTCTCTCTATCTGCATTATCTGTCTCTCTGCTAATATCATTTTTTCACTTCATAAACAACTTCTCTCATTATATATAAAGGCTTCAAAATCTCACAAACAATTACTCTCTATATTAAACATATTTTATACTTCATATTTCACATTTAAATGGAAAAATAGTTTTAGAAATACAACACAATATGACAGCCAAAAATGACTTTAGTTTCAGACTATGAGCAAAATCAATCAATGTTTGTGACTAAACCATATTTTACGGTACATGACAAAACAAACTGTTACAGACTTACCTTTACCAATGCTTTGTACGATGTACAACAGTGACAGTCACAAAACAGATATTCGTTTGACGGAACTCTCAATTATGCTTCTATCGCTGCAACCAAAATTCAATGGCACAGATATCCAGTCAATACAGACTCATATATGTCTCTTCAGCCAATCATATTTCGTCCCGCAAAATTTTGAAATCAAATTTACATTTCAATTGGTTCTCCCTCACAATATTTTTAATGTCACATAAAAGTCACCCATCACCCACTGCCATCTCTGGCTGTTTCCATGGTAACACCTCATTCTGCACCTGGCTGAAGGCACAGGTCAAAAGTTCATATCTCAACGTTCTACAGCAAACTAAGAAGACTGTTTTCCCTCCAGAAACACCTGCCTATCCACAGCTCTGTTACATATCATTTTTTTCACACCCAATAGTACTTTTCGTTTTACATAAACATTAACATGCAACGTAGTCTTCAATGTTCAGGTATTACAATCAACCAATCATTTTTATTTTTTCAACCACACCAAGCCTCATCCTTTTTTTTATCCTGACTTTCAGCTTCTAACTACCATTCCACTTCCAGAACCCATCGGAGTACGACTGCATATTGTTGTATCTTAGTAATGATGTAATGTTCCATGGTCGCTGTGCTCACTGGATTCCAGAGTGTGGAATCCAGGGGGCAGTACACAGATGCACAGTTGCTGAGAGAGTTGGTCCTTGGATTTCCCTGGGGTTGTTACTTTGAATAAACTACTTTTTCTACTACAATCCACTGTACTTCAAGTCATTTCGGTGGCCACGAGGATGGGATCGATTTGAATAATTTTAAGGATTGAAATCTGAATTGATGAAGAATTTATGAAGAAAATCGATTGATGAACTGAAGATTTTCTTACAGCTGAAAATTTCTAACAACCCCAGATTAAAACAGAACATTTCGATGGATTTTCAAGGTATCTGATGTATATTTAAACTTTTTTTTACATACATCTTCTTAAAACTTAACTCTAAAAAAAACCTGTTAATTTGCGTTTAAATTCGGAACTTATTTGATAAATCCTGCGTTGTCAGAACTTTTGGAGCATCATATGCATAATAATATTTTTGTGCAACATCGTAATCGGAATCTATTAATGTTTGCTAAATCGTAATGTCACGTTAAAGACTTTAACAAACTGCCAACGTTTCCTACTTGAAAGATGCAGTGTTGATTTTCAACTCCTTCGTGTGCACTCGACTCCTCCATTGTTGTTGTGTTTCTTCACGCGTCATTTCGCGTCAACGCACACCGGCGTCATCGCGTATCATTACGCTACGATGAATTCGTGGCGGCCATCTTAGATTTCCATAGCAACCGGATGCCACTGATCTCCACGGCAATTCAATTGCTCCCGGCTTCAATTTCTTAATAAACACGCCGCGTTTACGATATTACTGCAAACTTATTAAAGACTTCTTCATTCCCTTGATGAAATTGTGGGAATTCAACGCACATTACAAAACGGAAACAGTTTAACAGAACTCAACAGCAGCTGCATTTACCCTCGCTGACAACGGTGACTACATTATTTATTTTAATTCATTGTTTTATATTTCAATTTGACAACGGTGACTACTTTATTTATTTTAGTTAATTTTTTTTTTCTCTTCTCTTCTTGCTTATGTTGAGTGTTTGATATTACATTTATAATTATTATGGATGTCTCATCTTCTGTAACTGCTCCTCCCAAATGTTTGCAATCTCCTGGTCCTCCATCTATGAATTGGGAGGATTGGTCTGAATCTTTTGAGACCTATTTAGAAGCAATTGGGGGTGATGTATTTTTGCCATCTAGGAAATTAGCATTATTAAAACATAATTTGGGAGTTGAGGGCAGAAAAGTTTTAAAAACACTACCTATTATAAATCGTGTTGTTTCAACTGTTGTTGACAATGATGAAAGCAGTGAAACTAGTGAAACAAGCGCAAATGATACATCCATAGATGTATATTCTGATGCATTAAAAGCTTTAGAAGAAAATTACGGAAAAAAAACTAGCATTGTAGTTGAAAGACACAAATTCTTCTCTAGAGCACAATTGGCTGGTGAAAATGTGCAACAATATGTAGCATGCTTAAGAACTTTAGCCATCACATGTAAATTCAAAGATTTACATGAAGAAATAATTAGAGATCAATTTATAAATAGGATTAAAAATATTAAAATTCAAGAACGTTTACTTGAACTCAAGAATCCATCTTTACAGAAAACACTCAATACTGCTAGAAAAATGGAGAATGAAGGTGTTAAACCTAAGATGAAATTATTGGATGCCATTGAAAAAGCACCTCACCCCATTAATAAGGATCAGTTACGATCATTTTTGGGACTTGCAGAATACTACTCTAAATTTGTCCCAAACTTTGCTGACAAAGTGTATAATTTAAGATTACTAATGAAAAAGGGTACTTCTTTTATATGGTCAACTTTGTGTCAACAAGCTTTTGAGAACATCAAAAATGATATCACAAAAGCTGTAGCTCTCAAACCGTATGATCCTGATCATCCTTCTATAATTGTGGTGGACTCTAGTGCTTATGGTTTAGGTGCTGTTCTTATGCAAAAGCACAATGGAGTTGAACGAATTATAGCATTTGCGTCTTGCACACATAAGGGTGCTGAACCTTCATATTCCGTAATTGAAAAGGAGGCTTTAGCATGTTGGTGGGGTGTAGACCATTTCAAGACTTTTATTTGGGGAACTTCATTTGAATTAAGAACAGATCACCGACCTCTCATTGATATGTTTACCACTAAAGGTGCTTCAAGAGCTACACCTAGAATAGCAAAGTGGTTATATAGACTACAGGGATATAATTTTCAAATAAACTATGTTCCTGGTCATAAAAATATAAATGCAGACTGTTTATCACGCCTTCCTTTGCCTTATGTCAAGGATGATACAACTGAGGATAATGATGAATGGTTAATTGCCAGCATCGAGGAATCCTGTAATAATGCATTCAGTGAACAAGAATGGGTTCAAGCTGTGACCGATGACACCTTGCTACAACAGATTATTAATAATTTACATGTTGGTGTAGATCTGTCATCTCTGGACAAGTCTATTTTGGCCGATTATAAGATGGTTTGGCCGGAAGTATCTTTTTATGATGGCATTCTTAGGAGAGGTGACAGATTAGTTGTACCTACAGTTTTGCGTGACAAATTATTGAATTTATTACATGAAGGACACAGTGGAATGACTAGCATGAAAAGGAGAGCTAGAAATGATTTTTGGTGGGTTGGAATGGACAAAGACATAGACAGATGCGTTAGGAATTGTCTAGCATGTATGTCTAGTGACAAATCTCACAAATCCCAAGAAACTACTATTTCTGCTACTCCTTTTCCTGAAAAGCCTTGGGACAAAGTTGCTATTGATATTTGTGGTCCATTTCATGTTAAGGGTATTGAAAATAAGTTTGCAATTGTCTTGATGGATTTTCATTCTAAATGGCCTGAAGTGGCTTTTGTAAGGGATATCAAGGCTTCCAATATTATTGAATTTTGCGAAGGAATTTTTCGTAGAGAGGGCTATCCAAGTGCTATCTTATCAGATAATGGTCTACAATTTATAGCAGAGGAATTTTCTGCTTATCTTAACAAAGTTGGTGTAAGACACATTACTACTTCTGTATATAATCCAAGAGAAAATGGTTTGATAGAAAGATTTAACCGAGTGTTGAAAGAATGCATCCAACTTGCCAGCAACAATAATGATGACTGCAAAGATGCTGTTAAGGAGATGTTATGGTGTTATAGAAATACTCCCCATACAGCTACAGGAATATCTCCATTTTCCTTATTAAAGGGGCGTGTGGCTGGATCTAAAGTCAAACCCATATGGATGTCTAGAAATTGTCCAAAAGTAACTGATGGTAAGAATCTAGCAATTAAAGTTCGACAATATCAAAATAAATATGTTCAAAGTCATAATTCTAAAATCAATTGTAATGGTAGAGCATTTAAGGTTGGTGATTGGGTCTGCTCACAATTAATGGGAAATCGGAAACCTGGTTCCTCCAAATGGTCTAAACCAAAACAAATTATTTCAGTGACTGGTAACATAGTGAAATTAGATGATGGTAAACAATGGAATATAAGAAGCATTACAAGATGTAATGATCTTGAATGCAAACAAATTTGTGGTCAGGCTGACAGTTCTCCAAAAACGTCTGTTGAGAAAAGAGATGATGTACCCATTTCTGTGTCTTTATCTACTAGGCCTAAGTGTAAACCTTTGTGGATCAAGGATTACATCTGTTCATGATTTGGGCACTCTAATACGGGATGTAAGTTTGTAGCATATTATACTTGTTTTCTTTTAGGTTTTGTTTTGTTGTTTTTATAGAAAGGAAGATATGTTGTATCTTAGTAATGATGTAATGTTCCAAGGTCGAAAACTTTTATGCATCTCCCAGAACCAGACCTTATAATTGTGCACTGTGGTGGGAACGATCTAGGCACATTGACTGGGGTAGGTCTGGAAATGCTTCTAAAAGACACCTTTCGACAATTTATGACACTTTTTCCTCAAACTGCCTTGGTATATTCCAATATATGCCAAAGACAGAAATGGAATTGGTCCAATCAACATTGTGCACAAATTGAGAAAGCAAGGAGACATGTAAATAAATCTGTTTCTGCTTTCCTCAGAGATTATAGCATGGGTTCTATTTACCACAACAACTTGCGTTACCACATGCAAGACGTCTATAGGAGAGACGGTGTTCATTTCACGGATGAGGGAAACAGAATCTTCCTCTACAACATCAAGCTCTGCATCGGTACTTACTTATAAATGCAGAAAAAACTCAATTAACACAAGGGCTCTTTTCAGAGCCACCTTATATCTAAGCACTCAAACGTCTGATTTATCTCCATTTTCACACTCTTGTAAATAGGTGTGCGCGACCGGGTGCGCGCACCCCGCAACTTTAAAAAAAAATATATATATATTTTCGCGTTTAAGGGCCTTACTGCACACCCTGAGAAAACCTACGCAGCAAGACAATCCCTACCTTCTCCCCGTTCCATGTTCCAACGCTTTGAAATGAACAATATATTTACTCGCAGTGACAAAATGGCGGTCAACACTTCCTGATTTCCTTCTAATCGAACGTTAACAGACGTCACGCAGCAAAAAAAAAATTCCGCTTGGGTGCGCGCACCCGTGCGCGCGTATAGATATATAATTGACTTTTCTCAGCAACTACTGAACGGATTTATACCATTCCAAAAAAAGCGTAATCTGCGAACCGGACTCTACAGTTTTGACAAATTTCTTATAAATCCATTCAGCCGTTCGACCTGTAGCCGTGTCTAAACGTCCTATGGAGAATAACATGGAGAAAACACGTTTTGGGACCCCCTTTTATCTCAGCCCCCACTTGACCAATCCCCCCCAAACTTTCAGGGAAGGAGCGCAGCGGACCGAGCCATCTTCTTTGAGAAATTCGCAAAGATTCATCCACCAGGGCCAAAGTTAATCCAAATAGAATGTTGAGGATTTCCTATGGAAACTAGGTCCTAACTATAACTACCTACTGGCGACCGCCAGTAGGTTATATATATATATATATATATATATATATATATATATATATATATATATATATAAGGCATACAACGTCTAAACTGCAATCCTGCAAAGACGAGACGAACCCTTGAATGGTGCAAAATTTTCTTTATTGAAGCTCAAACACCAAGTCGACCATAACGCGTTTCAGCCCGCGAAGGGCCTTGATCACATGACAAACGCTATGTAGGTAAGGTGACCTTTTTAAAGAGCAAGCGTGCTGATTGTGAAACATAAATATTAGAGGACAGACTTCTGTCTCTCTAATGGCGGGCTGGAAAAACATCCACATTAAAACTGCAGCAATGAGCGTAAATATATATGTAAAATACAATAATTTACTGAAGTTAAAAAATGCAGGATTATAAAACAGTGCAAAATGTCAGAACATGTAAAAAGCAATTATTGATTACATTCATGACCTCTACAATAGTATTTATAAAAAGTATTTAAAAAAAATCCTATACACATGTTCAGTCCAATTCCAACTGTAAAATAATTGATCATACAAAGAAAAATTCACTAGGACATTTGGAAGAAGCCGGGGACCAATTTATAAATAAAAAAGGAACCCATTCTTATCTTTCTATCAAACCATATTTGTAGTGTCCTATGCGTCCATAATGCTGCAATTAGTGGGATAATAAAGCCCAAGTGGGCTAGGGTCAAAGTGCAAATAACAATAGATTTCAATTGAATATGCAAACACCGCAAATAAATACATAACAACAAGCTAGATTAATTCAAGTGTAAAAAAAGTGTCAAAAATCCTAATACCTAAAACATATACAAAATTTTAAAAAACATTTAATTGGTTGGAAGAGCAGCAATGAACAGGTATGGTGCAAATAGCAGAAATCCTACAAACAGGTAAAAAAGTTCATACCGTTAGGTATTTTTCAATCGAATAGTATAATATGCCTAGTCTCCAATTTCCGTAGGAGTGCCTCACGTCACCCCCCCTCCTAAGCGGAGGGACTGTATCAATTGCAAAGTATTTTAGACCCTTGGGATTCTGATTGTGCACCTCCCCAAAGTACCTCGCCACTTGGTACGCGGTGTCGTGGTGTCGCCGTTGGTAGGTGCTGGAGAATCCCTTTGTGTACCGGTAACTTCGTGCTGCCCACGTACCGTAGGCCACACGGACACTCCAGCACGTACACCGCATACTCAGTTTTGCAAGTTAACTTGGATTGGATGTGGACAGGTATATCACTGAGGGGAATCAAGTACTCACTTTTGTTAACACCATTATTGCACGGCTTGCAAACAGAGCACTTGAGGAACCCTTTACTGCCAGATAACCAGTTACCTGACACTCTGACTTCGGGACTACTGGATACCAAGCTGTCACTCATGGACCTAGCCTTTCTAAAGGTAATACTAGGAGGCTGACATAAATGTGGTCCTAGAACTTGATCACTGGAGATCAAAGACCAATTCTTATGTATAATCTTACGAATAGCCTGATGTTGTTTGCTATCGCAAGAATCAATCTCGTCTCTTCAGGAGTCATGGAAGGTACTCCCCCCAATGACACTTCCGGTGGCCCTCTTCCTATAGTATTGGTTCTACACATAGCTCTGTCAAGTATTTCAGACTGGTACCCCCTCCTCAAGAACCTGGCCCTGCACTCATTCTGCGCTAGTCTGCAGTCCAAATCCGAACTGTATATCCTTCTAATACGCAGAAACTCGCCATATGGGATGCTGCGTATGAGATGGGCTGGGTGGTGGCTGGAAGCATGCAGCACGGCATTGCCGGCTGTAGGTTTTCTAAAGAGTCTGGTCTCCAGTTTAGAGTCACAAATGTACAATTCCACATCCAAAAAACATATTAAGGTGCAACTCATTTGGCTAGTGAATCCCAAATTCAAGGTGTTAGAATTCAAATCATTGATGAAACTGGAAGCTTCATCCTCAGAACCTTTCCAAATTATCAGGAGGTCGTCAATATAGAGTAGCCATTTGATGACCTTATCAGAGAATATTGCAGAGAAGGATGGCAGGAGGACCTGTTCCTCCCAGTAACCCATATGCAGACAGGCGTAACTGGGAGAAAAACAGGCCCCCATTGCCACCCTCCTTATCTGATGAAATACCTGGTTTGAAAAAAGGAAAAAATTGTTGTGCTTGCACAAGTCAATCATGTCAAGCAGCATTCTGCTATGATCGTTACGGCATGCTTGTCTGCCACTGAGGTAAAACTGTATCGCTTTAAGTCCATCCCTATGATGTATAGATGTATAAAGGGAGGAAACATCTAGTGAGATCAATAAATAATCTGGTTGCCATTGCACATCCCTCATCTTATTAAGTAAGTCACCAGTGTCTAGTACAAATGATGGTAAGTTCCTGACATACCCTTGGAGGAAGTAGTCCACATATTTACCTACTTTCTCCAGGATACTATTGCGCGCTGATATTATCGGGCGTCCTGGAGGCTTGATGTTATCCTTATGTATCTTCGGGATGAAATACGCAACCGGCATCACTGGATTTACCACTTTAAGAAATTTGTACTCATCCATCGATATCAGGCCCATACTCCTCCAAGCCATGAGCATATATATATGTGTGTGTGTGTATTACCTACTGGCTATCGCCAGTAGGTATATATAGTTAGGATTTATTCCCTATGGGATTTCTGAAAATTCTATGTCTAATAACTTTGGCGTTTGTGGACGGAATCGGCTGAAATTTTCAGGAAAATGGCACATTTTGTTTCTGAGCAGCCCCTGAAAATTTGGTGGGGTTTCGTCAAGGGGGGGCTGAGAAAAAAGGGGGGTCCCAAAACACGTTTTTTGCATTGAGTTTTCCATAGGGCGGTTGGACTCACTTTTAGCTCGAACGGCTGAATGGATTTGCACGAAACTTGGCAAAATTGTAGGGACTGTTAGCCCGATGTGCCTTTGCTAGGTCTCAATATATGTGCTTCAGTGGATTTTGAGAAATTAACGTTTAAATCAAGATATATATCTGTAACAGCGCTCCGGGCAGCGATCCGGTCCGCTTACTTTTCGCGTTTCGGAACTTTGCGTGCAGAAAGCTGATTGGCTCTCCGGTGTCTGTCAACATTCTAAACAGTCCGGAGTGGCCGCCATCTTGTCTCTCGGTAGGATCGAGAGAGAAGAAGAGGTGAAAAACGAAAGGGGAATTTAATGAAAGGGGGCAAGGTATCCCCCTCTTGACCCCCTAGGAATGTTGTTGGGGTTATTAAAGGGTCCCGTGGGGAAAAGAAAAAAAAAATGATTTTTCACGGTAGAAGCGCTTCACGGGCCGCGAACTGGGCCGCAAACTGGTAGCGAAACGGGAATTCGCCATTTTGTGCTTCGTTTTAATTGTTTAGAGATAAAAATTATCGCCGCACATCGGCCACAATGCATGAGTATCGTTGAAAAGTCAGCGATATTCATGCATTATCCAGCAAATGCTCTTAGCCGTGTTATCCACCTTCCATTGGATAACATGGTTAAAAACTGCTCTGTGCGTGAGCTTTTTTTTTTTTTTTTTTTTTTTTTTTTGCTGCGTGACGTTTGTTAACGTTCGATTCGATGGAAATCAGGAAGTGTTGACCACCATTTTGTCACTGCGAGTAAATATTTTGTTATAAATGAATCCTTATTGAAAAACATTGTCTGCGCCATCTTGCCTTTTTGTCCAATGCCACAATTTTGTCGTGCACGGCAGCCATTTTAGATGCCTTGACCAGGCCCACTCTCTGCACGCCGCCGATCCTCAGCATGGCTTCCCACCCTCGCAAGCATCTCCCCCACGCACTGGTCATCCCCGCTCTGTCTCTCATGCATGGGCCATATACTTCCCCCCATCTGCGCTGCTCTTCTCTGAGAATCACACCCTGTGCCCTCCCGACACCTCTCTTTCACCCTATTCACTACCGCACCCTCTGACACTCCTCTTCCTCTGTGTCCGATTGTCCAGGCCGGACCTAGGCTATCACCTACCCCTGCGGATGTAGTTTATGGCCCCAGCTGTAGAGAATTCAGACATGCCAACCCTCCCGATTCAGGCGTGTGACTACTGATTTCAGTGCTAGTCTCCCGCCTCCCGATTTCTGCAAGCAAAAACTCGGGGGCATATTACGAACAACTAGCGATAATTTTTGTCTCTTATTTGTTTAGAGACAAAAATTATCGCCGCACATCGGCGATTTTTATCGCAGATAAACCTTGCTATTATCGCAGAAAAGTCAGCGATATTCATGTATTATCGAGCAAATGCTCTTAGCCATGTTATCCACCTCCCATTGGATAACATGGCTAAGAACTGCTCAGGGCAGGTGTTAGATTTTGGAGATATTCGCGCTTAGCGCGAATATCTCCAAAAGTTGGTAATAGGAGATAGCAATGTTAGGGACTGTTTCCAGTCGCTAACATCTTGGCACGCCCGCTTTGCATGTCATTAGTGATAAGTATCACTGACATGCAAAGCGGGGCCCAAGATGGTCGCTATCTCCTTTTAGCTGTCACTAACTGGTGTTAGCGACAGCTTGGTAATAGGGAGATATTTTTATCTCCGCTTTCTTGGCTTTTAAAGCCAAAAAAGCGGAGATAAACCCCCTTGATAATATGCCCCACGATTCCTTGGGGGTTTCAGCTGACAGGGCTTGGTATTGTGTTACATGGTAATTTTTCCAGGAAACGTCAGAGGGTCGATGCAGGGGTTCTAGAAGAGGTGATAAACCATTTAAGCCTCATGAACAAGCGCATGGTCTTTTAAAGATTTGTGAAGTACTCGGGGCGGCGGTGTGTGTGTGCCCTCTTTCAGGAGCGGGCGGGGGGGCACTGCCAGCAACTTGCCAGGTCAGGTAGTGTTCAACACGTGCATCACCCTTTCTCTGCCTGCTATTGCGCTCCATGCTTCGGAAAGGTAAGAAAAAGAACGTGCATTTGAGTTTGAAATGTCCGATCCTGCAGCAGCACACTTCCAAAGCCCACACATGACAATAACCCGATTCAAGGCCCCATTCTCCCGTTTTTAAAAAAATAGATAACACTCCAACAAAGTAAGATTATAAAACTTTATTAACTATTAACTATAACGAACGGAACAAAAACTAAAAACATTTAAACATTTTTCAACACAAAAAGCAACAATGGTTAGAAGCTGTCTTTTGTGCGAATAGTCCCAAGGCAGCACAACGTGCAGAGTTCTGGACGGCACCCAGGTGATGTCGCCTGGGTGCCGCACTGGTTTTGGGATCCTACAATGCAGCACAGAAAAACAGCGTGGGGCGTCCCGGGTGGTGCGGGGGGAGGCCTCGTCAGTAGCGGTCTGTTGTGCGAATAGTCCCAAGGCAGCAGAACGCGTTGAGATGTTGATGGGACTGTGTCCAGTGTCACATGGCTGACACAACATGTACGACAGGCACCCAGGTGATGTCCAGTAAACTGCCGCACTGGTTTTGGTATCCTACAATGCTGCTCCGAAAATTGGCGTGCGGCGGCCCGGGGGTGGGGGAGGCGGCGTGAACGGGCCTCCCCAGGTGGCGGCCATCTAGCTCTGTTGCGCTCGCTTTTGCGGCTACAGCGTCTCGCTCACCATGTTGTTGAGTTGCTTCCACTCTTGCAGTGCAGCGATAGGCGGCTGCCACATGGCTCTTAAAATGGCGGACGGCTCCTCGGTTTTGGGCCTGGTCCACTGAAATGGCCCTGGGACACCTTGGAACTCGGACGCTTGCCTGCTAGGGCTTGGGCTCCATTCTCGAAAAGCGTCCCCTCAGCCGTGAAGATTCTACAAAAGTTTTGGGGGCCCCCGACTCCCGCAGGCTTCCGGTGGGGAGCGGCTGCCATGATTGCTCGCGGAATGACCACGACGGAGCCGCGAGATGGTGGTGCTCTCATGCTGACGCCAGCTTCAGTCTGAATGATACAGAAACAAGGTGGGGCTTTCATCGTTTGGGAAAAAAAAATGTTCTAAACCAATGAAAAGTGTTATTTTTAGGTCATATGACCAAGCCTTCCATCTTTAGGAAACCAAAAGTAAAATGAACCAATGAAAAGTTTTATAAACAAGTCACATGACCTGTTATGCGGCATAGGGCTACAAAAAGCGTAGAAAATCCGTTGGCACGTGAGGCGGCGTCAATAGCGGACCGATGTGCGAATAGGCCGAAGGCAGCACAACGCGCCGAGATCCGGATGGCACCGAGGTGGTGTCCAGCAAATTGCCGCACTGGTGTGGCCATCCTACAATGCTGCGCCGAAAGACGGCGTGTCCAGCTGAGTTGCGGTCACTGTTGCGGTACAGTGACTCGAACGCGCCGAGATCCGGATGGCACCGAGGTGGTGTCCAGCAAATTGCCGCACTGGTGTGGCCATCCTACAATGCTGCGCCGAAAGACGGCGTGTCCAGCTGAATTGCGGTCACTGTTGCGGTACAGTGACTCGAACGCGCCGAGATCCGGATGGCACCGAGGTGGTGTCCAGCAAATTGCCGCACTGGTGTGGCCATCCTACAATGCTGCGCCGAAAGACGGCGTGTCCAGCTGAGTTGCGGTCACTGTTGCGGTACAGTGAGTTGAACGCGCCGAGATCTGGATGGCCCCGATGTTGTGTCCAGCAAGTTGCCGCACTGGTGTGGCCATCCTACAATGCTGCGCCGAAAGTCGGCGTGGGGTGCCCCGTTGGCTTATGAGGTGATGTCAGTAGTGGACCGATGTGTGAATAGGTCGGAACCAGCACAAGGCGCCAAGATCCGAACGGCAAGTCCTGGATGTTGAGTGCCTCAGTTGAGAGTTCTGAGCAGTGCTTGTAAGACTATCTGAAGTTTATTATAAGAATCAGAGTAAGTTGAAGACTGTCTGAAGCTTATTTGCACCTTTTGCAGCTTCACTATTGCCCAAGGTGGTGTTCAGCGGAACTTTTTTCCTTTTCCTTTCTGCTTCTTTTCCTACAATCCGTTTCATCTGAAGACACGACCAGGTCCCTGAATGTGTGTAGGGGGACGCTATTGAGTGAATGAAAATGGCGGCTTGTCCAGCTGAATTGCGGTCACTGTTGCGGTACAGTGAGTCGAACGCGCCGAGATCCAGGACCGATGTGTGAATAGGTCGGAACCAGCACAAGGCGCCAAGATTCGAATGGCAAGTCCTGGATGTTGAGTGCCTCAGTTGAGATTTCTGAGCAGTGCTTGTAAGATTGTCTGAAGCTTATTTGCATCTGCTGCAGCTTCACTATTGCCCTTGTGTGGCCAAAGGTCGCACATGACATAGGCGGCCGGCTCCCGAGGTCCGGCGGAACTTTTTGCCTTTTCCTTTCTGCTTCTTTTCCTACAACGCGTTTCATCTGAAGACACGACCAGGTCCCTGAATGTGTGCAGGGGGACGCTATTGATTGAATGAAAATGGCGGCTTGACACAAAGCTGACTCAAGCGTTACTGTTGATGCTATACAGACAAAAATTGGTTTTCAGTTTGTACATTCTTCATGTTTTTTTTTCCATCCAAGTCTGATTAAGAGTTTGTAGAAAAATGGCTTCAGATTTTCCACATACTACTCTTCAACATTCTTCCTAAATGTAACAATGTGAAACTCACTAGGAGAACGGCTGTTTCTGTTTCCTTTCAAAATGCTGCCAACAATATTTTCTGAATGGAAGACACCATCTTGTAGCATAAAGGGCCGAAAGGGGTTCTGGTCTGGCCGATGGTTGGTGGAGACATTTTGACTATATCTTGGACCTGCCCGGCCTCGCCCAAAATGGCGCCGGTATAAATGGGACTCGTAACTCCTTGCCCGCAAATGTATATCTAGAAAATGTTATTGTAAGTGGCCCTGTCCTATTTTAATTACAAAATGTATGTCCACCGATTCCGCAACTGTTAGACACCTTAGTTCTTGCAACCTAATGGCCCGCTCGTTACGTTCCTCTACAGTGTAAATGTCTCCTCATCATATACGATTTCAGTTTGCTCCGTGGCCGGCCCACGTGGTTATAGGCCCGTATTTGTATACTGACATTTTCACAATAAAGGTTTTTAAAACAAAACACGGTAGTAGTATTTACATTGGTAAAGTTTTTACTTTTAGTCACTGTTTTCGAATCAGTAAAAGGCAAGTGAAATAAAGCAGTCCAATTACATGACGGATAAAAGGTATAATATGTAGGAACGCAGTAAAGATAAATGGTCAAGGGCAGTTGTGTTTTTCATGTCTGCAACATAAAGTGATCGATAAGAATCTGATAATCAGGCGTATCGGCGACTAAGACAGCAGGCCGAATCTCTTTTACTCAACGGTTCCGTCATGGAAGGAAGAAACGCCCTTTTTCTCGAAAAAGGAATATATTTTACTTGCAAGACAGTTGTAAATTTTCCGGGAAAGTACATTAGCCTGGAATATTATAACATATGTTTGAAAAAAAAATATTCGAAAACAATAAAAAGCGTAATTTTTAGGTCATATGACCAAGCTTTTCATCATTAAATTAACAAAAGTAAAATGAACCAATGAAAAGTTTTATTAAAAAGTCACATGACCTGTTATGCTTACGTTACGCGCTGCGCCTCGGATCACTTCCGGGTGCTCTAACGCGGCGTGTCATATAACGCATTACGCGACAACGTAGGTCAAGAATATAGTCAAAATGTCTCCACCAACCAGCGTTCAGAACACAACCCCTTTCAGCAGTCCAAAAAGTTCTGTTAAATGACAACAGAGGGGACAGGCAACAAGAACCATCAGTCAAAGAGGGGAGGGCAAGTTCTTCTCTTCCGGGTCATGTTGGGGCGCTACCGGAACTGATCGAATTGGTAGTCTACAGTGTTTCTGGATGTTTCAGACTAAAGCTGGCGTCAGCATGAGACCACTACCATCTCGTAGCTCCGTCGTGGCCATTCCAAGAGCAATCATGGCAGCCGATCCCCACCAGAAGCCTGCGGGAGTCGGAGGCCCCCAAGACTTTTGTAGAATCTTCACGGCTGAGGGGACGCTTTTCGAGAATGGGACCCAAGCCCTATCAGGGAAGCGTCCGAGTTCCAATGTGTCCCAGGGCCATTTAAGTGGACCAGGCCCAAAACCGAAGAGCCGGCCGCCATTTTGAGAGTCCTGTGGCAGCCGCCTATCGCTGCACCCCAAGAGCGGGAGCAACTCAACTACATGGTGAGCGAGACGCTGTAGTCGCAAGAGCGGGCGGTAAACAGCTGAATGGCGGAAGAGGCACAGTGTAGCAAAAGCGGGCGGAATGGCAACTAAAACGGTAAAGGGGCGCCCCACTACAGCTTGTCTTCAGGTGAAACGGATTGTGGGACAAGGTCCAGAATTGAAGAGTCATCAAAAGGCAAAAAGTTCCGCCGGACCCCGGGAGCCGGCCGCCTATGTCGGGGGCGATCTCAGGCTACACCAGTGCTATAAGACTTGGGGAGGGTGTCGGAGCCAAGCGTCTTATCCGAGTCCATGGCCTTCACACCGCCCCTCAGGGGCCTCCGTCAAGCTGTTTAGGAAGGTAACATATCACATTGTTTTCTAATGCAGTCAGGTCCACAAACGACACTCACTTACTTTGAGAATAGTGAAGCTGCAGTAGGTGGAAATAAGCTTCAGACAGTGTTACAAGCACTGCTCAGAACTCTTAACTATGGCACCCAACATCCAGAACTTATGCTATTTGAGAATGGCAGTGACATCGAAGCAACTCAGGGACCAAAACCATTAACGTACTTTCACGTATGAAAATCTTACTTGGGGAGGGGGCAGGAGCGAAGCGCCCCCTCCCAGTCAGCGCCACCACACCGTATGTTGAAAATTTGAAGCCATCGTTCTACAAAGTCAACCAAACTTGGATTGAAAAATCTAGAAAAATGTACAAACTGAAAACCAGTTTTGGTCTGCTTAGCATCAGTAGCAACGCTTGAGTCAGCTTTGTGTCAAGCCGCCATTTTGATTCAACAAAGCACAGGCATTGAAAAAGGCTCAAACTCAGAACTCTGAACTATGGCACCCAACATCCAGGAGCTTGCCATCCGGATCTTGGTGCCTTGTGCTGCTTTCGATCTATTCACACATCGGTCCACTACTGACATCATCTTATAAACCAACGTTATGTAAATAGTTATTTAATAAAATGTTTTACCCTGTTTCTTTGCTGGTGTGTTGTCTATATTTTTAATATTTGCATAGGGTTTGTCATTATTTTGTGCGGGATGGGTGATGGAGCCGAGCTGTCTTGCAGCCCTCATGGTGTGGAGCTCAGTTCATCTCACTATTTTCGTATTTCTCATGAAGGGTTGTTCCTAATATTTCTATTTTAGCGAGGTCAAAAAGAGATCCAATTAGTGGCCTACTGATTTTGCTCGATTACTTTTATTTTTTTACACGATTTTTCACTATCTGCAAAGACTAAACAGAGTATTGCGACTTTGTGCTTGTTTGTAAATAGAGAATGATCCAAAGAGAACCAATTCTAAAACAGTAAATGCTTGGACAACAATCAATCAAATGGAGAGACAAGCAGGCACGACGGATTACAACGGGGGCAAAGGCTTGCGTTAACTACCGTTCACTATCTGCAAAGAGAGAGTACTACTAAGACAAAAGAGGGGAGGGGGGGGGGGTGCAGCGTTCAAAGCACATCAGCGTGCATAAATACGAAAATGTTTTTATCTATCACGTACTTGACATTTTAAAGCTTTTCATATTTGCTATTAAAAAACCAATGAAATTCACAGAAAAAAACATAGGTTATAGTGGATATATAGTTAGGAATTTGCATTTACAAAACCTTGAAAATTCAATGAAAAAACCATTGGTTTTAGGCCATATATAGTTAGGGATTTGCATTTACAAAACCTTATTTTACTCGCATAAAACCATTGAAATTCCATATATAGTTATAAGCGCTAACTATATATCGCGCACCCGCAATCCACTGCTGATGATGTCACATATTACATCATTCATGACATGGTTAGTGACATCACTGATATACGGTTTGGAATACGGTTTGGCGAACTGCGGCGAAAATTGCTCGCTCTGAATGGGCCCACTATGGGTGAAGAATTGCTTAAAAATCAAGACACGAGAGCAGGACCTACTACAGGAGTGACTATGTCTCTGGTTGGACTACCAAAACCAGCATGCAATTTGAAACATTGAACAGCCCTCTGAGGGCGTGGCATGAAAATAATCAATTAAAGACAACCGGAACTGCCTGCACGAGTCTTTCACTAAGCGACCTCTGATGATTGGCAGCAGCCATGAAACGCGTCAGGTCTATGAAATAATCCAACAACATCAGCGCCAGCCTATGCCCTGTGAAAATGACCGAAAGGTTCAGTCTGCTGAGTGTGCGCTTTCAAAAGCTTTCGGGCACTTTGTTTGACAATTACTCACGCGGCAGCCCTGTCGCGGAAAGCAGCACCGTCCTTATACCTTTGAGGAGGCCGTGTTCGGAACTGGGTCCGGACTTGAATACGGTTTGGCGAACTGCGGCGAAAATTGCTCGCTCTGAATGGGCCCACTATGGGTGAAGAATTGCTTAAAAATCAAGACACGAGAGCAGGACCTACTACAGGAGTGACTATGTCTCTGGTTGGACTACCAAAACCAGCATGCAATTTGAAACATTGAACAGCCCTCTGAGGGCGTGGCATGAAAATAATCAATTAAAGACAACCGGAACTGCCTGCACGAGTCTTTCACTAAGCGACCTCTGATGATTGGCAGCAGCCATGAAACGCGTCAGGTCTATGAAATAATCCAACAACATCAGCGCCAGCCTATGCCTTGTGAAAATGACCGAAAGGTTCAGTCTGCTGAGTGTGCGCTTTCAAAAGCTTTCGGGCACTTTGTTTGACAATTACTCACGCGGCAGCCCTGTCGCGGAAAGCAGCACCGTCCTTATACCTTTGAGGAGGCCGTGTTCGGAACTGGGTCCGGACTTGAATACGGTTTGGCGAACTGCGGCGAAAATTGCTCGCTCTGAATGGGCCCACTATGGGTGAAGAATTGCTTAAAAATCAAGACACGAGAGCAGGACCTACTACAGGAGTGACTATGTCTCTGGTTGGACTACCAAAACCAGCATGCAATTTGAAACATTGAACAGCCCTCTGAGGGCGTGGCATGAAAATAATCAATTAAAGACAACCGGAACTGCCTGCACGAGTCTTTCACTAAGCGACCTCTGATGATTGGCAGCAGCCATGAAACGCGTCAGGTCTATGAAATAATCCAACAACATCAGCGCCAGCCTATGCCCTGTGAAAATGACCGAAAGGTTCAGTCTGCTGAGTGTGCGCTTTCAAAAGCTTTCGGGCACTTTGTTTGACAATTACTCACGCGGCAGCCCTGTCGCGGAAAGCAGCACCGTCCTTATACCTTTGAGGAGGCCGTGTTCGGAACTGGGTCCGGACTTGAATACGGTTTGGCGAACTGCGGCGAAAATTGCTCGCTCTGAATGGGCCCACTATGGGTGAAGAATTGCTTAAAAATCAAGACACGAGAGCAGGACCTACTACAGGAGTGACTATGTCTCTGGTTGGACTACCAAAACCAGCATGCAATTTGAAACATTGAACAGCCCTCTGAGGGCGTGGCATGAAAATAATCAATTAAAGACAACCGGAACTGCCTGCACGAGTCTTTCACTAAGCGACCTCTGATGATTGGCAGCAGCCATGAAACGCGTCAGGTCTATGAAATAATCCAACAACATCAGCGCCAGCCTATGCCTTGTGAAAATGACCGAAAGGTTCAGTCTGCTGAGTGTGCGCTTTCAAAAGCTTTCGGGCACTTTGTTTGACATATATATATATATGTATATGTGTGTGTATATATAGGTTTCACACATTTTATAGTTAGCTGGACATTTCACTCATACAAAACCTTTGAAATTCCCCGTTATAGTTAGTTTAGCTAGCTATAACTTGCGCGCCCGCAATGCACTGCTGATGACATCACATATTACATCACTCATGACATGGTCAGTGACATCACTCATGACATCACTGGTGACATCTCAAATGACAATAAAAATAACAGGCTGTTATTATAAAATACAGTAGCAAAAAAATACAATATCTCTATTCACTTTACCTGGTCCAAACTACTACATGTGTTGTAGTGAAATGCAAAGAATACTGGAACACTCAGTATATTTATCTTTTAAGATTTTCTAATCTATAAAAGATACAAACCATCTTTGTATCATTGACATGCATACATAACGGAAATAACAAAGAACAATTATTTAATAACCTATCCCACTCTATCTCCATTCCTTATCTATACTTTAGTCTAATGCTACTAATTACCTACTCCTTCTTCTTTCGAACTAGCCTCTCCTCTAGTGTTTATCTGCAAACGTTGTGCTTTCTCTTCCGGGATATTTCTGAAGCAATTCAAAACGGGTCTGAACTCCAGAACGTCGTAGGTGGAGTGCGCATTTGTTAGGGAGCGCGCGCCTCACCAAGGATTCCACACTGGTGTGTGGTAAATGACTAGACTGCCACCACGTCTTTCCTTGACACAGCCTTATTTGAATTCCTCTGTTGAACTAAATCACTTCAAGTCTATTTCCTTGCGGATTCTTCATCTCTCCTGTTTCAACTTGGGTTTAGATAAGCCATTATCGTTTCCACTGATTAATTCCGGGTTCTGACAGGTACACTCACTGTATAATTTTTTTAAATGTCTTTAAAAAATACAAACTATCTTTACACACTAATGTTCTCCAATACTTGTTCTATTACTTCAGCTCAGTTGAAGCACATTCCATCGACCATTTTCAACAGTTCTTTGTACTTACCTTAAGCATAATAAATATTTAAAAAATGATATAATATAAAATTACCATCTGTGGAAGACATAAAAAAATACAGTTACAATATATTTGTTACAATACAAAATAATTTGTAAATTATTACATTTGCCTTTTTTGCTGTTCTCAGAATATATTGAATTTCACTAGAAACAGTGACTTCAACACTACTCATCACATAACAGTGGGCAAAAAAAAGACAATCAAGAAGATTATCTTTAAAAAACCCATTCAACATTCTCAATAACAATCTAAGAAATAGAAATAAAACATATCTTAAAGGTTTTTTTCTAAGCGCAATTTCTTACATAAATATGAAACATCTCAAACAATCATAAAATAACAAAGAATTATGATTAATTTCCATACACTGTAAATAATGTTACTTACAAATATATGCTGACAAAATATACAACAAAAACTCGTTATTGCTTTCACATACTTTACCGCACGGCCAAATATTATGCGTCAAATTCTTACTTTGCAAACTGTCCAATCGTAATCCTGAGCATTTGCCTCCCAGCCTTCTGATCCAAAACCAACAAAATCAATTGCTCCGTCCGCCAGTCTTCATCCCTCAACCCAATGCTTATCAACATCTACATTGCCACCCTCATACAAGTAGCCCACATCCCAATTTAACAATATCTCCTGCGCCAACAACACCCAGCTCATCCTCTTCCTCACCAAAAAGCGACATACCACCAAAAGCAACCTCCACAACACAATGAAGGACGTCACCAACTACATAAAGAGCAGCTCTCTAAACATGAACTCAAACGAAATGAAGGTACTCATCCTCAGACCCACCCCCTCAGCCTTGGACGACTCCTCCTACCTAACTACACTGTGGACAGTAACAACACCTACCAACCATGTCCACAACATAGGATTCATTCTCCACTCCTCCCTCTCCATGTCTAAGCAAGTCTACACCATCTCCACGTACTGCTATAACACACTCCACATAATTCGCAACATTTACAAGTGGATCCTAACCAAAAGAAGGAGAACAGTGACACGGGCCCTCATCAGCAGCAGACTACACTGTGACAAAACACTCTACACAGCAATTCCAGCCAAACACCTGCAACAACTACAGCAAATCCAAAACACCTCCACCTGAGTGATCATCAATGTCCCCTGCTGCAGACACATCACCCACCACCTGATACAACTACACTGCCTCAATATCAACAAGACGATCACCTTCAAGCTCCTCACCCTCACTTACAAAATACTCTACAACACCAGACTAATCTACCTTAACAGCAATAATCCAGGAAGGCCAAATTTTGATCTTAAAATTTTGGCTTTAAAAATATTAGTTAAGAATTTGGTAACTCTTTAGGCAAAAGATGCTTTAAAACTAATAGACTATCATTACAATATATCCAACCTTTCAGACACCTTAAATAAACAGTGTAATGTCCAGATGTTTTAGAAAGTCCATCATGAAAAATAACTGCAACAGCTACAAAATTTCTTCCTGAGATTGAAACTTGACCAGCTACAACATTTTTAATTAAAGTTTCTAATTTTCTTCCATCACCTCTACAATGTTGCAGCATTAAAATTACATACTGTTCATATCTTTGTATAAATAATGTTGATGACATTTCTGATTTACATTGGCTACACTCCATGTTTTGAATTTCTCCTCTAATTAGATTGTTAAAAGACACTGATTCACAGTCAGGTAAAGTCAAATATATGAATCTTTCAGTGTCTGTTAGTGCTACATGTAAAAAAACAATTTTCACAGTCATGTTGCCATTTATAAGAAACGCGGAAAAGGTTTTCAATATCTATACCTTCATCTTCCAGTACAGCAAGCATAAACATAACAAATTCCTGACAATCTTGCCAAATATTTGGCGTAAATTGACTAGAACCAGAACATATGTCCAAAACATTTTGAATATCAGAAACACTTTGTATTTTACTTTTATCACTACTACATTTCTCATAAACAGAATACAACAATGAACAGAATCTTTTGCCCCGATTTTCAACAATTTGCTGTTGCAAACTTTCAAGAACAAAAACAACATTAACAACTACATTAGCATAGCAGTCCAACATTCTCTTCAACACTGTCCTTTTTCTTTTTTCTTGCAGGCGCAACTTCATCTTGTTTTTTTTCTATCTCTACATTTTCACTACAGATATTCTCAAATCTTCTTTTTCTACCTACCACATGCTTTTCAAATACTGGATATTGACCTAAATTAGGCGCATATTCTCTTCTTAACCTATTATACTCTTTCACACAATTTACATCTGCACTAAACTTTGTCTCATCAAAATCAATTAAGTACAATCGAGATAAAGTTCTGACTCGATACAAAGCAACATATGCCATACCCTCTTTAAACACAGTACTTCCAATATTCACTAAAGCACTATCTACACTTAAACCTTGAGATTTATGAATGGTCACTGCATACGTCACAGAAACAGGAAACTGTTTTCTGCAAACATACACATCTTTTACAAGCAAAAAACGAGCTGAACAACGACTAAATTGTTGTACTTCTTCAATTTGATCAAATTTGATTTTCAAAAATTCAACACCATCTCTATTTACGTAATTAACAAAATCAACAACTTTACCCATTGCTCCATTTACTAAACCTTTTTCCACATTAAAATTACGTCGTAAAATTACCCTTCAGTTTACACATTCATACAATTTCTTTTCTAAACCAGCAGTTTTACTTATCGATTTCTCTAAAGAATCCAATGTCCTCTTCAACTTTTCACTCAAAATAATAGTGATTCCTTCATGTCCTATTTTATCAATAGCTTCCAATTTCCAAATTTTTTCATTTTCCAACTTCAACATTTCTTCATTGAATTTAGAAAATTCACGCAGTGTTGGCATTAAGCAGATTACAGATTTATTTTTTGCAATTGTCATGTATATTTTCTCTGGTACAACATTTTCATTCGGAAACAAATTGGAAAGTAATCGTCTCTGTAAAGCTTGTTTGTCATGTGCAGTCATTTTTCCAATTCTTATATCTTGAAGAATAGTTCCATAATCAACATTATTTGCTTGTCGCATATTTCTAATAGGTTCCTTATACTCAAAATATGACCAAATGTTTACATTTCCAATACTCCCCAAAGACTTTCTAGTATCTTCTTGCAGCAGTGCTTAAACACTGGTTGTCCTTTTACAGGACTACAGGACTACGTGAAGTAGTGTGGCTCACTGGTTAGAGGCGGCAGACCCGAGAGCAGAGGACGGCCCGGGACCAGGGTTCGATTCCCGGCGCGGCAGGTTTCTGGACCAGGGTCAGCGGACTCGATAATTCTCTCGCCTCGGTGCCCACTCTGATCAGCGATCACACTCGGCAACTCTGGGCATTAGCTTGCCTCATCTTCACTAACGGCCCCACCAGACCGCCGGGGATGCCTGGTCTCACCCTGGAGATACCCATTAAGGGACCATCTCTCAGGGAAGCTAGGAAGGGTTTCGCAGTGGTCGAAGCGCCTTGGGACCCTACGGGTAAGTAGTGCGCTATATAAAAAAAAAAAAAAAAAATGCCAATACAGGAGTAAGTTGTAGAAGATCTCCAAAAACTATGACGTGCTTTCCTCGAAATAATACTTAAACGCACAAAAGCAAACATTAATTTTGATACCATGCTTATCTCATCAATAATAAGAAGTTTCATTTTCCTCAGAACTCTTGAAACTTCACAACAAGCTTCTCCAGATAGCTTGTGGTATTCTAATGTGTTTTCATGCTCTTGATTTGGAGTATAGACTTGCAGATGATAAGCGATCCGAGCATTCATACGCTCCAATTTCTTGATGAGATAACATCTTCAAACTGTAAGTATATAATTTCTTACTTAGACTCTTCTTGTGGGACACCGCCAGCCATATTAGAATAGGCATTTTTCAATGCCTGTCCGTGGCGGCAAAGGCATGCGGTGTTCACTCTAGGGGGGCCCTGTGGGCCCCCAGAGTGACGGCCAAAGGGGGGTGGCAAACAGGGGGTACCTGTGGTACCCCCCTGCATTTGCATAATCACAGCGGCAATCACCGCGCAGTGCCTGCCGCTTCCATTATGCAAATGCGTGCATTTGTTTTTAACATTGTGGCGGGCGCATCCTAATGCCAATGTCGGGACCCCCGCCCTTCAGGCGGGCGGTCCCAATGTCCGTTAGGGTGGCAGGCGGACTTTTTCCGCCCGCCATCCTAATGGACCCCTTAGTCTTTAATTTTTCCCACAGAAACGTGTTCCTTCTCTTACCAGGACTTTTTTTCTTTTTCGTAACTAATGGTTCTTCATGTAAATCTTGTGCATGACTTCTCTTCAAATAAACACCTTTCTTTCTTTGTTTCTTCTTTTGACATTTGGTAGGCATGATACCATTTTTTCAGTATTGATAAACAGAATCTAATAAAAAATATATAACATTACAAAAATAAACATATGAAATATTCTGTATTACTTATAAGAACAGAGGGACGATTATGACGAGAAACGTGAGACTATGAAAATAAAAGTACTTACAACAAGAGAGGAAGAAGTATGAAACAAGGGAAAATATAACGAAAAAGGGGAGTATAAACAGACACTGCAATATAACGGGATAAAGGAAGTATGAATAAACTGGAAAGTATCAATAAGTAAGGGAGACTATGAAGAGAAAGATGGAAATATGAGGAGAGAAGAAAGAGTATAAGAAGAAAAAAAGAAACTAAGAAGACACAGGGAGCACTATAATAAGACAGAGAAATAGTAAAGAAAGAAGAAGGAATATATGAAAAGACATGCAACTATAAGAACAGAAAATAAATACTAGCAAAGGATAGTGTGTATAAGGACAGACCGAACAGTACCAGAAAAGAGCACGTAGAATGTGGGGAAAAGTGGAGCATAAGGAAAAAAGGGATGTACAAGAACAGGGGATACAGTCTGAGAAGAAAAGGAGGAGTACACACAGATGCAATATTATGAAGAGTGAAAAGTGTATGAGGAAAGAGGAAGAAGTATAACAAGAGAAACCAAAATAAAGAGAGAGATCAGTATGAAAACACAAAGAATATGCGGAAAGTGCTGCAGAGTGCATGCAGGGAGTCAAGGAGGAGTAAGGGAAGAGAGCAAACAATATCAACAGATTTAAGAAGTATAAACAGAGAAGACAGAAAATTAAAAGAGAAAAGAAATATGAAGTGAAAGAAGAAAATATGAACACAGAGAGAAGGCCATAACGAACTAGGGGGCATACCATGTTGCTCCGGACGCCGCCACCACCAAGAGTCACAGGGAGGCAGCCATCAGCGTCATCGCCGCCCCGGGACCACAACTCCCGGCAGCCCCAGCAGGCGACGCCAACCCACGCAGCCAGCAGCGCCAGGAGGCTATTAAAATTGGCACAGCCCTCCGCGTCGCGGGACGCGTGCGGGCGACGCCGGGCAGAGCCCGGGCTCTGGGCAGGCCATCTGTGGCCGTTTGTGGCTGGCCGAGGCTGGGCTGGGCCACCCCCCTTGGCTGGATACATCCTATGAACATATACTACAGTTGCCAGCATATCAGGTCAGTGATAACATTTGGATACCTCCTCACGCTCCTGTGGTTATTTGTGATTTATATCCTGAAGAGAGCCATTTGTTGAATTTTGACATTGAGTAAAATTTGATCACTACATACTATGGGGAAAAAAACATCAGCAGTGTCTGGGCCAAAGGATAGGCAGAAGATAGCTGCAACAACCACTACTACCCCACTGCCAAGCCTAACGGCCATAGACAAAATGCTCCAGAAGACCATTGTTGTCGTGGCAACAGCCATACAGAACACTGAAAGACGCCTTTCGCTTCCACCAAGCATGCCCCCACTTATGCAGCAAGAGAATTCATTTGACTCTCTTCTTGCCGCATCATAAGCAGGGCTTCCTCGAGCTGGCCCTAATGAGATCTGTATAACTCAGGATACGGCGCCTTCAGACCATTTTTTCACAGGAAGTAGACTCTCATCAACCCCCACCATGCTCACGACAAACATGATTATGAGCCAAGACTCTTTTGCATTGACAGTAAATGACTCTGAACATTTAGAATGCATAGATTTGTGCCCGGACCCTGATATGTCAAATATAGATAGGGAAAACAGTGTTGGTACACCAGTGCGAACTAGGGGGCAAAAGGCCAGGTGCAAACAGAAAAACATAGCTACCGAGCCACTGACAATCAAGCAAAGAGGCAAGGGTGGGCTTAAGCAATGGAGGAGGGCCCCTGGATCTGTAGGGCAGAGAGAGGACAAGGGGGAGGGACAACCCAATTACATATACACTCAAACCACAGAGGCAAGTGCAGCATTGGGGAATGAAGGTTTCTGGGGTAGGATGGAGACTTTGTTTTTTATACTCTATTAGGGCCCATCAGCCTACAAATTAAAGAGCGATAGATGAATGTGTAGCGAAATTGGGCACAGGGCATAACCCAGCAAATAAAACTAATTTAGGTACAATCAGTGGAATTAAGGCAAAAAGCAACACATCCAATACAAAAACAGATGCCCACAATAAAGCCCTCCAACCAACACCGAGACCAAGCACGAGCAAAAGCTCTGCAATCGCCCAACCCCCAGCTAAACGGGTTCACAATCCTAGCCCGACAAAGGTAGTTAGCCTAGAAGGTACTATCCTGACTACTGATAAAAATAAAGGGGCACCTGCTGGACAAACCAACAAGGATGCTCAAACCCCTCCAGCAGTCAAGATGGGCCCAACCTCGGCAACCATGCCTGATACTTGGTCCATGAGCACCATAGTTCCAATCTTTAAAAAGGACGATAGATCAGATCCGGTAAATTATCGCCCTATTTCACTTTTGGATAACACTTTAAAAATCCTGGGGCGAGTCCTTTATAACATGATTTTGGAGTGGACAGAAGATAGTGACTTATTGGACCCCTGTCAGATGGGATTCAGGAGCAAGGTGGGCGCGGTGGAGCAATGTTTGAATTTGAAGTCATTAATTGACAAGTATAACATCGCTCGATCGGCCCCTATTTACCTTGCGTTCATGGATCTTTCATCCGCCTTCGATCTAGTCAATAGATCCAAACTATGGTCTATTCTTTTGGACTACCGACTGGACGAAGCTCTTGTTAATTTCTTGGCCTATCTCCATACTGACCTTAAGGCACAAGTCAGGATCGGGACAGACGGGGAAGTATCAGGACCTATTAAAATAGGTAGGGGGTAAAACAGAGGTGCGTTTTAGCTCCCCTGCTTTTCATCATTTATATCAATGGCCTAGCTAAATCCCTAAAACAATTGACTACAGATGTGCCAATTATCCAGGGACAACCATTACCAGTTTTATTATACGCAGATGATGCGGTTCTAATGTGCCGCACACCTAATGCCCTCCGTTCACTTATTAAAACTTTTGTTCAATATATGGAGAGTTTAGATCTTTCATTATGGCATGTGGGCCTGGGAAGCGGAAGCTCAACACTATACATGTAGGGACAGATAAATTAGAATCTGTGAACACATTCCCTTATTTAGGGTTGGTTTTCGCTACAAACGGCCCATAGAATGGGCATTTGGCCCACGCCACGGGCAAGTTCTCGAAAGCCACCAATTCTATTTTGAGCTTGCCACGCCCAAAGAAAATATGCGCCACTAGAGCTATTTAAAAAAAATGTAGGCCTCAGTGCCTACCTGCAGCAACATATGGGGTAGAGGTTTGGGGTCTAGGGACAAGTCCCAGCATTTAACGAGAGGAAAACCAGTTCTGTAGAAGAATGCTGGGCGCCCCAATCTCATCCTCTGAGTTCATTTGTCATAAGGAATTAAACCTCCCTTATACATGTGATTTTATCAGAACTAGACCAGCTCTATTCTGGATTAGGATCTGGAGGAACAACTCAGCTGCCCTAACACAGGATAATATAAAAGATTGTCTTAAATGCGAACAGGGCCTAGATATCCCCTGGCTTGCGGGAGTTTCAAAGACATTGCATGCCGTGGGTTGGGGAGATCTTTTCTCTGATCCACTTAGGATCGAGCCTAAAGATAAGAATGAGGTCAAACAAGCTCTATTTACATTTTATAACTCAGAAATAATGGGAAGGGAAACACTTAAATCCACCGTTGCGACATACATGGGGAATGAACTGTGTAGACAACCACTTCCATCCTACCTCACTCTCCCCATGACCAACTGGGAAAGATCATTGTTATTCCGCCTCAGGTCTGGCTCTGTGAAATTTTTATTGGGTTTCCCTTTGGGTTATTGTCATACAGCACACTATAACCCATGTCCGTGCGATGGTACAAGTACACAGAATGATTTGCACTTCCTATTTTTCTGCAAATTTTATTTAAAGTATATCAACTGGTTTTTAACCCCATATTTTAGAAAAAGAAGACCTCTCTCTTTAGGGGAGTCTTATTTAATGTTGCTTTCACTAGACACAGATGAAGTAACTTTTCGCACAAGCACTTTTTTGAGACTGATATCTCGCGTATGCAAAATGATGGAAAATCCCTGAAAATTTGAGCTAAGAGAGCTGTAACACATTTTTTGATTATGATCACTGTAAATTGATCTATTTATGAAATGGCACTGTTTGTTTTATTGTTGTACTTTTATGGATTTTATGAAATTTGAATAAAGGTCTTTTGAATTGAATTGAGTATGCAGGGAGTCAAGGAGGAGTAAGAGAAGAGAGCAAACAATATCAACAGATTTAAGAACTATAAACTGAGAAGACAGAAAATGAAAAGAGAAAAGGAATATGAAGTAAAAGAAGAAAATATGAACACAGAGAGAAGGAGTATAGGACAAATAGAAATATAAGAAAAACTCAATACTACAAGGAGACATGCACAAGTAAGAGAAAAGAGAGGAGAATATGAAAACAGGGGGGTATAAGAACAGGGGGGAAAATGAGGAGACGAATATGACAAAAAGAGAAGACGGCAATATTGGTAGAATGTAAAGTATAAGAAAAGAGAGGAGAAATGTGAGTACAGAGAGAAGAGTATTAGAAAAAAAGAAAAGTGTGAGAAAACAAGAGAGTACCTACAAAGAACAGCGAGAATAACAAGAAACAGAGAATATAAGAACAGAAGAGTATGTATGAAGAAAGAGGAAAGACTGTAAAAAGACACAGACACAAAAATGTGGACAAAAGACAATTATAAAGGAATACTGACCGTATAAGGAGAGAGGGCGTACTATGAGAAGACAATAAGAACTATGACAGCAGTGGTGAATATAAAGACAAGAGAGAATATAAAGAGGACAAATATGCAAAAAGAGGAGCAAGTATGAAAAAAAAGTATAAAAAGAGAACAGAGTATATGAAAAACAAGATAGTATAATGATAGAATAAGGAGTAAGATGAGACAGGAGGGAGTATAACAAGAGAGTGTAGAAAATATGCAAAAATGTTCGAATATAGGGCCATATTATCAAGCCTGGGCGATAAAATTATCGCTGGTTTATTGTATTGTATTGTATATGGTTTTTATATAGCGCATGCTGTCACCCTGCGGGTATCCTGGTACTTTAGATTTTAGACCGTCAACCTCAGATGAAGTAGAGGTGAGGACGAAGATACACTAGCAGGTCGGAAAGAGCCAGGTTTTCAAGCTGCCTCTGAATCTCAAGAGGGACTCACTCAGTCTGATACTCAAAGGAAGTTCATTCCACAGGCACGCTGCGACCACCCGGAAGGCCCTGCCCCTCATCCTGGACCACTTGAATCTTGGGACTTCCAGCAGGCCGGCTCCTGCCGAGCAGAGCTGTCTCTGTGGCCGGTACCATGAGAAACATTCTTGCAATGGGACTGGGCCTAGGTTGTGTGTCGCTTTAAATACCAGGCACAAAGACTTAAACAGTACCCTCTCTTTGACCGGCAACCAGTGCAGGTCCCATAAAGCTTGGGTTGATGAAGCACTGCAATTTCTCTTTAGAGCCAGCTTGGCCGCTGCAGACTGGACTCAATGTAACCTCTCGATAACAAACTGAGGAGCCCCCAGATATAGAGACTTGCAATAGTCCAGCCTGCTCAGCACAATGCTTCTCACCACCAGTGAGCGCTTGTCGTCTGGTAGGATTGGGAGGAGTCGACGCAGCATACGCAGGAGACCGAAGCATATGCTGGCTGTCCTGTTGGCCTGTGACTCCATTTGTAGGTTTTTGTCAAACAAGACCCCCAGGTTTCTTCGTGTGTCAGACGGGGCCACTGACTCCTCCTTTATCAGCAGGAAACTGCCGCTAAAGTGACGATAATGGGCTTGATAATAGGCACTATGGAATTCCAATTGAAGCTCATGTTAGATCTCCTTCACATCCAACATGGGCTCGATTGGCTTTCCATAGAGCCTATAATCACGCCCATTATCGCCACTTTAGTGGCAGTTCCCTGCCGATAAAGAGACGATAATTTTATCGCCCAGGCATGATAATATGGTCCGCAATTCCTTAATATACAGACATGCACAGTGTGATATTACCAAAAATAATTAGAAGACCATACATTTTACCAAAACACATTCACTACTGTAAAATGTTTAAAAAGGTGTGAATGTAACTCCTTAATGTACACACATGCACAGTGTGATATTAGACACAAAAAATGAGACCATGCATTTCACCTTTTACTACTGAAAAATGTTTAAAAAACTATACATATTCAATATATATATATTTACAACATTTCAGTGAACGGCACTGACTCATTTTCCAAATACATATACATTTTAACACATTTTTTCTGCCACTATTACATCAAAAAAACTAGGGGGCATATTATCAAGGACCGGTGTTAAAATTATTGCCATTTTATTGGCAGGAAACTGCCGATAAACCGCGATAATGGGCTTGATATTACGCCCTTGTTAATTCCCATAGAAGCTCATGTTAACATCGGAACTTGGGCTTCTATGGAAATTAACAAGAGCGTAGTATCACGCCCATTACCGCCGTTTTATCGGCAGTTTCCTGCCGATAAAACGATGATAATTTTAACAGCTCCCCTTGATAATATGCCCCTAACAAAATACAACAACAAAGACGCAAAGGAGGCTGGTAAATCAACTCAGACTATATACAGAGGGAAAAAAACAAGAAAGAGGACAGTACCGGGAGTATCAAGAAAAAAATTAAATATGAAGAGAAAGGGAAGAAAATGAGGAGACAGGAGAAATTAAAGAAGAAACAAGAAAATATAAAGACAAACAAGGGAAATATGACCACAGAGGACAATATAAGAAAACACAGTAGTACCGAGAGAGAGAAAACAGTAAGAAAAGAGAGAGGGAAGTATAAAAAGAAAGGCTAGAAATTATGGAAAAAGGGACAAATATAGGGCCATAATATGAAGAAAGGGCGACACATTATCGCCTCTCTAACCGGCAGGAAACTACTGCTAAAGCAGCGAAAATGGGTTTCATAATATGCCCTTGTGAATTCCCATTGAAGCCCAGGTTAACACCATAACCTGGGCTTCCATCGGAATTCACAAGAGCATATTATCAAACCCATTATCGCCGCTTTAGCAGCAGTTTCCTGCCGATAAAATCGGCGATAATGTATCGCTCTTTCTTGATAATGTCGCTCATAATTCCTTAATGAACACAGACGCATAATGTGATATTAAACAAAAAAACATAAGAGCATGCATTATAGCAAAAAACATTAACGACTATAAAACGTTTAACAAGGAACGAATATAGGGTCATATTATCAAGACAGGCGATAAAATTATTGCCGCTTTATCTGCAGAAAACTGCCGATAAAGCATCGATAATGGCCTTGATAATATGGTCTATGGAATACCAATGTGAAGGACATCTAACATGAGCTTCTATTGGAATTCCATAGAGCATATTATCAAGCCCATTATTGACGCTTTATCAGCAGTTTTCTGCTGATAAAGCGGCAAAAATGTAATCACCTGTCTTGATAATATGCCCCATAATTCCTTAATGTACAAAGATGCACCACACACATTAACGTACAATTTATCAACTCACCTTTCAAATTGATTTCCAGATTAAGAAGAATACCACTCACACAGTAGATATTCTTATCCAGAATCTCTCTAGTTCAGTGTTTCCATCAAAACCACGAAATGGAAAAATTTCCTCTTGTGTAGTAATTCTTTATTTAGATATAAAAAACATATCTTTAAAAGATTGCACAAATCACATTGTGTACAGTTTTATGAATAAAAGATGATAAAAGAATAAAATATGACCGTAAGTATGTTAGTTAAAAACCTTTCAATTTGTAAATTAACTCTCCCCGTTATTGCAAGGTCTATTAAAGTGCAGGTTCCGTCTTAGCAATCAGCTATATGGCCTCAGCAATGTCCATTTTATCTAAATTGCGATAAGCGTACTGAATAAATTTGGACAGGTTTATATTTAAAACAATATTATCTGGAGACAGAGCAGCGATGATGGCGAGCCTGCAGGTCCGAATACCAAGCCTGTTCCATTCTGGCTTGAGCAGGTATCGGCGCTGGAGATTGAATGAGGGACAGATGCAGAGCACGTGCAAGATTGTTTCTGTTGCTGACCCTCTGCATGTTGTGTCTTCCTTCTTGCGACGCCAGGTGGGAAGATTTTGAAGAAAGCGCCAATCTCCCAATCTTAGGGCAATCAGACAGCGCTTTAGATAAAGTGCAAATGTCGTAGAGAGGTAGGCCGCAGGGGTCAATCGTTTGTAGGAATTAACTACCGCCCAGGAGTGACTGCGTTTCGTGACAAGAGCTTTGTCTGAAGCCAGAGATTTCAGTCTTACGCATTTTTTGATTATGGTTTTAAAGACAGTCTGACTGGGGTTGAGGGCCCAAAGATCGGCAGCTGACATTTGATGAATGTAATCATTCAGAAGGCGCCCGAATGTTCCCGCGGGATTAGTCTTGTTTATTTCTTTCCATATTAGGGATTCTAGCGTGCCTGGTGCGGCCTGTCTTAATTTGTGACATAGCTTAAGGTAAGTACCGACGTTAGAGGCTTCATAGTTGGTTAATCCCAGCTCTAGTCTGATCTGAGCAGGGGAAGCAACGCTCGGTAAATGAAGTACCTTCCTGTAGATTTTAGTTGTATATTTGTTAAGGGCAGTATTCATTTTGCCTTTAAAGATCTCTATGCCATAAGAAAGTGTTGTCCCTATTTTTGCTCTAAGGACTTCTAATAAAGGGGCAAAGGTTGAGCCTGAAAGTTTCTTCGATAACTTGGCTAAGGATACCACTAAGGCCGTAGTTTTAGCTGCGATCACACTGCTTTGCTTTGAGAAGCTGCCCCTTGCGTCCAAATGGACGCCTAAATATTTATATGACTGGCCAATCGAAAGGCTTGTATTATTAATTGACCAACCGCCACCGCTGTGGTGTTTCTTGCCAAATGGGACTATCAGGGTTTTCTCCATGTTGATTTCTAGCTGGTTGTCAGATGTGTATTGTGATAGTTCAGCAAGGAGCCTTTGTAACCCTACTCTGGTAAGGCTGAACAAGGCCAAATCATCGGCGTATAAAAGGTTACATAATGCTGCACCTCCTATTTTGGGTGGATGGCTATTTACCTTGTCTAGAGTGCTTGACAGGTCGGCTATAAATAGGTTAAAGAGGAGAGGGGCCAGCACGCATCCCTGCTTGACACCGCGTGAGGTCAGGGTTTTCCGCGAGAGATGCGAGCCGGACCCTAGCTTCACTCGGACCCATGTGTCAGAGTAGAGTTGAATAATTGGGTTCAATATTTCATTTGGAATGCCCCACTGAGTCAGTTTTTTCCAAAGGGCCGCCCTGGGCACTCTATCGAACGCTGCTTTAAAATCGACAAAGCAGAAGAAGACCTTCCTGTTTGTTGATAAAGCTTTGTCGATTATGGTGGAAACTGCCAGTAAATTTATCATAGTTCCTGAATTGGCAACGAACCCTGTCTGGTTTAGAGGAATCAGATCGTGGTCCTTTGCCCATTGCCTTAGATCCTCCAGAATGAGTCCTGCAAAATGTTTTGCCTCTATGTCCAGTAGGGCAATTAGTCTATAGTTGTTGGGCATAGCTCGTGAGCCAGATTTGTAGATGGGTTGAATTATTGCACCCCGCCATGAGTCCGGGATTGTCAATGTTCGCAGGGTGTAATTAAAAAGATTCAATAGCACCATGGACCAAAAAGGAATGTCCGATTTAAATAGTCTTTGTGGCTGGCCATTAGGGCCTGGTGCTCCATCTTGTCTCCCTTGTGTCACTACTTTGGTGACTCGTTCCTCTGTTAATGCGTATACAGGGGTAGGTCCCTGATTTGTATCCAAAAAGGTGTTCAGTGATTAGTCATCTGCAGTCCCGCATCCCATGGGTGGTCTGGAACTATCATGGTTATCTTGTGCCTGGAAGTGATCTGTTAGATATGTTACCTATTCTGCTTCCTGGATATTTGCAGAGCCAGAGTTTGTCAGGTTTAGGTGGGTGCGGTTAACAAGGGACCAGAATTTCCTTGTGTTTTTTTGCTTACTTTCCCACACCAATTTTATCCAGTATTGGTTTTCCTGAGCCTGTTTCTCTTGAGAGACTGCCCTCCTGAATGCTTTTTGGGCATGATATGTGGCAAGGAAGGCGCTGTTCCGAGGAAATTTTAAAATCAACCTCAGTGCAGTGTTCCTTGCTCTCTTTAGTGGTTTAATGGCGGCTGAGGTCGCGGCCCCTACTGGAGGCAAACGATTTGAGCTCTGAGATGTCGCGGGATATGAGTTGATCAGGTGGAGGCACAACTGTGACCATTTCCATATCGGGTTGGCTTCTTTGTCAAGACTGCCTGTTATGTAGTCCTTGCTTGCTTTTAGAACACTCTGACTGTTGGTTTCATTCCATTTAAGGCGCTTGAGGTTTTCTGTATGAATTCCCTTGTAAGTTGAGGGAGCCGCTTTATGAAGTTCCGAGTTTGCAGTAAGAGTGATGACCTGGGGCCTATGGTCGCTTTCGGGCCGTGGGTGGATGCAAAAACAGTTCAATTTGAACAGTAGTTCAAAATTGCAGATAGTGAAATCTAAGTAAGATTTTTTTCTTCCGTTCGACCAGGTCCAGTTTGGGGGTGAATCGCTTGTTGTCCTTCCATTCACTACTAGGTAGCCTGCATTATAGAATCTCGTCACGGAGAGCTCACCTAATATGTTTGGGGCTTGCTTCAGGGGTTTGGATTGAGTCAAATCCTCAATAATATTAGTCATGTCCGGGCCTTCCGTGTCTGCTGCAATCCCCTGGAATAGATTTGTGTTGAAATCTCCCATAAAGATGCGGTCCGAATTGGGATATTCAGTAGCGATGTCATTTATGATTTCGCACAGTCGGACCAGGTGGTCTTTTTTTGTACCGGTGCAGGGGTCGATATACACATTGACAAGAAAAATTGAACACTGCCTCCCAGAGGGATTGATTTTAACCCCAAGTAACCAGTCTTCTTTGAGGGGGATTTGGTTGAGAGCGCCTTTTAGATTATTTGTGATGTATGTGGACAGGCCGCCTTTGGGGTGGCCAAATCGGTTGTCCCTGGGAGCTGGTTTCCAGAACTCAATGTATCCTTCTATGGGACAGCCCTCTGTCGCCCAAGTTTCCTGTAGGGCGATTGCTGTATGTTTGCACAGAAAGGCCATAGTGTCTTCGTTTTAAGTTTTTTGTGGAAGTCCACTGATATTCCATGAGCACAGTGAGAATGTACATGTAAATGTACAGGAATTTATATAGCGCAAATCACCAACCGGTTTCTAAGCGCTTGCTTAGGGAACCCGTCCTGGTATTCCCCTGTGAGATAACCCCGGCAGGGTATCTGCAAGGTGAAAGCCAGGCATCCCGCTGCGAGGGGCCGTTGTGGAGATTAAGCAAGCTATTGCCCAGAGTCACAGAGTGTGAACCCGTGAATCGAGTAGGCACCGGAGCGAGAATTGTCGAGTCCATGGACATTTTAGGACTCAAGACCCCGCCGAGCCGGGATTTGAACCCTGGTCCTGGGCTGACCTCTGCTTCCAGGTCTGCCTCCTCTAACCAGTGAGCCACACTTCTCCACTGGAGACTGTCCCTGTTTGGTATATCTTTTGTGCCATGTATCTGCCGCTGAAGGGGTTTTCTGGCGGAATTGTGTATTTCTGCAAGTATTTCCCCCGCTGGCGGTCAGATTGAATGTTTTGATGACAGGATTGCTGGCAACCACCCCCAGTTGTAATTAGATTCTTCGTTGACCCCAACTTTTTCGAGCCCTTTTGGTTTGACGTCGGCCCCTGAAGCGTTTTTTAAGACCGAGTAGGGTCTTGTGCCTCCTGTTGTTTTAGATGTTGACAGGTAGCTGGGTGAAGTCGGCCTTGTTAACAGGGAGGTGGGATACCCGGGGATGGAATAAGGATACACTCTAATTCCCCAGTTCTGCAGTGTCGGCTTCTGTTCAAGAAAGGCTCCTACCCAGCTGGGCGATGAGAAAGTCACCACAGTGGCCTCAGAGGGTTGATTTCCTCGTGGGGAGAGAAATTCGATGGATTCAATATTGTCCGTGGCCAGTCCGGCTAGACTCGGGATTCCTTCTGCTAATTTTAGCAGATTAGATCTGTTGAGAATGTTGTGCCGACCTTTTGATTTATATTCAGGGGCCAATAGAATCTGATGGCAAGGTGGAACAGTATTGGTTGACTCCGGGACACCTGTGGGCTTAATCTTGGAATTTTCGACTGTCCTGTCTAGATTGGTTTCATATAACTGTTGTGACAGTCGTTGTGGAGCCCTTGTCAAGTGTGAATTTTGACTGGTCGCAGCTTTAGGGTCGTTGCAAATAGTTTTGGAGTAATTGATTCTTGGCTTTGCGTTTTCGTTTCCCGAGGAAGTGAGAGCCATCAATGGACTGGGGTTTTCTGATGTCGTCTCTGGTGTCGTCCTAGGCCCTATTGCATTTGCCGTGTCTGTGCTCACCCTTAAGAATTCTGTGTGATCCCTGCCCACGGCTTTTTCTGGAGCCATTATTTGTTTGCTTCGGACCTTTGGGCTGTTTGCAGATTCTTGGGTGGGTTTTTCCGGAGTGACCCCCTTGAGGGTGGTTGTTTGCACTGCGACACTGTTTATGACGGGGGATCTTTTGTTTTCAGCTTTTTTAAAGATAGGGAAGAGTTCCTGGTGGACAATGTTGGTGTTTATCCTTAGTTTATTTCTGGCTTTGCGCTGGCGTTTACGCTCTCTTTTGCTGCATGGTAAAACTGGCCCCCGATGGGCCGCCGCTGTTAGGTCACTTTGAGAGATGGGGGCTGTATGTTTGCACAGGCTCGAGGTGATCTTGCCTGGTAGTGGGTCTGGTTGGTGGCGATGACGGGCCGTTTTCTGCCGTTGGGTTTGATTTTGAGTGGGCGCCCTGAGTGTGACCGTTCAGCTTCAATTGGCCAGTGGTTGTTCCTATGTTTGGAGCCTCGCCTTCTTTTAGGTTTATGTTCTGCTTGGCAAGAGGTTCAAAAGGTTTAAAGTGATCTTGCTCTGAGGGGGATGACGGTTTGATGGGACGTTTCCTCCTCTCAACAACTTTACTTCCCTTATGACTGTGGTTAAGCATTCTGGGAGTAGAGAAAGAAAATCTATAATTGGGGAACAGCAGCAGGTTGATTCGGCGAGGTTCGTAGAGGCGTGCGCCCGTAAAATTAGGGCATTGAGTTTATCCAATTTACTGTCGATCCCAGATGTGAATAGGGCCAGAGTATTTAATAGGTCGACCTGCACCTCAAGTTTTATTGAATGGTAATTGAGTGCATTAACTGTTTGCTGCAGGGTTTGTAAAAGTTGTGGCCAAGTGCTGGTCCCGATGTTTTCTTCAGTGTTTTGTTTTTCGTTTGGGATCGAGCTGGACCTGGGTGAATTCTCAGACGTCATGAAAAAAAGAGACAGGTCCGTCATAAACTGATCGTTCTGAGTGGGCAATGCTTTGCTGTGTATCCTTTGTGTGTCCAGGTGGCGAGAAAATCATGTACGGGGGGCTCAAAGCTAGTGATGCTATTGGTGCTGTTGTGAAGATTGTTGTTTGTGAGGTTGGGGACTGTTGGCTGCTATTGGAGTACTCGGGGTTGGCTTGCCTATGAATTAATGCCGTCGTTGTTTGATGAGGGGAGGCCACAAGAGGCGTGGTCGTGGCCGCTGCATTAGTTGCCGTGGATTGAGGCGGCATTGTTTGGTCCTCAGTTGGGCAAGTAGGGTTCTCCCGTTGGGTTTGTAGCGCTTGAGAGGGTAGGCGGTCCTCTACTGGAGACACTGAAAGCTTGTCCAATGGGAGGTGGTCAAGTTGAAAGTTTTTGCTATTTTGGACGTTACAGGAGGACCCAAATATATAAACCTCTGGTGGCTCGATTGCCCTCGCGGTGTCAGGTGCCCGATGGTGCGCTGGGGCCAAGTTATGCGACCCCGATTGGGCCAAGTTAATCGAGCCTGGTTGCACCAGAGGAGTGGTGGTTAATGCCTCCGAAGACTGTACTCTTTGTTGGGGTGATTCCACGAACTTAGATGACGTTTTTTTAAAGAAGTCCCGTATGCTTAGCGGTTTTTGTGTGTTTAAAATGTGGCCGGCATTGACCGAGACCTCTGCAGCGTCAGGTAGTGTCGCTTTCCTTTTTTTGGGTGCTGTGTACTTTCTCACCTTTCCTGATCTCATTGTCCCCGGAGGCTTTGGGCTAGGGCTCTTCTTGTTTCTCTCGGCCCAACACCAATAGTATTTGTCACGGCTTTATTACAGCAGCAATTTTTTCAGAGTTATAGCTTCTGATTTCTGGCTTTCTGGAATTATGTGCAGGTTTAAACTGGGATGTAAGGCGTTAGACGTTGGGGTGTCTGTGTTGGTGTATGGCACCCCCCCTGCTCACCTCATTAGTGGGACACGGCCAGTCTCCGACAACAAGCTCTCTCTTACGTTATAACGGCTATTATGGCTGTTGTAGGGCTGTTTGACCTGGGTGTGCAATGGAGCTCGGGCTCGGGCAGAGCTCAATCCGGCTGGCGTCAGCTGGTAAACCGCTGTTAATTTATTTTTAGTATTTGGTTTTATTAGTGTAGTTATTTGTTGTTTGTAGTCTTTGGCTACGGGGGCGCAGTGCAGCAGGCGTGGCTGGGCTAGGCTTGGCTTGGCTGGACTCTACACCTCCTCTTCCTTATGCTGGTCCTCAATCACCGTGCTCAGCCGTTGCTTCAATCCCCACTTTCACCCGCTTTCACCACCTGATCCCAGGCCCCTCATGCAACTAGGGGGGGACCCTTGAGAGCCCTGAGTTGCGGCGTGTGTTATCTGGGGGGCGTTGGCGGTGAACACTGTTCCCTTTCAGCTTTTCCCAATCAGCTGCAGCGGCGCTATGCTAACCACAAGCAGCTAACCACAAGCATCACTGCTCAGTAGGTCAATGCACTCCCCGCAGCACCCCCCGCGGCTCTCACCAGTTCTCTGCCGCAGCGGGAGCAGGTCTCGCGCTCGTCACTCGCCTCCGGTGTCGGCTCTCGGCTCTCGGCTGAAGACCGCTGTGGGTGACGTGTTCGTCCCTCGTCGCACGTCGCATGAGAGCCGCCGCCATGGCTTTCTCTTTTAGCCTCTTCGGCCCTGCTCACGGCGGCTGCAGCTGGGGTTTGACTGTGGGTCTCGGACCGTTCGCAGACCGCTCTCGCTCCACACCACCACTATAGCGCCGTTCTGCTGCTGTCTGCTTGCTGTCTGCTTGCTCGCTGCTCTCTAGCTGCTCTCTAGCGCCACCGCAAGTATACTCATACATACATATAAACAACCAAATAACATCCTTCACACATTAATTCAAAACGAAAAACACATTTCTATTGCTTTAACATTGCAAACCTTTCCAACTAACATAACTTTCCACCCTACTCCCAACAGATCATGCAAAAGTCAACTGTCAAAAGAGGTCAAAAATTCAGCACTGTATAAAACATTGCTCCTCAACAATTTTAGACTATGCATAAGCGCTTACTTATAAGTACCAATAAAGAGAAAAGGTCTCATTACAAGCAACCAACATATAAACACATAAACTTGAAAGATATCTAAAAGATATATATATATTTTTTATTTTTTCTTGCTTACGTACGCTTATGTGAAACGACTTTCAGAATTTGCACAGTACACGTACACTAAATATACCGTAAAAAAAAGTAGCATCTATCACTAATTTTTTTCAATCTCCGGGGACCCCATCCCCCGGTGCTCAAATATAACGTTCAGCACCGTGGGGAGAGCCCCAAAACCCCCACAGTCCCAGCCGATTCCCTGCGTCCTTCGGGAGCCAGCATTCCTTTTTGTCAGAGAGACCAGCTTACAGGCTGCTCTCTCAGATGAAAAGAAATCTGCTTTCCTACTTAAAAGAGAACTCTCGCCCTACCATAGAAAACAGCAGTGTCCCAGGCATAGGCACCCCATACCACTACAGGAGGTGGTCGTCCCCACGGCCATCAAAGGCTCAACAAAGCCCATCCAAAACTTTGACATTGCAGATCATTCTTAGCTCCCCTAAGCAGTCCTAGGGGGACAGGAAGTCCTATAGCAAATAGCAAACTTTTCCTGTCAATCTACACACTCAATCTACACACATATACAAATAAATAAAAAATCACATTTATTCCAACATTAAATCAAAACGAAACACACATTTATATTGCTTGAACTTTTGCACCCTTTCCAAGTGACAAAACTTTCAACCCTTCCCCCATTCCACAATCTGCCAGTTACCATAGACACACTTCAGAAAACATCTAACTCAGCACACAGGTGAAAAGTTCATCATACATTGTTGCAAATTAAAACAGCAAGTGTGATTGACTTGAGAATATACCAGCGTATCTTATGTAACATTCTTTTCTATCAGTTTTTCTTAACCAGTAAAAATCAGGCTTTTAAAAACAGAAACATGCATCCTAGCTTAGTGTACAATATTGTCAAACAACAAATCATTTCTTTTCTATTTTCAAGACTGCATGTTGTCCACCATTTTAGAAAAATCTTACTTTTCAAACTGCCATTTCATTTACAGAGACTTTCAGAGTGCATCCAGATCTCTCTTCAAGATGTTTACAGTGTGGATTGTGGGACACAGCTATATTTTCTGGAGCCAAAGGTACGCACAACAGAAAAGAATTCACAAAGACCTACATTTACCAAATGTTGACATTAAATGGATTAAAGTGGCATCAATTGATGCCATTGGTAAAATCCTTTTTACATCTCCAACACCCTGACCTCATAATTGTGCACTGTGGTGGCAATGACCTAGGCACTTTGACTGGGGTAGGTCTGGAAATGCTTATGAAGGACACCTTTCAACAATTGATGACACTGTTCCCCAAAACTGCCTTTGTATATTCTAATATATGCCAAAAGCAGAAATGGAAATGGTCCAACCACTATTGTCCACAGATTGAAAAAGCTAGGAAACACGTGAATAAATCTGTTTCTGTCTTTCTCTAAGACTATAGAATGGGGTCCATCTACCACAAAAATCTACGTTTCAATATGGATGGCATCTATAGAAGAGACGGTGTACATTTTACAAATGAGCGAAACATAGTATCCCTCTTGAACTTTAGACTCTGCTTTGGTACTTACTTGTAGGTACTAAAATCTCCCAATAAACACAAGGGCTCTTTTTAGAGCCACCCAACATCTAAACACACACACTTCATAAATATCTGAAAAATATTCTTCTTTTTCTTCCTCAGTACGCTTATGGGACGACTTCCAATCTTCGCACTGTACGGCGTACATACGTGCCTGGTACTCGTTCCATAAATCAACCATAAAAAATAGGCTTTATCACAAATTTTTCATAATCCCCGATGACCCCATCCCCCGAGGCTCAAATGTAACGCTGTGGACTGTGGGAAGACCCCAAGGCCTCCTCGGTCCCAGCCTGCTCCCCACTTCCTGCGAGAACCATCATTGCTTTTCAACACAAACAGCAGCTTACATGCTTATCTTCTACTTTCAAAGATGATTTCAACACTTATAGAATTTATAAAATAATATAGTACAACCTGCTAAAGGAGAAAAGTCACCACAATTATAATAGAATAGCAAATAGAAAAAAAACCTTCCACACTCAACAAACTCGTAAGCAGACTTCACAGTTTAATTTAAAAGCATGCTACCACAACTAGTTTTTGAAACGCATTATACAATAAAATACGTCACAAAATAGGCTACATACATGGTGACTGTATTGTAACATCACATACAAAAAAGAAGCCACTCTTACGCTACCAGGCAAACACAACAACACTATAAAGCCCAAATTTCCATTGTAATGATTTCTTAGTTGCAGGTCTAGTTGTCGGATCGACACACACACTCCCTCATGCCTGGTATACACCCACACCACACCCATTCAGCGTATCTGTCATTACACACGTGACCCTATGGGGCGCACGTGTTGTATGCCATTTTAGAGTTGTTCCCAAAGCACCGAACAAGGGGCCCACTACTACATGCGTGGCCTCTTCGTCACTGAGTTAGTGGTGCCCGAAGCACTAAGCAGGTGAAGAACCTGCGATGATGATAATGGGAGCACGAGTATGTCGTTAGCCATAGAGATATGAAGACTCTGCACCATATATGAGACTTCTTTGTTGGAGATCGGGACTACATCATGCAGAAGGTGTCTTTTCCACGAAAAGGTGAGCAGTGAGGCTTGAGTATGCATCGGAAGGAGTCAAAGGGTTGTAGCTGACTACATACGAAAATGCGGCTTAGTATTTTACACAAACGCACTCCTACATAATGTATTAATTTACATGTTTAATTTTTTTCCCCAGTAGCAGTAACATTTTTATAATCGCTGAAATGTCCGGAATATATTCACAATACAAACAGTTTGTAGAAATATGACAATCAACATCTATTAAAGCGCGTTTTTATCTAACTCCAAATTAATATAGCAAGAATTACCAATCATAACATCTTTCTTTTAATATCTTTTAGATGTACAGCTTCAGGATGGATTATGTAACACGGACAACGGCAATAGCACAAGGTGAGCAAAGAAGCTTGTTTCTGAAACAACGACAAGTTATCTGTCAGCGGGGAGAATATGTAGTATGAAGCAGGCGCAAAAAAAACATGGGGCTAAGGGGGCTTCACCTAGGATGAGATAGCTTCCTGAGCCCACCCGAGTACATCACAGATCTTTTTAAGACATTTTGCTTGTTAATAAGGCTTTGATAATCCCCCCGCTTACAGCCCCTGCAGCTCCACTCTTCTTTTTGCTTGAACTAAACACCCACCCCAAATTTTTTCTAGCCCCCGACCCCCAATATTTTTGACTGTGGTTGCACCTCTGGCTTCACGTACCCCTCCCCTATCGTGTGTGTGTCTCCCACGTTTAAATGTCCTTTTGTTCCCTTACTCTTTCTTACTCTCTCACACAATTTCTCTTTCTTTTTTAAAGATTTGGACGCTGCTATCTCCACTCTGCTATATACAACCATATTTGAATTTAAATGATTAACTTTCTTGATTACAGTGAATGCTTCTTCCACACGTAGAGCACCATCTTTCAATAACGCCAATAGCACTAGGTGACAAAGAATTTTGCTTCTGAAACAACAAATTATCTATGAAAGGAGTGACTGGGTAGTGTGCACCAGCTTCACTGTGTAAAATATATAATTACCTCCCAGCAGTGACAACAGATAGGTTACAACAGTCTGACAAACAGATCTACAAGCTTATTATGCCACTTTTGTGTCACTTTTAACATAGGAAAAGTGATGCAAGCAGCTTGTACATCTATGTCTAACTTCTAAAAAAAACTTTCAACTCCTTACTCTGCGAGACAGTTTTAATGTTGTTTTCTCTCTCTTTCTCTCTCTCACTCTCTGTGACATCATTTCTCTTTCTCTTTTAAACTTATAGAAAATGCTATCTGCTTCGACCTGTAGAAGAAAATGTGTCTTCAAGTTGTGACTTCCACTGGCCGCGGTGTTTGGCCGCAGTGTTTATACAACGGTAAGCACAAAGGCCTTAATATACAATGCCTTCATTACAATGCATTAGAAATAAGTCGGTATATTTACAATCCCGTTGGTCCACTTTTGTGTCAGTAATGCACTAGGCACTTCCATATAGACACCACTTGATCACAACACTATAACAGAACTGAAATGTACTAGGCACATTGAACACGTAAAACTGTAGTGTTACCTTCATTTGTGAAAGGAGACAGTGGGTAGTGTGCAGCAGCTTCACTGTCTAAAATGTATAATTACCTCCGAGCACTGACAACAGATAGATTACAACAGTCTAACATACAGATCTACAAGCTTATTATGCCACTTTTGTATCCCTTTTAATATGGGAAAAGTGACGCAAGCAGCTTGTAAATCTACGTCTAACTTTAAAAAAAAATCTCAACTCCAGACTCTGCAAGACAGTTTTAATGTTGTTTTCTCTCTCTTTCTTTCTCTCTATCACTCTCTGTGACATCCTTTCTCTTTCTCTTTTAAACTTATAGACACTGCTGTCTGCTTTGACTTGTAGAACAACAGCTAAAGTGAAGTTGTGAATTTCACTGGCCACAGTGTTTGCCCGCAGTGTTTAAACAACGGTAAGCACAGAGGCCTAGACATACAATGCCTTCATTACAATGCATTATAAATAAGTTGGCATATTCACAATCCCGTTGTGTCACTTTTCTGTCAGTGACGCAGTAGGCACTTCCATATAGGCACCACTTGATGGTGGCACTATAACAAAAGTAAAATGTACCGGGAACACTGCACACGTAAAATCGTACTGTTACCTTGACTTGTAATGCTTCATCTCATTTACTCACATCTACATAATTCTAAACTCTAATTTTCTTTTTTATTTTGCAGATTACTAATCCAACGTCCTTTGGAGTCCACTTCACAATTTATTTATAGTATTGTTTTTTTAAAGTTATTTTTCTAGTTCTTTATAATATAGTTATCATTAAGTTTCATTTACAGTTATTCTTTTAATAAAAGTTATAAAAATAACTACAGATTTCTTTTTTTTGGGGGGGGTTGACGGTCCACAATAAAAATATTATTTATAATGTTGAAGTACTATAGTAAGATGTTCAAGAGTAAGATTGAAAAGTACTGACTTATATTTTCTCTGGGTACACGTCAACATGGTAAAGAAATCAAACTAATACGAAACAATGTCTACCACATTTACAAACCTCTTGCGACATTTTCCAGTACAAACCAACCACCCTACAAAATTAAGTGTGGGCCTCAATGACGCCCCTCAAACCACGGAGACAATCACCCCACAAAAATGTCTATATTGTATGAGAGGTGCTACGTGCCCTCCGCCTGGTGCTCTGGAGTCCACCACGCCCAGACCTGGTTCCTGCACTGTCCTGGGGGAAACAGCCATTACAGCGCGGTCCTAACCACGCGTGATGGTCATCACGAAGCCATTAGCACGCATATGGCTTTACCACGCATGCCTTTACCACGCATGCTTTTACAACTAGTAAACATTTACCACGCATGACAAACGCATATTCTTAATAATATCTTTGTGTTAATGAACACATATTGTAATGGCTCTGGCTTACGCCCTTCAAATCAGTTTTTAGGTATACGTGTGACCAAGTCATAAGATCGGAGACCAAGGACAAACACCGTGGTGTCTGTGCCAGGAAATCTCATGGATCTTAGAGAAGATAAACGGAGAGTAAAATGAAAGTAACAGGTTTAATAAAAATAACGGAGAAAAACTAGTAAAATGGCGGTGGACGGATTATGTAATCAACGTTTGGCGCCTTGACTCTACATTTCAAATAAACATAGATAGCATATGCTTATTAATATATTACAAAAGTATAGCAGCGGATAACACACGGCCCGGCAAAAGAAAGCGGCAAATTTAATACCTGAAATGAGGAGAGGTTTGCTTGGCAAACGTGAAGAAAAAGAAAAAAATGTGGGCTTGGAAACGAGGCTGCGCATGCATAGAGAGTACAACTGGTGCACAAAAAAAACTGAACGTTTTACATACTATCATAGAAATATAGCTCTTTTTTGACCAGTAAAGTAAGTTCTTAAAAAGAACTTTTTTTTTTAGCCCCAATGCCCCCACAATCGCAGACGGCTCCTCGCGTCCTTCGTGAGCCCACATTGCTTTATCAGAGACATCACCTTCTATCCAGCTCTCTCTTTTGAAAAACAATCTGCTTTCTTGAAAGAGAGAACAGATTAACTTGCTCTCTTTTTCAAATAGGAAAGCGGTTTCCTGTGGTAAAGTGAAAGAGGCGACGGCACCGCTCTAGGCGTGGGCGGAAAATCCGTTCCGCTCGCGGATTTTGCGGATTTTCGGGAAATCCGCAATCCGCGAGATTTGCGAATTTCCCGCAAAATCCGCAAATCCGCGAGCAGCGGATTTTGCTCGCACTGCTCGCACTGTTAGCGTGAGTTCGCGCCCCGCGAATAAGTGCGAAATTGCAGAAATACGATCTTGGCAAAACTGAAAGTAACTACTTACCAGGTTCAAAAGTTCAGGCACATCATTAGTAGCCATTTCCTGTAGTGCTTCCTGAGGGGCCCCTCCAGAGTTCAGTTGCCAGTTGAAACTATTATGTGACCCTGCTCTGAACCTCAGAATAGTTACACATATGCCACAAAGGTCCTGAATTACAGCTAAGGGAGACAAGCAGGAGCCAGGCTGGAAGTTAAAATCCATTAATCAGCCCCTAATTCATTATTGTCAGTTGGGGCAGGGCAGGTGTTGTAACTAATTTTGCAACAATGAAAGCACTTAGCAAGTGCAAAAGATCACTAATCAGGGCGCACTAAGGAAGCAGGTGCCAGCTAAAAAAATATTCTGTGACACATTAATCAGCCCCAAATTAATTCAGGTCACTTGAGGCAGGGAAGGTGTGCTTTGCTTTGCCGAAAATAATGTACACTGGACAACCAGAGGGTGTAGTGATGAAACAGAGGGTGGCATGGGTGGGCCAGAGGGTGGCATGAGTAGTCAGAGAGTGGCAGTGGTGACAGAGAGTGGCAGTGATGAAGAAGAGTGTCCCAAACAGGCTGGACACGTAGAAACAACAAGTTCGCAAAACTTGCGACCCGACAGGTAAGTTCGCAAATTGCGAAATTCTAAAAACCCTCGCGAACTGGCAGAAACACGGGCGAACACAAAAAAAAAAAAAATCCGCAAATTCGCGGGAATTCGCGGAATTCGCGGATTTTGCGGATTGCGAATCCGCAAATCCGCAAAATTCGCGGATTGCCAATCCGCAAAATCCGCCCATGCTTACACCGCTCTACCATACCAAACAGCAGTGTCCTGGAAGTACACACCCCGAGACACTGCAAGAACCGACCCTGGGAGATGGTGGACCCCAGGATCACCAAGGGTTCCAGGAGGGGGCAGCGCGACCCCCTCCCTAAATGAAAAAACCCCGGGGAGTGCAGCTACCTGGGGCTGGAAGGTCATTTTACATATTACTGCCCCAGGAAGGTCGCGGTTCCCACGACGTGTACGGGGAGAGAGTGAGGGAGAGCTGAAAACACACTTTTAAAAAAAATGTTTTTTTTTAAAAAGCCTCGTCGGGGTGACGGTCCCCGAGACTGAGGGGAAGAGGACCGTAACCCCCTGCATACTTCAAAATAAAACCACAGAGGGGTGGTGTTCCCCGGTGCTCGGGAGACTGAGGGAAAGAAGACCGTAACCCCCTGCATACTTCAAAATAAAACAACAGAGGGGTGGCGTTCCCCGGTGCTCGGGGCACCTTACAAGCCCCCCACTATGAAAAAAATTGCCCCCAAAATTTGCCCCCCCGGGACCTAATGAATAAAACGCACTTCTATTTTTTATTTCTCTTTTCCACCGCGTCCGTATACCAAATGCGTACCCCCCGATTTTTTATTTTAAAAAAATGAAAATTGAGCCTAAAGATCCATGTACGACCCCCTGAGCAAGCCTAGAGGGTCAGGATGTTTCTACCCTGCCCCCTTTCCTTATTTCTCAACATTGCTTTACTGTTTTCTTCTGAGTCGCTTCTAGCGATGAACAAGATGGCTGCCAGCACTTCCTGATTTGGAGTGTTCACGCACAGTTGACAGCCAATCAGCATGCAGCTCGTGCTCGTAATTGTACGGATTTCCATACGCGTGCTGTACTTCGTCTTTAGATATCGCTATGAATTTTCTAAGGAACTACTGAACGGATTTACACCATTTAACAAAAAGAACAATCTGCGAGCCGAACTCTACATCTCTGCCAAATTTGGTGTAATTCCGTTCAGCCATTCAGGCTGTAGCCCTAGCTAAAGGTCCCTATGGAAAATTGCATGGGGAAAACACGTTTTGGGACCCCTTTTGTTCTCGGCTCCCACTTGACGAATCACCCCCAAACTTTCAGGGAAGGAGCGGAACCTAGCACGCCATTTTCTTGGAGAAATTTGTGAAGATTCGTTGACCGACGTTAAAGTTATTCCAAATAGAATGTTGTGGATTTCCTATGGAAAGTAGGTCCTAACTATAACTACCTACTTGTGACCGCCAGTAGGTAATATATATATGTGTCTGAAGAGCTCCAAAAAGGAAAATGAAAGCCAGCACTCGCAGGGGGTTTAAATACCAGTAGGATTTATTTGGCACAAAGGAAATATGTACAAACGCGTTTCAGCAGTACGCCTTCATCAGTGTAAGGAGGCCGCGATGACGCTGCTCATTAGGTACATAGAACAAACATCATAGAGTCACGTGGGCTATGTTACTGTGAAGCGCCATCTTGATGTCAGGCAGAACGTGTATTTCACACAAACAATTAAATAAAGCATTGTTTTTGATAAAAAAAAGTGGCGTAATATGTCAGTGTTGATGCACAGCTTAAACCATAGTTCATTTAGCATAATCAAGGCACAGAAATTAATTATTGCCAAATATAGAAAATAATTGTCTGTTTAGTCACATGGTGTGATTTGTAACCTGATTTAAAAAATTAACATTCGTTTAAAAATTAATTAAGATACACCATATTTCAAACTGGGTACTTTGACCAAATTCATGATTTTCCCAGTGGGTCTGTCATAAGGTTTCATAATATAGCCCTGAATGGGCACACCTTCTCGCAGGAATAACTGGTGGCTAACTTAGCTAGGACCAAGTGTACCATAGAGCCCCTAGATGGGCAGTGTGGCGGAAGAGAAAGAAAACCACATAGTTGTGAAAATCATACACTAGGACTGTACAGACATGTAAATCATAAACTGGAAATGCTGCCAAAATTAATGCAAGGTGACCTCGGATCCCACAACTGACTACAGAGCCCCGAAAAGTGTGATATATACAATATTTACAAGTGTACCCTGAGTTCCTCCCCCATGTTCAGACCCAAATCTGTTTTCGAGGCCAGATCTATAATATAGCGAGACTCTAGCCTCCTCAGGCGTTTCTCCCTATCGCCGCCTCTCGGGCCTTGAGCCACGTGATCTAAACAAGAATATCTTAGAAGTTTGCGGTTGCTATTGTGATAAGCTTGGAAATGGCGTGCTATGGGATAGTTACTGTCATTGTTTTGGATGGCCCTCTGATGTTCCAATATGCGTATTTTGGCTGGGTGAATCGTGCTGCCTACATACCTAAGGCCACATGGGCAACTTAGGCAGTAGACAACATAAGGTGTCAGGCAATTCATGAACTTTTTGATAGCTATCGGATCTGTTCTCCCTGGTATGGAATAGGAGGTGTTTTTTTTTGCTGTCGACACACAATTTGCATTTGCTGCATGGGTAAAATCCTGTTAGTCCCTGCATGCCTCTACTGGTGGATGGTAAGTGGCTTTGTACCAGATGGTCCTTGAGCGATTTGGTCTTGCGGAAGGTCACAGATGGGTATGCAGGGATATCTCAGCCAATGATTGGATCGGATTTTAATATACTCCAATTGGAATACATTATTTTCTTTAAACTTTTTGCCACATTAGAGAAATTAGTGATGAGTCTAGGATTACTAGTACTCATACTCCTCTCTTTGGGGACATCTTTTATCAAGTCAGTTCTATTTTTTTACTGAGTTTTTTTCCATGCCTCACTCAAGATCTTTTCTTTGTACCCACGCTCCCGGAATCTATTGAGACACTCTGCCCCAGCCTCCAGGAAATCTTCAGATCTAGAGCTATTGCATTTTATATGCAAGAGTTCCCCATAGGGGATGCTGTTCTTTAGACTGGTTGGGTGGCTACTACGTGCATGAAGCACTGAGTTGCCTGCTGTGGGCTTCCTAAATAGTGCTGTTTGCATCCTGCCATCGGCTACAAAAACCCTGACATCCAAGTAGTTGACCTAAACAGCACTGATGTCGCCAGAAAACCTTAGATTCAGGTTGTCGCTATTCAGGTGTATAATATATTCTAGGACTGACTCTTTGCTGCCTCACCAGACAAGAAAGAGATCGTCAATGTACCGTCTCCAAATAATGGTTTTCTCAACCAAGTGGTCACAGGAGTCCGACCATGCCGCCCGCTTCTCCCACCAGCCAACGAACAAGTTTGCGTAGCTGGGGGCGAAGCAGGTTCCTATGGCCGTCCCCCGTTTTTATCGGTAAATCTGATCCTTAAAACGACAAATATTATTTAACAGGCAGAAACGTAAAAAGTCAATCAGCATCTCACTGTGATGGTGAGTCTCGAAGGTCGTTGTTGTAGAATTTGGTGAATAGCATTGATGCCTTGTTCATGTGAAATGCTAGTATATAGACTAGCTATATCTAGAGTGACCATACTGAAGTCAGGCTCCCATGGACTTCCTTCAATGTACCGTAGAAAATCTTTCGTGTCTCTGGTATATGATGGTAATTCTTCGACGAACGGAAAGAGATAAAAGTCGATGAACCTCGACATGTTCTCCAGTAGACCACCAATGGAGGAAATTATCGGACGGCCTGGCGGTTTCACCGCATCCTAATGCACCTTAGGCAGGTGATAATAGGTGGGTAATCTTGGGTGGGGAACTTGAATAAATCTGTACTCCTTCACAGAAAGCATTCCTTTGTTGTGCCACTTTAGAATCAATGTCTCGTACTGGGTGATGCTCTCCAGATAATCTTTCATAGTGATTGGCACATAGTTGTCCCGGTTGCTTAATTGGGAAAGGGCTTCATTGCAATAATTGGTGCATGTTTGTAAGACCACATTACCGCCCTTATCGGAGGGTTTGATTATTATACTCTTGTCTGATTCAAGGTCTTTCACTGCCTTCCTTTGTTCATATGAGAGATTCCACATAGGTTTGTTGTTGCCTCCTTCATTCTCTCTTAGTTGCTAAAGATCTAGCATCACTTTCTCATGGAAAACATCTATCGTATCCAGAGGTGTCTGCGGTACAAATTTAGACACCTGTCTAAATGGACTAGCCTCTCTGCTTTGTGGAGTGATGGGTCTCATTCCAGTAGCTGTCGTTCCTGGATCGTAGACATCAACGGTGGAACCTTCCATGTTGAGATCCTCCAGTACTGCTAGTAGCTCCAATTGTTGATCGTTAATTGGACTACTGTCTGGTGGTTGCGGGGAAAAATCCGGACTGCTGCCTTTCAATTTAAAGAACTAGAAAAGTTAGATTTTTCGTAGCAGTCTGAAGACGTCAATGCGCGTCTGGACAAATTCAAAGTTACTGGTGGGGCAAAAAGTTAGTCCTAACTGCAGGACAGATTTCTCAGAGGGTGTCAGCGTTTTGGGTGTCAGGTTTATAATTGTCAGGTTTTCGGTGTTAGTGTCCAGTGTGGTCGGCATTACTTGTAATGCGTGGCTCTCTTTGGTCTTGTGTAGGTGCCTGCCCCTCTTTATGGGCGGGTGCCCCCACTTCTCCTGGTGCGTCTGTGGCTGATGGTTCCACTGGTCTTCCCTTCCCCCTCGTAGCCACGACTGTCTGATAAGATCGAATTCCTCGTGAAAATAGGGAGGTGTTGGTCCACTTTCTCCTGCCCCTCCAAATGTTTCTCCCTCTGATAGTTCTGCCCCTGAGACCTCAGTTTCTGAGGTGTCCCGAGATGCTGCTGGTTGCTGGGATCTATTTCTCCTCAAGTCTCGTCTCGGGGCGTCGTATTTACGAGCGAATGTAAGGATTCTGCCTTGCTCGTAATCTCTGGTGTCCCGCTCAAACTTCTGCTGTTTGTGCTATCTGATTTTGCCCTCATATACTTCCAGTATTTTTTTCATTTGTGCACGCAGTGCGTCATGCTCAGATTTGTCCCCTTCTTCAGTGATCTTCTTTTCGAGTACACTGATACTATCCAGTGTGTCTTGTCTGTCAGTCCAGGCGAACTTTACCAAAATCACCAGCATTCCCTTGGATGATGCGGCGGTGTACTCAGCCCATTCATCCGAAAGTTTGGGGTTCGGGCTCTCATAGGCTGGTATGGCATAGATTCTAAGCCCCCTGGGCACTCTGTGTACATCAATGTAGTGTTGTAGGGAGGTAGCCTCCCACCACTTCCTGGTTTCCTGCTCGTACAGCCTTTCCAGCTGTTGGTATTTTGTTTTGAGACCTTGCTGGGGTTGACCACGGGTCACTGCATCTCCTACAAGGCGAGATCCAGGTCTCGTCTTGAAAATATCTGAGGCCGCGTCACGGCGGTCTGCCTCGCTGTACATGAAGTTCATTTGACAGTTGGAAATGCCAAGTGCACTGCCCCCTTCGCTATACTTGTAATTGCAGAGATAAGGCTAAACAGTGTCCTGTTAAGAGTAAAAGTCATCTGCTCTTACCGCATGCCTCACGCGGTCTTCTGATCAACACTCCTCGATCGGTCACTCGCATAGGGGCTGTTTGCCTTGCTGCCAGGAGTGGTGCGCCGGTTCCTCTAAAGTGTCCACGCTCCAAAGTCCTGAAGTATCTCACCAGCGCACTCAGTAGCGGGTGCCGGTCACACGCCGGCGGTGTCCTGTTAAAATGAAGTATTTAACAACAAGGGGTGGTGATGGACAGAGTTTCTGAATTAAGCAGAATACTCTCACCCAGTCAAGAGATCAGGGCTAGATCCAACACCGTTTTTTAGCTCACTGCACCATCCCAGCTCAGAACCTGGCTATATGCAAATTAGTCTGTTCCTGTCCCATTTCAGACACTCTGTTCATCACCACCCCCTTTTCTGAATCGTTTTTGGCCACTATAGGTGTGGCAGGGTATACTCAGACATGAGTCCCTTGCTCACTGCACCATCAGGATTCAAGCAAGCCGGACCGACGACGGCTGAAATGCCAGAAACCGGTCCCCGGTAGCTTGTCTTCTTTCTGGTAAAGAATTGGCTTGGTAGTTTAGTCTGCCCTGTTCCCATGATGCACTGGGCCAGGGACAGACTGATTTGCATATAGCCAGGTTCTGAGCTGGGATGGTGCAGTGAGCTAAATAACGGTGATGGATCAAGCCCTGATCTTTGGACTGGGTAAGAGTGGTCTGCTTAATTCAGGCACTCTGTTCATCACCACCCCCTTTTCTGAATCGTTTTTGGCCACTATAGGTGTGGCAGGGTATACTCAGACATAAGTCCCTTGCCCACTGCACCATCAGGATTCAAGCAAGCCGGGCCGACGACGGCTGAAATGCCAGAAACCGGTCCCCGGTAGCTTGTCTCCTTTCTGGTAAAGAATTGGCTTGGTAGTTTAGTCTGCCCTGTTGCCATGATGCACTGGGCCAGGGACAGACTGATTTGCATATAGCCAGGTTCTGAGCTGGGATGGTGCAGTGAGCTAAATAACGCTGATGGATCAAGCCCTGATCTTTGGACTGGGTAAGAGTGGTCTGCTTAATTCAGACACTCTGTTCATCACCACCCCCTTTTCTGAATCGTTTTTGGCCACTATAGGTGTGGCAGGGTAAACTCAGACATGAGTCCCTTGCTCACTACACCATCAGGATTCAAGCAAGCCGGGCCGACGATGGCTGAAATGCCAGAAACCTGTCCCCGGTAGCTTGTCTCCTTTCTGGTAAAGAATTGGCTTGGTAGTTTAGTCTGCCCTGTTCCCATGGTGCACTGGGCCAGGGACAGACTGATTTGCATATAGCCAGGTTCTGAGCTGGGATGGTGCAGTGAGCCAAATAACGGTGCTGGATCAAGCCCTGATCTTTGGACTGGGTAAGAGTGGTCTGCTTAATTCAGACACTCTGTTCATCACCACCCCCTTTTCTGAATCGTTTTTGGCCACTATAGGTGTGGCAGGGTGTACTCAGACATGAGTCCCTTGCTCACTGCACCATCAGGATTCAAGCAAGCCGGGCCGACGACGGCTGAAATGCCAGAAACCGGTCCCCGGTAGTTTGTCTCCTTTCTGGTAAAGAATTGGCTTGGTAGTTTAGTCTGCCCTGTTCCCATGATGCACTGGGCCAGGGACAGACTGATTTGCACATAGCCAGGTTCTGAGCTGGGATGGTGCAGTGAGCTAAATAACGGTGATGGATCAAGCCCTGATCTTTGGACTGGGTAAGAGTGGTCTGCTTAATTCAGACACTCTGTTCATCACCACCCCCTTTTCTGAATCGTTTTTGGCCACTATAGGTGTGGCAGGGTATACTTAGACATGAGTCCCTTGCTCATTGCACCATCAGGATTCAAGCAAGCCGGGCCGACTACGCCGGAAATGCCAGAAACTGGTCCCCGATACCTTGTCTCCTTTCTGGTAAAGAATTGGCTTGGTAGTTTTGTCTGCCCTGTTCCCATGATGCACTGGGCCAGGGACAGACTGATTTGCATATAGCCAGGTTCTGCGCTGGGATGGGGTAGTGAGCCAAATAACGGTGATGGATCAAGCCCTGATCTTTGGACTGGGTAAGAGTGGTCTGCTTAATTCAGACACTCTGTTCATCACCACCCCCTTTTCTGAATCGTTTTTGGCCACTATAGGTGTGGCAGGGTATACTCAGACATGAGTCCCTTGCTCACTGCACCATCAGGATTCAAGCAAGCCGGGCCGACGACGGCTGAAATGCCAGAAACTGGTCCCCGGTAGCTTGTCTCCTTTCTGGTAAAGAATTGGCTTGGTAGTTTAGTCTGCCCTGTTCCCATGATGCACTGGGCCAGGGACAGACTGATTTGCATACAGCCAGGTTCTGAGCTGGGATGGTGCAGTGAGCTAAATAACGGTGATGGATCAAGCCCTGATCTTTGGACTGGATAAGAGTGGTCTGCTTAATTCAGACACTCTGTTCATCACCACCCCCTTTTCTGAATCGTTTTTGGCCACTATAGGTGTGGCAGGGTATACTCAGACATGAGTCCCTTGCTCACTGCACCATCAGGATTCAAGCAAGCCGGGCCGACTACGGCTGAAATGCCAGAAACCGGTCCCCGGTAGCTTGTCTCCTTTCTGGTAAAGAATTGGCTTGGAAGTTTAGTCTGCCCTGTTCCCATGATGCACTGGGCCAGGGACAGACTGATTTGCATATAGCCAGGTTCTGAGCTGGGATGGTGCAGTGAGCTAAATAACGGTGATGGATCAAGCCCTGATCTTTGGACTGGTTAAGAGTGGTCTGCTTAATTCAGACACTCTATTCATCACCACCCCCTTTTCTGAATCGTTTTTGGCCACTATAGGTGTGGCAGGGTATACTCAGACATGAGTCCCTTGCTCACTGCACCATCAGGATTCAAGCAAGCCGGGCCGACGACGGCTGAAACGCCAGAAACCGGTCCCCGGTAGATTGTCTCCTTTCTGGTAAAGAATTGGCTTGGTAGTTTAGTCTGCCCTGTTCCCATGATGCACTGGGCCAGGGACAGACTGATTTGCATATAGCCAGGTTCTGAGCTGGGATGGTGCATTGAGCTAAATAACGGTGATGGATCAAGCCCTGATCTTTGGACTGGGTAAGAGTGGTATGCTTAATTCAGACACTCTGTTCATCACCACCCCCTTTTCTGAAACGTTTTTGGCGCCTATAGGTGTGGCAGGGTATACTCAGACATGAGTCCCTTGCTCACTGCACCATCAGGATTCAAGCAAACCGGACCGACGACGGCTGAAATGCCAGAAACCGGTCCCCGGTAGCTTGTCTCCTCTCCGTTAAAGAATTGGCTTGGTAGTTTAGTCTGCCCTGTTCCCATGATGCACTGGGCCAGGGACAGACTGATTTGCATATAGCCAGGTTCTGAGCTGGGATGGTGCAGTGAGCCAAATAAAGGTGATGGATCAAGCCCTGATCTTTGGACTGGGTAAGAGTGGTCTGCTTAATTCAGACACTCTGTTCATCACCACCCCCTTTTCTGAATCATTTTTGGCCACTATAGGTGTGGCAGGGTATACTCAGACATGAGTCCCTTGCTCACTGCACCATCAGGATTCAAGCAAGCCGGGCCGACGACGGCTGAAATGCCAGAAACCGGTCCCCGGTAGCTTGTCTCCTTTCTGGTAAAGAATTGGCTTGGTAGTTTAGTCTGCCCTGTTCCCATGATGCACTGGGCCAGGGACAGACTGATTTGCATATAGCCAGGTTCTGAGCTGGGATGGTGCAGTGAGCTAAATAACGGTGATGGATGAAGCCCTGATCTTTGTACTGGGTAAGAGTGGTCTGCTTAATTCAGACACTCTGTTCATCACCACCCCCTTTTCTGAATCGTTTTTGGCCACTATAGGTGTGGCAGGGTATACTCAGACATGAGTCCCTTGCTCACTGTACCATCAGGATTCAAGCAAGCCGGGCCGACGACGGCTGAAATGCCAGAAACCGGTCCCCGGTAGCTTGTCTCCTTTCTGGTAAAGAATTGGCTTGGTAGTTTAGCCTGCCCTGTTCCCATGATGCACTGGGCCAGGGACAGACTGATTTGCATACAGCCAGGTTCTGAGCTGGGATGGTGCAGTAAGCTAAGTAACGGTGATGGATCAAGCCCTGATCTTTGGACTGGGTAAGAGTGGTCTGCTTAATTCAGACACTCTGTTCATGACCACCCCCTTTTCTGAATCGTTTTTGGCCACTATAGGTGTGGCAGGGTATACTCAGACATGAGTCCCTTGCTCACTGCACCATCAGGATTCAAGCAAGCCGGGCCGACTACGCCGGAAATGCCAGAAACCGGTCCCCGGTAGCTTGTCTCCTTTCTGGTAAAGAATTGGCTTGGTAGTTTAGTCTGCCCTGTTCCCATGATGCACTGGGCCAGGGACAGACTGATTTGCATATAGCCAGGTTCTGAGCTGGGATGGTGCAGTGAGCTAAATAACGGTGATGGATCAAGCCCTGATCTTTGGACTGGGTAAGAGTGGTCTGCTTAATTCAGACACTCTGTTCATCACCACCCCCTTTTCTGAATCGTTTTTGGCCACTATAGGTGTGGCAGGGTATACTCAGACATGAGTCTCTTGCTCACTGCACCATCAGGATTCAAGCAAGCCGGGCCGACGACGGCTGAAATGCCAGAAACCGGTCCCCGGTAGCTTGTCTCCTTTCTGGTAAAGAATTGGCTTGGTAGTTTAGTCTGCCCTGTTCCCATGATGCACTGGGCCAGGGACAGACTGATTTGCATATAGCCAGGTTCTGAGCTGGGATGGTGCAGTGAGCTAAATAACGGTGATGGATCAAGCCCTGATCTTTGGACTGGGTAAGAGTGGTCTGCTTAATTCAGACACTCTGTTCATCACCACCCCCTTTTCTGAATCGTTTTTGGCCACTATAGGTGTGGCAGGGTATACTCAGACACGAGTCCCTTGCTCACTGCACAATCAGGATTCAAGCAAGCCGGGCCGACGACGTCTGAAATGCCAGAAACCGGTCCCCGGTAGCTTGTCTCCTTTCTGGTAAAGAATTGGCTTGGTAGTTTAATCTGCCCTGTTCCCATGATGCACTGGGCCAGGGACAGACTGATTTGCATATAGCCAGGTTCTGAGCTGGGATGGTGCATTGAGCTAAATAACGGTGATGGATCAAGCCCTGATCTTTGGACTGGGTAAGTGTGGTCTGCTTAATTCAGACACTCTGTTCATCACCACCCCCTTTTCTGAATCGTTTTTGGCCACTATAGGTGTGGCAGAGTATACTCAGACATGAGTCCCTTGCTCACTGCACCATCAGGATTCAAGCAAGCCGGGCCGACGACGGCTGAAATGCCAGAAACCGGTCCCCGGTAGCTTGTCTCCTTTCTGGTAAAGAATTGGCTTGGTAGTTTAGTCTGCCCTGTTCCCATGGTGCACTGGGCCAGGGACAGACTGATTTGCATATAGCCGGGTTCTGAGCTGGGATGGTGCAGTGAGCCAAATAACGGTGATGGATCAAGCCCTGATCTTTGGACTGGGTAAGAGTGGTCTGCTTAATTCAGACACTCTGTTCATCACCACCCCCTTTTCTGAATCGTTTTTGGCCACTATAGGTGTGGCAGGGTATACTCAGACATGAGTCCCTTGCTCGCTGCACCATCAGGATTCAAGCAAGCCGGGCCGACGACGGCTGACATGCCAGAAACCGGTCCCCGGTAGCTTGTCTCCTTTCTGGTAAAGAATTGGCTTGGTAGTTTAGTCTGCCCTGTTCCCATGATGCACCGGGCCAGGGACAGACTGATTTGCATATAGCCAGGTTCTGAGCTGGGATGGTGCAGTGAGCTAAATAACGGTGATGGATCAAGCCCTGATCTTTGGACTGGGTAAGAGTGGTCTGCTTAATTCAGACACTCGGTTCATCACCACCCCCTTTTCTGAATCGTTTTTGGCCACTATAGTTGTGGCAGGGTATACTCAGACATGAGTCCCTTGCTCACTGCACCATCAGGATTCAAGCAAGCCGGGCCGACTACGCCGGAAATGCCAGAAACCGGTCCCCGGTAGCTTGTCTCCTTTCTGGTAAAGAATTGGCTTGGTAGTTTAGTCTGCCCTGTTCCCATGATGCACTGGGCCAGGGACAGACTGATTTGCATATAGCCAGGTTCTGAGCTGGGATGGGGAAGTGAGCCAAATAACGGTGATGGATCAAGCCCTGATCTTTGGATTGGGTAAGAGTGGTCTGCTTAATTCAGACACTCTGTTCATCACCACCCCCTTTTCTGAATCGTTTTTGGCCACTATAGGTGTGGCAGGGTATACTCAGACATGAGTCCCTTGCTCACTGCACCATCAGGATTCAAGCAAGCCGGGCCGACGACGGCTGAAATGCCAGAAACCGGTCCCCGGTAGCTTGTCTCCTTTCTGGTAAAGAATTGGCTTGGTAGTTTAGTCTGCCCTGTTCCCATGATGCACTGGGCCAGGGACAGACTGATTTGCATATAGCCAGGTTCTGAGCTGGGATGGTGCAGTGAGCTAAATAACGGTGATGGATCAAGCCCTGATCTTTGGACTGGGTAAGAGTGGTCTGCTTAATTCAGACACTCTGTTCATCACCACCCCCTTTTCTGAATCGTTTTTGGCCACTATAGGTGTGGCAAGGTATACTCAGACATGAGTCCCTTGCTCACTGCACCATCAGGATTCAAGCAAGCCGGGCCGACGACTGCTGAAATGCCAGAAACTGGTCCCCGGTAGCTTGTCTCCTTTCTGGTAAAGAATTGGCTTGGTAGTTTAGTCTGCCCTGTTCCCATGATGCACTGGGCCAGGGACAGACTGATTTGCATATAGCCAGGTTCTGAGCTGGGATGGGGAAGTGAGCCAAATAACGGTGATGGATCAAGCCCTGATCTTTGGACTGGGTAAGAGTGGTCTGCTTAATTCAGACACTCTGTTCATCACCACCCCCTTTTCTGAATCGTTTTTGGCCACTATAGGTGTGGCAGGGTATACTCAGACATGAGTCCCTTGCTCACTGCACCATCAGGATTCAAGCAAGCCGGGCCGACGACGGCTGAAATGCCAGAAACCGGTCCCCGGTAGCTTGTCTCCTTTCTGGTAAAGAATTGGCTTGGTAGTTTAGTCTGCCCTGTTCCCATGATGCACTGGGCCAGGGACAGACTGATTTGCATACAGCCAGGTTCTGAGCTGGGATGGTGCAGTAAGCTAAGTAACGGTGATGGATCAAGCCCTGATCTTTGGACTGGGTAAGAGTGGTCTGCTTAATTCAGACACTCTGTTCATCACCACCCCCTTTTCTGAATCGTTTTTGGCCACTATAGGTGTGGCAGGGTATACTCAGACATGAGACCCTTGCTCACTGCACCATCAGGATTCAAGCAAGCCGGGCCGACGACGGCTGAAATGCCATAAACCGGTCCCCGGTAGCTTGTCTCCTTTCTGGTAAAGAATTGGCTTGGTAGTTTAGTCTGCCCTGTTCCCATGATGCACTGGGCCAGGGACAGACTGATTTGCATATAGCCAGGTTCTGAGCTGGGATGGTGCAGTGAGCTAAATAACGGTGATGGATCAAGCCCTGATCTTTGGACTGGGTAAGAGTGGTCTGCTTAATTCAGACACTCTGTTCATCACCACCCCCTTTTCTGAATCGTTTTTGACCACTATAGGTGTGGCAGGGTATACTCAGACATGAGTCCCTTGCTCACTGCACCATCAGGATTCAAGCAAGCCGGGCCGACGACGGCTGAAATGCCAGTAACCGGTCCCCGGTAGCTTGTCTCCTTTCTGGTAAAGAATTGGCTTGGTAGTTTAGTCTGCCCTGTTCCCATGATGCACTGGGCCAGGGACAGACTGATTTGCATATAGCCAGGTTCTGAGCTGGGATGGTGCAGTGAGCTAAATAACGGTGATGGATCAAGCCCTGATCTTTGGACTGGGTAAGAGTGGTCTGCTTAATTCAGACACTCTGTTCATCACCACCCCCTTTTCTGAATCGTTTTTGGCCACTATAGGTGTGGCAGGGTATACTCAGACATGAGTCCCTTGCTCACTGCACCATCAGGATTCAAGCAAGCCGGGCCGACGACGGCTGACATGCCAGAAAACGGTCCCCGGTAGCTTGTCTCCTTTCTGGTAAAGAATTGGCTTGGTAGTTTAGTCTGCCCTGTTCCCATGATGCACTGGGCCAGGGACAGACTGATTTGCATATAGCCAGGTTCTGAGCTGGGATGGTGCAGTGAGCTAAATAACGGTGATGGATCAAGCCCTGATCTTTGGACTGGGTAAGAGTGGTCTGCTTAATTCAGACACTCTGTTCATCACCACCCCCTTTTCTGAATCGTTTTTGGCCACTATAGGTGTGGCAGGGTATACTCAGACATGAGTCCCTTGCTCACTGCACCATCAGGATTCAAGCAAGCCGGGCCGACTACGCCGGAAATGCCAGAAACCGGTCCCCGGTAGCTTGTCTCCTTTCTGGTAAAGAATTGGCTTGGTAGTTTAGTCTGCCCTGTTCCCATGATGCACTGGGCCAGGGACAGACTGATTTGCATATAGCCAGGTTCTGAGCTGGGATGGGGAAGTGAGCCAAATAACGGTGATGGATCAAGCCCTGATCTTTGGACTGGGTAAGAGTGGTCTGCTTAATTCAGACACTCTGTTCATCACCACCCCCTTTTCTGAATCGTTTTTGGCCACTATAGGTGTGGCAGGGTATACTCAGACATGAGTCCCTTGCTCACTGCACCATCAGGATTCAAGCAAGCCGGGCCGACGACGGCTGAAATGCCAGAAACCGGTCCCCGGTAGCTTGTCTCCTTTCTGGTAAAGAATTGGCTTGGTAGTTTAGTCTGCCCTGTTCCCATGATGCACTGGGCCAGGGACAGACTGATTTGCATATAGCCAGGTTCTGAGCTGGGATGGTGCAGTGAGCTAAATAACGGTGATGGATCAAGCCCTGATCTTTGGACTGGGTAAGAGTGGTCTGCGTAATTCAGACACTCTGTTCATCACCACCCCCTTTTCTGAATCGTTTTTGGCCACTATAGGTGTGGCAGGGTATACTCAGACATGAGTCCCTTGCTCACTGCACCATCAGGATTCAAGCAAGCCGGGCCGACGACGGCTGAAATGCCAGAAACTGGTCCCCGGTAGCTTGTCTCCTTTCTGGTAAAGAATTGGCTTGGTAGTTTAGTCTGCCCTGTTCCCATGATGCACTGGGCCAGGGACAGACTGATTTGCATATAGCCAGGTTCTGAGCTGGGATGGGGAAGTGAGCCAAATAACGGTGATGGATCAAGCCCTGATCTTTGGACTGGGTAAGAGTGGTCTGCTTAATTCAGACACTCTGTTCATCACCACCCCCTTTTCTGAATCGTTTTTGGCCACTATAGGTGTGGCAGGGTATACTCAGACATGAGTCCCTTGCTCACTGCACCATCAGGATTCAAGCAAGCCAGGCCGACGACGGCTGAAATGCCAGAAACCGGTCCCCGGTAGCTTGTCTCCTTTCTGGTAAAGAATTGGCTTGGTAGTTTAGTCTGCCCTGTTCCCATGATGCACTGGGCCAGGGACAGACTGATTTGCATATAGCCAGGTTCTGAGCTGGGATGGTGCAGTGAGCTAAATAACGGTGATGGATCAAGCCCTGATCTTTGGACTGGGTAAGAGTGGTCTCCTTAATTCAGACACTCTGTTCATCACCACCCCCTTTTCTGAATCGTTTTTGGCCACTATAGGTGTGGCAGGGTATACTCAGACATGAGTCCCTTGCTCACTGCACCATCAGGATTCAAGCAAGCCGGGCCGACGACGGCTGAAATGCCAGAAACTGGTCCCCGGAAGCTTGTCTCCTTTCTGGTAAAGAATTGGCTTGGTAGTTTAGTCTGCCCTGTTCCCATGATCCACTGGGCCAGGGACAGCCTGATTTGCATACAGCCAGGTTCTGAGCTGGGATGGTGCAGTGAGCTAAATAACGGTGATGGATCAAGCCCTGATCTTTGGACTGGGTAAGAGTGGTCTGCTTAATTCAGACACTCTGTTCATCACCACCCCCTTTTCTGAATCGTTTTTGGCCACTATAGGTGTGGCAGGGTATACTCAGACACGAGTCCCTTGCTCACTGCACAATCAGGATTCAAGCAAGCCGGGCCGACGACGGCTGAAATGCCAGAAACCGGTCCCCGGTAGCTTGTCTCCTTTCTGGTAAAGAATTGGCTTGGTAGTTTAATCTGCCCTGTTCCCATGATGCACTGGGCCAGGGACAGACTGATTTGCATATAGCCAGGTTCTGAGCTGGGATGGTGCAGTGAGCTAAATAACGGTGATGGATCAAGCCCTGATCTTTGGACTGGGTAAGAGTGGTCTGCTTAATTCAGACACTCTGTTCATCACCACCCCCTTTTCTGAATCGTTTTTGGCCACTATAGGTGTGGCAGGGTATACTCAGACATGAGTCCCTTGCTCACTGCACCATCAGGATTCAAGCAAGCCGGGCCGACGACGGCTGAAATGCCAGAAACCGGTCCCCGGTAGCTTGTCTCCTTTCTGGTAAAGAATTGGCTTGGTAGTTTAGTATGCCCTGTTCCCATGATGCACTGGGCCAGGGACAGACTGATTTGCATATAGCCAGGTTCTGAGCTGGGATGGTGCAGTGAGCTAAATAACGGTGATGGATCAAGCCCTGATCTTTGGACTGGGTAAGAGTGGTCTGCTTAATTCAGACACTCTGTTCATCACCACCCCCTTTTCTGAATCGTTTTTGGCCACAATAGGTGTGGCAGGGTATACTCAGACACGAGTCCCTTGCTCACTGCACAATCAGGATTCAAGCAAGCCGGGCCGACGACGGCTGAAATGCCAGAAACCGGTCCCCGGTAGCTTGTCTCCTTTCTGGTAAAGAATTGGCTTGGTAGTTTAATCTGCCCTGTTCCCATGATGCACTGGGCCAGGGACAGACTGATTTGCATATAGCCAGGTTCTGAGCTGGGATGGTGCAGTGAGCTAAATAACGGTGATGGATCAAGCCCTGATCTTTGGACTGGGTAAGTGTGGTCTGCTTAATTCAGACACTCTGTTCATCACCACCCCCTTTTCTGAATCGTTTTTGGCCACTATAGGTGTGGCAGAGTATACTCAGACATGAGTCCCTTGCTCACTGCACCATCAGGATTCAAGCAAGCCGGGCCGACGACGGCTGAAATGCCAGAAACCGGTCCCCGGTAGCTTGTCTCCTTTCTGGTAAAGAATTGGCTTGGCAGTTTAGTCTGCCCTGTTCCCATGGTGCACTGGGCCAGGGACAGACTGATTTGCATATAGCCGGGTTCTGAGCTGGGATGGTGCAGTGAGCCAAATAACGGTGATGGATCAAGCCCTGATCTTTGGACTGGGTAAGAGTGGTCTGCTTAATTCAGACACTCTGTTCATCACCACCCCCTTTTCTGAATCGTTTTTGGCCACTATAGGTGTGGCAGGGTATACTCAGACATGAGTCCCTTGCTCACTGCACCATCAGGATTAAAGCAAGCCGGGCCGACGACGGCTGACATGGCAGAAACCGGTCCCCGGTAGCTTGTCTCCTTTCTGGTAAAGAATTGGCTTGGTAGTTTAGTCTGCCCTGTTCCCATGATGCACCGGGCCAGGGACAGACTGATTTGCATATAGCCAGGTTCTGAGCTGGGATGGTGCAGTGAGCTAAATAACGGTGACGGATCAAGCCCTGATCTTTGGACTGGGTAAGAGTGGTCTGCTTAATTCAGACACTCGGTTCATCACCACCCCCTTTTCTGAATCGTTTTTGGCCACTATAGTTGTGGCAGGGTATACTCAGACATGAGTCCCTTGCTCACTGCACCATCAGGATTCAAGCAAGCCGGGCCGACTACGCCGGAAATGCCAGAAACCGGTCCCCGGTAGCTTGTCTCCTTTCTGGTAAAGAATTGGCTTGGTAGTTTAGTCTGCCCTGTTCCCATGATGCACTGGGCCAGGGACAGACTGATTTGCATATAGCCAGGTTCTGAGCTGGGATGGGGAAGTGAGCCAAATAACGGTGATGGATCAAGCCCTGATCTTTGGACTGGGTAAGAGTGGTCTGCTTAATTCAGACACTCTGTTCATCACCACCCCCTTTTCTGAATCGTTTTTGGCCACTATAGGTGTGGCAGGGTATACTCAGACATGAGTCCTTTGCTCACTGCACCATCAGGATTCAAGCAAGCCGGGCCGACGACGGCTGAAATGCCAGAAACCGGTCCCCGGTAGCTTGTCTCCTTTCTGGTAAAGAATTGGCTTGGTAGTTTAGTCTGCCCTGTTCCCATGATGCACTGGGCCAGGGACAGACTGATTTGCATATAGCCAGGTTCTGAGCTGGGATGGTGCAGTGAGCTAAATAACGGTGATGGATCAAGCCCTGATCTTTGGACTGGGTAAGAGTGGTCTGCTTAATTCAGACACTCTGTTCATCACCACCCCCTTTTCTGAATCGTATTTGGCCACTATAGGTGTGGCAAGGTATACTCAGACATGAGTCCCTTGCTCACTGCACCATCAGGATTCAAGCAAGCCGGGCCGACGACGGCTGAAATGCCAGAAACTGGTCCCCGGTAGCTTGTCTCCTTTCTGGTAAAGAATTGGCTTGGTAGTTTAGTCTGCCCTGTTCCCATGATGCACTGGGCCAGGGACAGACTGATTTGCACATAGCCAGGTTCTGAGCTGGGATGGGGAAGTGAGCCAAATAACGGTGATGGATCAAGCCCTGATCTTTGGACTGGGTAAGAGTGGTCTGCTTAATTCAGACACTCTGTTCATCACCACCCCCTTTTCTGAATCGTTTTTGGCCACTATAGGTGTGGCAGGGTATACTCAGACATGAGTCCCTTGCTCACTGCACCATCAGGATTCAAGCAAGCCGGGCCGACGACGGCTGAAATGCCAGAAACCGGTCCCCGGTAGCTTGTCTCCTTTCTGGTAAAGAATTGGCTTGGTAGTTTAGTCTGCCCTGTTCCCATGATGCACTGGGCCAGGGACAGACTGATTTGCATACAGCCAGGTTCTGAGCTGGGATGGTGCAGTAAGCTAAGTAACGGTGATGGATCAAGCCCTGATCTTTGGACTGGGTAAGAGTGGTCTGCTTAATTCAGACACTCTGTTCATCACCACCCCCTTTTCTGAATCGTTTTTGGCCACTATAGGTGTGGCAGGGTATACTCAGACACGAGTCCCTTGCTCACTGCACAATCAGGATTCAAGCAAGCCGGGCCGACGACGTCTGAAATGCCAGAAACCGGTCCCCGGTAGCTTGTCTCCTTTCTGGTAAAGAATTGGCTTGGTAGTTTAATCTGCCCTGTTCCCATGATGCACTGGGCCAGGGACAGACTGATTTGCATATAGCCAGGTTCTGAGCTGGGATGGTGCATTGAGCTAAATAACGGTGATGGATCAAGCCCTGATCTTTGGACTGGGTAAGTGTGGTCTGCTTAATTCAGACACTCTGTTCATCACCACCCCCTTTTCTGAATCGTTTTTGGCCACTATAGGTGTGGCAGAGTATACTCAGACATGAGTCCCTTGCTCACTGCACCATCAGGATTCAAGCAAGCCGGGCCGACGACGGCTGAAATGCCAGAAACCGGTCCCCGGTAGCTTGTCTCCTTTCTGGTAAAGAATTGGCTTGGTAGTTTAGTCTGCCCTGTTCCCATGGTGCACTGGGCCAGGGACAGACTGATTTGCATATAGCCGGGTTCTGAGCTGGGATGGTGCAGTGAGCCAAATAACGGTGATGGATCAAGCCCTGATCTTTGGACTGGGTAAGAGTGGTCTGCTTAATTCAGACACTCTGTTCATCACCACCCCCTTTTCTGAATCGTTTTTGGCCACTATAGGTGTGGCAGGGTATACTCAGACATGAGTCCCTTGCTCACTGCACCATCAGGATTCAAGCAAGCCGGGCCGACGACGGCTGACATGCCAGAAACCGGTCCCCGGTAGCTTGTCTCCTTTCTGGTAAAGAATTGGCTTGGTAGTTTAGTCTGCCCTGTTCCCATGATGCACCGGGCCAGGGACAGACTGATTTGCATATAGCCAGGTTCTGAGCTGGGATGGTGCAGTGAGCTAAATAACGGTGATGGATCAAGCCCTGATCTTTGGACTGGGTAAGAGTGGTCTGCTTAATTCAGACACTCGGTTCATCACCACCCCCTTTTCTGAATCGTTTTTGGCCACTATAGTTGTGGCAGGGTATACTCAGACATGAGTCCCTTGCTCACTGCACCATCAGGATTCAAGCAAGCCGGGCCGACTACGCCGGAAATGCCAGAAACCGGTCCCCGGTAGCTTGTCTCCTTTCTGGTAAAGAATTGGCTTGGTAGTTTAGTCTGCCCTGTTCCCATGATGCACTGGGCCAGGGACAGACTGATTTGCATATAGCCAGGTTCTGAGCTGGGATGGGGAAGTGAGCCAAATAACGGTGATGGATCAAGCCCTGATCTTTGGATTGGGTAAGAGTGGTCTGCTTAATTCAGACACTCTGTTCATCACCACCCCCTTTTCTGAATCGTTTTTGGCCACTATAGGTGTGGCAGGGTATACTCAGACATGAGTCCCTTGCTCACTGCACCATCAGGATTCAAGCAAGCCGGGCCGACGACGGCTGAAATGCCAGAAACCGGTCCCCGGTAGCTTGTCTCCTTTCTGGTAAAGAATTGGCTTGGTAGTTTAGTCTGCCCTGTTCCCATGATGCACTGGGCCAGGGACAGACTGATTTGCATATAGCCAGGTTCTGAGCTGGGATGGTGCAGTGAGCTAAATAACGGTGATGGATCAAGCCCTGATCTTTGGACTGGGTAAGAGTGGTCTGCTTAATTCAGACACTCTGTTCATCACCACCCCCTTTTCTGAATCGTTTTTGGCCACTATAGGTGTGGCAAGGTATACTCAGACATGAGTCCCTTGCTCACTGCACCATCAGGATTCAAGCAAGCCGGGCCGACGACTGCTGAAATGCCAGAAACTGGTCCCCGGTAGCTTGTCTCCTTTCTGGTAAAGAATTGGCTTGGTAGTTTAGTCTGCCCTGTTCCCATGATGCACTGGGCCAGGGACAGACTGATTTGCATATAGCCAGGTTCTGAGCTGGGATGGGGAAGTGAGCCAAATAACGGTGATGGATCAAGCCCTGATCTTTGGACTGGGTAAGAGTGGTCTGCTTAATTCAGACACTCTGTTCATCACCACCCCCTTTTCTGAATCGTTTTTGGCCACTATAGGTGTGGCAGGGTATACTCAGACATGAGTCCCTTGCTCACTGCACCATCAGGATTCAAGCAAGCCGGGCCGACGACGGCTGAAATGCCAGAAACCGGTCCCCGGTAGCTTGTCTCCTTTCTGGTAAAGAATTGGCTTGGTAGTTTAGTCTGCCCTGTTCCCATGATGCACTGGGCCAGGGACAGACTGATTTGCATACAGCCAGGTTCTGAGCTGGGATGGTGCAGTAAGCTAAGTAACGGTGATGGATCAAGCCCTGATCTTTGGACTGGGTAAGAGTGGTCTGCTTAATTCAGACACTCTGTTCATCACCACCCCCTTTTCTGAATCGTTTTTGGCCACTATAGGTGTGGCAGGGTATACTCAGACATGAGACCCTTGCTCACTGCACCATCAGGATTCAAGCAAGCCGGGCCGACGACGGCTGAAATGCCATAAACCGGTCCCCGGTAGCTTGTCTCCTTTCTGGTAAAGAATTGGCTTGGTAGTTTAGTCTGCCCTGTTCCCATGATGCACTGGGCCAGGGACAGACTGATTTGCATATAGCCAGGTTCTGAGCTGGGATGGTGCAGTGAGCTAAATAACGGTGATGGATCAAGCCCTGATCTTTGGACTGGGTAAGAGTGGTCTGCTTAATTCAGACACTCTGTTCATCACCACCCCCTTTTCTGAATCGTTTTTGACCACTATAGGTGTGGCAGGGTATACTCAGACATGAGTCCCTTGCTCACTGCACCATCAGGATTCAAGCAAGCCGGGCCGACGACGGCTGAAATGCCAGTAACCGGTCCCCGGTAGCTTGTCTCCTTTCTGGTAAAGAATTGGCTTGGTAGTTTAGTCTGCCCTGTTCCCATGATGCACTGGGCCAGGGACAGACTGATTTGCATACAGCCAGGTTCTGAGCTGGGATGGTGCAGTAAGCTAAGTAACGGTGATGGATCAAGCCCTGATCTTTGGACTGGGTAAGAGTGGTCTGCTTAATTCAGACACTCTGTTCATCACCACCCCCTTTTCTGAATCGTTTTTGGCCACTATAGGTGTGGCAGGGTATACTCAGACACGAGTCCCTTGCTCACTGCACAATCAGGATTCAAGCAAGCCGGGCCGACGACGTCTGAAATGCCAGAAACCGGTCCCCGGTAGCTTGTCTCCTTTCTGGTAAAGAATTGGCTTGGTAGTTTAATCTGCCCTGTTCCCATGATGCACTGGGCCAGGGACAGACTGATTTGCATATAGCCAGGTTCTGAGCTGGGATGGTGCATTGAGCTAAATAACGGTGATGGATCAAGCCCTGATCTTTGGACTGGGTAAGTGTGGTCTGCTTAATTCAGACACTCTGTTCATCACCACCCCCTTTTCTGAATCGTTTTTGGCCACTATAGGTGTGGCAGAGTATACTCAGACATGAGTCCCTTGCTCACTGCACCATCAGGATTCAAGCAAGCCGGGCCGACGACGGCTGAAATGCCAGAAACCGGTCCCCGGTAGCTTGTCTCCTTTCTGGTAAAGAATTGGCTTGGTAGTTTAGTCTGCCCTGTTCCCATGGTGCACTGGGCCAGGGACAGACTGATTTGCATATAGCCGGGTTCTGAGCTGGGATGGTGCAGTGAGCCAAATAACGGTGATGGATCAAGCCCTGATCTTTGGACTGGGTAAGAGTGGTCTGCTTAATTCAGACACTCTGTTCATCACCACCCCCTTTTCTGAATCGTTTTTGGCCACTATAGGTGTGGCAGGGTATACTCAGACATGAGTCCCTTGCTCACTGCACCATCAGGATTCAAGCAAGCCGGGCCGACGACGGCTGACATGCCAGAAACCGGTCCCCGGTAGCTTGTCTCCTTTCTGGTAAAGAATTGGCTTGGTAGTTTAGTCTGCCCTGTTCCCATGATGCACCGGGCCAGGGACAGACTGATTTGCATATAGCCAGGTTCTGAGCTGGGATGGTGCAGTGAGCTAAATAACGGTGATGGATCAAGCCCTGATCTTTGGACTGGGTAAGAGTGGTCTGCTTAATTCAGAAACTCGGTTCATCACCACCCCCTTTTCTGAATCGTTTTTGGCCACTATAGTTGTGGCAGGGTATACTCAGACATGAGTCCCTTGCTCACTGCACCATCAGGATTCAAGCAAGCCGGGCCGACTACGCCGGAAATGCCAGAAACCGGTCCCCGGTAGCTTGTCTCCTTTCTGGTAAAGAATTGGCTTGGTAGTTTAGTCTGCCCTGTTCCCATGATGCACTGGGCCAGGGACAGACTGATTTGCATATAGCCAGGTTCTGAGCTGGGATGGGGAAGTGAGCCAAATAACGGTGATGGATCAAGCCCTGATCTTTGGATTGGGTAAGAGTGGTCTGCTTAATTCAGACACTCTGTTCATCACCACCCCCTTTTCTGAATCGTTTTTGGCCACTATAGGTGTGGCAGGGTATACTCAGACATGAGTCCCTTGCTCACTGCACCATCAGGATTCAAGCAAGCCGGGCCGACGACGGCTGAAATGCCAGAAACCGGTCCCCGGTAGCTTGTCTCCTTTCTGGTAAAGAATTGGCTTGGTAGTTTAGTCTGCCCTGTTCCCATGATGCACTGGGCCAGGGACAGACTGATTTGCATATAGCCAGGTTCTGAGCTGGGATGGTGCAGTGAGCTAAATAACGGTGATGGATCAAGCCCTGATCTTTGGACTGGGTAAGAGTGGTCTGCTTAATTCAGACACTCTGTTCATCACCACCCCCTTTTCTGAATCGTTTTTGGCCACTATAGGTGTGGCAAGGTATACTCAGACATGAGTCCCTTGCTCACTGCACCATCAGGATTCAAGCAAGCCGGGCCGACGACTGCTGAAATGCCAGAAACTGGTCCCCGGTAGCTTGTCTCCTTTCTGGTAAAGAATTGGCTTGGTAGTTTAGTCTGCCCTGTTCCCATGATGCACTGGGCCAGGGACAGACTGATTTGCATATAGCCAGGTTCTGAGCTGGGATGGGGAAGTGAGCCAAATAACGGTGATGGATCAAGCCCTGATCTTTGGACTGGGTAAGAGTGGTCTGCTTAATTCAGACACTCTGTTCATCACCACCCCCTTTTCTGAATCGTTTTTGGCCACTATAGGTGTGGCAGGGTATACTCAGACATGAGTCCCTTGCTCACTGCACCATCAGGATTCAAGCAAGCCGGGCCGACGACGGCTGAAATGCCAGAAACCGGTCCCCGGTAGCTTGTCTCCTTTCTGGTAAAGAATTGGCTTGGTAGTTTAGTCTGCCCTGTTCCCATGATGCACTGGGCCAGGGACAGACTGATTTGCATACAGCCAGGTTCTGAGCTGGGATGGTGCAGTAAGCTAAGTAACGGTGATGGATCAAGCCCTGATCTTTGGACTGGGTAAGAGTGGTCTGCTTAATTCAGACACTCTGTTCATCACCACCCCCTTTTCTGAATCGTTTTTGGCCACTATAGGTGTGGCAGGGTATACTCAGACATGAGACCCTTGCTCACTGCACCATCAGGATTCAAGCAAGCCGGGCCGACGACGGCTGAAATGCCATAAACCGGTCCCCGGTAGCTTGTCTCCTTTCTGGTAAAGAATTGGCTTGGTAGTTTAGTCTGCCCTGTTCCCATGATGCACTGGGCCAGGGACAGACTGATTTGCATATAGCCAGGTTCTGAGCTGGGATGGTGCAGTGAGCTAAATAACGGTGATGGATCAAGCCCTGATCTTTGGACTGGGTAAGAGTGGTCTGCTTAATTCAGACACTCTGTTCATCACCACCCCCTTTTCTGAATCGTTTTTGACCACTATAGGTGTGGCAGGGTATACTCAGACATGAGTCCCTTGCTCACTGCACCATCAGGATTCAAGCAAGCCGGGCCGACGACGGCTGAAATGCCAGAAACCGGTCCCCGGTAGCTTGTCTCCTTTCTGGTAAAGAATTGGCTTGGTAGTTTAGTCTGCCCTGTTCCCATGATGCACTGGGCCAGGGACAGACTGATTTGCATATAGCCAGGTTCTGAGCTGGGATGGTGCAGTGAGCTAAATAACGGTGATGGATCAAGCCCTGATCTTTGGACTGGGTAAGAGTGGTCTGCTTAATTCAGACACTCTGTTCATCACCACCCCCTTTTCTGAATCGTTTTTGGCCACTATAGGTGTGGCAGGGTATACTCAGACATGAGTCCCTTGCTCACTGCACCATCAGGATTCAAGCAAGCCGGGCCGACGACGGCTGACATGCCAGAAAACGGTCCCCGGTAGCTTGTCTCCTTTCTGGTAAAGAATTGGCTTGGTAGTTTAGTCTGCCCTGTTCCCATGATGCACTGGGCCAGGGACAGACTGATTTGCATATAGCCAGGTTCTGAGCTGGGATGGTGCAGTGAGCTAAATAACGGTGATGGATCAAGCCCTGATCTTTGGACTGGGTAAGAGTGGTCTGCTTAATTCAGACACTCTGTTCATCACCACCCCCTTTTCTGAATCGTTTTTGGCCACTATAGGTGTGGCAGGGTATACTCAGACATGAGTCCCTTGCTCACTGCACCATCAGGATTCAAGCAAGCCGGGCCGACTACGCCGGAAATGCCAGAAACCGGTCCCCGGTAGCTTGTCTCCTTTCTGGTAAAGAATTGGCTTGGTAGTTTAGTCTGCCCTGTTCCCATGATGCACTGGGCCAGGGACAGACTGATTTGCTTATAGCCAGGTTCTGAGCTGGGATGGGGAAGTGAGCCAAATAACGGTGATGGATCAAGCCCTGATCTTTGGACTGGGTAAGAGTGGTCTGCTTAATTCAGACACTCTGTTCATCACCACCCCCTTTTCTGAATCGTTTTTGGCCACTATAGGTGTGGCAGGGTATACTCAGACATGAGTCCCTTGCTCACTGCACCATCAGGATTCAAGCAAGCCGGGCCGACGACGGCTGAAATGCCAGAAACCGGTCCCCGGTAGCTTGTCTCCTTTCTGGTAAAGAATTGGCTTGGTAGTTTAGTCTGCCCTGTTCCCATGATGCACTGGGCCAGGGACAGACTGATTTGCATATAGCCAGGTTCTGAGCTGGGATGGTGCAGTGAGCTAAATAACGGTGATGGATCAAGCCCTGATCTTTGGACTGGGTAAGAGTGGTCTGCTTAATTCAGACACTCTGTTCATCACCACCCCCTTTTCTGAATCGTTTTTGGCCACTATAGGTGTAGCAGGGTATACTCAGACATGAGTCCCTTGCTCACTGCACCATCAGGATTCAAGCAAGCCGGGCCGACGACGGCTGAAATGCCAGAAACTGGTCCCCGGTAGCTTGTCTCCTTTCTGGTAAAGAATTGGCTTGGTAGTTTAGTCTGCCCTGTTCCCATGATGCACTGGGCCAGGGACAGACTGATTTGCATATAGCCAGGTTCTGAGCTGGGATGGGGAAGTGAGCCAAATAACGGTGATGGATCAAGCCCTGATCTTTGGACTGGGTAAGAGTGGTCTGCTTAATTCAGACACTCTGTTCATCACCACCCCCTTTTCTGAATCGTTTTTGGCCACTATAGGTGTGGCAGGGTATACTCAGACATGAGTCCCTTGCTCACTGCACCATCAGGATTCAAGCAAGCCAGGCCGACGACGGCTGAAATGCCAGAAACCGGTCCCCGGTAGCTTGTCTCCTTTCTGGTAAAGAATTGGCTTGGTAGTTTAGTCTGCCCTGTTCCCATGATGCACTGGGCCAGGGACAGACTGATTTGCATATAGCCAGGTTCTGAGCTGGGATGGTGCAGTGAGCTAAATAACGGTGATGGATCAAGCCCTGATCTTTGGACTGGGTAAGAGTGGTCTCCTTAATTCAGACACTCTGTTCATCACCACCCCCTTTTCTGAATCGTTTTTGGCCACTATAGGTGTGGCAGGGTATACTCAGACATGAGTCCCTTGCTCACTGCACCATCAGGATTCAAGCAAGCCGGGCCGACGACGGCTGAAATGCCAGAAACTGGTCCCCGGAAGCTTGTCTCCTTTCTGGTAAAGAATTGGCTTGGTAGTTTAGTCTGCCCTGTTCCCATGATCCACTGGGCCAGGGACAGCCTGATTTGCATACAGCCAGGTTCTGAGCTGGGATGGTGCAGTGAGCTAAATAACGGTGATGGATCAAGCCCTGATCTTTGGACTGGGTAAGAGTGGTCTGCTTAATTCAGACACTCTGTTCATCACCACCCCCTTTTCTGAATCGTTTTTGGCCACTATAGGTGTGGCAGGGTATACTCAGACACGAGTCCCTTGCTCACTGCACAATCAGGATTCAAGCAAGCCGGGCCGACGACGGCTGAAATGCCAGAAACCGGTCCCCGGTAGCTTGTCTCCTTTCTGGTAAAGAATTGGCTTGGTAGTTTAATCTGCCCTGTTCCCATGATGCACTGGGCCAGGGACAGACTGATTTGCATATAGCCAGGTTCTGAGCTGGGATGGTGCAGTGAGCTAAATAACGGTGATGGATCAAGCCCTGATCTTTGGACTGGGTAAGAGTGGTCTGCTTAATTCAGACACTCTGTTCATCACCACCCCCTTTTCTGAATCGTTTTTGGCCACTATAGGTGTGGCAGGGTATACTCAGACATGAGTCCCTTGCTCACTGCACCATCAGGATTCAAGCAAGCCGGGCCGACGACGGCTGAAATGCCAGAAACCGGTCCCCGGTAGCTTGTCTCCTTTCTGGTAAAGAATTGGCTTGGTAGTTTAGTATGCCCTGTTCCCATGATGCACTGGGCCAGGGACAGACTGATTTGCATATAGCCAGGTTCTGAGCTGGGATGGTGCAGTGAGCTAAATAACGGTGATGGATCAAGCCCTGATCTTTGGACTGGGTAAGAGTGGTCTGCTTAATTCAGACACTCTGTTCATCACCACCCCCTTTTCTGAATCGTTTTTGGCCACAATAGGTGTGGCAGGGTATACTCAGACACGAGTCCCTTGCTCACTGCACAATCAGGATTCAAGCAAGCCGGGCCGACGACGGCTGAAATGCCAGAAACCGGTCCCCGGTAGCTTGTCTCCTTTCTGGTAAAGAATTGGCTTGGTAGTTTAATCTGCCCTGTTCCCATGATGCACTGGGCCAGGGACAGACTGATTTGCATATAGCCAGGTTCTGAGCTGGGATGGTGCAGTGAGCTAAATAACGGTGATGGATCAAGCCCTGATCTTTGGACTGGGTAAGTGTGGTCTGCTTAATTCAGACACTCTGTTCATCACCACCCCCTTTTCTGAATCGTTTTTGGCCACTATAGGTGTGGCAGAGTATACTCAGACATGAGTCCCTTGCTCACTGCACCATCAGGATTCAAGCAAGCCGGGCCGACGACGGCTGAAATGCCAGAAACCGGTCCCCGGTAGCTTGTCTCCTTTCTGGTAAAGAATTGGCTTGGCAGTTTAGTCTGCCCTGTTCCCATGGTGCACTGGGCCAGGGACAGACTGATTTGCATATAGCCGGGTTCTGAGCTGGGATGGTGCAGTGAGCCAAATAACGGTGATGGATCAAGCCCTGATCTTTGGACTGGGTAAGAGTGGTCTGCTTAATTCAGACACTCTGTTCATCACCACCCCCTTTTCTGAATCGTTTTTGGCCACTATAGGTGTGGCAGGGTATACTCAGACATGAGTCCCTTGCTCACTGCACCATCAGGATTAAAGCAAGCCGGGCCGACGACGGCTGACATGGCAGAAACCGGTCCCCGGTAGCTTGTCTCCTTTCTGGTAAAGAATTGGCTTGGTAGTTTAGTCTGCCCTGTTCCCATGATGCACCGGGCCAGGGACAGACTGATTTGCATATAGCCAGGTTCTGAGCTGGGATGGTGCAGTGAGCTAAATAACGGTGACGGATCAAGCCCTGATCTTTGGACTGGGTAAGAGTGGTCTGCTTAATTCAGACACTCGGTTCATCACCACCCCCTTTTCTGAATCGTTTTTGGCCACTATAGTTGTGGCAGGGTATACTCAGACATGAGTCCCTTGCTCACTGCACCATCAGGATTCAAGCAAGCCGGGCCGACTACGCCGGAAATGCCAGAAACCGGTCCCCGGTAGCTTGTCTCCTTTCTGGTAAAGAATTGGCTTGGTAGTTTAGTCTGCCCTGTTCCCATGATGCACTGGGCCAGGGACAGACTGATTTGCATATAGCCAGGTTCTGAGCTGGGATGGGGAAGTGAGCCAAATAACGGTGATGGATCAAGCCCTGATCTTTGGACTGGGTAAGAGTGGTCTGCTTAATTCAGACACTCTGTTCATCACCACCCCCTTTTCTGAATCGTTTTTGGCCACTATAGGTGTGGCAGGGTTAACTCAGACATGAGTCCTTTGCTCACTGCACCATCAGGATTCAAGCAAGCCGGGCCGACGATGGCTGAAATGCCAGAAACCGGTCCCCGGTAGCTTGTCTCCTTTCTGGTAAAGAATTGGCTTGGTAGTTTAGTCTGCCCTGTTCCCATGATGCACTGGGCCAGGGACAGACTGATTTGCATATAGCCAGGTTCTGAGCTGGGATGGTGCAGTGAGCTAAATAACGGTGATGGATCAAGCCCTGATCTTTGGACTGGGTAAGAGTGGTCTGCTTAATTCAGACACTCTGTTCATCACCACCCCCTTTTCTGAATCGTATTTGGCCACTATAGGTGTGGCAAGGTATACTCAGACATGAGTCCCTTGCTCACTGCACCATCAGGATTCAAGCAAGCCGGGCCGACGACGGCTGAAATGCCAGAAACTGGTCCCCGGTAGCTTGTCTCCTTTCTGGTAAAGAATTGGCTTGGTAGTTTAGTCTGCCCTGTTCCCATGATGCACTGGGCCAGGGACAGACTGATTTGCACATAGCCAGGTTCTGAGCTGGGATGGGGAAGTGAGCCAAATAACGGTGATGGATCAAGCCCTGATCTTTGGACTGGGTAAGAGTGGTCTGCTTAATTCAGACACTCTGTTCATTACCACCCCCTTTTCTGAATCGTTTTTGGCCACTATAGGTGTGGCAGGGTATACTCAGACATGAGTCCCTTGCTCACTGCACCATCAGGATTCAAGCAAGCCGGGCCGACGACGGCTGAAATGCCAGAAACCGGTCCCCGGTAGCTTGTCTCCTTTCTGGTAAAGAATTGGCTTGGTAGTTTAGTCTGCCCTGTTCCCATGATGCACTGGGCCAGGGACAGACTGATTTGCATACAGCCAGGTACTGAGCTGGGATGGTGCAGTAAGCTAAGTAACGGTGATCGATCAAGCCCTGATCTTTGGACTGGGTAAGAGTGGTCTGCTTAATTCAGACACTCTGTTCATCACCACCCCCTTTTCTGAATCGTTTTTGGCCACTATAGGTGTGGCAGGGTATACTCAAACATGAGACCCTTGCTCACTGCACCATCAGGATTCAAGCAAGCCGGGCCGACGACGGCTGAAATGCCATAAACCGGTCCCCGGTAGCTTGTCTCCTTTCTGGTAAAGAATTGGCTTGGTAGTTTAGTCTGCCCTGTTCCCATGATGCACTGGGCCAGGGACAGACTGATTTGCATATAGCCAGGTTCTGAGCTGGGATGGTGCAGTGAGCTAAATAACGGTGATGGATCAAGCCCTGATCTTTGGACTGGGTAAGAGTGGTCTGCTTAATTCAGACACTCTGTTCATCACCACCCCCTTTTCTGAATCGTTTTTGACCACTATAGGTGTGGCAGGGTATACTCAGACATGAGTCCCTTGCTCACTGCACCATCAGGATTCAAGCAAGCCGGGCCGACGACGGCTGAAATGCCAGAAACCGGTCCCCGGTAGCTTGTCTCCTTTCTGGTAAAGAATTGGCTTGGTAGTTTAGTCTGCCCTGTTCCCATGATGCACTGGGCCAGGGACAGACTGATTTGCATATAGCCAGGTTCTGAGCTGGCGTGGTGCAGTGAGCTAAATAACGGTGATGGATCAAGCCCTGATCTTTGGACTGGGTAAGAGTGGTCTGCTTAATTCAGACACTCTGTTCATCACCACCCCCTTTTCTGAATCGTTTTTGGCCACTATAGGTGTGGCAAGGTATACTCAGACACGAGTCCCTTGCTCACTGCACAATCAGGATTCAAGCAAGCCGGGCCGACGACGGCTGAAATGCCAGAAACCGGTCCCCGGTAGCTTGTCTCCTTTCTGGTAAAGAATTGGCTTGGTAGTTTAATCTGCCCTGTTCCCATGATGCACTGGGCCAGGGACAGACTGATTTGCATATAGCCAGGTTCTGAGCTGGGATGGTGCAGTGAGCTAAATAACGGTGATGGATCAAGCCCTGATCTTTGGACTGGGTAAGAGTGGTCTGCTTAATTGAGACACTCTGTTCATCACCACCCCCTTTTCTGAATCGTTTTTGGCCACTATAGGTGTGGCAGGGTATACTCAGACATGAGTCCCTTCCTCACTGCACCATCAGGATTCAAGCAAGCCGGGCCGACGACGGCTGAAATGCCAGAAACCGGTCCCCGGTAGCTTGTCTCCTTTCTGGTAAAGAATTGGCTTGGTAGTTTAGTCTGCCCTGTTCCCATGGTGCACTGGGCCAGGGACAGACTGATTTGCATATAGCCAGGTTCTGAGCTGGGATGGTGCAGTGAGCCAAATAACGGTGATGGATCAAGCCCTGATCTTTGGACTGGGTAAGAGTGGTCTGCTTAATTCAGACACTCTGTTCATCACCACCCCCTTTTCTGAATCGTTTTTGGCCACTGTAGGTGTGGCAGGGTATACTCAGACATGAGTCCCTTGCTCACTGCACCATCAGGATTCAAGCAAGCCGGGCCGACGACGGCTGACATGCCAGAAACCGGTCCCCGGTAGCTTGTCTCCTTTCTGGTAAAGAATTGGCTTGGTAGTTTAGTCTGCCCTGTTCCCATGATGCACTGGGCCAGGGACAGACTGATTTGCATATAGCCAGGTTCTGAGCTGGGATGGTGCAGTGAGCTAAATAACGGTGATGGATCAAGCCCTGATCTTTGGACTGGGTAAGAGTGGTCTGCTTAATTCAGACACTCTGTTCATCACCACCCCCTTTTCTGAATCGTTTTTGGCCACTATAGGTGTGGCAGGGTATACTCAGACATGAGTCCCTTGCTCACTGCACCATCAGGATTCAAGCAAGCCGGGCCGACTACGCCGGAAATGCCAGAAACCGGTCCCCGGTAGCTTGTCTCCTTTCTGGTAAAGAATTGGCTTGGTAGTTTAGTCTGCCCTGTTCCCATGATGCACTGGGCCAGGGACAGACTGATTTGCATATAGCCAGGTTCTGAGCTGGGATGGGGAAGTGAGCCAAATAACGGTGATGGATCAAGCCCTGATCTTTGGACTGGGTAAGAGTGGTCTGCTTATTTCAGACACTCTGTTCATCACCATCCCCTTTTCTGAATCGTTTTTGGCCACTATAGGTGTGGCAGGGTATACTCAGACATGAGTCCCTTGCTCACTGCACCATCAGGATTCAAGCAAGCCGGGCCGACGACGGCTGAAATGCCAGAAACCGGTCCCCGGTAGCTTGTCTCCTTTCTGGTAAAGAATTGGCTTGGTAGTTTAGTCTGCCCTGTTCCCATGATGCACTGGGCCAGGGACAGACTGATTTGCATACAGCCAGGTTCTGAGCTGGGATGGTGCAGTAAGCTAAGTAACGGTGATGGATCAAGCCCTGATCTTTGGACTGGGTAAGAGTGGTCTGCTTAATTCAGACACTCTGTTCATCACCACCCCTTTTCTGAATCGTTTTTGGCCACTATAGGTGTGGCAGGGTATACTCAAACATGAGACCCTTGCTCACTGCACCATCAGGATTCAAGCAAGCCGGGCCGACGACGGCTGAAATGCCAGAAACCGGTCCCCGGTAGCTTGTCTCCTTTCTGGTAAAGAATTGGCTTGGTAGTTTAGTCTGCCCTGTTCCCATGATGCACTGGGCCAGGGACAGACTGATTTGCATATAGCCAGGTTCTGAGCTGGGGTGGTGCAGTGAGCTAAATAACGGTGATGGATCAAGCCCTGATCTTTGGACTGGGTAAGAGTGGTCTGCTTAATTCAGACACTCTGTTCATCACCACCCCCTTTTCTGAATCGTTTTTGGCCACTATAGGTGTGGCAGGGTATACTCAGACACGAGTCCCTTGCTCACTGCACAATCAGGATTCAAGCAAGCCGGGCCGACGACGGCTGAAATGCCAGAAACCGGTCCCCGGTAGCTTGTCTCCTTTCTGGTAAAGAATTGGCTTGGTAGTTTAATCTGCCCTGTTCCCATGATGCACTGGGCCAGGGACAGACTGATTTGCATATAGCCAGGTTCTGAGCTGGGATGGTGCAGTGAGCTAAATAACGGTGATGGATCAAGCCCTGATCTTTGGACTGGGTAAGAGTGGTCTGCTTAATTGAGACACTCTGTTCATCACCACCCCCTTTTCTGAATCGTTTTTGGCCACTATAGGTGTGGCAGGGTATACTCAGACATGAGTCCCTTCCTCACTGCACCATCAGGATTCAAGCAAGCCGGGCCGACGACGGCTGAAATGCCAGAAGCCGGTCCCCGGTAGCTTGTCTCCTTTCTGGTAAAGAATTGGCTTGGTAGTTTAGTCTGCCCTGTTCCCATGGTGCACTGGGCCAGGGACAGACTGATTTGCATATAGCCAGGTTCTGAGCTGGGATGGTGCAGTGAGCCAAATAACGGTGATGGATCAAGCCCTGATCTTTGGACTGGGTAAGAGTGGTCTGCTTAATTCAGACACTCTGTTCATCACCACCCCCTTTTCTGAATCGTTTTTGGCCACTGTAGGTGTGGCAGGGTATACTCAGACATGAGTCCCTTGCTCACTGCACCATCAGGATTCAAGCAAGCCGGGCCGACGACGGCTGACATGCCAGAAACCGGTCCCCGGTAGCTTGTCTCCTTTCTGGTAAAGAATTGGCTTGGTAGTTTAGTCTGCCCTGTTCCCATGATGCACTGGGCCAGGGACAGACTGATTTGCATATAGCCAGGTTCTGAGCTGGGATGGTGCAGTGAGCTAAATAACGGTGATGGATCAAGCCCTGATCTTTGGACTGGGTAAGAGTGGTCTGCTTAATTCAGACACTCTGTTCATCACCACCCCCTTTTCTGAATCGTTTTTGGCCACTATAGGTGTGGCAGGGTATACTCAGACATGAGTCCCTTGCTCACTGCACCATCAGGATTCAAGCAAGCCGGGCCGACTACGCCGGAAATGCCAGAAACCGGTCCCCGGTAGCTTGTCTCCTTTCTGGTAAAGAATTGGCTTGGTAGTTTAGTCTGCCCTGTTCCCATGATGCACTGGGCCAGGGACAGACTGATTTGCATATAGCCAGGTTCTGAGCTGGGATGGGGAAGTGAGCCAAATAACGGTGATGGATCAAGCCCTGATCTTTGGACTGGGTAAGAGTGGTCTGCTTAATTCAGACACTCTGTTCATCACCACCCCCTTTTCTGAATCGTTTTTGGCCACTATAGGTGTGGCAGGGTATACTCAGACATGAGTCCCTTGCTCACTGCACCATCAGGATTCAAGCAAGCCGGGCCGACGACGGCTGAAATGCCAGAAACCGGTCCCCGGTAGCTTGTCTCCTTTCTGGTAAAGAATTGGCTTGGTAGTTTAGTCTGCCCTGTTCCCATGATGCACTGGGCCAGGGACAGACTGATTTGCATACAGCCAGGTTCTGAGCTGGGATGGTGCAGTAAGCTAAGTAACGGTGATGGATCAAGCCCTGATCTTTGGACTGGGTAAGAGTGGTCTGCTTAATTCAGACACTCTGTTCATCACCACCCCCTTTTCTGAATCGTTTTTGGCCACTATAGGTGTGGCAGGGTATACTCAAACATGAGACCCTTGCTCACTGCACCATCAGGATTCAAGCAAGCCGGGCCGACGACGGCTGAAATGCCAGAAACCGGTCCCCGGTAGCTTGTCTCCTTTCTGGTAAAGAATTGGCTTGGTAGTTTAGTCTGCCCTGTTCCCATGATGCACTGGGCCAGGGACAGACTGATTTGCATATAGCCAGGTTCTGAGCTGGGATGGGGAAGTGAGCCAAATAACGGTGATGGATCAAGCCCTGATCTTTGGACTGGGTAAGAGTGGTCTGCTTAATTGAGACACTCTGTTCATCACCACCCCCTTTTCTGAATCGTTTTTGGCCACTATAGGTGTGGCAGGTATACTCAGACATGAGTCCCTTCCTCACTGCACCATCAGGATTCAAGCAAGCCGGGCCGACGACGGCTGAAATGCCAGAAACCGGTCCCCGGTAGCTTGTCTCCTTTCTGGTAAAGAATTAGCTTGGTAGTTTAGTCTACCCTGTTCCCATGATGCACTGGGCTAGGGGCAGACTGATTTGCATATAGCCAGGTTCTGAGCTGGGATGGTGCAGTGAGCTAAATAACGGTGATGGATCAAGCCCTGATCTTTGTACTGGGTAAGAGTGGTCTGCTTAATTCAGACACTCTGTTCATCACCACCCCCTTTTCTGAATCGTTTTTGGCCACTATAGGTGTGGCAGGGTATACTCAGACATGAGTCCCTTGCTCACTGTACCATCAGGATTCAAGCAAGCCGGGCCGACGACGGCTGAAATGCCAGAAACCGGTCCCCGGTAGCTTGTCTCCTTTCTGATAAAGAATTGGCTTAGTAGTTTAGTCTGCCCTGTTCCCATGATGCACTGGGCCAGGGACAGACTGATTTGCATACAGCCAGGTTCTGAGCTGGGATGGTGCAGTAAGCTAAATAACGGTGATGGATCAAGCCCTGATCTTTGGACTGGGTAAGCGTGGTCTGCTTAATTCAGACACTCTGTTCATCACCACCCCCTTTTCTGAATCGTTTTTGGCCACAATAGGTGTGGCAGGGTATACTCAGACATGAGTCCCTTGCTCACTGCACCATCAGGATTCAAGCAAGCCGGGCCGACTACGCCGGAAATGCCAGAAACCGGTCCCCGGTAGCTTGTCTCCTTTCTGGTAAAGAATTGGCTTAGTAGTTTAGTCTGCCCTGTTCCCATGATCCACTGGGCCAGGGACAGCCTGATTTGCATACAGCCAGGTTCTGAGCTGGGATGGTGCAGTGAGCTAAATAACGGTGATGGATCAAGCCCTGATCTTTGGACTGGGTAAGAGTGGTCTGCTTAATTCAGACACTCTGTTCATCACCACCCCCTTTTCTGAATCGTTTTTGGCCACTATAGGTGTGGCAGGGTATACTCAGACATGAGTCCCTTGCTCACTGCACCATCAGGATTCAAGCAAGCCGGGCCGACGACGGCTGAAATGCCAGAAACCGGTCCCCGGTAGCTTGTCTCCTTTCTGGTAAAGAATTGGCTTGGTAGTTTAGTCTGCCCTGTTCCCATGATGCACTGGGCTAGGGGCAGACTGATTTGCATATAGCCAGGTTCTGAGCTGGGATGGTGCAGTGAGCTAAACAACGGTGATGGATCAAGCCCTGATCTTTGCACTGGGTAAGAGTGGTCTGCTTAATTCAGACACTCTGTTCATCACCACCCCCTTTTCTGAATCGTTTTTGGCCACTATAGGTGTGGCAGGGTATACTCAGACATGAGTCCCTTGCTCACTGTACCATCAGGATTCAAGCAAGCCGGGCCGACGACGGCTGAAATGCCAGAAACCCGTCCCCGGTAGCTTGTCTCCTTTCTGGTAAAGAATTGGCTTAGTAGTTTAGTCTGCCCTGTTCCCATGATGCACTGGGCCAGGGACAGACTGATTTGCATACAGCCAGGTTCTGAGCTGGGATGGTGCAGTGAGCTAAATAACGGTGATGGATCAAGCCCTGATCTTTGGACTGGGTAAGCGTGGTCTGCTTAATTCAGACACTCTGTTCATCACCACCCCCTTTTCTGAATCGTTTTTGGCCACTATAGGTGTGGCAGGGTATACTCAGACATGAGTCCCTTGCTCACTGCACCATCAGGATTCAAGCAAGCCGGGCCGACGACGGCTGAAATGCCAGAAACCGGTCCCCGGTAGCTTGTCTCCTTTCTGGTAAAGAATTGGCTTGGTTGTTTAGTCTGCCCTGTTCCCATGATGCACTGGGCCAGGGACAGACTGATTTGCATATAGCCAGGTTCTGAGCTGGGATGGTGCAGTGAGCTAAATAACGGTGATGGATCAAGCCCTGATCTTTGGACTGGGTAAGAGTGGTCTGCTTAATTCAGACACTCTGTTCATCACCACCCCCTTTTCTGAATCGTTTTTGGCCACTATAGGTGTGGCAGGGTATACTCAGGCATGAGTCCCTTGCTCACTGCACAATCAGGATTCAAGCAAGCCGGGCCGACGACGGCTGAAATGCCAGAAACCGGTCCCCGGTAGCTTGTCTCCTTTCTGGTAAAGAATTGGCTTGGTAGTTTAGTCTGCCCTGTTCCCATGATGCACTGGGCCAGGGACAGACTGATTTGCATATAGCCAGGTTCTGAGCTGGGATGGTGCAGTGAGCTAAATAACGGTGATGGATCAAGCCCTGATCTTTGGACTGGGTAAGAGTGGTCTGCTTAATTGAGACACTCTGTTCATCACCACCCCCTTTTCTGAATCGTTTTTGGCCACTATATGTGTGGCAGGGTATACTCAGACATGAGTCCCTTGCTCACTGCACCATCAGGATTCAAGCAAGCCGGGCCGACGACGGCTGAAATGCCAGAAACTGGTCCCCGGTAGCTTGTCTCCTTTCTGGTAAAGAATTGGCTTGGTAGTTTAGTCTGCCCTGTTCCCATGATCCACTGGGCCAGGGACAGCCTGATTTGCATACAGCCAGGTTCTGAGCTGGGGTGGTGCAGTGAGCTAAATAACGGTGATGGATCAAGCCCTGATCTTTGGACTGGGTAAGAGTGGTCTGCTTAATTCAGACACTCTGTTCATCACCACCCCCTTTTCTGAATCGTTTTTGGCCACTATAGGTGTGGCAGGGTATACTCTGACACGAGTCCCTTGCTCACTGCACAATCAGGATTCAAGCAAGCCGGGCCGACGACGGCTGAAATGCCAGAAACCGGTCCCCGGTAGCTTGTCTCCTTTCTGGTAAAGAATTGGCTTGGTAGTTTAATCTGCCCTGTTCCCATGATGCACTGGGCCAGGGACAGACTGATTTGCATATAGCCAGGTTCTGAGCTGGGATGGTGCAGTGAGCTAAATAACGGTGATGGATCAAGCCCTGATCTTTGGACTGGGTAAGAGTGGTCTGCTTAATTCAGACACTCTGTTCATCACCACCCCCTTTTCTGAATCGTTTTTGGCCACTATAGGTGTGGCAGGGTATACTCAGACATGAGTCCCTTGCTCACTGCACCATCAGGATTCAAGCAAGCCGGGCCGACTACGCCGGAAATGCCAGAAACCGGTCCCCGGTAGCTTGTCTCCTTTCTGGTAAAGAATTGGCTTGGTAGTTTAGTCTGCCCTGTTCCCATGATGCACTGGGCCAGGGACAGACTGATTTGCATATAGCCAGGTTCTGAGCTGGGATGGGGAAGTGAGCCAAATAACGGTGATGGATCAAGCCCTGATCTTTGGACTGGGTAAGAGTGGTCTGCTTAATTCAGACACTCTGTTCATCACCACCCCCTTTTCTGAATCGTTTTTGGCCACTATAGGTGTGGCAGGGTATACTCAGACATGAGTCCCTTGCTCACTGCACCATCAGGATTCAAGCAAGCCGGGCCGACGACGGCTGAAATGCCAGAAACCGGTCCCCGGTAGCTTGTCTCCTTTCTGGTAAAGAATTAGCTTGGTAGTTTAGTCTACCCTGTTCCCATGATGCACTGGGCCAGGGACAGACTGATTTGCATACAGCCAGGTTCTGAGCTGGGATGGTGCAGTAAGCTAAATAACGGTGATGGATCAAGCCCTGATCTTTGGACTGGGTAAGCGTGGTCTGCTTAATTCAGACACTCTGTTCATCACCACCCCCTTTTCTGAATCGTTTTTGGCCACAATAGGTGTGGCAGGGTATACTCAGACATGAGTCCCTTGCTCACTGCACCATCAGGATTCAAGCAAGCCGGGCCGACTACGCCGGAAATGCCAGAAACCGGTCCCCGGTAGCTTGTCTCCTTTCTGGTGAAGAATTGGCTTAGTAGTTTAGTCTGCCCTGTTCCCATGATCCACTGGGCCAGGGACAGCCTGATTTGCATACAGCCAGGTTCTGAGCTGGGATGGTGCAGTGAGCTAAATAACGGTGATGGATCAAGCCCTGATCTTTGGACTGGGTAAGAGTGGTCTGCTTAATTCAGACACTCTGTTCATCACCACCCCCTTTTCTGAATCGTTTTTGGCCACTATAGGTGTGGCAGGGTATACTCAGACATGAGTCCCTTGCTCACTGCACCATCAGGATTCAAGCAAGCCGGGCCGACGACGGCTGAAATGCCAGAAACCGGTCCCCGGTAGCTTGTCTCCTTTCTGGTAAAGAATTGGCTTGGTAGTTTAGTCTGCCCTGTTCCCATGATGCACTGGGCCAGGGACAGACTGATTTGCATACAGCCAGGTTCTGAGCTGGGATGGTGCAGTAAGCTAAATAACGGTGATGGATCAAGCCCTGATCTTTGGACTGGGTAAGCGTGGTCTGCTTAATTCAGACACTCTGTTCATCACCACCCCCTTTTCTGAATCGTTTTTGGCCACAATAGGTGTGGCAGGGTATACTCAGACATGAGTCCCTTGCTCACTGCACCATCAGGATTCAAGCAAGCCGGGCCGACTACGCCGGAAATGCCAGAAACCGGTCCCCGGTAGCTTGTCTCCTTTCTGGTAAAGAATTGGCTTAGTAGTTTAGTCTGCCCTGTTCCCATGATCCACTGGGCCAGGGACAGCCTGATTTGCATACAGCCAGGTTCTGAGCTGGGATGGTGCAGTGAGCTAAATAACGGTGATGGATCAAGCCCTGATCTTTGGACTGGGTAAGAGTGGTCTGCTTAATTCAGACACTCTGTTCATCACCACCCCCTTTTCTGAATCGTTTTTGGCCACTATAGGTGTGGCAGGGTATACTCAGACACGAGTCCCTTGCTCACTGCACAATCAGGATTCAAGCAAGCCGGGCCGACGACGGCTGAAATGCCAGAAACCGGTCCCCGGTAGCTTGTCTCCTTTCTGGTAAAGAATTGGCTTGGTAGTTTAATCTGCCCTGTTCCCATGATGCACTGGGCCAGGGACAGACTGATTTGCATATAGCCAGGTTCTGAGCTGGGATGGTGCAGTGAGCTAAATAACGGTGATGGATCAAGCCCTGATCTTTGGACAGGGTAAGAGTGGTCTGCTTAATTCAGACACTCTGTTCATCACCACCCCCTTTTCTGAATCGTTTTTGGCCACTATAGGTGTGGCAGGGTATACTCAGACATGAGTCCCTTGCTCACTGCACCATCAGGATTCAAGCAAGCCGGGCCGACTACGCCGGAAATGCCAGAAACCGGTCCCCGGTAGCTTGTCTCCTTTCTGGTAAAGAATTGGCTTGGTAGTTTAGTCTGCCCTGTTCCCATGATCCACTGGGCCAGGGACAGCCTGATTTGCATACAGCCAGGTTCTGAGCTGGGATGGTGCAGTGAGCTAAATAACGGTGATGGATCAAGCCCTGATCTTTGGACTGGGTAAGAGTGGTCTGCTTAATTCAGACACTCTGTTCATCACCACCCCCTTTTCTGAATCGTTTTTGGCCACTATAGGTGTGGCAGGGTATACTCAGACACGAGTCCCTTGCTCACTGCACAATCAGGATTCAAGCAAGCCGGGCCGACGACGGCTGAAATGCCAGAAACCGGTCCCCGGTAGCTTGTCTCCTTTCTGGTAAAGAATTGGCTTGGTAGTTTAGTCTGCCCTGTTCCCATGATGCACTGGGCCAGGGACAGACTGATTTGCATATAGCCAGGTTCTGAGCTGGGATGGTGCAGTGAGCTAAATAACGGTGATGGATCAAGCCCTGATCTTTGGACTGGGTAAGGGTGGTCTGCTTAATTCAGACACTCTGTTCATCACCACCGCCTTTTCTGAATCGTTTTTGGCGACTATAGGTGTGGCAGGGTATACTCAGACATGAGTCCCTTGCTCACTGCACCATAAGGATTCAAGCAAGCCGGGCCGACGACGGCTGAAATGCCAGAAACCGGTCCCCGGTAGCTTGTCTCCTTTCTGGTAAAGAATTGGCTTGGTAGTTTAGTCTGCCCTGTTCCCATGATGCACTGGGCCAGGAACAGACTGATTTGCATATAGCCAGGTTCTGAGCTGCGATGGTGAAGTGAGCTAAATAACGGTGATGGATCAAGCCCTGATCTTTGGACTGGGTAAGAGTGGTCTGCTTAATTCAGACACTCTGTTCATCACCACCCCCTTTTCTGAATCGTTTTTGGCCACTATAGGTGTGGCAGGGTATACTCAGACATGAGTCCCTTGCTCACTGCACCATCAGGATTCAAGCAAGCCGGGCCGACGACGGCTTAAATGCCAGAAACCGGTCCCCGGTAGCTTGTCTCCTTTCTGTTAAAGAATTGGCTTGGTTGTTTAGTCTGCCCTGTTCCCATGATGCACTGGGCCAGGGACAGACTGATTTGCATATAGCCAGGTTCTGAGCTGGGATGGTGCAGTGAGCTAAATAACAATGATGGATCAAGCCCTGATCTTTGGACTGGGTAAGAGTGGTCTGCTTAATTCAGACACTCTGTTCATCACCACCGCCTTTTCTGAATCGTTTTTGGCGACTATAGGTGTGGCAGGGTATACTCAGACATGAGTCCCTTGCTCACTGCACCATAAGGATTCAAGCAAGCCGGGCCGACGACGGCTGAAATGCCAGAAACCGGTCCCCGGTAGCTTGTCTCCTTTCTGGTAAAGAATTGGCTTGGTAGTTTAGTCTGCCCTGTTCCCATGATGCACTGGGCCAGGGACAGACTGATTTGCATATAGCCAGGTTCTGAGCTGCGATGGTGCAGTGAGCTAAATAACGGTGATGGATCAAGCCCTGATCTTTGGACTGGGTAAGAGTGGTCTGCTTAATTCAGACACTCTATTCATCACCACCCCCTTTTCTGAATCGTTTTTGGCCACTATAGGTGTGGCAGGGTATACTCAGACATGAGTCCCTTGCTCACTGCACCATCAGGGTTCAAGCAAGCCGGGCCGACGACGGCTGAAATGCCAGAAACCGGTCTTCGGTAGATTGTCTCCTTTCTGGTAAAGAATTGGCTTGGTAGTTTAGTCTGCCCTGTTCCCATGATGCACTGGGCCAGGGACAGACTGATTTGCATATAGCCAGGTTCTGAGCTGGGATGGTGCAGTGAGCTAAATAACGGTGATGGATCAAGCCCTGATCTTTGGACTGGGTAAGAGTGGTATGCTTAATTCAGACACTCTGTTCATCACCACCCCCTTTTCTGAAACGTTTTTGGCGCCTATAGGTGTGGCAGGGTATACTCAGACATGAGTCCCTTGCTCACTGCACCATCAGGATTCAAGCAAGCCGGGCCGACGACGGCTGAAATGCCAGAAACCGGTCCCCGGTAGCTTGTCTCCTTTCTGTTAAAGAATTGGCTTGGTAGTTTAGTCTGCCCTGTTCCCATGATGCACTGGGCCAGGGACAGACTGATTTGCATATAGCCAGGTTCTGAGCTGGGATGGTGCAGTGAGCCAAATAACGGTGATGGATCAAGCCCTGATCTTTGGACTGGGTAAGAGTGGTCTGCTTAATTCAGACACTCTGTTCATCACCACCCCCTTTTCTGAATCATTTTTGGCCACTATAGGTGCGGCAGGGTATACTCAGACATGAGTCCCTTGCTCACTGCACCATCAGGATTCAAGCAAGCCGGGCCGACGACGGCTGAAATGCCAGAAACCGGTCCCCGGTAGCTTGTCTCCTTTCTGGTAAAGAATTAGCTTGGTAGTTTAGTCTGCCCTGTTCCCATGATGCACTGGGCTAGGGGCAGACTGATTTGCATATAGCCAGGTTCTGAGCTGGGATGGTGCAGTGAGCTAAACAACGGTGATGGATCAAGCCCTGATCTTTGTACTGGGTAAGAGTGGTCTGCTTAATTCAGACACTCTGTTCATCACCACCCCCTTTTCTGAATCGTTTTTGGCCACTATAGGTGTGGCAGGGTATACTCAGACATGAGTCCCTTGCTCACTGTACCATCAGGATTCAAGCAAGCCGGGCCGACGACGGCTGAAATGCCAGAAACCGGTCCCCGGTAGCTTGTCTCCTTTCTGGTAAAGAATTGGCTTAGTAGTTTAGTCTGCCCTGTTCCCATGATGCACTGGGCCAGGGACAGACTGATTTGCATACAGCCAGGTTCTGAGCTGGGATGGTGCAGTGAGCTAAATAACGGTGATGGATCAAGCCCTGATCTTTGGACTGGGTAAGCGTGGTCTGCTTAATTCAGACACTCTGTTCATCACCACCCCCTTTTCTGAATCGTTTTTGGCCACTATAGGTGTGGCAGGGTATACTCAGACATGAGTCCCTTGCTCACTGCACCATCAGGATTCAAGCAAGCCGGGCCGACGACGGCTGAAATGCACTGGGCCAGGGACAGACTGATTTGCATACAGCCAGGTTCTGAGCTGGGATGGTGCAGTGAGCTAAATAACGGTGATGGATCAAGCCCTGATCTTTGGACTGGGTAAGCGTGGTCTGCTTAATTCAGACACTCTGTTCATCACCACCCCCTTTTCTGAATCGTTTTTGGCCACTATAGGTGTGGCAGGGTATACTCAGACATGAGTCCCTTGCTCACTGCACCATCAGGATTCAAGCAAGCCGGGCCGACGACGGCTGAAATGCCAGAAACCGGTCCCCGGTAGCTTGTCTCCTTTCTGGTAAAGAATTGGCTTGGTTGTTTAGTCTGCCCTGTTCCCATGATGCACTGGGCCAGGGACAGACTGATTTGCATATAGCCAGGTTCTGAGCTGGGATGGCGCAGTGAGCTAAATAACGGTGATGGATCAAGCCCTGATCTTTGGACTGGGTAAGAGTGGTCTGCTTAATTCAGACACTCTGTTCATCACCACCCCCTTTTCTGAATCGTTTCTGGCCACTATAGGTGTGGCAGGGTATACTCAGACATGAGTCCCTTGCTCACTGCACAATCAGGATTCAAGCAAGCCGGGCCGACGACGGCTGAAATGCCAGAAACCGGTCCCCGGTAGCTTGTCTCCTTTCTGGTAAAGAATTGGCTTGGTAGTTTAGTCTGCCCTGTTCCCATGATGCACTGGGCCAGGGACAGACTGATTTGCATATAGCCAGGTTCTGAGCTGGGATGGTGCAGTGAGCTAAATAACGGTGATGGATCAAGCCCTGATCTTTGGACTGGGTAAGAGTGGTCTGCTTAATTGAGACACTCTGTTCATCACCACCCCCTTTTCTGAATCGTTTTTGGCCACTATAGGTGTGGCAGGGTATACTCAGACATGAGTCCCTTGCTCACTGCACCATCAGGATTCAAGCAAGCCGGGCCGACGACGGCTGAAATGCCAGAAACTGGTCCCCGGTAGCTTGTCTCCTTTCTGGTAAAGAATTGGCTTGGTAGTTTAGTCTGCCCTGTTCCCATGATCCACTGGGCCAGGGACAGCCTGATTTGCATACAGCCAGGTTCTGAGCTGGGGTGGTGCAGTGAGCTAAATAACGGTGATGGATCAAGCCCTGATCTTTGGACTGGGTAAGAGTGGTCTGCTTAATTCAGACACTCTGTTCATCACCACCCCCTTTTCTGAATCGTTTTTGGCCACTATAGGTGTGGCAGGGTATACTCAGACACGAGTCCCTTGCTCACTGCACAATCAGGATTCAAGCAAGCCGGGCCGACGACGGCTGAAATGCCAGAAACCGGTCCCCGGTAGCTTGTCTCCTTTCTGGTAAAGAATTGGCTTGGTAGTTTAATCTGCCCTGTTCCCATGATGCACTGGGCCAGGGACAGACTGATTTGCATATAGCCAGGTTCTGAGCTGGGATGGTGCAGTGAGCTAAATAACGGTGATGGATCAAGCCCTGATCTTTGGACTGGGTAAGAGTGGTCTGCTTAATTCAGACACTCTGTTCATCACCACCCCCTTTTCTGAATCGTTTTTGGCCACTATAGGTGTGGCAGGGTATACTCAGACATGAGTCCCTTGCTCACTGCACCATCAGGATTCAAGCAAGCCGGGCCGACTACGCCGGAAATGCCAGAAACCGGTCCCCGGTAGCTTGTCTCCTTTCTGGTAAAGAATTGGCTTGGTAGTTTAGTCTGCCCTGTTCCCATGATGCACTGGGCCAGGGACAGACTGATTTGCATATAGCCAGGTTCTGAGCTGGGATGGGGAAGTGAGCCAAATAACGATGATGGATCAAGCCCTGATCTTTGGACTGGGTAAGAGTGGTCTGCTTAATTCAGACACTCTGTTCATCACCACCCCCTTTTCTGAATCGTTTTTGGCCACTATAGGTGTGGCAGGGTATACTCAGACATGAGTCCCTTGCTCACTGCACCATCAGGATTCAAGCAAGCCGGGCCGACGACGCTGAAATGCCAGAAACCGGTCCCCGGTAGCTTGTCTCCTTTCTGGTAAAGAATTAGCTTGGTAGTTTAGTCTACCCTGTTCCCATGATGCACTGGGCTAGGGGCAGACTGATTTGCATATAGCCAGGTTCTGAGCTGGGATGGTGCAGTGAGCTAAATAACGGTGATGGATCAAGTCCTGATCTTTGTACTGGGTAAGAGTGGTCTGCTTAATTCATACACTCTGTTCATCACCACCCCCTTTTCTGAATCGTTTTTGGCCACTATAGGTGTGGCAGGGTATACTCAGACATGAGTCCCTTGCTCACTGTACCATCAGGATTCAAGCAAGCCGGGCCGACGACGGCTGAAATGCCAGAAACCGGTCCCCGGTAGCTTGTCTCCTTTCTGATAAAGAATTGGCTTAGTAGTTTAGTCTGCCCTGTTCCCATGATGCACTGGGCCAGGGACAGACTGATTTGCATACAGCCAGGTTCTGAGCTGGGATGGTGCAGTAAGCTAAATAACGGTGATGGATCAAGCCCTGATCTTTGGACTGGGTAAGCGTGGTCTGCTTAATTCAGACACTCTGTTCATCACCACCCCCTTTTCTGAATCGTTTTTGGCCACAATAGGTGTGGCAGGGTATACTCAGACATGAGTCCCTTGCTCACTGCACCATCAGGATTCAAGCAAGCCGGGCCGACTACGCCGGAAATGCCAGAAACCGGTCCCCGGTAGCTTGTCTCCTTTCTGGTAAAGAATTGGCTTAGTAGTTTAGTCTGCCCTGTTCCCATGATCCACTGGGCCAGGGACAGCCTGATTTGCATACAGCCAGGTTCTGAGCTGGGATGGTGCAATGAGCTAAATAACGGTGATGGATCAAGCCCTGATCTTTGGACTGGGTAAGAGTGGTCTGCTTAATTCAGACACTCTGTTCATCACCACCCCCTTTTCTGAATCGTTTTTGGCCACTATAGGTGTGGCAGGGTATACTCAGACACGAGTCCCTTGCTCACTGCACAATCAGGATTCAAGCAAGCCGGGCCGACGACGGCTGAAATGCCAGAAACCGGTCCCCGGTAGCTTGTCTCCTTTCTGGTAAAGGATTGGCTTGGTAGTTTAATCTGCCCTGTTCCCATGATGCACTGGGCCAGGGACAGACTGATTTGCATATAGCCAGGTTCTGAGCTGGGATGGTGCAGTGAGCTAAATAACGGTGATGGATCAAGCCCTGATCTTTGGACTGGGTAAGAGTGGTCTGCTTAATTCAGACACTCTGTTCATCACCACCCCCTTTTCTGAATCGTTTTTGGCCACTATAGGTGTGGCAGGGTATACTCAGACATGAGTCCCTTGCTCACTGCACCATCAGGATTCAAGCAAGCCGGGCCGACTACGCCGGAAATGCCAGAAACCGGTCCCCGGTAGCTTGTCTCCTTTCTGGTAAAGAATTGGCTTGGTAGTTTAGTCTGCCCTGTTCCCATGATCCACTGGGCCAGGGACAGCCTGATTTGCATACAGCCAGGTTCTGAGCTGGGATGGTGCAGTGAGCTAAATAACGGTGATGGATCAAGCCCTGATCTTTGGACTGGGTAAGAGTGGTCTGCTTAATTCAGACACTCTGTTCATCACCACCCCCTTTTCTGAATCGTTTTTGGCCACTATAGGTGTGGCTGTGTATACTCAGACACGAGTCCTTTGCTCACTGCACAATCAGGATTCAAGCAAGCCGGGCCGACGACGGCTGAAATGCCAGAAACCGGTCCCCGGTAGCTTGTCTCCTTTCTGGTAAAGAATTGGCTTGGTAGTTTAGTCTGCCCTGTTTCCATGAGGCACTGGGCCAGGGACAGACTGATTTGCATATAGCCAGGTTCTGAGCTGGGATGGTGCAGTGAGCTAAATAACGGTGATGGATCAAGGCCTGATCTTTGGACTGGGTAAGAGTGGTCTGCTTAATTGAGACACTCTGTTCATCACCACCCCCTTTTCTGAATCGTTTTTGGCCACTATAGGTGTGGCAGGGTATACTCAGACATGAGTCCCTTGCTCACTGCACCATCAGGATTCAAGCAAGCCGGGCCGACGACGGCTGAAATGCCAGAAACTGGTCCCCGGTAGCTTGTCTCCTTTCTGGTAAAGAATTGGCTTGGTAGTTTAGTCTGCCCTGTTCCCATGATCCACTGGGCCAGGGACAGCCTGATTTGCATACAGCCAGGTTCTGAGCTGGGATGGTGCAGTGAGCTAAATAACGGTGATGGATCAAGCCCTGATCTTTGGACTGGGTAAGAGTGGTCTGCTTAATTCAGACACTCTGTTCATCACCACCCCCTTTTCTGAATCGTTTTTGGCCACTATAGGTGTGGCAGGGTATACTCAGACATGAGTCCCTTGCTCACTGCACCATCAGGATTCAAGCAAGCCGGGCCGACTACGCCGGAAATGCCAGAAACCGGTCCCCGGTAGCTTGTCTCCTTTCTGGTAAAGAATTGGCTTAGTAGTTTAGTCTGCCCTGTTCCCATGATCCACTGGGCCAGGGACAGCCTGATTTGCATACAGCCAGGTTCTGAGCTGGGATGGTGCAGTGAGCTAAATAACGGTGATGGATCAAGCCCTGATCTTTGGACTGGGTAAGAGTGGTCTGCTTAATTCAGACACTCTGTTCATCACCACCCCCTTTTCTGAATCGTTTTTGGCCACTATAGGTGTGGCAGGGTATACTCAGACACGAGTCCCTTGCTCACTGCACAATCAGGATTCAAGCAAGCCGGGCCGACGACGGCTGAAATGCCAGAAACCGGTCCCCGGTAGCTTGTCTCCTTTCTGGTAAAGAATTGGCTTGGTAGTTTAATCTGCCCTGTTCCCATGATGCACTGGGCCAGGGACAGACTGATTTGCATATAGCCAGGTTCTGAGCTGGGATGGTGCAGTGAGCTAAATAACGGTGATGGATCAAGCCCTGATCTTTGGACTGGGTAAGAGTGGTCTGCTTAATTCAGACACTCTGTTCATCACCACCCCCTTTTCTGAATCGTTTTTGGCCACTATAGGTGTGGCAGGGTATACTCAGACATGAGTCCCTTGCTCACTGCACCATCAGGATTCAAGCAAGCCGGGCCGACTACGCCGGAAATGCCAGAAACCGGTCCCCGGTAGCTTGTCTCCTTTCTGGTAAAGAATTGGCTTGGTAGTTTAGTCTGCCCTGTTCCCATGATGCACTGGGCCAGGGACAGACTGATTTGCATATAGCCAGGTTCTGAGCTGGGATGGGGAAGTGAGCCAAATAACGGTGATGGATCAAGCCCTGATCTTTGGACTGGGTAAGAGTGGTCTGCTTAATTCAGACACTCTGTTCATCACCACCCCCTTTTCTGAATCGTTTTTGGCCACTATAGGTGTGGCAGGGTATACTCAGACATGAGTCCCTTGCTCACTGCACCATCAGGATTCAAGCAAGCCGGGCCGACGACGGCTGAAATGCCAGAAACCGGTCCCCGGTAGCTTGTCTCCTTTCTGGTAAAGAATTAGCTTGGTAGTTTAGTCTGCCCTGTTCCCATGATGCACTGGGCTAGGGGCAGACTGATTTGCATATAGCCAGGTTCTGAGCTGGGATGGTGCAGTGAGCTAAATAACGGTGATGGATCAAGCCCTGATCTTTGTACTGGGTAAGAGTGGTCTGCTTAATTCAGACACTCTGTTCATCACCACCCCCTTTTCTGAATCGTTTTTGGCCACTATAGGTGTGGCAGGGTATACTCAGACATGAGTCCCTTGCTCACTGTACCATCAAGATTCAAGCAAGCCGGGCCGACGACGGCTGAAATGCCAGAAACCGGTCCCCGGTAGCTTGTCTCCTTTCTGATAAAGATTTGGCTTAGTAGTTTAGTCTGCCCTGTTCCCATGATGCACTGGGCCAGGGACAGACTGATTTGCATACAGCCAGGTTCTGAGCTGGGATGGTGCAGTAAGCTAAATAACGGTGATGGATCAAGCCCTGATCTTTGGACTGGGTAAGCGTGGTCTGCTTAATTCAGACACTCTGTTCATCACCACCCCCTTTTCTGAATCGTTTTTGGCCACAATAGGTGTGGCAGGGTATACTCAGACATGAGTCCCTTGCTCACTGCACCATCAGGATTCAAGCAAGCCGGGCCGACTACGCCGGAAATGCCAGAAACCGGTCCCCGGTAGCTTGTCTCCTTTCTGGTAAAGAATTGGCTTGGTAGTTTAGTCTGCCCTGTTCCCATGATGCACTGGGCCAGGGACAGACTGATTTGCATATAGCCAGGTTCTGAGCTGGGATGGTGCAGTGAGCTAAATAACGGTGATGGATCAAGCCCTGATCTTTGGACTGGGTAAGAGTGGTCTGCTTAATTCAGACACTCTGTTCATCACCACCCCCTTTTCTGAATCGTTTTTGGCCACTATAGGTGTGGCAGGGTATACTCAGACATGAGTCCCTTGCTCACTGCACCATCAGGATTCAAGCAAGCCGGGCCGACGACGGCTGAAATGCCAGAAACCGGTCCCCGGTAGCTTGTCTCCTTTCTGGTAAAGAATTGGCTTGGTTGTTTAGTCTGCCCTGTTCCCATGATGCACTGGGCCAGGGACAGACTGATTTGCATATAGCCAGGTTCTGAGCTGGGATGGTGCAGTGAGCTAAATAACGGTGATGGATCAAGCCCTGATCTTTGGACTGGGTAAGAGTGGTCTGCTTAATTCAGACACTCTGTTCATCACCACCCCCTTTTCTGAATCGTTTTTGGCCACTATAGGTGTGGCAGGGTATACTCAGACATGAGTCCCTTGCTCACTGCACCATCAGGATTCAAGCAAGCCGGGCCGACGACGGCTGAAATGCCAGAAACCGGTCCCCGGTAGCTTGTCTCCTTTCTGGTAAAGAATTGGCTTGGTAGTTTAGTCTGCCCTGTTCCCATGATGCACTGGCCCAGGGACAGACTGATTTGCATATAGCCAGGTTCTGAGCTGGGATGGTGCAGTGAGCTAAATAACGGTGATGGATCAAGCCCTGATCTTTGGACTGGGTAAGAGTGGTCTGCTTAATTCAGACACTCTGTTCATCACCACCCCCTTTTCTGAATCGTTTTTGGCCACTATAGGTGTGGCAGGGTATACTCAGACATGAGTCCCTTGCTCACTGCACCATCAGGATTCAAGCAAGCCGGGCCGACGACGGCTTAAATGCCAGAAACCGGTCCCCGGTAGCTTGTCTCCTTTCTGGTAAAGAATTGGCTTGGTTGTTTAGTCTGCCCTGTTCCCATGATGCACTGGGCCAGGGACAGACTGATTTGCATATAGCCAGGTTCTGAGCTGGGATGGTGCAGTGAGCTAAATAACAATGATGGATCAAGCCCTGATCTTTGGACTGGGTAAGAGTGGTCTGCTTAATTCAGACACTCTGTTCATCACCACCGCCTTTTCTGAATCGTTTTTGGCGACTATAGGTGTGGCAGGGTATACTCAGACATGAGTCCCTTGCTCACTGCACCATAAGGATTCAAGCAAGCCGGGCCGACGACGGCTGAAATGCCAGAAACCGGTCCCCGGTAGCTTGTCTCCTTTCTGGTAAAGAATTGGCTTGGTAGTTTAGTCTGCCCTGTTCCCATGATGCACTGGGCCAGGGACAGACTGATTTGCATATAGCCAGGTTCTGAGCTGCGATGGTGCAGTGAGCTAAATAACGGTGATGGATCAAGCCCTGATCTTTGGACTGGGTAAGAGTGGTCTGCTTAATTCAGACACTCTATTCATCACCACCCCCTTTTCTGAATCGTTTTTGGCCACTATAGGTGTGGCAGGGTATACTCAGACATGAGTCCCTTGCTCACTGCACCATCAGGGTTCAAGCAAGCCGGGCCGACGACGGCTGAAATGCCAGAAACCGGTCTTCGGTAGATTGTCTCCTTTCTGGTAAAGAATTGGCTTGGTAGTTTAGTCTGCCCTGTTCCCATGATGCACTGGGCCAGGGACAGACTGATTTGCATATAGCCAGGTTCTGAGCTGGGATGGTGCAGTGAGCTAAATAACGGTGATGGATCAAGCCCTGATCTTTGGACTGGGTAAGAGTGGTATGCTTAATTCAGACACTCTGTTCATCACCACCCCCTTTTCTGAAACGTTTTTGGCGCCTATAGGTGTGGCAGGGTATACTCAGACATGAGTCCCTTGCTCACTGCACCATCAGGATTCAAGCAAGCCGGGCCGACGACGGCTGAAATGCCAGAAACCGGTCCCCGGTAGCTTGTCTCCTTTCTGTTAAAGAATTGGCTTGGTAGTTTAGTCTGCCCTGTTCCCATGATGCACTGGGCCAGGGACAGACTGATTTGCATATAGCCAGGTTCTGAGCTGGGATGGTGCAGTGAGCCAAATAACGGTGATGGATCAAGCCCTGATCTTTGGACTGGGTAAGAGTGGTCTGCTTAATTCAGACACTCTGTTCATCACCACCCCCTTTTCTGAATCATTTTTGGCCACTATAGGTGTGGCAGGGTATACTCAGACATGAGTCCCTTGCTCACTGCACCATCAGGATTCAAGCAAGCCGGGCCGACGACGGCTGAAATGCCAGAAACCGGTCCCCGGTAGCTTGTCTCCTTTCTGGTAAAGAATTAGCTTGGTAGTTTAGTCTGCCCTGTTCCCATGATGCACTGGGCTAGGGGCAGACTGATTTGCATATAGCCAAGTTCTGAGCTGGGATGGTGCAGTGAGCTAAACAACGGTGATGGATCAAGCCCTGATCTTTGTACTGGGTAAGAGTGGTCTGCTTAATTCAGACACTCTGTTCATCACCACCCCCTTTTCTGAATCGTTTTTGGCCACTATAGGTGTGGCAGGGTATACTCAGACATGAGTCCCTTGCTCACTGTACCATCAGGATTCAAGCAAGCCGGGCCGACGACGGCTGAAATGCCAGAAACCGGTCCCCGGTAGCTTGTCTCCTTTCTGGTAAAGAATTGGCTTAGTAGTTTAGTCTGCCCTGTTCCCATGATGCACTGGGCCAGGGACAGACTGATTTGCATACAGCCAGGTTCTGAGCTGGGATGGTGCAGTGAGCTAAATAACGGTGATGGATCAAGCCCTGATCTTTGGACTGGGTAAGCGTGGTCTGCTTAATTCAGACACTCTGTTCATCACCACCCCCTTTTCTGAATCGTTTTTGGCCACTATAGGTGTGGCAGGGTATACTCAGACATGAGTCCCTTGCTCACTGCACCATCAGGATTCAAGCAAGCCGGGCCGACGACGGCTGAAATGCCAGAAACCGGTCCCCGGTAGCTTGTCTCCTTTCTGGTAAAGAATTGGCTTGGTTGTTTAGTCTGCCCTGTTCCCATGATGCACTGGGCCAGGGACAGACTGATTTGCATATAGCCAGGTTCTGAGCTGGGATGGTGCAGTGAGCTAAATAACGGTGATGGATCAAGCCCTGATCCTTGGACTGGGTAAGAGTGGTCTGCTTAATTCAGACACTCTGTTCATCACCACCCCCTTTTCTGAATCGTTTTTGGCCACTATAGGTGTGGCAGGGTATACTCAGACATGAGTCCCTTGCTCACTGCACAATCAGGATTCAAGCAAGCCGGGCCGACGACGGGTGAAATGCCAGAAACCGGTCCCCGGTAGCTTGCCTCCTTTCTGGTAAAGAATTGGCTTGGTAGTTTAGTCTGCCCTGTTCCCATGATGCACTGGGCCAGGGACAGACTGATTTGCATATAGCCAGGTTCTGAGCTGGGATGGTGCAGTGAGCTAAATAACGGTGATGGATCAAGCCCTGATCTTTGGACTGGGTAAGAGTGGTCTGCTTAATTCAGACACTCTGTTCATCACCACCCCCTTTTCTGAATCGTTTTTGGCCACTATAGGTGTGGCAGGGTATACTCAGACATGAGTCCCTTGCTCACTGCACCATCAGGATTCAAGCAAGCCGGGCCGACTACGGCTGAAATGCCAGAAACCGGTCCCCGGTAGCTTGTCTCCTTTCTGGTAAAGAATTGGCTTGGTTGTTTAGTCTGCCCTGTTCCCATGATGCACTGGGCAAGGGACAGACTGATTTGCATATAGCCAGGTTCTGAGCTGGGATGGTGCAGTGAGCTAAATAACAATGATGGATCAAGCCCTGATCTTTGGACTGGGTAAGAGTGGTCTGCTTAATTCAGACACTCTGTTCATCACCACCGCCTTTTCTGAATCGTTTTTGGCCACTATAGGTGTGGCAGGGTATACTCAGACATGAGTCCCTTGCTCACTGCACCATCAGGATTCAAGCAAGCCGGGCCGACGACGGCTGAAATGCCAGAAACCGGTCCCCGGTAGCTTGTCTCCTTTCTGGTAAAGAATTGGCTTGGTAGTTTAGTCTGCCCTGTTCCCATGATGCACTGGGCCAGGGACAGACTGATTTGCATATAGCCAGGTTCTGAGCTGGGATGGTGCAGTGAGCTAAATAACGGTGATGGATCAAGCCCTGATCTTTGGACTGGGTAAGAGTGGTCTGCTTAATTCAGACACTCTATTCATCACCACCCCCTTTTCTGAAACGTTTTTGGCGCCTATAGGTGTGGCAGGGTATACTCAGACATGAGTCCCTTGCTCACTGCACCATCAGGATTCAAGCAAGCCGCGCCGACGACGGCTGAAATGCCAGAAACCGGTCCCCGGTAGCTTGTCTCCTTTCTGTTAAAGAATTGGCTTGTTAGTTTAGTCTGCCCTGTTCCCATGATGCACTGGGCCAGGGACAGACTGATTTGCATATAGCCAGGTTCTGAGCTGCGATGGTGCAGTGAGCCAAATAACGGTGATGGATCAAGCCCTGATCTTTGGACTGGGTAAGAGTGGTCTGCTTAATTCAGACACTCTGTTCATCACCACCCCCTTTTCTGAATCATTTTTGGCCACTATAGGTGTGGCAGGGTATACTCAGACATGAGTCCCTTGCTCACTGCACCATCAGGATTCAAGCAAGCCGGGCCGACGACGGCTGAAATGCCAGAAACCGGTCCCCGGTAGCTTGTCTCCTTTCTGGTAAAGAATTAGCTTGGTAGTTTAGTCTGCCCTGTTCCCATGATGCACTGGGCTAGGGGCAGACTGATTTGCATATAGCCAGGTTCTGAGCTGGGATGGTGCAGTGAGCTAAACAACGGTGATGGATCAAGCCCTGATCTTTGTACTGGGTAAGAGTGGTCTGCTTAATTCAGACACTCTGTTCATCACCACCCCCTTTTCTGAATCGTTTTTGGCCACTATAGGTGTGGCAGGGTATACTCAGACATGAGTCCCTTGCTCACTGTACCATCAGGATTCAAGCAAGCCGGGCCGACGACGGCTGAAATGCCAGAAACCGGTCCCCGGTAGCTTGTCTCCTTTCTGGTAAAGAATTGGCTTAGTAGTTTAGTCTGCCCTGTTCCCATGATGCACTGGGCCAGGGACAGACTGATTTGCATACAGCCAGGTTCTGAGCTGGGATGGTGCAGTAAGCTAAATAACGGTGATGGATCAAGCCCTGATCTTTGGACTGGGTAAGCGTGGTCTGCTTAATTCAGACACTCTGTTCATCACCACCCCCTTTTCTGAATCGTTTTTGGCCACTATAGGTGTGGCAGGGTATACTCAGACATGAGTCCCTTGCTCACTGCACCATCAGGATTCAAGCAAGCCGGGCCGACTACGCCGGAAATGCCAGAAACCGGTCCCCGGTAGCTTGTCTCCTTTCTGGTAAAGAATTGGCTTGGTAGTTTAGTCTGCCCTGTTCCCATGATGCACTGGGCCAGGGACAGACTGATTTGCATATAGCCAGGTTCTGAGCTGGGATGGTGCAGTGAGCTAAATAACGGTGATGGATCAAGCCCTGATCTTTGGACTGGGTAAGAGTGGTCTGCTTAATTCAGACACTCTGTTCATCACCACCCCCTTTTCTGAATCGTTTTAGGCCACTATAGGTGTGGCAGGGTATACTCAGACATGAGTCCCTTGCTCACTGCACCATCAGGATTCAAGCAAGCCGGGCCGGCGACGGCTGAAATGCCAGAAACCGGTCCCCGGTAGCTTGTCTCCTTTCTGGTAAAGAATTGGCTTAGTAGTTTAGTCTGCCCTGTTCCCATGATGCACTGGGCCAGGGACAGACTGATTTGCATACAGCCAGGTTCTGAGCTGGGATGGTGCAGTAAGCTAAATAACGGTGATGGATCAAGCCCTGATCTTTGGACTGGGTAAGCGTGGTCTGCTTAATTCAGACACTCTGTTCATCACCACCCCCTTTTCTGAATCGTTTTTGGCCACTATAGGTGTGGCAGGGTATACTCAGACATGAGTCCCTTGCTCACTGCACCATCAGGATTCAAGCAAGCCGGGCCGACTACGCCGGAAATGCCAGAAACCGGTCCCCGGTAGCTTGTCTCCTTTCTGGTAAATAATTGGCTTGGTAGTTTAGTCTGCCCTGTTCCCATGATGCACTGGGCCAGGGACAGACTGATTTGCATATAGCCAGGTTCTGAGCTGGGATGGTGCAGTGAGCTAAATAACGGTGATGGATCAAGCCCTGATCTTTGGACTGGGTAAGAGTGGTCTGCTTAATTCAGACACTCTGTTCATCACCACCCCCTTTTCTGAATCGTTTTTGGCCACTATAGGTGTGGCAGGGTATACTCAGACATGAGTCCCTTGCTCACTGCACCATCAGGATTCAAGCAAGCCGGGCCGACGACGGCTGAAATGCCAGAAACCGGTCCCCGGTAGCTTGTCTCCTTTCTGGTAAAGAATTGGCTTGGTTGTTTAGTCTGCCCTGTTCCCATGATGCACTGGGCCAGGGACAGACTGATTTGCATATAGCCAGGTTCTGAGCTGGGATGGTGCAGTGAGCTAAATAACGGTGATGGATCAAGCCCTGATCTTTGGACTGGGTAAGAGTGGTCTGCTTAATTCAGACACTCTGTTCATCACCACCCCCTTTTCTGAATCGTTTTTGGCCACTATAGGTGTGGTAGGGTATACTCAGACATGAGTCCCTTGCTCACTGCACAATCAGGATTCAAGCAAGCCGGGCCGACGACGGCTGAAATGCCAGAAACCGGTCCCCGGTAGCTTGTCTCCTTTCTGGTAAAGAATTGGCTTGGTAGTTTAGTCTGCCCTGTTCCCATGATGCACTGGGCCAGGGACAGACTGATTTGCATATAGCCAGGTTCTGAGCTGGGATGGTGCAGTGAGCTAAATAACGGTGATGGATCAAGCCCTGATCTTTGGACTGGGTAAGAGTGGTCTGCTTAATTCAGACACTCTGTTCATCACCACCCCCTTTTCTGAATCGTTTTTGGCCACTATAGGTGTGGCAGGGTATACTCAGACATGAGTCCCTTGCTCACTGCACCATCAGGATTCAAGCAAGCCGGGCCGACGACGGCTGAAATGCCAGAAACCGGTACCCGGTAGCTTGTCTCCTTTCTGGTAAAGAATTGGCTTGGTTGTTTAGTCTGCCCTGTTCCCATGATGCACTGGGCCAGGGACAGACTGATTTGCATATAGCCAGGTTCTGAGCTGGGATGGTGCAGTGAGCTAAATAACAATGATGGATCAAGCCCTGAACTTTGGACTGGGTAAGAGTGGTCTGCTTAATTCAGACACTCTGTTCATCACCACCGCCTTTTCTGAATCGTTTTTGGCCACTATAGGTGTGGCAGGGTATACTCAGACATGAGTCCCTTGCTCACTGCACCATCAGGATTCAAGCAAGCCGGGCCGACGACGGCTGAAATGCCAGAAACCGGTCCCCGGTAGCTTGTCTCCTTTCTGGTAAAGAATTGGCTTGGTAGTTTAGTCTGCCCTGTTCCCATGATGCACTGGGCCAGGGACAGACTGATTTGCATATAGCCAGGTTCTGAGCTGGGATGGTGCAGTGAGCTAAATAACGGTGATGGATCAAGCCCTGATCTTTGGACTGGGTAAGAGTGGTCTGCTTAATTCAGACACTCTATTCATCACCACCCCCTTTTCTGAATCGTTTTTGGCCACTATAGGTGTGGCAGGGTATACTCAGACATGAGTCCCTTGCTCACTGCACCATCAGGATTCAAGCAAGCCGGGCCGACGACGGCTGAAATGCCAGAAACCGGTCTTTGGTAGATTGTCTCCTTTCTGGTAAAGAATTGGCTTGGTAGTTTAGTCTGCCCTGTTCCCATGATGCACTGGGCCAGGGACAGACTGATTTGCATATAGCCAGGTTCTGAGCTGGGATGGTGCAGTGAGCTAAATAACGGTGATGGATCAAGCCCTGATCTTTGGACTGGGTAAGAGTGGTATGCTTAATTCAGACACTCTGTTCATCACCACCCCCTTTTCTGAAACGATTTTGGCGCCTATAGGTGTGGCAGGGTATACTCAGACATGAGTCCCTTGCTCACTGCACCATCAGGATTCAAGCAAGCCGGGCCGACGACAGCTGAAATGCCAGAAACCGGTCCCCGGTAGCTTGTCTCCTTTCTGTTAAAGAATTGGCTTGGTAGTTTAGTCTGCCCTGTTCCCATGATGCACTGGGCCAGTGACAGACTGATTTGCATATAGCCAGGTTCTGAGCTGGGATGGTGCAGTGAGCCAAATAACGGTGATGGATCAAGCCCTGATCTTTGGACTGGGTAAGAGTGGTCTGCTTAATTCAGACACTCTGTTCATCACCACCCCCTTTTCTGAATCATTTTTGGCCACTATAGGTGTGGCAGGGTATACTCAGACATGAGTCCCTTGCTCACTGCACCATCAGGATTCAAGCAAGCCGGGCCGACGACGGCTGAAATGCCAGAAACCGGTCCCCGGTAGCTTGTCTCCTTTCTGGTAAAGAATTAGCTTGGTAGTTTAGTCTGCCCTGTTCCCATGATGCACTGGGCTAGGGGCAGACTGATTTGCATATAGCCAGGTTCTGAGCTGGGATGGTGCAGTGAGCTAAATAACGGTGATGGATCAAGCCCTGATCTTTGGACTGGGTAAGAGTGGTATGCTTAATTCAGACACTCTGTTCATCACCACCCCCTTTACTGAAACGTTTTTGGCCACTATAGGTGTGGCAGGGTATACTCAGACATGAGTCCCTTGCTCACTGTACCATCAGGATTCAAGCAAGCCGGGCCGACGACGGCTGAAATGCCAGAAACCGGTCCCCGGTGAGGTTCCGTGACGATTTGAACCCGTGTTTTCAATGTTGTCGGAAATACATAATATTGGTATCAGCGAACCGCAAATGATCCATTTAGCATATCCTGGTGTTTTCGCTACGATACGAGCAAGAGTACTCCTGTTATGAACACATTTCTGATCTACCCACGGCATCCATCTTAGATCATGGCAGCCATGATCTGTTTCTTGCCCTCACATACGCAATAACCTCTGATCACTTCATTTCGATTAAGGACACGTAGCCTTAGCCGGAGATTCACCTCTTTCATGACACGTACACCTTAAACCAGATCACGCTGTAGCTACATGACTCGACAAAGGCTGCCTCCTCTGCCCGAGGCCAGCCCAACTGAACTGGTTCTCGTGTCCATTGTCCCGATCATGATTAGGCGGCCGAAGCCGGTAGCCTTGCCCATTTACAACCCACAAACATCTCTTATCCCGCTTTTCTATCTTCCACACCTGGCTCCGTTCCTTTCTTTCTGAATCTTTATTAGGGGGAGGTAACAAAATTTACGATGAGGCGGTCCGGCTCTTGAATACAATATTGACAAGGGATTGTGATGAACTAGTGGGAACCCCTCTTCGTAGATGTTTTGTATCAGATTTTATCAACGGTTCCTGTGTACGCCAAATATTTATTGCTTATGACACAAAGGTTTTGGGAATGTACCAACATGTGAAGAATTCGCCTGAAGGCCAAAATTTAGTATATAAGGAGCAACCCTCTTTGTACAATTTGAACAGGCTCCTAGATACTGCCCATGTGTAGTTTCTGTGACTTCTGTGTCCCTGCAGTAATAAACCTTTGGCCTTTGACGCCACCATCGAGAAGCCCGTGTTTCTGTTCATTTGCGCACCAAGGCAGGTGGAACTCCGGGGTCTTTGGGTGTTGTTCCCTGACACCTCTGGACGGAACCAAAAAGTCCAGAACTCCAATTGGCGCCCAATGTAGGGCGACGTCATTCGGTACCGGTCCAAAAGCCTGAAGAGTTCGAGAAGCTTCGTGTGAAGATTCCTGAGGGAGGCGCCCCACTTCATCGATCCCGGCATATCGCAAAAGTGGCCCGAAGTTCTCTTCCACGAGGGTTCCCGTTCAGGACGGCTGCAGTGGGTCGTTGCCTTGACCGTCGCCCTGTCTTGGACCCGAGGTGCAGCCCTTAGTACAGCGAAACGTTACGGGTTTCTCCTTGGTGACGTCTTCAGTGCCTCAGTTAAGTATTTAGTGGTTGCTAGTTAGTGGGCTACTTTGAGAGGGTTGTTAAAATCCTTTTTGGTTCTTGGTTTGGTTTAGTTTCGTAAGATTATCATTGGCTGTTCTAGTTACGATAATCTATTTGGTTCAGTTTGGGTATCGATACATCAGTTCGTTTTGGTAGGCCTAAAAGTTCTTGGTTCAGGTGCACATATTTGTTTCGTGTTTTGTTTGTTTTGTGTTCCGGATTGAAAAATGGTAAGTCGGAGAAATTGTATGTTGTCGTGCTTTGGTTGCAACAGTGACTCGCGATTGGAGGACTCATGTCTGGTTCCTCCGATTGGGACTCCCCTATATGACTTATATTGTAAGCATGGTGTGGGTCCTATATCTTATAATGAGGTGTGGGTCCGCTACACTGAGAAAGATGGTGTCCTTAGTTGGCCACTGCATGGTAGTTTTGAACCCGAAATCCTTGATAATTTAGAAGCGAAATTGTTTAGGAAGAAAGCCCGGCCGGCAATGTTTGATTCTTTCCGTTACTGGCGAAAAGAATCCAAACAGAGAGAAATGAAGAGATTAAAGAAAGAACAGAAAGAGAAAGAAGAGTTGACTCTAGAGCAAGCGACTAAACAGTTGCAAGATAACGAGTGTGAGAAGGCCATAGAGGTGGCCATTAGAGAGCATAATTTGGCGATCGACAAGTGCTATCCTGCCTTGCCATCGAAAACAGCTAAGATGCTAGAGGACCCCGAAAACGATCCTCTGTTGTCTTATCTATTACGGTCACCTCCACCGTATGCACAAGGTGCTACGGCTCCACCTGTACCGAATGTTCAATTGCCGGTTGCTGGACAACCTGGTATTCCTGCTCCTGCCCCTCAGAATCAAGCTCCCGTACCTCCTGTGGGTAATGTGAATGTTCCTACGGCTCCTCCTCTTCCTGGGTTGCCGACTTCTATACCTGTATCTGTCTCGCTTACACCTACTGTTCCACAAACTATTTTTCTCGATACTCCTACTGTTCCGCTATCTGTTCCTACCTCTACTGTGTTCTCTACTTCTGCAAGTGTATTGACTCCACTTTCTGTTCGTCGAAGAATCACTGATTCTGTTTCTAACATGCTGTCTCCTTTCTATAAAACTTTAATTAAGACTCCTACTTCTGATTCTGTTCAGAGACGTAGTCAGCATCCAAGCACTGAGGAACGGGGAATTTTAGATTCCACGGCTCTTAGATGGATTTCAAAGAGTAGGAGATATAGTACGAGAGATGTGCTAGATACATTTATGCAGTGGAAGGAACCAACGCAACGGTATGTCTTTGATGAGATGTGTTCGTTGTTACGTGAGGAGATAGAAGAAGATGATGTTGAATCAAATTTAGAAGACTTAATTAAGGTTCAGAAAGAGTTTGCTGCTGGTATGATAGTAGGTGAAAATATAGAAGAAGCGATGGAACTGATCTTAAGTTTTAGAAATGATCCATCTCTTCGTTCACCGAGAGATTTAGACAAAGGTAAGACGAAGCTGAGTCGCCAATATCCAATGAGGGAGGTTCCTCCAATTTGGCGCGAAGCTGTGCAAGCTGACAATGTTAATGGTATTGTAGCCGCTCCGGCGCAATTTCAGAGAGTATGGATACACATTCCGTGGAAGCGAGCCGAAGTGCTAGCAGTGAAACAGGCCTTACCAGATCCGCGTAAGAATCCTGCTGGATACTATAAGGAATTAACACAGACAGTTGAGGCTTGTATAATGAACTTAGCAGACATTGACATGTTATTTGGAAATGTAGTTCCTCAACCAGTGTGGGCTAAAATTCGTAGAGAGGATCATCAAGTTGCCTTAGGTGGTGATTGGGCAGCTATCACTGCAGCGGATGGTCAGCAAACGGGTGGTGCAAAACCTGAACCCCTAATTGCTAATCTTCCAGGTAGGATAATCGACTTAATGAAGACTCTGATGCCCGCATTACGTGTTAATTGGGACAAGTTATCCGCATGCAGGCAAAAGAAAGACGAAAGTGTCTCCGACTTTTTCACGAGGTTCGAAGAGACTTTTGTAGATCATAGTGGTCAGGATATGAGCACAGAAGGAGGACAGAGACTGTTTGTCGATAAATTTGTGCATAATTTGTTACCTGAGTTATGCAATAAATTAAAGGATTCAGAGAGTGCGTGGGCTGTTTCTACAACTGCGCAAATACTTGCAACTGCACAGTATTATGAAAATAGGGATAAAGAGGAAAAAGAGAAATCAGACAAGAAAACGAAAGATTTAAAAACTAAAGTTCTTTTGCAACAGGCGTATCCGCCTCGCACGAATCACACTAATACGCAACAGAATTCATATCAAAGGACAGATTATAGTTCAACGAGGCCTCAATATCAGTGGAACCAGTGTACGTACTGTAAGAAAGAGGGTCACTACAAGAATGAATGTCCGATCTTAGCGCAAAATAATGCAGCAGCAGCTCAGAGAGGTCGTGGTGGTTATGTGCAGAATTCTAGAGGTCGAGGGCGAGGTGCTATGCCTCCACAGACGAATGATCGTCCTTCCAATCACTTTGATCAGCGAAATGGACAGTCAGCCCAGCAAAATAGATCTCAACAATATCTTGTTGAAGACTATTGTGAAGCAGATGAGGGATTTCAGCAAAATGGGTACTAGGACAGCCATGGACAGAGAGAGGGAGTAGTATCAGTTCCAGTGGATCAGAGTGGGCCTTATGTCGCAGTAGCAACATCAGGTGTAGTCGAACCGTTTCTGTTGGATACTGGTGCCGCAAAAAGTTCTATTAATCATGCGAAACTCCCTGGCGCACCTTTGTCTGGCTCAACAAATGTTTCTGTAGGTTTTTCAGGCGCCCCTGTTTACAACCCCATATCTGGTCCTTTGTCTATTTCTGTTGGACCGTGCCAATTAAAAGCACCACTAATACTGACGACAGGTTGTAATGAAAATCTGCTTGGTTTAGACTTGTTAAAACGACTATATGCGACATTGTACTGTTCTCCGGAAGGGGTACAGCTTACATTGGGTAAAAGAATCACCTCTCCGATGTACTTGTCAATGGATGCACTCCCGCCAGAGCTGCGTTCACTCCCTGATTCTCTTTGGGCGACTGGTCCTAATGATGTAGGCCTTTTAGAAATAGCACCATATGTAGTAACTTTGAAAGCAAATGTGAAGTTTCCAAGAATTCCTCAATACAAAATATCTAGTGAAGGTGAGCGTGCACTTTTATTGATTGTGCAAGATTTGATTAAGAAAGGTGTAGTTGAAGAAACTAGAGGAAATGTTTGTAATAGTCCGGTATTACCGATTTTGAAACGAACTGATCCTACAAAGCCTCCAGTGTATAGGTTTGTCATCGACCTCAGAGAAGTAAATAAGATTGTGGTCCCGCAGTTTCCTGTGGTTCCAGACATTACTGCCTTGTTAACATTGATTCCTGCTACAGCCACTTGGTTCTCAGTCATCGACTTGAAGAATGCCTTTTTCAGCATTCCGATAGCCGAGGAAAGCAGAGATATTTTCGGCTTCTGTCTAGGAGGTCGCAGTTTCAGATTTAAACAAGCTCCACAGGGCTACTGTGAGAGCCCATCTATTTACAGTCAAGCATTAAAGAGTCAGTTAGATTCCTTTGTCCTTCCTCCAGGTTCTGCTCTAGTGCAGTATGTAGATGATCTTCTAGTGGCTGCCGATGACAAGGAAACTTGCAAAGCAGCTACGGTTTCGTTATTGCATCACTTGTCTAATTTGAATCACAAGGTATCACCTTCAAAAATGCAATACTGCTGCCAAGAAGTGACCTACCTAAGTCATCTCTTGTCAAAGGAGGGAAGGAAGTTGACCCCAGAGAGAATAAAAGCAATTACGCAGATGAGTGTTCCACGCACACAGAGAGAAGTACGTGCCTTTCTAGGTATCACCTCTTACTGTAGGCAGTGGATCCCAAATTTTTCTCTTTTAGCAAAACCATTGGTAGCTTTGACTGGGAAAAATGTTCCGAGTCCGGTGCCATGGTCTGATGAATGTCAAGAGAGTTTTTCTGAGTTACGAAAAGCACTGTGTTCAGCTCCTGTATTGGGTACACCCGATTACAGTAAGCCATTCACGCTTTACGTTCACGAGAGAGAAGGTTGCGCGTTGAGTGTTCTGACACAGAAGTTTGGTGATAAACAACGCCCTTGTGCGTATTTTTCATCGACATTAGATCCGGTAGCTAGAGCGTTACCTAGTTGTTTGAGAGCTACAGCGGCAGCTGCGGCTTCCATTCGACAATCTGCTGGTTTGGTGATGAACAACATGCTAGTGGTCATGGTTCCTCATGCGGTGGATACACTCATGAATCGAACCAAGACACAACACCTTACTAGTGCGAGACTATCTGGTTACGAGCTGACATTACTAGCGAGTCATATTCAGATCAAAAGATGTAATGTATTGAATCCAGCAACGTTGTTGCCGGCTAATCAAGAGTCGAGTGATTCCGAACCACATGATTGCTGCTTTAGAACGGAGGAAGAGACAAAAGGACGAATTGACTTAAAGGATACTCCATTATCAGATCCAGATGGCACATTGTATGTGGATGGGTCATGTTTTAAATTGGAGAATGGTGATGTGACTGCTGCTTACGCAGTAACGACTTTGAAGACGATTGTGGAGACTGCAAGAGTGAGTCAGAATTCTGCCCAAGCTGCAGAATTAATAGCTTTAACCAGAGCGTGTGTTTTAGCTAAGGGAAAGAGAGTGAATGTCTTTACAGATAGTCAGTACGCATTTGGCGTGGCCCATAGTTTTGGCCGTTTGTGGAGAGAAAGAGGTTTCATTACGACCCATGGGACTAAGATTCAACATGGTCAGCTAGTTAACGACTTGTTGGAATCTCTAACCTTGCCGACTGAAGTTGCGATTGTGAAGTGCAGTGCTCATAAAGCAATCACGAATGATGTTGGTCGTGGAAATGCTTTTGCTGATGAGACCGCTAAACAGACAGCTAGAGACATGATGAGCAGAATGTATGTTGCTACGTCTGCAAGATGGATTGCTGAATCTGGAATGTGTGAGGATACAATGGAAAGTGTGAAAGAGATTCAGAAAGAGGCAACTGAAGAAGAGAAACGTGTATGGAGAGAGAGTACGGGCAAGCTGGATTCGAATGGGTGTTGGATTGATTTGACAGAACAGCAGCGTTGGATGTTGCCTGATGCGTATGTGCTTGCAGTAGTGACGATGGCGCATGGAGTAGCGCATATAAGTTCTAAAGGAATCTGTAAGATGTTGGCTCCGGTCTGGAAGAAAGATGGGATCAGTAAGTGTGCAGAGAGAGTGGTGAAAAATTGTATGGTATGCTTGATGCATAACCCTGGCAAGGGAACTCCAACTCCTGCTGGTCACTTCGCTCCTCCTACCTGCCCCTTTGAAGTGATTCAGTTAGACTTCATTCACATGGATCGCTGTAATAATTTGAAATATGTCCTGGTGGTAGTCTGTGCTTTTTCCAGGTAGATCGAAGCATACCCACTAAAGGACAACACTGCCCTATCAACTGCCAAAATTCTTCTCAAAGAATATTTCCCTAGATTTGGAATGCCACGGATTGTATGGTCAGATAACGGAAGTGAGTTTATAGGGAAAGTTATGAAGAGTGTGTGTGCCGGCCTAGGTCTGAAACAAAAATTCCACAGTGCGAACCATCCCCAGTCTGCTGGTTTAGTGGAAGGTTACAATGGCACCCTCAAACTGAAATTAGCTAAGATACAAGCATCCACAGGTTTAGCCTGGCCAGACGCACTTCCTTTGGCTTTGTTATCCACGAGAGCAACTGTACATTCTAGAGTGGGGCTTAGCCCTTATGAGATAGTGTTTGGCCGCCCGGCAAATATTTGGGGTGTGCCAAGGCCTAAGGAGTTCTGTTCTCTAGAATATCCTATGTTAATAGACTACCTTTACGACTTGACTGCTAAATTGAGTCTTATTCATCAACAGGTTTTCGATGCTTTACCAAAGCCTCCGGAGAGTCCAGGGCATCAGCTGAAACCAGGAGATCAAGTGGTTATCAGGAATTTCGCGAGGACGAAGAACCTTCAGCCGAGATACATCGGTCCCTTCCAGGTCCTGCTTGCAACGAGGACAGCAGTTCGTGTAGCTGGACGCAAGCATTGGGTGCACGCATCCCATGTTAAGCGTGTACCTTTACCACTTCCTTACGACGACTGGGTGAAGAAGGGAATTGGTGCCTCCGAGTCTGAACGCACGCCAAAGTTCATCCCTTTCAGCGATGCCGAATTGATTACTGACACTCCGAGATCTGACTCTCCTCCTGAAAAGACTCCTTTGAACTCTGAACATTTGTCCCCTGCATCAGAAGAAACTCTGTCATCTGCGAACTTGAACACTGCAACAGCTACCAGTGATACGCTATTTGCCGATCAAACAGTACCTGCGAAGCAAAGATATAATTTACGAAACCGTAAAATGGACAAATAAAGCAGGCAACTGCATATTGTGATATTTTGAAATATTGAACTTTTGCCCTCAGCCAGGAAGTTTGCTATTGTTTTATTGTTTTTAAAATTGCCTTGCCGTCTGGGTAGCCGTAGGGTCGTGGCTGTGTGCCTAGTTGAATCTGCGGGGGTCTGACACAAGGTTGATCTTTCTGTTAGTTCTGGGAACTCCCAGGGCTGATAGAGGCATTTTCATCTACGTACACATCATCAGTGGTCGCGAGCGGATTGTAGAAGATGGAGCTTCCTGCGCTGCAACGAGAAAATGTGATTTATGTTCGCAGAAACAGACTTTACAGAATTCTTCACAGCAAATGCTTTTTGATGCAATGTGCCATTACATTTTTGATTGTTTTGATAACGTTGGTGGGTGGAATCGTTTTCGGTATAAGTTTGATTTTTGTGCCAGTAACTACAGTACCTCCCCTTAATCCTGTTACTTCTACTGTTTCCTCTATACACTCTTTTCACTCGTTTCCTGAACATGAACAAGCTCGACGCTCAGAATTCATTAACAACACTTTTGTACAGCTCTTGCACCAACACCAACTGGTAGTTAATACTACAGACTGCTGGGTGTGTGGCTTGATACCCCACACTATGGATAAAGGCATTCCCTATCTGGTTTTGCCTTTCAGCTACAATGGATCATTTCAGGCCCTTTAAACCATCTTTGCTTATGCCCTTGAAACCTATCCTCCACGTCCACCACGTTCCACTAAATATAACTCTGCTAATAAAGCCTTAGTCCAAGGAATTATTGACATGATCAAGGACGTCAATAATACTCCTTCATACCCTAGAGACGAATTGCGAGTATATTTAAGTTGGAATTCTTCAGAGTATCGCCTTAGTTTGGGAGAAAGAAAGCGTAAAAGCTCAACTCCAGTCTGGGTCGTACCTCACCGAGGTCAGGTCTGTCTGCAAGGTAATGGGAGAAATCCGAGAGCTCAGCTAGGGAGGAGTGAGTGCGTAGAGACTTATGTGTTTCCGGCTAAATCTTCCCCTGCCTTTCTTACTGCTAGGGGTACCTACTTCATCTGTCGAGACAGAGCTTATACATGGTTGCCTGCCGACTTTTCAGGTTCATGTTATATTGCTCGATTGTTGCCTCCAACATACACTGCTTCATCTGAATACCACAAGACTAGAGTAGCGAGAGGTGTCTTCAGCAAGGAAGATACCGCTGGTCAGGAAGCTGGAGACTTCTTCAAAGGCTTCCTTCCGTTCTGGGGGCCTATGGCCAATAGTAGAAACATACGTCAGCTAACACGGGTAGTTGAATCTACTATTACTGAAACTGCTGGTGCCCTTAGCAATTTGACAGCTGAGCTTCAAACGGATAGACTCATGACATTGCAGAACCGTATGGTTCTAGACGTTATACTTGCAGATCGAGGTGGGGTATGTAGAATGATCCAATCGAGCTGCTGTGTCTTTATTCCCAATAATGCTCCAACAGTCTATGAGGCGATTTCTAAGCTACACAAGATTTCCGACTCTATACACGTAGACAAGCGAAACTGGTCCTTCATGGAATGGTTTTGGACTCTGATCTCAGCGTGGGGATGGAAGGTTCTAATGGTCATTGGTGTCATCTTAGTATTTCTCTTCTCATGCTGCCTGATTATCCAGTGTGGTCCAGCCCTGTGTAGTCTTTGTGCTGCAACCTGTTTTAGGAAACCACCTGCGTTTGGAGAAAAGGCACGAGAAAGGATGATGATACAACAGCATGTCACTGACCTGATGAGCATAGAATTAGATTCTGATGTAGACTGAGTAATTGCCTATGTAAGGGCAAAAGGAGGGTCTGAGGTTCCGTGACGATTTGAACCCGTGTTTTCAATGTTGTCGGAAATACATAATATTGGTATCAGCGAACCGCAAATGATCCATTTAGCATATCCTGGTGTTTTCGCTACGATACGAGCAAGAGTACTCCTGTTATGAACACATTTCTGATCTACCCACGGCATCCATCTTAGATCATGGCAGCCATGATCTGTTTCTTGCCCTCACATACGCAATAACCTCTGATCACTTCATTTCGATTAAGGACACGTAGCCTTAGCCGGAGATTCACCTCTTTCATGACACGTACACCTTAAACCAGATCACGCTGTAGCTACATGACTCGACAAAGGCTGCCTCCTCTGCCCGAGGCCAGCCCAACTGAACTGGTTCTCGTGTCCATTGTCCCGATCATGATTAGGCGGCCGAAGCCGGTAGCCTTGCCCATTTACAACCCACAAACATCTCTTATCCCGCTTTTCTATCTTCCACACCTGGCTCCGTTCCTTTCTTTCTGAATCTTTATTAGGGGGAGGTAACGAAATTTACGATGAGGCGGTCCGGCTCTTGAATACAATATTGACAAGGGATTGTGATGAACTAGTGGGAACCCCTCTTCGTAGATGTTTTGTATCAGATTTTATCAACGGTTCCTGTGTACGCCAAATATTTATTGCTTATGACACAAAGGTTTTGGGAATGTACCAACATGTGAAGAATTCGCCTGAAGGCCAAAATTTAGTATATAAGGAGCAACCCTCTTTGTACAATTTGAACAGGCTCCTAGATACTGCCCATGTGTAGTTTCTGTGACTTCTGTGTCCCTGCAGTAATAAACCTTTGGTCTTTGACGCCACCATCGAGAAGCCCGTGTTTCTGTTCATTTGCGCACCAAGGCAGGTGGAACTCCGGGGTCTTTGGGTGTTGTTCCCTGACACCTCTGGACGGAACCAAAAAGTCCAGAACTCCACCGGTAGCTTGTCTCCTTTCTGGTAAAGAATTGGCTTAGTAGTTTAGTCTGCCCTGTTCCCATGATGCACTGGGCCAGGGACAGACTGATTTGCATACAGCCAGGTTCTGAGCTGGGATGGTGCAGTAAGCTAAATAACGGTGATGGATCAAGCCCTGATCTTTGGACTGGGTAAGCGTGGTCTGCTTAATTCAGACACTCTGTTCATCACCACCCCCTTTTCTGAATCGTTTTTGGCCACTATAGGTGTGGCAGGGTATACTCAGACATGAGTCCCTTGCTCACTGCCCCATCAGGATTCAAGCAAGCCGGGCCGACTACGCCGGAAATGCCAGAAACCGGTCCCCGGTAGCTTGTCTCCTTTCTGGTAAAGAATTGGCTTGGTAGTTTCGTCTGCCCTGTTCCCATGATGCACTGGGCCAGGGACAGACTGATTTGCATATAGCCAGGTTCTGAGCTGGGATGGTGCAGTGAGCTAAATAACGGTGATGGATCAAGCCCTGATCTTTGGACTGGGTAAGAGTGGTCTGCTTAATTCAGACACTCTGTTCATCACCACCCCCTTTTCTAAATCGTTTTTGGCCACTATAGGTGTGGCAGGGTATACTCAGACATGAGTCCCTTGCTCACTGCACCATCAGGATTCAAGCAAGCCGGGCCGACGACGGCTGAAATGCCAGAAACCGGTCCCCGGTAGCTTGTCTCTTTTCTGGTAAAGAATTGGCTTGGTTGTTTAGTCTGCCCTGTTCCCATGATGCACTGGGCCAGGGACAGACTGATTTGCATATAGCCAGGTTCTGAGCTGGGATGGTGCAGTAAGCTAAATAACGGTGATGGATCAAGCCCTGATCTTTGGACTGGGTAAGAGTGGTCTGCTTAATTCAGACACTCTGTTCATCACCACCCCCTTTTTTGAATCGTTTTTGGCCACTATAGGTGTGGCAGGGTATACTCAGACATGAGTCCCTTGCTCACTGTACCATCAGGATTCAAGCAAGCCGGGCCGACGACGGCTGAAATGCCAGAAACCGGTCCCCGGTAGCTTGTCTCCTTTCTGGTAAAGAATTGGCTTAGTAGTTTAGTCTGCCCTGTTCCCATGATGCACTGGGCCAGGGACAGACTGATTTGCATATAGCCAGGTTCTGAGCTGGGATGGTGCAGTGAGCTAAATAACGGTGATGGATCAAGCCCTGATCTTTGGACTGGGTAAGAGTGGTCTGCTTAATTCAGACACTCTGTTCATCACCACCCCCTTTTCTGAATCGTTTTTGGCCACTATAGGTGTGGCAGGGTATACTCAGACATGAGTCCCTTGCTCACTGCACAATCAGGATTCAAGCAAGCCGGGCCGACGACGGCTGAAATGCCAGAAACCGGTCCCCGGTAGCTTGTCTCCTTTCTGGTAAAGAATTGGCTTGGTAGTTAAACTGCCCTGTTCCCATGATGCACTGGGCCAGGGACAGACTGATTTGCATATAGCCAGGTTCTGAGCTGGGATGGTGCAGTGAGCTAAATAACGGTGATGGATCAAGCCCTGATCTTTGGACTGGGTAAGAGTGGTCTGCTTAATTCAGACACTCTGTTCATCACCACCCCCTTTTCTGAATCGTTTTTGGCCACTATAGGTGTGGCAGGGTATACTCAGACATGAGTCCCTTGCTCACTGCACCATCAGGATTCAAGCAAGCCGGGCCGACGACGGCTGAAATGCCAGAAACCGGTCCCCGGTAGCTTGTCTCCTGTCTGGTAAAGAATTGGCTTGGTAGTTTAGTCTGCCCTGTTCCCATGATGCACTGGGCAAGGGACAGACTGATTTGCATACAGCCAGGTTCTGAGCTTGGATGGTGCAGTGAGCTAAATAACGGTGATGGATCAAGCCCTGATCTTTGGAATGGGTAAGAGTGGTCTGCTTAATTCAGACACTCTGTTCATCACCACCCCCTTTTCTGAATCGTGTTAAAATGAAGAGCTCCAAAAATGAAAGCCAGCACTCGCGGGGGGTTTAAATCCCAGTAGGATTTATTTGGCACAAAAGAAATATGTACAAACGCGTTTCAGCTGTACGCCTTCGTCAGTGTAAGGCGGCCGCATTGATGCTGCTCATTAAGTACACAGAACAAACATCATAGAGTCACGTGGGGTATGTCACTGCGAAGCGCCATCTTGATGTCAGGCATAACGTGTATTTCACACAAACAATTAAATAAAGCATTGTTTTTGATAAAAAAAGTGGCGTGATATATGTCAGCGTTAATGCACAGCTTAAACCATAGTTCATTTAGCATAATCAAGGCACAGAAATGAATTATTGCCAAATATAGAAAATAATTGTCTGTTTAGTCACATGGTGTGATTGGTAACCTGATTTCAAAAATTAACATTCGTTCAAAAATAATTAAGATACAACATATTTCAAACTGTGTACTTTGACCAAATTCATGATTGTCCCAGTGGGTCTGTCATTAGGTTTCATAATATATATATGTATATGTATATATGTGCATATGTATATATATGTATGTATATATATTTATATATGTATATATGTATATGTGTATATATGTATATGTATATGTATTTCCTACTGGCGGTCGCCAGTAGGTATATATAGTTAGGACCTAGTTACCATAGGAAATTCCGAACATTCTATTGGGAATAACTTTGACGCTGATTTAGGGATCTGCCTGTAATTTTCCTTAAATTTGCCTCGCTGCGCTCCGCTCCTTCTCTGACAGTTTTGGGGGGATTCGTCAAGCGGGTGCCGAGAAAAAAGGGGGGTCCCAAAACGTGTTTTCCCAATGTTAATTTCCATAGGGACATTCTGACAAGGCTACAGCTCGAACGGCTGAACAGAATTATACCAGATTTGGCAAAATGGTAGGGACAGGTATGCAGTAGTGCCTTTTCTATATTTGGTGAAAATCCTTCTAGTAGTTGTTGAGAAAATGAATTTGAGAAAATTATATATCTATATGCGCTCAACATTCTATTGGGAATAAGTTTGGCGCCCATTGAGGAATCTGTGTGTAATTTTCCAGAATTTTGGCCAGCTCCGCTCCGCTCCTTCCCTGAAAGTTTTGGGGGGATTCGTCAAGCGGGGCCGAAAGGGGGGTCCCAAAATGTGTTTTCCCCATGTTAATTTCCATAGGGACCTTTAGACACGGCTACAGCCCGAACGGCTGAACGGAATTACACCAATCTTGGCAAAATGGTAGGGACAGGTATGCAGTAGTGCCTTTTCTATACTTGGTGAAAATCCCTCCAGTAGTTGTTGAGAAAATTGAATTTGGTCAAATTATATATCTATATGCGCTCACCGTACGCGTACGGTACGCGACCGTACGTGTTTGTGCGCGTACCCTTACGCGCGCGAGCGAGTTTCCTATTGGCTGGCAGTCGACTCTCAACATTCCAAACTGTCCAAACCAGGAAGTGTTGGCCACAATTTTGTTTTTCAGGAGAACTGAGGCACAAGAGAGCCCATCCTTGTGACAGAGTGACAGACCTCCTTTCAGTGTAATGTAACCCTTGAAACACATATTCAAAAATAGAAAATAACATTTTTAAAAAAATGGAGATACCCATACCAGTTACAACAACCAATTCAGTAATTCCACCATCTATATATACATCCACTCATTCAGCAACAGTTCTATATAGTCACTCATACATATACTCACTCATCATATGTAGTGATACACATATACATCCTGTTACACACTGACAGTCATCCAAAAGTTACTCACACATGCATGTAAACTGTTGAACATCCATTTATTTGCATATACAGCTATACACACACTATCACATTACTTCTAAGGAAACGTACACATACTTACTCTCTTAAACAATCACTTATAGAAACACATACTTATTTAAACAGGAACTCTTTCAATCTCTCACTCTCACATATACTCACTTATATACATCAATACTCACATATACTAGATTAAAACATATGTAGTTACTCATAAAGACACTAGTGAGACAGTCATTCACTCACTAACACACACATATACACACTCATCCACCCATACAGTCCTACACATATGCTGTCTTCAAAACACATACAAACAGTGAGTCAGTCATTGATGCATCTATGTGCTAAGTAATACTCCCACCAAACCATACAGACACTTATACTGATACTAAAAAAAGCATCTAATAACCCATACACACAAACATGTAGCTACTCACCAACCCATGCAGCCACTTATAAACAAAGTGAAACACTGATACAAACATTTTTTTTAAAATCCATTAAGACACTTATTTAAACATTTATTCTTCCATCGACCTTTACGTATACATATATAAAACAAATTTATCTTTCAGAAAGACACAAATTCACTGGATGGTGTCATCAGTGATGTCATGAGTGATGTCACTGACCATGTCATGAGTGATATAATATGTGACGTCATCAGCAGTGCATTGCAGGCGCGCAAGTTATAGTGAGTCCAACTAACTATAACGTGGGAATTTCAATGGTTTTATGTCAGTAAAATTTCCAGCTAACTATAACTGGTGTCAAACCTATGGTTTTTCAGTGAATAAATATATATATATGTGTGTGTATATATATATATATATATATATATATATATATATATATATATATATATATATTACCTACTGGCGATAGCCAGTAGGTATATATAGTTAGGATTTTTTCTCTATGGAACTTTTGAAAATTCTATGCCTAATAACTTTGGCGTTTGTGGACGGAATCGGCTGAAATTTTCAGGAAAATGGCACATTTTGTTTCTGAGCAGCCCCTGAAAATTTGGTGGGGTTTCGTCAAGGGGGGGCTGAGAAAAAAGGGGGGTCCCAAAACGCGTTTTTTGCATTGAGTTTTCCATAGGGCGGTTGGACTCACTTTTAGCTCGAACGGCTGAATGGATTTGCACGAAACTTGGCAAAATTGTAGGGACTGTTAGCCCGATGTGCCTTTGCTAGGTCTCAATATATGTGCTTCAGTGGATTTTGAGAAATTAACGTTTAAAACAAGATATATATCTGTAACAGCGCTCCGGGCAGCGCTCCGGTTCGCGAACTTTTCGCGTATCGGAACTTTGCGAAGCGAAGCTGATTGGCTCTCCGGTGTCTGTCAACATTCTAAACAGTCCGGAGCGGCCGCCATCTTGTCTCTCGGTAGGATCGAGAGACAAGAGGAGGCCAAAACAAAGGGGGAAATGAAGGAAAGGGGGCAAGGTAGACCCCTTCTGACCCCCTAGGATTGATGAGGGGGATATTATAGAGCCACGCCGGGCCCAAAAAAAAAAAAAAAAAAATCTGATTTTTTCGCCGTAGAGACGCGTCTTGGTTCGCGAACCGGGCAGCTAACCGGGCAGCTAACCGGGAAGCTAACCGTCAGTGTAACCCAAAAAAAAAAATAATAAATTCCGATTTTTTCGCCGTAGAGACGCGTCTTGGTTCGCGAACCGGGCAGCTAACCGGGCAGCTAACCGGGAAGCTAACCGGCAGTGTAACCCCAAAAAAAAAAAAAAAAATCCGATTTTTTCGCCGTAGAGACGCGTCTTGGTACGCGAACCGGGCAGCTAACCGGGCAGCTAACCGGGCAGCTAACCGGGAAGCTAACCGGCAGTGTAACACAAAAAAAAAAAAAAAATTCATATTTTTTCGCCGTAGAGACGCGTCTTGGTACGCGAACCGGGCAGCTAACCGGGCAGCTAACCGGGAAGCTAACCGGCAGTGTAACGGGAGTCTGAGGAGTAGCTGATTGGCTGTCAATATTGTAAACAGTCCGGAGCGGCCGCCATCTTGTCTCTCGGTAGGATCGAGAGACAAGAGGAGGCCAAAACAAAGGGGGAAATGAAGGAAAGAGGGCAAGGTAGACCCCTTCTGACCCCCTAGGATTGATGAGGGGGATATTATAAAGCCACGTGGGGCCAAAAAAAAAACAAACAAAAAAATCCGATTTTTTCGCCGTAGAGACGCGTCTTGGTACGCGAACTGGGCAGCTAACCGGGCAGCTACCGGGAAGCTAATCGGCAGTGTAACGGGAGTCTGAGGAGAAGCTGATTGGCTGTTATCATTGTAAACAGTCTGGAGCGGCCGCCATCTTGTCTCTCTGTGGGATCGAGAGACAAGAGGTGGAAAAAAAAAAGGTGTAAATGAATGAAAGGGGTAAGGCAGACCCCTCCTGAACCCCTAGGATTGATGAGGGGGCTATTAAAGTTCCCTGGGGGGTGAAAAACAAAAATTTGCGATTTTTCGCGGTAAAGGTGCTTCCTGGTACGTTAACCGGGCAGCTAACCGGCAGCGTAACGGGAGTTCGACATATTGTGTTTTTTGAACGTTTGTGATATGTGCACGTGTGGATTTTGTCTAATTAAGGTTAAAAAAATATATATATATCTTTAAGCGTGTTCTGGCGCGCTTACGTTTTGGGTTTGGTTTGCGCTGCAGAGACGATACGTCACGGTTATGCGATGCATCATGAGGCGTCTCACGGGCTACGTGATACGTCACTTAATAAAGAATATATTTTACAGCTATAGATATTAGCTTTTAAAAAACCAATGAAATTCACAGAAAAAACCATAGGTTATAGACCATATATAGTTAGGAATTTGCATTTACAAAACCTTGAAAATTCACTGAAAAAACCATAGGTTATAGACCATATATAGTTAGGGATTAGCATTTAAAAAACCTTATTTTATTTGCACAAAACCATTGAAATTCCATATATAGTTAGTTGCACTAACTATATATCGCGGACCCGCAATCCACTGCTAATGATGTCACATATTACATCATTCATGACATGGTCAGTGACATCACTGATGACATCACTGATGACATCTCAAATGACATCACTGATGACATCACTGATGACAACACCCAGTGACTGTATGTTTCTGTAAAGTTAAAATATGTCTTACATATTGAAGAATGAGTGGATGTATAAGTGTCTGGATGAAGGATTTAGTAGGTGCATGACTGACTGTATGAGAGAATGATTAAATGTGTCTCACTGAGTGCATGGGTTAGTGATTAAAGTGTCTTAATTTGGCAATCAATATTTATGTTCTTCTGTAAACTGCTGCATGTTTAAATCAGTAGCTATATCAGTAACTATATGGGTTATTGAATGGTTGCCCAAGTATTTGTATGGGAGACTGAGTGTGTGTGTGGGTGGCTGGGAGGTGTATAACTCTGTGCATAGATGTGTGAGCGGTTGATTCCCTAGGTGTATGGGTTCAAAAGTGCATGTAGAAACAGCTGTATGGACAGTTGACTGTGTGCATGAGTATATTGGTGAGTGAATGGATATCTCAGTTCTACATGTCAAAGTAAGTACATATGTAAAACACACTCCATGTGAGAGTTGACATATATAAATAACTGAACATAAGAGCCAGTGAATGTGAGAGTGGCTGTATGAATCATTGTGAACTTGTATCAAGGATTGTATAAGAGAGTAAATATGTGTTAGTATATGTTTGAATAAGTAAGGTGTGTATAACTGTATAGTTGAGGAAATGGAGATGTGATTGATTCTTTGCATGACTGACTAGGTGTGTGAGTAACTCCATGGATGTGTGACAGTCTGTGAGTGCCTGTTTACACTGAGTGTATCTAAGGTTATATTAGAGTCTGAAGATGTATTATCACATAAATGATATCATCAGTGATGTAATCAGTAATGTCAAATGAGATGTCAGTGATGTCATCAGTGATGTCATTTGAGATGTCATCAGTGATGTCATCAGTGATGTCATTTGAGATGTCATCAGTGATGTCATCAGTGATGTCACTGACCATGTCATGAATGATGTAATATGTGACATCATTAGCAGTGGATTGCGGGTCCGCGATATATAGTTAGTGCAACTAACTATATATGGAATTTCAATGGTTTTGTGCAAATAAAATAAGGTTTTTTAAATGCTAATCCCTAACTATATATGGTCTATAACCTATGGTTTTTTCAGTGAATATATATATATATATATATATATATTGATATGTATACCAAAGGCCCGCAGCTTCGGGAGAGCACACAACGTCGCTCATGTAAGATGCAGTCTGTCCTCACATTCCACTGAGTGCATGTTTGCCAACGCGTTTCAAGGTAAGAAACCCCTTCTTCAAAGGCAGCAAATTACACATCTGACACTCACATTCACTTTTATGACAATGCTGATTTGGTATATTTCTTCGTCCGCCTCACACTGGGCGTCTGCAAAAATCACAATGCATCATGGGACATAGAGTCAAAATGTGAGCGTTGAAGTTCAATTTCAGTACATTCAAATGTTCGTTTGCTCATTTTCAATCACAGTTCTACCTATAGTAGGTTGTGGGTCATTTGGGCAGATTAATTAGCATTTCGAACGGCGTGCCAGGCAGGTTTAGACGTTGTGTGCTCTCCCGAAGCCGTGGGCCTTTGGTATACACAAATTTCTCACGGCAGCCCAGCCGTGGGGAGAGGCACCCCCAACTGAAGATGGTGAGTTTGTTTCCCTGCGTGATCTATGCCTAAGGTGATTAGTATTGCGTAGTGTGTACCTACCTTTTACCAGTGGTTACTGGTTGTGTTCTACAATTGTTATTTTGTGCTACAATTATTCTATGTTCTAGAAGTGCTATTTCTACTAAGTGCTGATTCTCTCAGTGGCCCACGTGGCCCTGTCATGTGTATAGAATCCCCTGTATGTACTACCCAGTGCCAGTTGGCACAGTGCATCTGTGTGATTATGATCTAATGTGTTTATGGTAATACAAAGGCTATTTTTATATATAACCTTGTGTGGAGTTCAATTTTGCGGTGTGCCTAGTGTGTTGCTGCTGGGTGTGTGTGTGTCTGTGTTTTGCGCAAACGCTTTATACATTGCCTCCGGGATAAGCCTGACTGCTCGTGCCAAGCTACCAAGGGGTGAGCAGGGGTTATCTTGTCGTGTAACTCCCTTGCCCTGACTAGAGTGGTGGTTTCTGCCTGGCTTTGGCGCAAGCCTTAGCCAACCAGAAATCCCATTTCTAACAATATGTATATTACCTACTGGCGGTCGCCAGTAGGTAGATATAGTTAGGACCTAGTTTTCATTGGAAATCCGCAACATTGTATTCGGAATTACTTTGGCGCCGGATGACGAATCTTTGTGAAATTCTCCAAGAAGATGGGGCGCTCCGCTCTGCTCCTATCCTGAGAATTTCAGGGTGATTCATCAAGCGGGGGCCGAGAAAAAAGGGGGGTCGCAAAACATGTTTTCTCAATGCAATTTTCCGTAGGTACCTTTAAGTGAGGCTACAGCCCGAACTGCTGAATGCAATTACACCAAGTGTGGCATAAAGGTAGAGTGTGGTTCACAGATTTTTGTTAAATGGTGTAAATCCATGCAGTAGTTCCTGAGAAAATCAAAAGTAAAATCATAGATCTATCTAGGGACAAAGTAGGGTACGCATTTTTTCCCGAGCATGAGCTTTATGCTAATTTGCTGTCAACACTCCAAACCAGGAAGTGTTGGCAGCCATCTTGTGCCTCGGTTGAACTGAGGCACAAAAAAACAGAAAAAGAAACATGAAAAACAAGAAAAGGGGGCAGGATAGAAACACAGTGACCCCCTAGGCCTTCTTAGGGGGTCCCAAAAGGACCCGAAGGCCCCCAAATTATTATTATTTTTTAAATCACGGGATGCGCGTAGGATACGCGTATCTTGCCGATCCCCCACAAAAATGAAGCGCGGGCCCTCGCGTTTTATTCTAATTATCCCCCGGGGGGCAAAGTCCCAGGGGCAATGTGTTTTATAATAATGGGGGGCCCAGAGGGCTTTCAACATTACATATGCTGGGGGCTCACGGCCCCCCTGCAGCCTCAGGGACCACCACCCCCGGGGTTTCTTTTTATTATAATAATGGCGGGCCCAGAGGGGCCCCTCAGCCCCGGAGACGGCCACCCCGGGGCTTTCAACATTACATATGCTGGGGGCTCACAGCCCCCCTGCAGCCCCGGGGACCGCCACCCCTGGGGTTTCTTTTTATTATAATAATGGCGGGCCCAGAGGGGCCCCCCAGCCCTGGGGACCCCCACCCCGGGCTTTAAAATTATGTATGGGGGGCTCATGGCCCCCCGCAGCCCTGGGGACCACCACCCCGAGGCTTCTAAAATAAATGTAAAAAACCTGTGTGGGGGGATCAAACCCCCTCAACATGCCCCGGGGACCGCCACCTCTCCGGGGCTCTAATATTCAAAATAGGGGGTCCGTGATGGACGCCCCAGCCCAGGGGGCCACCACCCCTGGGGCTTTTAAATGTTGGGAGCAGGGCTACGTGGCCTCCCTCCTGGAGCCTTGTGGTGGCCCTCGGGACCGCCACCCCCTAGGCCGGCTCATGCATTGTCCGAGGGTGCATATCCCCGGGACACTGTAGTTTGCTATGGCATAGCAATCTGCTTTGGTTTTTGGTAGAGAGAGCAGGAAACCTGCTCTCTCTTCCAAAAACCAAAGCCGATTGCTCTTCTACATGCGGAGCAGCAGGTTAGCTGCTCCCCATGTAGAAAAGCAATGCCGGCTCCCGCAGGATGCGTAGCAGGCAGGGACCGTGGGGGGATTGGGGACTCCCCCACGCCCCCCAACGAGGAGGGCCCGCCCCGGTGGATGGGGTCCCCGGGGCTAGAAGTGACCCAGGAGGGGGGGCCCGCGACCACCTCTCCAAAAAATGATTTTAAAAAAACGAGGCAGAGCCCTGGTATATTGGTGGGGTCCCCGGGGCTAAAAGAAGCCTCAGGGATGGGGCCACGCCGCCCCCTCCTCATATTTTTATTAAAAAAAATATATTAGGGGGCAAGCCCTGGGGGATGGGGTCCCCAGGAATATATGACATCATCAGCAGTGGATTGCGGGCGCGCGAGATATAGTTAGTACAACTAACTATATCAGAGGAATTCCAATGGTTTTGTACGAGTGAAATGTCCATCTAACTATAACACCCCTAAAACCTACGTTTTTTTCCAGTGACTTTCTAAGGCTTTTTAAATGCTAATTCCCAACTATATGAGGCCTGAAACCTATGTTTTTATTCAGTGAATTTATATATATGTATATATATATATATATATATATATATATATATATATATATATATATGTATATGTATGTATGTATGTGTATATATTAATGTATATGTATGAATATGTATATGTATGTATATATATATATATATATGTATATGTATGTACATATATATGTATGTATATTTGTGTATATGTATATATGTGTATGTATATATGTGTATGTATATATGTGTATGTATATATGTGTATGTATATGTATGTATATATATGTAAGTGTATATATATGTATGTGTATATATATGTATGTATGTGTATATATATGTAGGTTTTATATATGTATATGTAGGTGTATGTATATGTATATGTATGTGTTTGTATATATATATGGGTATGTAGATATATGTATATATATATGTATGTATATATATAGGAGCGTGAGCAAGCCTTATCGGCGAAACGCGTCGCACTTTATTCGACTGCCATTAAAACATTCTGCAACGAACTCTGAGCGTCCTGGCTTCCTTCAGATTTTGGAGGGGATTTGTTTATATATATATGTATGTATATATATATATTCACTGAAAAAAACCATAGGTCTCACACCAGTTATAGTTAGGGATTAGCATTTAAAAAACCTATTAAATTCACTGAAAAAAACATAGGTTTCACACCAGTTTTAGTTAGCTGGAAATTTTACTGACATAAAACCATTGAAATTCCACGTTATAGTTAGTTGGACTCACTAAAACTTGCGCGCCTGCAATGCACTGCTGATGACGTCACATATTACATCACTAATGACATGGTCAGTGACATCACTCATGACATCACTGATGACACCATCTTTGTGACAGAGTGACAGACCTCCTTTCAGTGTAATGTAACCCTTGAAACACATATTCAAAAATAGTAACTAACATTTTCAAAAAAAAGTGGAGATACCCATACCAGTTACAACAACCAATTCAGTAATACCAGCATCTAATACACATCCACTCATTCACCAACAGTTCAATATAGTCACTTATACATATATTCACTCATCATATGTAGTGATAGACCTATACATCCTGTTACACACTGACAGTCATCCAAAAGTTACTCACACACATATTCACACATGCAAATAGACTATTGAACATCCATTTATTTGCATATACATCTATACACACACTACCATTTTACTTTTAAGGAAACTTACACATACTTACTCTCTTAAACAATCCCTTATAGAAACACATACTTATTTAAACAGGAACTCTTACAATCTCTCACTCTCACATATACTCACTTATATATATCAATACTCACATATACTAGATTAAAACATATGTCGTTACTGATAAAGACAATAGTGAGACAGTCGTTTACTCAGTAACACACACATATACACACTCATCCATCCATACAATCCTGTACATATGCTGTCTTCAAAACACATACAAACAGTGAGTCAGTCACCAACCCATACAGCCACTTATACACAAAGTGAAACACTGATACATACATTTCAATATTTAAAAGTTACTCGCTAATATATGTATTCACTAAGATACACTTAATAAGCCATTTAACCAATCAATTAAAAAAAAACATTCATTAAAACACTTATTTAAACATTTATTCGTCCATCGACCTTTACAAATACATATATAAAACATATTGATATTTCAGAAAGACACACATTCACTGGATGGTGTCATCAGTGATGTCATGAGTGATGTCACTGACCATGTCATGAGTGATGTAATATGTGACGTCATCAGCAGTGCATTGCATGCGCGCAAATTATAGTGAGTCCAACTAACTATAACGTGGAATTTCAATGGTTTTATGTCAGTAAAATTTCCAGCTAACTAAAACTGGTGTGAAACCTATGGTTTTTCAGTGAATTTAATAGGTTTTTTAAATGCTAATCCCTAACTATAACTGGTGTGAAACCTATGTTTTTTTTCAGTGAATTTAATAGGTTTTTTAAATGCTAATTCCTAACTATACCTGGTGTGAAACCTATGGTTTTTTCAGTGAATTTCATAGGTTTTTTAAATGCTAATTCCTAACTATAACTGAGTTCTCTTTGGGAGTTTGGGGGCCTTATTAACATCAAAATACACCTACAGTTCTGACTTTGCAGCACCCGCCCTATGTGTCCTACTCCCTAAGCCTCCAGGGTACATTGGCAGGTGGACGGCGACGGCCCCGGTGAAAACTCATGTTTAGCTGGTTTGTTGTGCTGAGATTGTACGCTGCCGTACCCCCGGGTTGACGGCGTCAGGCTGTGTACAGAGTCTTACCTGGTGCTCGACTACATCCATCAGTGTCGCATCGCCGGCCCGAGTGGGTTGTAGGCGGGAAGCTGTGTATGATTTGAACAATGTCAATAAAGGTGTTTAAAAAAAAAAAATTCCTAACTATAACTTGTGTGAAACCTATGGTTTTTTCAGTGAATTTCAGAGGTTTTTTAAATGCTAATTCCTAACTATAACTGGTGTGAAACCTATGGTTTTTTCAGTGAATATATATATATATATATATATATATATATATATATATATATATATATATATATATATATATATATATATATATATATATAAAATTTCTATGGCAAAATGAAACCCCTCATTTGGTTCCTTTTCAAATTAAATGTATTAAGTGTAACCACTTTATTACTCTGGGACATTCTGTCATTGGGCTATAGTTGGGCTACATCTGGCTGATATTTGGGCTACATTTGGGCTCTTTTGTCTCTGGTGGCCATCTTGGGAGACTGCATATCAGAATTTCTTTAATGAAATATAAGAGGATTTGAGAAGTCACTCAAAATGTGCCCTAATTTTTCTTTCTTCAGCACTAATCATAATTTCTATGGCAAAATGAACCCCCTCATTTTGTTCCTTTGCAAATTAAATGTTTTAAGTGTTAACACTTTATTCCAATCAAGATGACTTCAGGTGTGCTATACTTTTGTCATAAGTAAGACTGTTAGCGCTCTAGTTGTTCTTTAGAACACTCTGGGGCATTCTGTCATTGGGCTATAGTTGGGCTACATCTGGCTGATATTTGGGCTACATTTGTTTTTTTTTGTCTCTGGTGGCCTTCTTCGGGCTACATTGGGCTATATTGGTCTACATTTGGGCTCTAACATATATATAGCCCAATGTAGCCCAATATATATTTTTTCAAAGTTAATTTTCGTAAAAACCACTGGAGAACATATCTTGAGACATAGCAATGGCACATCGGGCTACCAGTCCCTACAATTTTGCCAAGTTTGGTGCAAATCCATTCAGCCGTTCGGGATAAAAGTTAGTTCGACTTCCCTATGGAAATTAACATGGGGAAAACACGTTTTGGGACCCCCCTTTTATCTCTGCCCCCGCTTGACGAATCCCCCCCAAACTTTCAGGGAAGGACCAGAGCGGAGCGGGCCACCTACTTTGAGAAATTCGCGAACATTTGTCCACCGGCGCCAAAGTTATTCCCAATAGAATGTTGCGGATTTCCTATGGAAAGTAGATCCTAACTATAACTACCTACTGGCAACCGCCAGTAGGTAATATATCTATATATATATATATATATATATATATATATATATATATATATATATATATATATATATATATATATATATATATATATATATATATATATATATATATATATATATTCACTGAAAAAAACATAGGTTTCACACATGTTATAGTTAGCTGGACATTTCACTCATACAAAACCATTGAAATTCCCCCGTTAAAGTTAGTTCAGCTGTAGTGTAGTTCCTATTTTCCCAATAGGCCCTGCGCATTGGAATAACATAAACAGTAGTATCGACGTAGCAGTGCGGATCTTCCAGGTCTCTACTGACTATGCTAAACTTAATTGGGTTTGTCACCAACTAGCTCAGAGGTCACTGGAAACTTTCTTGACTGAATAGGAAGTGATCAGCTTCCCTGGTACAGACAAGAAGGGATTCAGTTTTCCAACAACCGTGCAACATGACAACTTTTCTCCTCAGATAAGAGTCAATCTCTAGGGTCGTGTGAAACAATAGACAGTTATTTTACTCAGTCAGTGGTTGTGCAGTTTACTTTCACAATATGTAGAGAATAGAGAGACAGGCGTTTTCAATAAAGGGTAACATTTATTGAACAGTCTTTCTTCTCGTACAAGAGAAATGAATTGCCACAATTGCAAGACTTGTTATTATAAAAAGTACGTACAGTAAGATGAGTATTGCGAAATAATACTGTAAAAGCATTGATATGGTTTCTTAGCCATACAATGGTTTAAAATGAATAAAACATATATACATTCATATATACATTAGGCTAAAATACTCAATTGGTGCTTCTAACTACGCCTACCCCAGTGTACCTGACCTAAGCCTAATACTTGGGAGGGGAGTAAGTAAGTAGCTTTAAGTTAAGTTGGTTTTGCCAAGGTTTGCTTCAAGAATTCTCTCTAAGGGTTTAGTCAACACCATACCTCTGGAATAGAATGATGGAGGTCTGGTATCTCCTTCAGGGAACTCGATATCCCAGTCGCTCGCAAGAGTGGACTGGAAACGCCGGAGCTGGATTTCTCAGCAAGAGAAAAGACAGCGTCTCTCTCAGCGCGTCGAGGAGGAGGAGGAGGGGCAGCGTCCGCGGGCAGCTTGCATCTGCTGGGCTCTTGCAGGGGGACGGCTGTTCAGCTCCTAAGTTCACCACACCATCAGTCGCTCGTTAGCAGCGATAGCAGTAGCGATAGCAGCTATGGTATCATCAGCATAACAGCAGCAACTTCAGCAGCGAGACAGCGTTTTCTTAAGGCAACGTTGGTAATATTTATACCTGAAAGGTGCCTTGTTTGACTTAAGTTTTTGGACATAAGACGTCAATAAAGATGTCACTAGGAAGTGATCGTCTATCAGTGCTCATTAGAGTTCTATTACTAATCAAAACATAGCAAGCGGGGCTTTCCCAGGTTGCTGAGTTTTTATCTTGTTGAAGAACTCGGAGTGTTAATCTAGGAATCTTAGATAGTAACTTCTGCTATGTCATTGCACTAATTAGCTGCAAAGGAAGTGGCAGAGGGAGCGATTCTGAAATGTGGGTCTGTTCGTGTGAGGCCAGAGACGAGTTTCTGAATATTGCATTTGATCGGTTATGCCAATATAGGGGTATAAGGGGATTATAGCCGTATAGGGGCATAAGGTCACAGTATCTATCAGGGTCCTAGATTAGAACGCTACACCCACTCCACAAATTCATGTCCATCAAATTACTAAAACTAGAGCAATAAGATGCATGTGTAACATTGCCCACCCCAAAATACATATATGCATTTGAAATAGGCGTATTTGTAATATGTGAAAATATAGGTACTGTACGTTTTTGAAGCATAGAATCATTCAAAATTATAGCATATGCAATCAATGAACGATTTTGCAAAAAGAATTACAGATGAAATATCTCTGAATACAGAAAGGAAGGGCGAGATAATTTCATCACATATAAATGCATTGCAGTAAAATGTGCTAGAGGCTGGTGTAAAATTATTATGTCTCTAGATGTATCTAAAAATAGAAGTAGAAGCTTCTGTTCTCTATGAATAGTTCTACTTTAAGCAAAGAATTTTTTGTGCCAGAAAAAGGGTAAATATTATAAAGAGTTCAATTCAAAAGAATTATTGCTTGAACGGGGAAAATAGAGTTCCAACGCTTTTAGCAGTTCTTGTTGTTCAAAACTGAAGGCCAAATTCAGAGTTCATGGGAACGCTGTGTGTCGGAATGCTTCTCTAAAGTTATTGTTTCTGTTCGGGTGAGAACATCATATCAGACAGGCTCTCAAAGAATTGGTCTACAAAATCAGGTGACAGTTCGACCAAATTCGATAGTGCTGTAACTTGGCAGGTGTGAGAATGATTGCTGTCATCAAAGGCTGGATCAGCAATGCTCACAGAAGGTCGTACCTGGGTGAGGTTGCTTTTGTCACTCGCTCCACTGTTACCACCTAGTCGTGGCACAGGAGTCTCAACGAATGCCGTCATCAGGATTGGTAGCCGCTGGGGACAACGCAATGCGTGAGCCGTTATCGGACTTAGCAAAGTATCGATATCCATTGGTACTGCTGATGGAAGTGAAAGACAGGTGTCCAACACGCACTCATCTCCGCATAGCATACATCGAAGTAAAGGTAAGATGCAGTTTTGCCATATCGGTCTGAATGAAAGGAACCAGGTCATGTTTAGATCTCTCAGCCTGGCCAATCCAAGGACTCTAGTTATTCTGTCCCGGTAGCGGATTGCTAGGATTGTTTCTTCCATTCCCATAGGAGTCATGTCTGAGCTGTGGCTTGCCATATCGGAGCAGGAGGGTCAAAAATAAAATCCCTGCTACAAGTCCCAAAAATAGGGGTATGCCGCCAAAAACAGAGTGGACAAAATTTGGAACGATTCCCAGAATTGCTTGAAATGGTGTTCGCAGTCTCGTAAAAATCATCTTAAATATGCCTGGGATGCCTGTGGCACTAGACATGTTAAGGAGTTGGCTCAACATTTCTACGAAATGCACGGGGCAATTTGTTGATAAAAGGTCATGAACCTCCATAGCTGTCCTTGCACCTAGGAGATCATACGTCTCTTTTGATGACGTGATGGGCACTGTTGTCTGCAAAAGCACAGACTTCATTTTGCTTAAAGTATCAATTCGTATAGAAGAGAAATGTAGACGAGGCCAGATGGGAGTCTCTATGTCTCCAGGCCCGCTCGGGAACAATGCTTGCATACAGCATTTGACCATGGAAGTTAGGCTTACGAGATACGCTTTTCCTGGCAAAAGGCCACAACATCTTTGATCCGTGTTTAGAATGTAACTCCCATTCGCGAGTTGCATAAAGAAAGGCTCTATCTGCGTTGCAGGTGTGACAAGCTGGTGGCATGAAAGGTTGTTGGAATTACCTTCACAGACTCCGTGTAAATTAATACCCTGGCACAAAAGTATACCGCTTAGTGAACGTTTACAGTTTTCACCACTAAGAAATACATTTTTGTCGCTGTCACTATAGCATGAATGTGTGTATGGTAATTTCCATGCTGAATTAACATATCCTTTACCTAATCGTTCATACTGGCCAGTAGGTATGTATTCAAGGCACTTTTTAAATTGGAAAGTTGTTATCGGAATTGTGATAATTCCGTGTATTATCCATTCAATGACAGGACTTTCTGACATTGTCAATGGTAATCTCTCAAGTTTTTCGATGCTCAGGATTGTATAGTCTGCTCCTTTCTGTGCCAAGCTGATTTGTTTATCAGTAAGTTTAAAAATGGAAAACAATGACGTTGTGTTGATTAAACGCCAAGGCACATAGCCTGAACGAAGATTTTGCAGCGTCCAGCCTAATTGTACAATAGAACGTAATTGTGACTGGCCATGCTGTAACATTAGCAAGTCTCTGTCTATTATATCAAAGGCAGAGGATACAATATTGTCCAACGAATATATTCTGGAGGACAGAGTCATTAACCCATTGTCCACTACAGAAAGTGATTTTTCCAAATTAATACGATCAATTTCTCGTATTTTTTCTGCTGTTTCAATTTGTGTGACTTTCCAAGCCTCGTTGTATGCAGCATAGATACTGGTCGCTATGAAACGCTTTTGACGCTGTTTGCGTGGTCCCATAATAAAATCGCGCAAATCAGCACCATCTTAAGTAAAGACAAGTGTTGCTTAATTTCAGTCAGTGTGGATGATCCTAGCCATTCGAGGCAGAGTTTACCTATACTGTATGTTGTTACTATCCCTGGATGTTGTCTCTGGGAGTATCTAGGGTCTTGTCTGGTCATTTTTAACCCCTGTGTCTTATTCAGGAATCTATCTTGACAGTTGTTTGTGTCAGTAGGCCAGATTAACTACTTTTTCCAATCAGGATGTGTTCTGTTAAAATGTAAAATTTTAGATACGTGTATCTCAATATCTGTTGTTGTATTTTCAGGTATTGGCTTCGGAATAGACGGTTTGTTAAGGTCTTTAATATTAGCTAGGCCAAGACAGGATGTTTGGTGAATTGTGTCATTTAAAAACATCATTTGTTCTGGTATCATGCAGGTTCTGAATAGTGCTTCTATGCCTTGTACCTGCCAATCTTTCGTACCCCAAATGGTTTTTGTTTCAATGTTATTTTTCCAATAATCAAAACAAAATGTCATAATTTTTTCATAAAATGCTTCTGAATATATCAATTTAGTGTTTGTCAGCATTGTTTTCAATCCTGCTTTATCTAACAGTTTGTAATAAAACGTTTCTGCATTACTGGTGTTAAACCCTGAGACGTACTTGAATTTCTCAAAGAATGTTTTAGAACTGCTTTTAGGTGGTGTAGCACAATGTTCCCATTGATTATACTTAAAAACATTTTTAGGCTGTGCAGATTTATGCAAATAATGATCGCCATAATGTGTAAAACCGAACATCTGTTCATAACTAGACGAACAAATAATCATGTTCTGTGAATCTAGCTGACATTACTAAATCAGACATCATATTATTAATACTGTCAAAGTCCCAATCATCAGAGAATGTACTAGGTTTTACAGTCACTCAAGGAAACCTTCAGTTGATGAGGATACTTCAGGATCTCGACCGGACCATAGATCTCATAGTCAGTTTTCTCCCATACTACCCCACCGGGTATTGGAATGGCTGTGACATTTACTGTTGACAGTTCTCTTTTCTTCACGTGTGATGATCTGTGTGGTTTGAGGACTAAGTTCATGTTCTGACTTGCTGTGTCCATTCAATTGTAATAAACTTTCCTAAAATTAAAACTAAAATTAGGCATAGTAGGAGTATAAATACCTCCAAAATAATCCAATGCTCAATCAATGGAGCATCCAGATATATTTCTTTGACTTGTTGAAAGAGTTCCGTTGCTTTTTCTTTAAAAGTCTTTTTTGTTTCTGGCATCACTTTGGGGTTGCTTTGATCCTCGGAAAAGTTGTTGAAGTCGATGAAATAACCAGAGGCAGTTCTGTCAATTGTTGGGATTGTTCTTTCAATTTGTCTTTCGGTAGCACTTTCTGATGCCACATTATTGTAGACTGGAGTTTCTTGACGAACTGTTTCAATCTGTGTCTCAAGAGGCACGAGTTCCATGGCATTATTGCATAGTCCTTCTCTGTGCACTGCAGGCTGATCGAATGTGATTAGTCTTTCAGTTTGAACCTCTTGGATTGTTGCAAGTTTGGGTATTCTGTTGTTTCTCGCGAGTCCACTGGGCCTACTGTTGATTATAGGCCACATGCTTGTGGTTTTACCAGGTCGATAGATACAACTCTGTTCTCCTTTTTACCAGCAAGGGGCGGTGGTACTACTGATTTTGTTCCGGTGACTGCCAAGACAGGTACTGCTTTTCTGTAACAAGGCCCAAATTCCTTCTTCACCGCTATTTTTTCTCTGACTAGATCCCCAATCTTTGGAATCCAGACAGGCCTTGCTGGGGCTGTTGCTTGTGGTGCCTCGTCAGTGGTAGCTGGCTGTTGCTTTAACTTTATGTTTCTTAAGGATTTTCTTGTTTCATTCAAGTCCTGTAAAACAGCCAAACGATCTTTGATGTCAAAGTCTGTTTTCTTATCTTGTACCACTGATACTTGACTATCTAAGTCCTGAACTCTCATTCTAGTCCCGAACAATAGTTCGTATGGGCTGAAACCTTTTAGAGAATTTCTTGGCAAGTTATTAAGACTGATTTGGACACTTATTAAATGTTTGACCCACCCAGCACCCGAACCTAATACCTTCGCTGTTATAGATCGCTTTATGTCCCGGTTTTTTCTTTCTACCACACTATTCCCTTCGGGGTGCGATGGACAAGAATACCGCAACCCAACTCCCATGCTGGCCATGGCCTCCTTATAAGCTCGAGAGCTAAAAGCAGGACCCTGGTCAGAATGGAACATGGCAATTGCATATGTGCCGATAAAGACTCGCAGATCTTTTATAACCGTTCTGGCGTCAGCCGAGCGCTGGGGCCACATCTTTTAAGTGTGTTTAGCCTTAATGATTATTAGGACGCAGGATGGGATGTAGACAGCGTTACGCTGTTTCTGATTGGTAGCCGGTAGCGTAGTTCACTACTGCGATCCCTGTTACAGTTTTCACAGTTGTTTTTTATATATTTGGTGTTGTACACTCATTCCCGGCCAACAGTATACCGATTCCAATTCTCTCAGAGAGTCCCTGATTGTTTGATGCCTAGGTCCCAATCCCATGTGTGCGTCTGCTATTAAAAATATTCTCCTGTTCATGTTTGGAATTACCCTATCCCCCACTCCAGGGATTCGAGCAAAAGGAACGGAGTTTGCATCGATTAGTATGCATAATTGAGTGGATAGTTCACGGGTAGTGCTGCACAGTCGCCTTTTACGGACGTTTTGACTGCCAGCATGGTTTCCCCGTCTATGTATTTTTCTGCACGCTTTTTTGTGGCTACGGAAGCCGGTTTAGTTGCTTCCGCTGTGGCTGTGTTAGCCAATGAATTCGCTGCCACATGAACGCCATCACGTTGAAGACTCTGTGCGTGTATCACGTGAGTCTTTTGTAGTTCTTTCCGTAAAAGAGCTACCTGTTTCCAGAGCAATTTATGCTTTATTGTGGCACCTGTGTCATCTTTGTAATCGTTTTCAATCCAGCTCTGCAGTTTATTATTGTAAGAGTTGACGCATAAATGAGAATCGCACACGATTAGTGTGGAGAATTCACGTTCTGCATTTTCAAGCGCCATCTTTAAAGATCTGATTTCAGCTCTTTGAGCCGAACAGTTTCTTACTGATTCAGTTTTTGTTATTTTCGGTCTGAATTTTCCGCACAGCCAACGACCTTTAACTATCGCACAGGCTGCATCGTAGGATTTGCTCTCTACGTTGAAATACTGTACAAATCTATCTGTATAGATTATACAGGCATACTGTGGGAGAGGCAGAAGTTCGACTGGCAGAGGATATTCTTCTTCATATTCTAAATCATTCAGTTCTTCGAATTGTGGGGCGAAATAGTATTTCACATCTTTCGCTCCAAGAGAATCTACATACTGTATCCATTTTGGATCCAGTGACACTGTAGGCAGGTTTACTGGGCTGAATAGCGCCTCGAAGGCGGATTCCGCTGTGAGGATATTAATCCTTTTACCATGTGCTAGTTCTCGTTCGTTTGCTAATGCAATTTGCACTGCTTTCACAGTATTTTCTGTGTGACTGAATGTTTTTTCTGCTTGTGTGTACAAGTGAGATTTAATTGAAATTGGTACCTTTTCTCCCTCATTAGAGGTCAGGTACGTGAATCCGCATCTTCCTGGGATGACTCGGATTACAAGATCGCGTGTGTTGTCACGTGTATCTAATTTTGTTTTAGCTAACATGTCTGTTTGCAGTGATCTCAAAATTTCTGTGTGTTTTTGAGTCCAGGTGATTTGTTTAAAATCAGGTTTGATTAGTTCGTAGAGAGGTTTAACCCTCTCTGCGTAATTTAGAATGTAAGTTCTATCGAAATTCAGAAAACCTAGTATGGATTGTACATTTTTCAGCGTTTTTGGAGCTTGGAGTACAGCGCACTTCTCTAAGAAGTTATCTGCTAGGCTTTTCCCTTCACTCGATAATTCGTATCCTAAAAATAATACTGTCAGATGGGCAATTCGAGACTTTTTAAAGTTGAATTTGTAACCCTCTGCTGCCAACCCAAGTATAATGGTGTTCACTCTTTTCAAGTGAGTATCCAAGTCGTCGTCTGTGAGATAGATATCATCTACGTAAGATAATGCCTCATCATCATATATTTGTAGTAACTCTGTTACTCTAGCTGAGAATAGTCCTGGGCTGTTCTTGAACCCCCGTGGGAGCCTACAGAAATTTTTCTGAGACCCCATTACGGAGAAAGCGGTCAAGTACCTGCTTTCTGGTGCAATGTTTTGACAAAAGAATCCATTAGATATGTCTAATGTCGTTTTATATTTTTTCCTAACTATGTTGTTCATTAGTGCAGCACCATGCGAATTTTGTACTGCAAATGTTTTGCAACATGCATTAAGGTGTCTGTAGTCCAAAACTAGACGATATGAATTGTCTGGCTTGGAGACAGGAAACAAAGGATTGTTCATTTGAGAGGTGCATGTTTCAATCACCCCCTGGTATTCAAGTTGATCTAAGATCTCCCTGACTTGTTTTTTAGCTTCTTGCTTAATGGGATACTGCCTTTGGGCAGTTTGTTCATTTTTTAACTGGATTTTGTGAAGAGGTGAGTCCTCATCCCATCCTACATGATTTTTATATAATGCCGGTGCCTGGGCTACTGCCCATTTCCTTGCATATGTATATTTTTTGTGAATCGGAATGTGATTCGAGAAGGCAGGCATAATAATTTCTTCGCCACGAGGGCACTCCCTGACCAACTCTGGGGGCCAATCTTTTTCAGCTAACAGAATATCATAGCCTTTTGAGAGTTTATCCCAAAATAGACCCTTTATTTTCCTAGTCTTATCACCCTCTATACGCAATGTTATTTCGTATATCTTATGGGGCTCGCTTAGTCTGGTGTCGGCAGTTTCAACCTGAATGTATTCATTTGTGTCCACTGTCTCCAGATGACTCATCAAGATCTTGCGGGCTATACTGATTACTGCTGCACTGTCTAACATTGTCTGTGCCCACTCCCCGTTTTTTAAATGTGTCCTCAGTATTCTTGGCATGGTTGATTACTCTAATACTGGCTACCTTCTTTTTTGGAAATTGAGATTTTTTACTATGAGCAGGTTCCTTGTCTTTGGACTTGGTGTGCTCTCCTGGGTCTGACCGTCCTCTTCTTTCCGATTTCTGCGAAAAAGATCGAGAGGGACGTGTATCAATACTTTGATATCTATCAGGTTTTTTCAAATTATCCCTATTTCTAAGGTTATATCTTTTCTCAGAGGGCTCCCTCTGGGAAGACTGGTGTTCTCGAGTCGGAGTTCTTTCCCTCCGCCGAGGAGACCTTCCTCTGGACTGGAAAACTTTTTCCTTGGGAGTGGATTGTTTATTTCCATCCCAGCTCTTTTTAGGAGTGTTTGAATTATTTTTAATAAATCATTTTTCAGGATTTTCGAGCAGTTGGGACTTTACTGGTTTTCCACCCAAGCTGTCTCTACCTAATTCTTCATAGCATTTCTCTATGATTCTGGCAAGCTCGATTGGTTGATCTGTTATATCTGTTTCCCTCAACTTCTGGCGGATCGCCACAGATGCTGCTTCTCCTTTTATGTTGGCTAATAATATAGCCGAGACCTGCTTGAAGTCTTTCAGTAATTTCATACCGAGAGTTAAAGCAGGTTCTGGACCGTATTCATTCTGAATCTGTTTTAGCACATCTGGTATTACAGCCATAGACGGAACACCATGAGTTTTTGTGTAAATGAAGCAAAGACTGTACCCCAAGTGTCACAGTCCTCCACGTGTGGTGCGATTCCCATAGGAAGGCAGATGGTCAAGATTCTGTGTTTCTCGATAGGGGTAGTATCCCGAAATACTGCCTCTATTTGAGTGAATTTCTGCGCTAACCAGAACGGAATTTGTTCCCGTTTTACGGGTGTTTTACCAAGACATGACTGTATGTTCTGTGGTGTAATTTTATTTGTGTTCCCCTGATGAGGGGTCAGCTGTGGTACATTAACAGCTGGTTGGACTGTTGCAGTCCGCATTACATATTGGACTAATTTCCTATGTTTTTTAATTAATGTTTTTAGCTGTACTAACAGCTCTTCTTTTGACATTTTTGCAATGTCCGGATGTGGGGTGTAGCTGGCTAGAACCGGCCACATTGCTCCTGGTCTACCTAGTGGACCGAGCCTGGTTGTATGATCATTATGTTTTAGGGCTCCTTTAAACCAAAGTAAATGTTCTTGGTATTTTAGTGGGATTTCAGTCTCCTCGAAAGGAGCGTACTCATCCGGTGGTTTCTCTATTTTGTAATAGTGAAACTCTTTTGTTCTAGCGTTTGCCGCTGGAAAGTTTATCCATGAATAGAATACCTCTGTCTGTCGATATTCGTGTCCCTCTATCACGAAAATCACTGTACCACCTTGTGGTGTCAGTCCGTTTTCTATAAGTTTTAAAGTTATAGATTTTCTTAAATTGACCGGGATAATTATTGCATCCGGTTCAGTCTGTAGGAGACTTGTGTCTTCCTCTATTAGTAGGGTTGCCAATCTGGCTGCTTCCCTTTCTTCTTCACTGTCTGACATTTTATAAATGCATGTTTTGCAGAGTAGGTCTCCAAGGAGACAAAGATTAGGTGCACAATATTTTGGAACACTGTATCCTTCAACGTTGAATAAACCAAAGCTTTACATAGGAATCTCTTCCTACTGAGTTCGGGCGGATTTTAACCTTTCACCCACTCCAGACGTCTATTGGAGTATTTACGGGAGAAAGGGGTCTGTGTGAAAAATGCACGACTGAGTTACTCTAACGTCTTGCGTTAGTTTATCGCCTTACCAAATGTTGGGCGCCATGTAGTGTAGTTCCTATTTTCCCAATAGGCCCTGCGCATTGGAATTACATAAACAGTAGTATCGACGTAGAAGTGCGGATCTTCCAGGTCTCTACTGACTATGCTAAACTTAATTGGGTTTGTTACCAACTAGCTCAGAGGTCACTGGAAACTTTCTTGACTGAATAGGAAGTGATCAGCTTCCCTGGTACAGACAAGAAGGGATTCAGTTTTCCAACAACCGTGCAACATGACAACTTTGCTCCTCAGATAAGAGTCAATCTCTAGGGTCGTGTGAAAAAATAGACAGTTATTTTACTCAGTCAGTGGTTGTGCAGTTTACTTTCACAATATGTAGAGAATAGAGAGACAGGCGTTTTCAATAAAGGGTAACATTTATTGAACAGTCTTTCTTCTCGTACAAGAGAAATGAATTGCCACAATTGCAAGACTTGTTATTATAAAAAGTACGTACAGTAAGATGAGTATTGCGAAATAATACTGTAAAAGCATTGATATGGTTTCTTAGCCATACAATGGTTTAAAATGAATAAAACATATATACATTCATATATACATTAGGCTAAAATACTCAACTGGTGCTTCTAATTACGCCTACCCCAGTGTACCTGACCTAAGCCTAATACTTGGGAGGGGAGTAAGTAAGTAGCTTTAAGTTAAGTTGGTTTTGCCAAGGTTTGCTTCAAGAATTCTCTCTAAGGGTTTAGTCAACACCATACCTCTGGAATAGAATGATGGAGGTCTGGTATCTCCTTCAGGGAACTCGATATCCCAGTCGCTCGCAAGAGTGGGCTGGAAACGCCGGAGCTGGATTTCTCAGCAAGAGAAAAGACAGCGTCTCTCTCAGCGCGTCGAGGAGGAGGAGGAGGGGCAGCGTCCGCGGGCAGCTTGCATCTGCTGGGCTCTTGCAGGGGGACGGCTGTTCAGCTCCTAAGTTCACCACACCATTGTTCGCTCGTTAGCAGCGACAGCAGTAGCGATAGCAGCTATGGTATCATCAGCATAACAGCAGCAACTTCAGCAGCGAGACAGCGTTTTCTTAAGGCAACGTTGGTAATATTTATACCTGAAAGGTGCCTTGTTTGACGTAGGTTTTTGGACATAAGACGTCAATAAAGATGTCACTAGGAAGTGATCGTCTATCAGTGCTCATTAGAGTTCTATTACTAATCAAAACATAGCAAGCGGGGCTTTCCCAGGTTGCTGAGTTTTTATCTTGTTGAAGAACTCGGAGTGTTAATCTAGGAATCTTAGATAGTAACTACTGCTATGTCATTGCACTAATTAGCTGCAAAGGAAGTGGCAGAGGGAGCGATTCTGAAATGTGGGTCTGTTCGTGTGAGGCCAGAGACGAGTTTCTGAATATTGCATTTGATCGGTTATGCCAATATAGGGTTAGAAGGGGATTATAGCCGTATAGGGGCATAAGGTCACACTATCGATCAGGGTCCTAGATTAGAACGCTACACAGCTAACTATAACTTGCTCGCCCGGAATGCACTGCTGATGACGTCACATATTACATCACTCATGACATGGTCAGTGACATTACTCATGACATTACTCATGACCTCTCAAATGACATCACTGATGACATCACTCATGACATCATCCAGTGAATGTGTTTCTTTCTGAAAAATAAATATTTTTTATATATGTATACTAAAGGTCAATGGAAGAATAAATGGGTAAATAGGTGTCTAAATGGAGTTTTTTTTGTAAAAATGATTGCATAACTGACTTATTAAATTTATCTTAGTGAAGACATGTATTGACGAGTAATGTTTTAATATTTAAATATCTGTATCTGTGTCTCACTGTGTGTAAGTGGCTGCATGGGTTGGTGATTAGCTACATGAGTGTGTATAGGGGTTATTAGTTTGTTTTTTGAGTATCAATATGAGTGTCTGTATGGTTCGGTGGGGGATATTACCTAGCGTATAGCTGCATGAATGAGTGACTCACTATCTGTATGTTTTTTGAAGACCGCATGTGTGCAGGACTATATGGGTGGATGAGTGTGTGTATGTCTGTGTTAATGAGTGAATGACCGTCTCAATAGTGTCTTTATGAGTAAGTACATATGTTTTAAACAAGTATATGTGAGTATTGATGTATATAAGTGAGTATATGTGAGAGTGAGAGATTGGAAGAGTTCCTGTATAAATAAGTATGTGTTTCTATAAGTGATTGTTTAAGAGAGTAAGTATGTGTATGTTTCTGTACAAGTAAGTGTACTGGTGTGTGTATAGCTTTATATGCATGTAAATGGATGTTTTATAGTTTATTTGCATGTGTGAGTATGTGTGTGAGTAACTCTATGGATGAGTATCGGTGTGTAACAGGATGTATAGGTATATGAGTACATATGATGAGTGAGTACATGTATGAGTGACTATATAGAACTGTTGGTGAATGAGGCGATGTGTATGTAGATTTTGAAATTACTGAATAGGTTGTTGTAACTAGTATTGGTATCTCCATTGTTTTGAAATTTTTAGTTTCTATTTTTGAATGTGTGTATCAAAGGTTATATTACGCTGAGAGAAGGTCTGCCACTCTTTCACAAGGATGATGTCATCAGTGATTTCATTTGAGATGTCATGAGTGATGTCATGAGTGATGTCACTGACCATGTCATGAGTGATGTAATATGTGACTTCATCAGCAGTACATTGCGGGCGCGCGAGTTATAGTTAGCTGAACTAACTATACCGGGGGGAATTTCAATGCTTTTGTAAGAGTGAAATGTCCAGCTAACTATAGCGTGTGAAACCTATGGTTTTTTCAGTGAATTTCTAAGGTTTTTTAAATGCTAATTCCTAACTATAACGTGGCTGAAACCTATGGTTTTTTCAATGAATTTCTAAGGTTTTCTAAATGCTAGTTCCTAACTATATATAACGTGGCTGAAACCCATGGTTTTTTCAGTGAATTTCAAAGGCTTTGTAAATGATCATTTTTAAATGTATTAATTGTTATATTTTTTATACTAATTTACTACATTGTTTTAAAGTATTTATTTTTAGATATTTTAATTTTTTAAATTACATTACATATTTTCAATATAAATTGAAAAAAAATGTTTTTAAAAATATTGAAATTGTAATATTTTTATTTTATTTTATATTTTTTTAACTTGTATATATTTTATATAGCAGGCAATGATATCCTATGGAAGAAAATTCATGTTACTGGTAAGTTCAGTTAAAATTACTTTTCAGGAACTGAAAGATGCAGCACTTAGGTCTCTCCTGATAACAGGGGAGTAAATCGGAATTCGTAGTTCGGCTGATTTTAGAGGAATTTTTTAAAGTTCCAAAACTCCACACTTTCCAAGTGAAACTAGTCAATGTTAGCCTGTGGACGGAAATTCAAGTTACTGTAAGTATGGTTAGAATTACTTTTTAGGATCAGTACTGGGTTGAAAGATGCAGCACTGAGGTTTCTCCTGATAACAGGTGAGTAAATCGGAATTCGTAGTTCGGCTGATTTTAGAGGAATATTTTGCTCAATAGTGAAGGAAAGGGGCGGGGCCTGAGGTGACATCTGTGCAAACACACCCTGTGGCGCGTTTTAGTTTGGGGAATTAATTCCTCTTCAATCCTGAGGTCCCCTGTGAGCCAACTAGCCCACCAGGTACCTTCAGTATGCGCCAGGAAGCTGCGTTGCAGAGAGGTGTTCAAAGGGCATGTCCCCTTTTTACAACACTCTGCAACGCAGCTCCGTGGTGCTTACTGGAGGTACCTGTTGGACTAGTTGGCCCCTAGGGGACCCGAGGATTGAAGAGGAATTAATTCTCCAACTTAAAACGCGCCACAGGGCATGTTTGCACACATATCACCTCAAGCCCCGCCCTCTACCTTCACCACTGTGCAAACACGCCCGTAACACATTCTAAAATGGGGGATTAAGTCCCCTTGCATACTGGGGGTCCATGGGGGCCAACTAGCCCACCAGGAACCTCCAGTATTCGCCAGGGGGCTGCGTTTCAGAGAGGTGTAAAAAGGGGCGTGGCCTCATTTCACCTCTCTGCAACGCAGCCCCCTGGCGTGTTTGCAGAGGGGTAACTAATTCCCCTTGCATACTGGGGGTCCCTGGGGGCCAACTAGCCCAACAGGAACCTCCAGTATGCGCCAGAGGGCTGTGTTGCAGAGAGGTGTAAAAAGGGGCGTGGCCACTTTACACGTCTCCGCAAGGCAGCCTCCTAGCGCATACTGGAGGTTCCTGGTGGGCTACTTGGCCCCCAGGGACCCCCAGTATTCAAGGGGAATCATTTCTTCCTCTGCAGAGGCGCCAGGGGGTGGGTTTGCAGAGTGGTGCCTTAATTTTTGTTTTCTGATTGGCAGGGTATGCGTACCATACGCGTATGTCACGATTTAAAAAATAAATAAATTGGGGGGGCCTTGGTGGTACATGTGGGACCCCCTGAGCAAGCCTGCCCCTTTTCATGTTTTGCACGTTTGTTTCACTGCTTTCTTATGCCTCGGTTCTACCGAGGCACAAGATGGCTGCCAACACTGCCTGGTTTTGAGTGTTGACAGACAGTTGACAGCCGATAATCCTGCAGCTCGTGCTCGTAATTGCACACGTACGGTACTTCGTTGCTAGATATCACTATGATTTTACTTTTGATTTTCTCAGGAACTACTTAACGTATTTACACCATTTAACAAAAAGCACAATCTGCGAACCGAACTCTACCTTTTTGCCAAGTTTAGTGAAATTCCATTCAGCCGTTCGGGCTGTAGCCCTGGCTAAAGGTCCTATGGAAAATTGTAATGGGAAAACACGTTTTGGGACCCCCTTTTTTCTCTGCCCCCACTTGACGAATAACCCCCAAACTTTCAGGGAAGGAGTGGAGCGGAGCCGGCCATTTTCTTGGAGAAATTCGCGAAGATTCGTCCACCAACGTCAAATTTATTTCAAATAGAATGTTGTGGATTTCCTATGGAAACTAGATCCTAACTATATCTACCTACTGCTGACTGCCAGTAGGTAATATGTGTATATATATGTGTATATATGTATGTGTATATATGTATGTGTATATATACCAGCATGTGACCTTCCCTTCTTCCAAGTCACGAAACGATGCGTACACTGGCAATGTAAGTTTGCAAATTTATTTGACACATGAATTTAATGGACAGACGCATTTCGGCTGCACGCCTTCCTCAATGAAAAAAAATATATATATATATATATATATATATCCATCAGAAAGGTGCTACAAAATTGAGGCGCCTCACACAGCGTACTTTTTCCCTTTTATTGGCAGGTTTTAAGGGGTTCCAGCTCTGCCCTCCAAGCATAAAATCAGCATTGTCCATCAAATACTTCCAAACATGAATCGGGCTTTCCTAAGTCCTTGTTCACTGGCACTGGACACAGGCAAAAGCAAAAGTTCAACATCGCACTTGCAACAGTTTATATGTCTCACCTTGTGGGCGTGTGCAAAAATTGCATTATGGTAGTTGAAGTTCAACATAAGGTATTATTCTAAGTGGGTGCTGTCAAATACCATAACTGTGTGTCATATGCTGTGAAGTCATGTGCTCTGGCCACTGTGTCACATCTGTCCAAGTAGTGTCAGCATGTAGTTATACCTACTCTGAGGAAATTTTGTTTCGAACCTTGTAACTTGTGTATGGTGCTTAGGGGGTGCATTTGTACATATCAAATGAATTCGGTATTTGTGAAGTGCAAATTACTTACTCCTATGGGCGTAATGGCACTGGGGACGTAAGCTGAGCTGCTAAAGGAGTCTGGGTAAAGGGGCTGAACTACTGACCCCTACTGGTATGAAAGTTCTGGGTAGAGAAATTAGGTGAGGTATTGCCTAGAGTGTCATGCTGCTAAATTGAGCTGCTGCTGGACTCTGGGATGAAACCGTGAGCCCAAACTGTGTGCATATGCTGTGAAGTCATGTGCTCTGGATGCTGTGCCACACCTATCTAACTTATATATGGTGGTTAGGTGGTGTTGTATAGGAAGTGCGAAGGTAAATCAATAAGGTATTTGTAAAGTACAAACTACTGGCCCATATGGGTGAGTAGAGCCGGGGATCAAAGTGAGAGCTCTGTGCTGCAAAGTGAGATGGTGTGGCCGAGGGTCCGGAAGTAGCCATTACCTGGCCCTAAAATAGCGGACCTAAATTGTAAGTTATAGGGTGGCTCTAAAAAGATCCCTTGTGTTCATTAGTTGGAGCTACATATAAGTCTGGATGCACAGCTTCAAGTTTTTCAGGAAAACTCAATTTCCCTGATTTGTGAAGTGTACTCCATCACTTCTGTAGATATCAGCATATCAAAACGTATAATGTTGTAGATGAACCCCATTTTGTGGTCTCTGAGGTACGCAGACACAGCTTTGTTGACTTTCTTCCTAGATTTTTCAATCTGAGGACACAATTGTTTTGACCATTTCCACTTTTGTCTTTGGCATATATTGGAATATACAAAGACAGTTTGAGGCAAAAGTAACATCAGTTGTCAGGTGTCCTTCATAAGCATTTCCAAAACCTACTCCAGCCAATGTGCCTAGGTCGTTTCTACCACAGTGCACGTTCATGAGGTCAGGGCGTTGGAGATGCAAACAGGTTTTAAACAAAGGCAACAATTGGTGCCACTTCAATCCTCTCTATGGAAACCATTTAATGTCCACATTTTGTAAACCTAGGTCTAAGTCAGTAGGTCTCTGTTCAGCATACCTCTTGCACCAGAAAACATAGCTTTGTCCAACGATCTACACTAGCATTTTGAAGGTACGGCTGAAAGGTATGGTAAGATGTCTGTAGCTCATGCAGTTCCTTAATAAAATAAGAGATATGTTTAAAGACGGGGAACTTGTTTTTTTCTCATACAAACGATACCTGAATGGGAGATGAAAAGCATTGTTTTTTAAAAGTAGGGAGCACATTCGTTTTGTGGAAAAGCATGTTTGTGATTGGTTAAGAAAAAGCAGAAAAAACAAGGTGGAAGACTCCTCTGGGGACCATGGATGTCGACAACAGCCTGAAAAATAAAGCACAGAATAAGGACTTGTGTAATGCGCATATCAAAGGACTGAGAGAGAGAAATAGAAAGATAAACAAGCCAGAGTAAAAACTAGAGGGAAGGAAAGAAAGGGAGTGAGAAAGGGAGAAGAGAGAGAGATAGAAGGAAAGGAATAAAGAGAGAGAGAGAGAGTGAGAGGAGAGAGAGAGACAGAGGGGAGAGAGAGAGAGAGAGAGAGAGAGAAAGGGAGAGGGAGAGGGAAAGGGAGAGGGAGAGGGAGAGGGAGAGGCAGAGGGAGAGGGAGACTGTCGCCTCTGTACATCCATGAGCAAATAATTCCCTGGTGCCGGGCCGGAGTGTGCAGCAGTGGGCAGACTCCTTGTGTCCGTCAAAACCCTGCTGATCTCAGATGTGTTGCTGAGTCATGAATGGTGGAGACCACTTCAGCTTCTCTGTGGCCCGGCAGATGTGAGACATGTCGCTGAGTCTTGAGTCTCAGGGTTTAGTGCTGCTACGCCTGTGGAACTCAAGTTTGTGCCACGGTGTGGTAGGCTCCTAATGGCCACATGAGTTTGGGGTGGCACTAACCCTATGCATATGAAGTCTGTGCCAAGGGGATGGGAGGGCGCTGACGGCCATACAGCTGAGGCTGTGACTAACCTTCTGCGCAACTTATCAGGGACTCTTTATGGTTGAGATCTGTGGAGCGTTCGCCAGCTAGTCAGCACTGGCAATAAAGGAAGTGACGTTGTCGATCTATTAAATTTACGTGGTCACATGGCCTGTGCCTCATGTGCCGGATGGGTGTGGTGTGTGTGCGACCCTGCCCTCAGGGAGTGGCCGTGATATGTTGAGAACTAGACCACTGACCTGTACACCAACAGCAAGTACGCCTGCAACAGGTAGCTATGTGGGGCCAATGTCGGAACGTGATTGGAGTGGCATGGCATACGACAGACCAGGGCAGGGATAGACACAATGACGCAGATGGACTGCAGCTGTCCCTCTGCGAGCCTGGGTCCGAACTGTTGCTAACTAATGCTATATAAGTATTGAAAAACCATTTTGTGATCCAGTCAGTCAGCTGGCATCTGTCTGAGGCATTTGGTAAAAGATATCAGAGTTATTTCTGTGAGTGATACCCCTTTCACACTCCATCTCCCCATATTACCAACTTACCCCCAACAACGTTCTTGGGCCCGGAAGTGTCCTTGTGCAGTTGGAGAAAGAAGAATCTTAGTCATGTATAGATTAACGTTTAAAAAAATTATTTAAAGAAAAGAACAACAAATAAGATTAAAGGAAGTCTGGTGCTGTGGTTGCTGCCACAAAGTTGGGGTCACTTGAGTTCAGGACTTAAGACACAGTTACACACGTGGGATTGCTTTGTGTTAAATAGGGTTAGTAACACCAGAAGCATTGAGACTGTATGAGCATGTGATGGTGCTTGGTGTGGACTGCCTAACTGGGAGTAATGTGTGTTGCCTACTGGACTGTGTCATCTGGAGTTAGGACTCTATCTGAATTGTAAACTCTGCTGACCATAGTGTAGGCCAGAGGTAACAATGAGGAAGGGCCCACAGACATGTGCATACGTTGGAGGCTCAACCGGCCTGCGTAGTGCAGGTTCAGTGGCACCGCTTGTCGGCAGACTTTAATCGTTAAATACTCCTCATTAATCGAAGAGAGTGAGGTGCTGTGTTTGCTTCTGTTAAACAGAGTTAGTGGCAGCACGTATCGCCAGCCTTTCAAATGGCAATCTGCCTCACTGATTGAAGGGAGTTTGGTGCTGTACTTGTCTCACGGAGTTAGGGTCACTGCTATTCAGGACCCAGGACACAGTTACACATGTGGGATCGGCTTGTGTTGAAGCCAGTTAGTGGCACCATGTGTTGCCGGTGTTCAATAGTGTACGCCAGAGGCAGCGGTGAGCAAGGACCCACAGTCACGTGCATACGTTGGTGGCCCCACTTGCCTGCATAGTGCAGGTTCAGTGGCTCCACATGTCGCTGGCCTTCCATATGCAAATATCCCTCAGTGATTAAAGGGAGTCTGGTGCTATGGTTTCTGCAAAAAAGTTGGGGTCGCTGCAATTGAGGACTCAGGACACAGTTACACATGTGGGATCTGCTTGTGTTGAACAATGTTTGTGGCAGCACTTGTCACCAGCCTTCCATATGGAAATATGCTTCACTGATTGAAGGGAGTCTGCTGCTGTAGTTGTCTCACGGAGTTGGGGGTCACTGCTATTCAGGACTCAGGACACGTTTGCACATGTGGGATTGGCTTGTGTTGAAGACAGTGGCACCATGTGTCGCCGGTGTTCCACAGTGTACACCAGAGGTAGGGGTGAGCAGGGGCCCACAGGCATAGGTTGGTGGCCCCACCGGCGTGCGTAGTGCAGGTTCAGTGACACCACGTGTCGCTGTCGTTCCATATGCAAGTATCCCTCACTAATTGAAGGGTGTCTGGTGCTATGGTTGCTGCAAAGAAGTTGGGGTTGCTGCAATTGAGGACTCAGGACATAGTTACACATATGAGATCGGCTTGTGTTGAACAGAGTTAGTGGCAGCAAGTGTCGCCAGCCTTCTATATGGCAATATGCCTCACTGATTGAAGGGAGCCTGCTGCTGTAGTTGTCTCACGGAGTTGAGGGTCTCTGTTATTCAGGACTCAGGACACAGTTACACATGTGAGATTGGCCGGTCTTCTACAGTGTAAACCAAAGTCAGCGGTCAACAAAGGCTCACAGGCAGGTGACGTTGACTTGAGCTGCACAGATTAGGAGCATTTGGTCTTGTTAACCCATTATAGTCTCTTAGGCAATTTGCGTTGCTACTAATCTTGAATTGTGAACCGTGTAACCCGAGTGTAGGGCGTAGGCAGTGGTCAGGTTGGGAGCACAGTCACATGGCGTTGAGTTGAGCTGCACAGTTAGTGGCACCTGGAGCACTCAGCGTGTGTGCACCCTGCAATGATACATGGTCCCGGTGGGCCGCACTGGGTTCAATGTCTTGCCTTGATAAGGCCATGTGGAGATGACTTATGGTGCAGTGAGTTAGTAGCACTTGAAGCACACAGCGTGTGCGTATTCTGCGATGATGCGTGGCCCTGGTGGGCCGCACTGGGAGCAACATCTCCTGCAGACTGGGCTGCGTCATCTGCAATCGCCACTATAATAAAAATAATAATCACATTTGTAAAGCGCATGGTTACACTAGACTAGTGTTTCCCCCGCTGCAGTACAATCTGCGAACTGGCATCTAAAGAGGGGAACTAATAGGCTGGGCTTGGCAATGGAGATCAAAGCAGAAGGAAAAAGGTGAGTTTTTAGTTCTTTACGGAAAGTAGTCTCCGAGACCTCCAGCCGGAGGCCCTGGGAGAGTTTGTTCCACTGCTGTGCTGTCAGATAGCGGAAGGAGCGACCACTCATCCTTGCTCTCCTGATGGTGGAGACACACACCTGCCCCGTCCTGCTAGATCTTAGTTGCCAGGTCAGGGAGTAAGGAGTTAATAGTTCATGCAGGTAGGTGGGGCCCTTCCTTTGTATGTAACACACAGTGCCTTGACCAAAACTCTCTCCCTAATCGGAAGCCAGTGTAGGGAGGCTAAGGCCCTCTTAGATGAGACTCTCTTAGGAAGCATTAAGACTAGGTATGCTGCTGCATTCTGGATATGTTGAAGTCTCTGAATGCATTTAGCAATTGCACCCAGGTACAGTACATTCCCATAATCCAGACACAATGTCACCAGGGCATGCGCCATGGTTTTTCTGGCTGCAGTAGGTAGCACATCTAGGGTTTTCCGGAGACCTCGCAGGACTCCAAAACAGACACCTGCCACTCGCCTGGTATGGTGCTCAAAAGAGAGCAAAGAGAGCTTAGTGTCCAACCAAACCTTTAGTTTCTTCGACTGTTCGCAAAGCGTAGGAGTGGGTCCCAGAGTCTGGGGCCACCATGCCAACGACCATAATGATGGTGCTATTCCCTATCACAAGCACCTCAGTCTTGTTGCCATTCAATTTCAGGCAGTTGTTCGCCATCTAAGATGCCAGTTCTTGAAGGCTGCCTTCTCCTGTGCCTGTGTAAGGGACACCACCAGTTGAATATCGTAGTCATAGGACATGACATTGACCCTGAATTTTTCCGTATTCTCCGCCAAAGGAGTGACGTAGAGATTAAACAGGGTCGGACTGAGGGTGAACCCCTGTGGCACCCCCTGTTTAAACTTGATATCTTAAGAGTAGTTGGATCCCTGCCCCACCTGGAAACTGCGCTCAAACAAGAAGGATTCCATCCATTTCAAGGCACTGCAACAACTCCTTTCCTAAGACATTATAGTAGAGTGTGATGGGCAACAGTGTCGAAGGCGGCACTTAAATCTAATAAGATTAAGGCTGCCGTCTGTCCCTCGTCTACATATTTCCGAATGGTCTCCATAGAAAGAAGCAATCCGATTCGGTAGAGTAGAGAGCCCGAAACCCCAACTGGGTAGGATGAAGTTATGGTTGCAGATGCGTGCCGTCAGTTGGATATTTACTACCTTCTCCGCAACTTTTGCAAAGTATGGTAGCAATGAAATAAGGCGCAGATTATCTAGTAGGTCCATACTAATATGGGGTGTCTTTTGTAATGGTAAAACAACTGCCTCTTTCCATTTTTTTGGGACTGTGCCTGAGGTGAAAGAGAGCTCTAATAGATGTCTTACACAGGACTCAAGAGTCTCGATACTCCCTCTGAGCACCTTAGAGGAAGCAGGATCTCTGGGTGAGCCGGACTTAATACTAATGGCTATCTTATTGAGAGTCTCTGGAAGGGGCACAATACATTTAGCAAGGCATTCTGTCTCCACAATGTAGACAGGTTCCTCAGTAACCCCACAAATATCTTGTGCAGAGACTGGGAAAGTGGAGCAAAATCTTCTCCACCTTCTCTGTAAAAAAATCAGCCACCGGATTACATGACTCCACTGAGCCTGTAATGGGTGCTGCACTTTAAGCCAGGGAGGATATCTCTTTATAAACTATAAACAGCTCTTTAGCCAAATTCTCCGCTGTCTCAATCCTTTCCTTGTAATAGGTAGCCCTAGCCTTTCTAATGAGCGCATGATAGCTCTTAAGACTTGCTTTATATCCGCTCTTCGCCTGGACTGAGAAGTCTCTTCTCCACCGCCTTTGTAAATGTAAATGTAAATGTAAATGTATTGGCATTTATATAGCGCACTACTTACCCGTAGGGTCCCAAGGCGCTTCGACCGCTGCGAAACCCTTCCTGGCTTCCCTGAGAGATGGTCCCTTAATGGGTATCTCCAGGGTGAGACCAGGCATCCCCGGCGGTCTGGTGGGGCCGTTAGTGAAGATGAGGCAAGCTAATGCCCAGAGTTGCCGAGTGTGATCGCTGATCAGAGTGGGCACCGAGGCGAGAGAATTATCGAGTCCGCTGACCCTGGTCCAGAAACCTGCCGCGCCGGGAATCGAACCCTGGTCCCGGGCCGTCCTCTGCTCTCCGGTCTGCCGCCTCTAACCAGTGAGCCACACTACTTCTCTAGTCGTTTGCATGCTGATTTAGCATCTGAATTGTGAGCCCTGCTGTCCGCAGCGTAGATTGGAAGCAGTAGTTAGCATAGACATTGAGGAATGCTTTTTGTCACTTCTTGACAAAATCCAAGGACATAGAGTACAATTCGCTGTGCAATTAATAAAAAATTCAAATTGTGAACCCTGCTGTCCACGGTGTAGATCGAAGGCAGTAGTCGGTACAGACATAAGTCTGCGGTGCTGTGCCGCTGGGTTCACAGGGGGCCTGTGCCGAGGAGGCCTACGGCCATGGCGGTAGCCACGTGCCAGGGTGAGGGCCACCGCTCTGGCAGACTCATTGGTCTTCCCAAAAGTGAACCACGCCTAGGGCCAGACCTATTTATTCATACTCTTACGCTGGAGTGGCGTATGTTGGATCAGACCACTCCGCTTCTGCTTCCGAGGGGGACAACACAGCTACGTGATCAAGATCTTCCCCACTGCCTGAGGTAACATGGTTGCGTCCACTGTGCACTACACTACAAGTATCAATAGTATATCTCCACATGGAGATGTTTGTGGTTTGCATAGTGAGGTCTGTGCAGCACATCAGCGTTACAGTTGGCATTGAGGGCAGTAATATTGATGAGTGATTTACTTTCTTCATATATAGTTGGTTGCCACATCTCCCAACATTCAGCTATTGTGCGGCTGAGGGGCCATGGTATTTTAGGAGGGTCTGTTGTCCTGCTTTGCGCTGCCTTGGTGGTAGTAGGGGGGTACGAGGGGTGCGGTGGGGGTTCTGGTGGCGCTGGTTGTTGTGGTCTTGTTGGGTGTCGGACCTGCATGATCAGTATCTCTATAACGTGTTGGTCTTTAGTTGTGGCTGTTAGTTGGGTCTAATTCACGCAGTAGATAGTCGTCCTCCCCGCACCAGTTAAAGGTTCATGTTAATTTGTTATTGTTAACTCTGCTTATCGCCTGCTTTTTGGACCACATTGCAGATTTGGCTGGTTGTTGAAAATAAGGGGAAGTGGTGTTTTTGTGTATTTTTTGCACGGAAACACCTACTTTGCATATTATTAGCGTTAGTTGTGGGTCTCGTTTGTGGCGATTTTGTTGGTGGAAGGTATCAATGGCAGAGTGGTGAGATTTGCAGTTTTCACCAGGTTGAAAAAGAGATTATAATTAAAAAACACAGAAAAAAGGTAGGTTTAAATAGAAATTTGTATTTTAAAAACCTTTGAAATTCACAGAAAAAAACATAGGTTTCAGTTACCGTACAGTTAGAAATTAGCATTTAAAAAACCTTTGAAATTCACTGAAAAAAACATAGGCTTTAGGGACATTATAGTTAGGAATTAGCATTTAAAAACCTTAGAAATTCACAGAAAAGCCATAGGTTTAAGGGATGTTATAGTTAGTTTGACATTTCACTCATACAAAACGATAGAAATTCAACTGTTATAGTTAGTTGAGCTAACTATAACTCGCGCCCCCGCAATGCACTGCTGATGATGTCACTTACTACATAATTCACAACATGGTCAGTGACATCACTTTGGGAACATCGGCGCAGAGCAAGGCTTCAATATAAATACTACATGTCCCGCAATGCAATACTAATTGTACTCGCTGTGTAAGGCCCCACTGAGAAGGTAATAATAAGAAGCAAATCACATGGCTCTGCTAAGGTGAATCCCAGCCTGTGACCAAGGACCAGGAGGTCTGAAACGCATAAGGCTTGACAAATTTAGTTGTGTGACTATGCCGGTTTTGCCATTAAATTATGATCTGATGCAGAGTGCGTCTTAATGCTTTGGGCATCTTTGGTTGATAACAAAAAAATATATATATATGTTTTATTTAATGATTTTCTTTATTGGTGGATCTCTACAGACAGCTATCAAGACATTCTAACAAGAATTATTACAGTGCAAAATGTTTTCTCCCTATAGTTTGTCATAGGCAGTAACCAACACCAAAAGCTTTATCTACAAGGGTAATCTTTGATTTTTCATGTAACTAAATACCTATCAGCACATTTTAACACAGAGAAATAACAATGCACCTGATTGACTTTAACATGTGCTTTTCACAATCAATACATGAGGCCTACTGCGTTTATCTAACTTTTCATAATAAACTGATCAAAGATTTGGCACTGGAAATGTTTTTCCTAGTAAACCAATCAGGTCCTTAGCTCCTATCATTGACTTCTCACCATAACCAACTGAGGCTCTGTACTGAACTTGAGTGTCCGACAAGGCAACCATCAGGCTTTAAACGTGGCAAATTCTTGGTGGGATTGTATCAATGCGCGACAAAAGCTCCTTAATCAGGACCGCCACGGATGTAACCAAAATAAAATATGGGAGAAGATGAATGTCCAAAAGGTTGTGCAAAACCCACAGTATGGTTCTGTTACCAATCCAAACGAAGGAATGTTTGACTATAGGTGCACAATGTATGTGTTCTCGCGAAGAAAAAGCGGGCCTGCTTAAGTGACAGCAATCCTGACACAGTCCTCTTATGGTTGCTGTACGAGATGAAGCAAGTATGTAGAAGGACATACCTAGCCGCATCTAAATATAAAGGGATTCATTTTTTTGCAAAAAGGTATGAATATGTAATTTCTGACATCAAGCACAGCACTCAAGAAATGAAACAAAACATGAGAACTGTACCAGGATTGCTATCCCTTAAGCACTCCCACTTAACCCCTTGGGTGCTCCCGTCGGCCAACTCCCTAGTGCCACCATCAGCCAACGGCCGACATAGCCCCGCCCACCTAATAGAACGCCCGCACCGCGGTGGAAAAACCGCCGCGGTTAAGGCGTTAATCTTTGTGAGGACACATACATTGTATTTAATTGAAAATATGTACAAAAATTGCATTTCGAAAACAATATACCACCTCTTTTAACAGGGCCTAGCAAGAATAATCACAGTGAAACTGTACTCCAAGGGTTTGTCAGAGTGGGTGACCAACATAAAAATTCTTGTCTATTATGGTAATTGACATTACATGTAACCCAATACTTTTCTATGGCCGGTAATATGATGTGATAACAATCCACTGTCAGAGCCCTACAATATTTTTCCACAGTTAAAAAACCAAGCCCTACTGCCTTTGTAATAGCTTTTCATGATAAACAGACAAGACCGAAGGCATCTGGCATAACATTCCCCTGCACACCAATCAAGTCTATTGCTGTTATCAGTGGCTTGTCACCATAACCAACTCAGGCCTACTCTAGTGAGTTTAAGCTTTCACTTGGAGTAATGATCAGCATACAGCCATAAATTTGCAAATGTATTCAGAATTTCAGTTGGCAAAGCAAAATACAATATATCCTAATGGGGATTAACACGTTTTCTCACAGTGCAACTCTTCTATACCCATGGCTTGTGAGAGGGGAAATCCACACCAAAACCTTTGCATACTAAGGTAATTGAAGAAATTCCATGGAACAAATAAAAACATTAGGCTTTAATACAGAGAACAAAAATTCCATTCTTGATTGCTCATTGGCTTTTACACATGCTTTTAACAACTAACATGTCAAGCCTACTGTACCTATCTGAACTTTTCATAATAAACAATCAAGCACATAGCCTTTATCATTGGTTTGTCGCCATAACCAACTCAAGTCCACTGTTCTGAGAGTAAGCTTTCCACAAGGCACCTATTCAAAATACAGTCATAAAAGTACAAACCTATTCAAAATTACAGTTGGCTAAGCAAAATACTAGGTCTCAGAACAGAGCCTAGCAAGGATTGCTGTTGTCCATATCTTCTATTCCCTCAGTTTGTTTGGGTGGATCACCAGCACCAACACCTTTGCCTACTGTAGTAATCACTGAAAGAAAACTTGTAATAAACTGCCTGCCTACAGGCTTTAGCACCATCCAATGACAGTCCATCCTTAAAAGTCTATTATCTTCTGCATAGGTTTTGTACAGTGAGCAGGTCAGGCATATATGCTTTATGAAAACATTTCATAATAAACAGATCAAGCCTTTGAAATCCAACATGACTTTTCTCAATGAAGCCTTTATCCTTTAATGCTGGCCTTACACTTTACCCAAAACCCAGCTTGTTCAAGTGCACATACAGATAGAACATTACAAGTATGTAGAAAATGACAGGTTCTGTAGTTGACGAACAATATAAACCCGTCGCAACCTGTCCTAACATGATTATCTCAGTGAAAACCCCTTGGATTTGTCAGAGTGGGTGGCCAATGCCATAGCCCTTGCCTACCATGGGAATCTGTGAGATTACATTTACCAAAATACCGGTCTGTAGCCTGTAATGCAATGTGATAAAAACTGTTATAGGACTGATGGGTTTAATGTATTTTTTTCGCAATTAATAAGTTAGACCAACTGCCTTTGTCATAAAGCTTCATAATAAGCAGACCAGACCTATGGCATCGGACATAATATTTCCAGTGCACCAAATAGACATATAGCTTATCACAATGACCAATTAAGGTCTACAGTTTTGAGTGTATTCTTTCCCAAAAGGCAACCTCAGACAGAGAGTCATACAATTAGAAGGGTGTAGAAAAGTACAACTGGCTAAGCAAATTACTATTTCTCCTAAGGCAGCCTAACAGGGATTTCAACAGGGCAAACCTTCTACATCCACGGCTTGTCACACTGAGTGATCAGCACCAAAGCCATTAACTACTACTATAATCTGTGAGATTCCATGTAAAAAAATACCTATTGGCTTACACAATAAATACATCAGGCCTAGTGCTCTTATCACACCGTTTCATAATAAACAAATCAGGCCTGTAGCCATGATCATTGGCTTGTCACCATAAGCAACTCAGCCCTGCTGTATCGAGTTTAAACTTTGCCACAAGGCAAAAAGTGCAATATAAGCACTCTTTTTTAGCAGAAGCACACAATTCTGCCCAATGAAATCCTGTACTCAGGGAACACATGTGTTATTTGTTGTTCATATAAGCTCAGTCGATAGTTGCACCATCAAGCCGACAGTAAAAATCCATACCCCTGCACTCTCGAACACAAATCTGAAGTTTAAGGTTAATAATTGCTGTGCTCCCATCTGTGGTGCTGCCAGAGAAAACCAAACCATGTAAATTATCTAGTTAACTAAGATACTTTAATGCCATTAAATTTTGATGTGTGTGTCCCTGAAAGCTCAAGGTCCAGCAGCTGGGTAAATAAACAAAATGATAACAGCTGTGTGGAGGGTTATCATTTTTTGTGTGGAAACACCAAACTTCTGCCAAATCAAAACGTTTACACCAGGCTACCATCATGTGAGTGGAGCCAATGCACGTCTCCAGGTAGCGTTTCTTCAAGATCTTTTTTTTTTTAGATTGCTCACACAATGTCTGGCAAGAGCTGCGCTGTCAATTCAGACCTAAAAGTTGCTTTGCTGCATCACCCCATTCAGAGTTGTTCTTGTGTAGCTTCCAGAATGCCAGTGCAATTAGTAGGTCCTCGGAGCGCAGTTTAAAGGCGTCATCAACCATTCCAGTCTTATGGAGTTGTACAACCCACCCAGACTAACATTAGACCAAAGTCTGTAAATATAAAATTAGTTGCAAAATAGCACTGGAGAGGTTATCACAGGGAACTGTTTAACACCCCATGTAACCTTCCAAAACATGCCATGGTTTTAAGGTCAAAACAGCAACATGGACGGGCCCTGCAAGAGAATAAATATAACTGCATCAACAGGCAATTGTTCAGGGAAACCAATTAGGTTTTTAGAAGAACCCTCACCCACCAGACATTAGTGGGGGCCAGAAAGGATTTGATTTACATCCCCCTCTGTGAAAGTTAGCCCTTGATTCTCTGCCTTGATGGTATCACTACACAAAAACGGTGCGATTCTGTTGGTTCACTACCAATAGTGATCAATAAAAAAGCTCTCACAGCTGTGCGCTGCCAATTTTAGTCTTAACATAAGAAGAGCATGGGAAACGGAGCACATCCTTTTCTCCTGGTTTGGTTACAAAACAATATAACTGCATTAACAGACAGTTGACAGGGAAACCAAATAGTTTTTTTAGAAAAACCCACACCCACCAATCTAGTTGTTGACATGTTTCATACTCGGGTTACCATCTAGGTTGCAGAGTGCATCCTAGTTGTGCTTCAATGCCTCATTACAGCAGAGCGGGTAATTCAGTGACAAGAGTGGAATAAGTGAAAAGTTAAACTTATCTTGAGGGTCCCCCTCCAAGCCTGGAGAGAATTTTTTTAATACTGGGGTCCTGGGACAAGGTTAAAAAGTGAAAAGCAGATATTTGTAAGACAGAATTGATCTTAGATATCCTGGAAATGGTCCTCCTGTTTCAGCCTTAAGAAAGTGATTAGCAGACTTTCTTCAGGGCCAGAAGTAGATTAAGGCCAAAATAAAAAAGGACTTGTGTAATGTGAGTATCTGGGGACACCGCAGCACAGGCTGACGGGGCTGCCCGTAAGAAGAAGGACTGCCACCTTCTCTCGCATCCGAGGAAGACTAAAGCCTTCTTTGTAGAAGGGTAAGTGAATTTTCTCACCCCCTCTGTAAAAAAAAAAGTGCTCCAAAATTTGAAGATCACCTAACACTCTACGGTCCTGAAAAAGGCAACCTGACTCGTAAAAGAAATCCTTAGGCTTAAACACGTCAACCCCTCACTAGTTGCAGTGGACAAATTACCAATTCACTAACGCACCACCTTTTTTTTTAATCATGTCCTAGTCCTGACCTAATAAAGTTTCTTTATACAGGACAGGAGACATTCTTTTTTTTTATTTTTTTTATTTTTGAAAACCTTTATTGTGCTAAAAGACAGTACAAATACGGGCCCACAACCATCCGGCCGGCCACGGTCACACATTCGGCACTGGTGCACACTATACGACGCCATGGTAATGCGGCATGACAATGGTTGCAGTGTAAGAGTAGACTGGTAAGCGCCGTCATACCTCGGCCCAGGAGCAATGTAGGTTAATTTTCAAAGTCTTTTGTTTGCGCAAATAGTAAAGTCAGGTCATACTGCTCCGCACTTAAACAACGAAAGAAATAGGCAAAGTCCATGTAGGTGGGACTCGACAAAAACATCTATATCTGGCAAATCAATTTACAACATGCAAGTCCCGACCAGAGGATGGCCACAGGATAGTAAGACCACAGGAAGCTATCCAGCAACCCATCTCCAATGCCACCACCACCCACCCCCCAGTATTCCCAACATGGGCCTAAGAAAGAAGGGAAAATCAAAAAGAGCAAAAAAGGTACCATAGAAAGGAAACTCAACTAATAAGTAACCCCCCACCCTACACACATGCAGAGGCTATGGCTTACCCCCCTCTAGCAGAGTGTCTGTCGCCCCGTAAACCCGAAATATAGAAGAAAGAGAAAGGAAGAAGAAGAGAAAGCGAAAGTAAAAATAAGAGTAAAGAGTTAATTCCAAACAGGATGATGAGGTTTAATTTTAAAATAAAGATCCAAAGTGAGTCCATAGCAACAGGTCCGGAAGGAGATGAATCAGGGCAATGCAGTTAGGACTTATACGGGGCAGCAGTCTCAAGGAGGACTAGCAAACATTATTCAACAGGCAAGCGATCGCACTCAATGGAACCAGGATAGTTAAAAGCATAGCAAATGGCGATCTCAAGACGCTACCCCAAAAGCACCCACTCCACCCACAGACCCAAGGAAGAAGTGATGAAAGAGCTAGCCAGAAGAAAAGTGCAGGAAGAGAAAAGAAAGAAAGGAAAATGAGGCCCATAGAAAGAAAAAACCAACAAGAAGATATACCCCCCACCCTACACACATGCAGAGGCTACGGCCTACCCCCCCCCTAGCAGAGTGTCTGTCGCCCCAAAGAGTACCCGAAATATAGACGAAGATAAAGAGAAAAGTAAGGAAAAGAATAAAATGTCACGGTTGATCGGAGGAGGGCCAAGGATTAATGTAAGCAAACCATAATCGATACCTGCGGCCACCCAACCCCCGGCCCCAACCTAACACCCATACAACTTGTACCTCCAGCAATCACAAGTCCCAGTCTCAGTCTTATATGTCCCGGTGTGCAGCAAGAAAGTCCCCATCCTCAGCCTTGTCCCCTTCGAATCCGTAGTCCAATCGAAACTAGTCGCAGCGCAGCCAGTATGGACGAAATGGACCACCTTGGAGACCATCGTGAAAGTTGGGGTGCAGGAGACAAGGCAAACTGGATCGTTGCTTGGCTGTAAGGAACCAGAGGACGTACCATCGCTAATCCACGGCTAAAGCTCCAGGGGGCAGAACGGTGTATAGGTTCCAAGATAGCAGCCGGCCGGTGCACAGAGAGCAAGTCCAGGAGGGCGCTCGGCAACATGGCACCCGTGAACAAAAGAAATGGGCGAGGCGGCGACGGGGGCCCAAGCCCCGGCAGCACAAGAGAGGCAACGTCGTCAGACTCCTCCAGAAAAGGACCAAGGAGTACCGCAGCGGGTCCCGGGACACGTCCCTCCGCCACCGATCCGCACCCCAATTCGGGCAATCCACCGACAGTCGGCTCAGGGTATGGCGTAACGCACCGCTCTGGAGAGTCATCTTGGCCAGCCAACAGGGCCCCATCGAGCTGGGCCCCCAAATCGGTAGCAAAATCACGAAAGGCCAATCTCAGGTCCCCCAGTGCCGCCAGGATGTCACAGAGCCTCAGCGGTGGATAGAGAACGGAGGGTGCTGCTGTGTCCGCCATCTTGGGTAATCTGCCATGGAGCGCCCTCGGGATCAAGCCCCCGGCATCAGCCATCGACATCAGGCAATCCATGAAACCTCTGTGAGGCCCCGGTGGTGCAGAAAACGGGAAGGCAGCCGAGTATGAAGAGGCAAGAATGCTAGGAGCAACTGTGGCGCTGGGAGACCCACCGGCCGGAGCAGGGCGCCTGTTGCAGAAGATGGCGACCGCTGCTACAAACTGCAACAAAGGAACAATCCCGGACCCTCGCAGCCGGGCCGGGATACATGAAGCAGGAGCTGGCAACAATGTTGCGATCGAATCGCGCTGGGCTGCTGGCAAGGAGAATGCTGCTACGAAAATTACACCAGCGCCGAGCTCCGGGGCCGGTGCCCCAGCTCCTCCCTCTCCGCAGCGGCCGCCGCTGTCGCAATTGCCTCCGGCCGTCCCCACTAACAATGGCCCGGCCGCTCCCTCTGCTGAAGGCCGGAGCGGCGACCGGGGTGGAACTCCGCCCTGGCAGCTCCGTTTCGGACCGGGGACACTGCAACGTGGTCAGGAGAGCAGCGCCGGGAAACGTGTTGCCAGGAGGCACAGGATGTCGAGCAGGATCTCAACGAAGGGCGCCAGGGCCGACGGAGCCGAGGAGCTAGGCGGCCATCGCAGCTGCAGGCTAGGCTCCTCCCCCACAGGAGACATTCTTAATCACTAGTCACGCTTCACGACTGCGAACCACAAAGACAGTCTCATTCCTGATAGATGTTGGTGAATCACATGGAGAAACGAACACTCAAGTGATTACAACCCGATGATGACACTATTCACTTGACTGAAAAACGTGCTCCTAATGAGACATTAGTTGCATCCCTGTAGGCACTCAGTCGCACCTCAGCGCGAAATGAGGGTTCTGGAGGAAGTCTGACACGAGAGTATAAATCAGTTAGTTTGTCCAGAACGCGATAGATGGATACAGTGAATGCAACACACAAGATGAAACATGGTACTAAAACCTGGTCCCCAATTTGTTGTTTCTTGTTAGCTTTTTGATACACGGACGATTTAAACGCGACTGAACCGGCATGTAAGTGTGTTGTAATTCTGAAGGGTGTGTACTGCACGGGTCTTAAGGTTATTAAGGGTGCCAAATTAAATTCACGAACGGATGGTAATACGCCCCTTTTGTTTTTGACAGCATGTTACATAGAGTTGGTTTTATGGACTCCACAGGAGTATCATGGTTACAAGGTGACATTTTAAAATCCACAAACAAGCACAGGATATTAGGCTATACAAGCGTTATTGCCACATTCAACATCATATGACATATGTTTACTATGGTTTATCGTGTATTTTTTCTTTTTCTTAGTATTGTTCCGTGATGAAGGGCAGTGAATTATGCCCGAAATGCATTGGATTTCACGCAAATAATGCCGCATATATAACAGTGAAATAAGGAAATGAATGAATTGAGAAAAATATGAAGGAAAATATGAAAAAGACTTGAAAATACACTATGTGAATAAAAACAGAAAAAAAACTTTTGAAACAAAAATTGTGGTTAGAACCCTCATTTCACGCTGAGGGGCGACTGAGTGCCTACAGGGATGCAACTAATGTGTCATTAGAAGCACGTTTTTCAGTTACAATTGTAAGCGTCTCAGGACGTCAGACGCCTCCTGTGGAGCACCTACAAACAAGTTCAAAAGAACACTATAAGCGATTCAAACCAAGAAACAAGGTGGTGCACCTGCCTCAGCATAACTATTCACTTGACCACACAAGTGGAGAAAACATACACCCCGCACTGTGTTAGTGTGTTTGAGGGTCTCTGTTACAACACATGTGAGATTATGGTTCTTTGCCACTATTGATTCATTCTTATTAGTTCTTCAAGCATGAACATTTGTATGGGAGGGGATGGTAGATTAAGGAGTGAATATGGTGATCTACACCTCTCACACAGATAAAGCCCCTTTTGGTATGGCAGGTCTATCAATGGTCTGCAAAATCACATTCTAGAGCTGTTGGGAGTAGTGAACTGTTTCTTTTTTATCCAGCAACGGAAGAGAAAAAAAATTTCAAGTCAAAATAGATTTGTATCTTGGTATTCATGTGTGATTTTAATGACCAGGCCAAAATGTGTTCTTTAGCACAAAATCAAAAAGCCCTAGATTGGAGGTGGGACTTTTAATCATCTAGGAGCTGATCTCGAACTGTGGTCTGGTGGGAGACTAGCCTCTGACCAAAAGCACTTCAGTAGGATCATTAAAACACAACTGTTTGCTAATCGCAAGGCGATTTAATTTTTGTTTAACAAAGTTAATTTGCGCTTGGTTTCTTCCACCCTCGCAATCGTTGCCTTAGCTATTTTCTACTATCTCCTAAGCTCTCTTCCTGCCTTTTCCCATCTATCCTCTAATTCCCTGTCTAATTTGTTTTCCCTGTTTTGCACAAAAGCAAACCTTTTTTTATACATTTGGTGTGATATGAATAAAAACATTTGGTTGGAAGAAAGAGGAGTTTTTGGAAATATCTTGGCACAGGTAAGAGACTTACCTTAATAAAATGGAAATAGAATGCACATTTATCCAATTATTTTGTTTTTTTATATATTTTAGGAGCCTTGTCATCTTTCTGGTGTGCAGCCTTTTATTTATTGCCCGCCAATCAAATGCTGCAACTTCCTCAAAACCAAATATCTTATTGATATTGGCGGATGACCTCGGCATTGGGGACATTGGGTGCTATGGCAATTACACAATAAGGTAAACATTATTGGTCTGAATAAATCAATTGAATCATAATCTTTTATTAGCATCAATGATTTCAGAGTTCCTAAAACGGAATACATTTGTTTGATTCGGCTAAAGATACGCAATATATTGATGTTTAACTCCAAAATGTTCTACCTTTCGAAATTAACTTGTATGTTGTTGCAGTTTGCTGGAGAAAAAAGTTATCAGTTTTTAGTCATTAACTACAGATAGCTTCATGCATGTTGGTGGTATTTTTATACAGTTATGAAAGGGGGGATAGGCCCGACAGACCGGAACCAGGTAGGGCCTTAGTATATAGTATAAAGAATGATTTACAGGGTATCCTTTCTCATTTTCAATTGTTTTACTTAGAACAAACCATGTTATATTCCTTTCGTGATTGGGTTATTTAATCACCCTGTTTTTTCATGATTTCATCATTTTTTTATAAGGAAGGAATCTGGCCTTCACATAGCAACACCACCAGTTTAAAGACATATACAACATACATTTATATACAACACTATTTACATTTATATATACAGCAAAAACAAATTAGATCAATAAAAAAGACTGTTACAATACTTTTCACAATACAACCACATAAATAACAAAACCAATGTGGAACAAAGATTAAATTCTTTTTGGTGCACAAAAAATTGAGCAAGAGTTCTTTTAATTTGAACGCTGTTGTGTATTTATCCGGTATGAATCCTATTCCTTTGTTTTGAAACTTTATTTAAACCAGCGTAAACAATCGCTAAACCGACGCGTTTCAAGCCTCACTGTTGTCTCTGTGGGCTCTCATCAGGGCATCTAATTTTCCCACATTGGACTCATCTATGAACACAAAAAAATTAAAACACCTATCACTATTTTGCCATATTCTTTACACTATTTGCTATTACCTTTGGAGAGTTAAACACATACCTGCCAATATGGTAAAGCTTTTTTCTCCGTCTGGTCCTCAAATACAACCTATTTTAGATGGACCTGTAATCAATGAAATATTGTTTGGTATGAGCCACCTATACATAATACTATTGGGTTAAAGCAACCCTATTGTCATACCAATTGAACATACCTGCACTCCTGATTATTCGATAGGGCTTATAATTTCGATTTTGTAGGCATTCTCTATAAGAAAAAGAAGAGGGGCACACCCTTAATGAGTGTGAATTTTCAGCTTTGAACTCTGTTATTCTTACGTGTGTGCATAGGGTACACATACCTTAAGGCCTTTTTCACTGTCCTCCGCCTGCTCATTTAATCAGCCCGCTCCCATCGATTGACTCGCTATTCTGCAATAGTAACACATACTGGGTATCAAGCTACCATAGTCTGTTTCGTTTCTGCACTATTTGTTAATTTTCACACCCTGCTTACCTGGGTGTATTTTCTTGCCTGCTCAATGATCAGACTCGTTTCCGCATTCGAAGTCACGCCTTTGCTGACGCCTAAAGGAAGCGTCTGTTTGCTGCTGGGAAATGTAGTTCTTTAAACTACAGATCCGTGTCGTAGTGACTTTATGTATTTAGATTACTATATGAATTCAAATTATGAATTCACCGGGCTGCGAAAATTAACAAAAAGTGCAGAAACGAAACAGACTATGGTAGCTTGATACCCAGTATGCGTTACTATTGCAGAATAGCGAGTCAATCGATGGGAGCGGGCTGATTAAGTGAGCAGACGGAGGACAGTGAAAAACGCCTTAAGGTATGTGTACCCAATGCACACATGTAAGAATAACAGAGTTCAAAGCTGAAAATTCACACTCATTAAGGGTGTGCCCCTCTTCTTTTTCTTATAGAGAATGCCTACAAAATCGAAATTATAATTAAAAGTATTGTAACAGTCTTTTTCATTGATCTAATTTGTTTTTGTTGTATATATAAATGTAAATAGTGTTGTATATAATTGTATGTTGTATAGGTCTTTAAACTCGTGATGTTGCTATGTGAAGGCCAGATTCCTTCCTTATAAAAAAATGATGAAATCATGAAAAAACAGGGTGATTAAATAACCCAATCACGAAAGGAATATAGCGTGGTTTGTTCTAAGTAAAACAATTAAAAATAAGAAAGGATACCAGGTGGTATTTTTATAGCACAAATCTAGCCAAAGGGCACAAGAGTGTTGCCCACAGTTAAAGTGAACAAGTGATATTAGAGGAGCTAGGTTCTGGGAGCAGACATGTACTGTTAACAGACTCGTGTTGTACTGTTCTTTAAAGAGGTGCGTCTTCTACTCTGTCCTAAATCGGAGCAACATTCTGACAGTCCTGATGGGTACAGGGTTTTCCAGATCATGGGTGCATAGGTGGAAAAGTCCTGCTGCCTTGTTGTTTTCTTTTTTTACACTTCTTAGTCTCCAGTCTGATTTTGTTCTGGCCCTGGATATATCAAGACCCACCATAGACTGTAAGCTTGTCTGCAATTAAGTGGGAATGCTGGCTGTGATGGCTCTGTAAATGATGTAGCTGATTTTGAAGATGGTTTGGACTTGCAAATGGAGTGACATCAAGATGGGGGTGATGTGATCATATATCTTCAGGCCCCTGATGAGATTGCTGTGGCATGTAGGATGCCCTTAAGTGAGGCCAAAGTGTATTTTAAGAGGCCATGGAGCAGAGCATTACCACCTTCCAAATTCAAGAGTACAAGACTTGAACAGCAGTGAAGTCGCTTTGAGGAAAAATCGGTTTCACTTTCTGTAGAAAAGCGAGCGGAGACCAAGATGACTACATTTGTTCAGAAATTTGTTCATTGAGGGTGAGGTTGGGGTCCAGGCTGAATCCAAGTGACTGCAAACGACACACAGATGATGGATGGAATGCAGAGCAAATCAAACATTCTCCCCCAGTCAATAGATCTGGGTTAAGTCCATTGTTCTTTAGCTCACCATGCCATCCCAGTTTAGACCCAGCCATATGACAATCAGTCTTGACCCTATGCCTCATGGGAACAGTCCAGGCCAAACTGTCAAGCCAGCTCATCACCCCTCATCAGCCAGGCTAGCTTGAATCCAGTGGCACTGTGAGCCTGCAATAAAAAAACGATGGATTTAGGCCCAGCTCACTGTACTGGGTGTGAATGTTTGACATTTTTCAGCATTCTGTCCATCAATTGGTCTTTTTGCATGTGTCACCTCGAATGGGGCAGGTATGCCCAGACGTGGGTCACTTGCTCTCCATGCCACTGGAGTCAAGCTAGCCTGGCTGATGAGGGGTGATGCCCCATAACCAGTCCCAGGATGCTTGTTTCCAGTCCAGGAAGGATCTGGCCTGGCAGTTCAGGCTGGACTGTTCTCATGGGGAACAGGGTCAAGACTGATTTGCATATGGGTGGGTCCGAACTGGAATGGCATGTGGAGCAAAAAAACGATGGATTTAGGCCCAGATCTCTGTACTGGGGTGAATGTTTGACATTGTGCAGTATTCTGTCCATCAATTGTTCTTTATAAATCCAAGTAACTGAGCATTTGATCAAATTTGGGATTTCAACACTGTCAATGTGTATGTCATTGAGACTGATTTGTACTATTTCTTGCTTGTTTTTCTTGGCACATAACAGAATATAGTTCTTTGACAGACTGGGAATGGGAGCACACTGCTTCACATCCCAGCACATTTTGCCCCTTTGCATTATGGTGAATGTAGTTCGCAATTAGCTTTTACTTGAATATTAGTAGTAGTATTTCACCATGGTTGGTGCAGGTAGTGATGTTCATCTCTAGACATGTGTTTCTGGATTTTATCTTTCATCATTAGAGATCAAAAACAAATGTTAGCAGGAGTTGCTAAGAATGCTGCCACAGTCCTCTCAGGTCTCAGAACCTTTAACGGGTACAGCTCCACAAGCTTGTCAGCTCATTGGCTCAAGGGAGCCTTTTTAAACAGAAGGAGGTTGGGAGCACACTGCCTAACATCCCTGCAGAGTTTGCCCATTTGCATTATAGTGAATGCAGTTCATGATTGGCTCTAATTTGAGTAGTATTTTACCAGAGTAGGTGCAGGTAGTGGTGTTCATCTCTAGACACATGCGTTTCTGGATTTTATCCTTCAGCAGCAGAGATGAAAAACAAACTTTATTAGGGGTGTTTGAGAATGCTGCCATAGTCCTCTCCAGTCTTAGTACCTCTCACAGGCACCACTGCGCATCTCCAAATGCTTGTCCGCTCACTGACTCAACAGAGCCTTTTTAAGCAGAATGGGGATGGAAACACACTGCCTCAGATCCCAGGAGAGTTAGCTCCTTTGCATTATGGTGAGTGCAGTCCACAATTAGTGCTTACTTGAATATTAGTAGTAGTAGTAGTAGTAGTAGTAGAAAATGCTTTATTGTATTAATCCTTTGATTACAATAAAAAAGAAAATGCAAACGTTGAGTTCAATTAATATTAGTAATAGTGTTTCCCCAAAGTTAGGGCAGGTAGTGCTGTTCATCGCTATACACGTTTCTGGATTTTATCCTTATCCTCTTTTTCTTTTTTTTTAAAGTCTCTCTAGAGTCAGTGAGCTGAGCATTCTCAGCAATGCCTGATAACATTTGTTGTGATCTCTACTGATGAATTATAAAACCCAGTTTGGTCTATATAAATACTCATTCATATATATGTAGTTTTTATGATTTTATTTTTTATTCCATGAATTTGTTTCAGTTAAAAAATACTTTGCAGTACATGTGACACAGCAAATGATATAGAAGAGATAATAGGGTGTGATGACTAATGCATGATGGCCACAACGTGATGAGAGGCCACGATGGAGAAAATGTTCAAAAGTGATCGTAACCAACAATAAATACAGAAAAAAGATAAACAGAATGCTTTTGACATTTCTGCTCTCATGGGCCAATATCCCAAAAATATCTAATCTGCGAGCTCTCCCCCTGTTGAACTGAGTTGATTGAATATTGGTATTATGTTTACAGCTCCAAATCTCTCCTGGAGCTGTAAAAATACTTGAGATAGGACTCAAGGTGAAATTACAGTTGCTATTCACAGTAATGAATGTCAATTAGTACATGTGTATATAACCCAGAAATAGAAATGTCTTGAATTATTAGGAACACATTTGTGAAAGAGGCAAGATAAATAAGAAGATTAACAGGGATTTTATTTATCATAAATAATAGGTTGTTCACATTGAGACATGTTTTGGGATGAAAAATGGTCCCAGTTTTAAAGTACATTGTTCAAAAGTTCACATTTTTGCAGTCTCACTACAGACTGCTTCAGATGACCTTCAGGAAACAGCATTGTATACCATATTCCACAGAGCCAATCTTCGCTCAAGATTGGAGGGCTTTTGTATCAATCCCAGTTCCCTTGCTCCTATTTGTTGCTTTCCTCCCTTTCTGTGTTTGGTTCGCTCATGGTACGTTGGTACGTTGAGAAAATAACTCAAGTAGTGAAAAGCATAAGTGTAGAATTAAGGTATGGTGAAAGCACCAATAAGAACAATGGAAGGGCACATGCAAAGCGAGGATCTTGGTTTAACCAGGATTGCTTACTAAAGAAAAGAGAAGTTAGGAGAGAAGAACGTAGCCTACGGAAAAAATTTGAGCAATCTAGGGCAAAAAACCTAGTAAAAATAAAAAGGGATTATATCGCCCTAATCTGCAATGTTAAAAGGTCCCATAAAGAAATGTGTTGGAGCAAGTTATTAGAAGCAATCGAAGCCAAAAACACACGGCAGTTCTGGTAGCTAATCCAGTCAGCAACGGGACTTTCCGTTGCTCCTATGACTTGCGTAGTTGAAGAGGGGACTTGGGCAGAGTACATACAGCATTTATACGCCCCTGGGACTGGAAATGAGGTACCAAGGGATTGGAAAGGCCTAGTAGAGGATCTAAAACAAGAATGCTCAATAATAAATGTCCATAAGACAATAAGGACACTGAATCTAACTAGAGCTGCAGGCCCGGATAATTTACCAGCCCTGATATTAAATTCAAACCAGACCAGGTGGGCAGAATTCTTTGCGAAAATGTTTGCCTTAATTTTAGACCAAGGGATTATGCCCCCAAACTGGAAGGGAGCCATAATAAGACAACTACATAAGAAAGGGGATTTATATGCCCCGAAGAATTGCAGGCTAATTAACCTATTGGATATAGGTGAAAAAATGTTCTCTAAAATAATCCTTAGAAAGCTAAAAGTTTGGGTGGAACATAGGTCTATCGTTCCGTCGAACAAGGTGGCTTCAAAGAAGGCCACTCCACCATAGATCATTGTTTTGCACAGTGGGCATTGGCTAGGAAATCGATGGAACAAAAAGGCAAATTTTTTTGCTGTTTCCTCGATTTCCGGGCGGCGTTCGACACAGTGGACCGAAATAGCCTTTGGGAAGTATTAGAAAATTATGGAATGCCACAGGGTATTTTAAACATCTTAAAAGAATTACAGAGTGAGACAAGGGTGTGTTTTGGCACCCTTGCTTTTTTCAATCTTCTTGGCAGACCTCCCCGCTGCCTTGGAAGTTGAAAGAAGTGCGAGTCAACGTATGAATTGCAATAAAGTATCATGCCTCTTATACGCCGATGACCTTGTGATCTTGGATCAAACTGAAATGGGCCTCCAAAGGAAATGAGGTACCAAGGGATTGGAAAGGCCTAGTAGAGGATCTAAAACAAGAATGCTCAATAATAAATGTCCATAAGACAATAAGGACACTGAATCTAACTAGAGCTGCAGGCCCGGATAATTTACCAGCCCTGATATTAAATTCAAACCAGACCAGGTGGGCAGAATTCTTTGCGAAAATGTTTGCCTTAATTTTAGACCAAGGGATTATGCCCCCAAACTGGAAGGGAGCTATAATAAGACAACTACATAAGAAAGGGGATTTATATGCCCCGAAGAATTGCAGGCTAATTAACCTATTGGATATAGGTGAAAAAATGTTCTCTAAAATAATCCTTAGAAAGCTAAAAGTTTGGGTGGAACATAGGTCTATCGTTCCGTCGAACAAGGTGGCTTCAAAGAAGGCCACTCCACCATAGATCATTGTTTTGCACAGTGGGCATTGGCTAGGAAATCGATGGAACAAAACGGCAAATTTTTTTGCTGTTTCCTCGATTTCCGGGCGGCGTTCGACACAGTGGACCGAAATAGCCTTTGGGAAGTATTAGAAAATTATGGAATGCCACAGGGTATTTTAAACATCTTAAAAGAATTACAGAGTGAGACAAGGGTGTGTTTTGGCACCCTTGCTTTTTTCAATCTTCTTGGCAGACCTCCCCGCTGCCTTGGAAGTTGAAAGAAGTGCGAGTCAACGTATGAATTGCAATAAAGTGTCATGCCTCTTATACGCCGATGACCTTGTGATCTTGGATCAAACTGAAATGGGCCTCCAAAGGAAATTAAATGTTTTTAAAGAATATTGTGATAAAAAGCTTTTAACCGTGAATATGGAAAAAACAAAGATCCTATGTTTTGGAAAGAGGGTAAATAATTTGAATTGGTTTTTAGGACAGGATAAATTAGGCGTAGTAGGTGAATATAAATATTTAGGCCTTTGGTTCAATAGCACATTAAAGTGGAATACCCAAGTGGAGGCACAAACGGCTAAGGCATATTCATCGGTCTGTGGTCTGAAAAAATGTAATAAAGATTACGGTGACATGTCACACAGACCGCTTTTAACCCCTTCCATGCTGGTGACGAACCCCAGCCGTCATGCACTACGGTGCTCGTGTGCTGATGACGGCTGGGGTTCGTCACGGCCCGCCCCTGTTCGTGCTGTTTGCAGCACACCAGGGGAATCGCGGCCGCATGGAAAGGGTTAAAGGCTTTTGAAGTTATGATCCCCCCACAAGTGCTTTATGGTGCAGAGGTGCTTTACCTGAGTGGTAAAAGAGGGTGGGACCGGGAAAAAGGTAAAATTCTGAAAATGTTGTTGTCCTTACCAAATAGCTCCATGATTCAAGCCATTAGAATGGAGGTGGGATTGACATCATGGGACGTAAAGACTCAAATGTCCTTATTAAGATTCTGGAACCGACAGGAGTCTGGCGGTGATGAGAAGGTTTCGATTTGGTGTAGAGAGGAAATTCAAGTGAGCAGCTCACGCTAGGCGCGAGATGTGAAGAAAACTCTCCAGACTGTAGCCGCGCACTTGAAATTGAGCCTCTCCCCACCACTGTTAAATATAGTCTGCACCAAAAAAATGCTTAGAGACAAAGGGCTCGAATACTCCAGATCTCAAGACAAGGACTATCTGAGGCTAAAAAAATCGGTGAATTCGGTAAAGAATGAATGGGGAAAAAGAGGTCCGGTTCCCATACTTGGATTTACTGCCTAATAGATGGCTAAGACATGAAATCTTGAAGGTTCGGGTGGGCCTAAATCCATGGAAGATTGAAAGAAAAATAAGAGTGGCCCTGATCCACCCGGACCGTACCTGTAAATGTGGTCTAGGAGTAAGAAACAATATTTTACATATACCGTTTGATTGTACATGGATTTTAGCAATTCGGAAAGCTTTTTTACGTCCAATTTTTTTAAAATATGAGGTGACCTCCCGTGCAGACGCCTTTGACCTCCTTACAGAAATGACACTTTTGGATATTACAATTGCGTTTGGGACATTTCTGAAAGCAACAAGAGAATACATAATGGAGGTAACAAAGGAGGGCGGGAGAGTTTAAAAATTACAGTGTATCCCAATTTTATGTTTTATGGTTTTACAAGTGTTGTAAATGTGTAAAATGAATTGTGGTTTTAAATACTTTTTATCACTATGTGTAATCCATTGCTCTATGTATGGTTTATAGACTATTGTCTGAATAAACTTTGCTATCAATCAATCACTGACTCAACAGAACCTTTTTAAGCAGAATGGGGATGGGAACACACTGCCTCAGATCCCAGGAGAGTTTGCTCCTTTGCATTAAGGTGAGTGCAGTTCACAATTAGTGCTTACTTGAATATTAGTAGTAGTAGTAGTAGTATAAAATGCTTTATTGTATTAATCCTTTGATTACAATAAAAAAGAAAATGCAAACGTTGAGTTAAATAATATTAGTAATAGTGTTTCCCCAAAGTTAGGGCAGGTAGTGCTGTTCATCGCTATACACGTTTCTGGATTTAATTCTTATCCTCTTTTTCTTTTTTTTTTAAAGTCTCTCTAGAGTCAGTGAGCTGAGCATTCTCAGCAATGCCTGAAAACATTTGTTGTGATCTCTACTGATGAATTATAAAACCCAGTTTGGTCTATATAAATACTCATTCATATATATGTAGTTTTTATGATTTTATTTTTTATTCCATGAATTTGTTTCAATTAAAAAATACTTTGCAGTACATGTGACACAGCAAATGATATAGAAGAGATAATAGGGTGTGATGACTAATGCATGATGGCCACAACGTGATGAGAGGCCACAATGGAGAAAATGTTCAAAAGTGATCGTAACCAACAGAAAACAGATAAACAGAATGCTTTTGACATTTCTGCTCTCCTGGGCCAATAGTCCAAAAATATCTAATCTGCGAGCTCTTCCCCTGTTGAACTGAGTTGATTGAACATTGGTATTATGTTTACAGCTCCAAATCTCTCCTGGAGCTGTAAAAACACTTGAGATAGGACTCAAGGTGAAATTACAGTGGCTATTCACAGTAATAAATGTCAATTAGTACATTTGTATATAACCCAGAAATAGAAATGTCTTGAATTATTAGGAACACATTTGTGAAAGAGGCAAGATAAATAAGAAGATTAACAGGGATTTTTTTATCATAAACAATAGGTTGTTCACATTGAGACATGTTTTGGGATGAAATATGGTCACAGTTCTAAAGTACAGGGTTCAAAAGTTCGCATTTTTGCAGTCTCACTACAAACTGCTTCAGCTGACCTTCAGGAAACAGCATTGTATACCATATTCCACAGAGCCAATCTTCGCTCAAGATTGGAGGGCTTTTGTATCAATCCCAGTTCCCTTGCTCCTATTTGTTGCTTTCCTCCCTTTCTGTGTTGGGTTCGCTCATGGGAGCTTTGTGGTGTTGCTGTCTGTCACTCTGAACACAGCATTGCCACCAGAGCCATGTTTAAACAACACCAATTGGCTGTCTTTCAGTGCCGCCTAGTGGGTAATAAAAAACTGTAGCAGAAATGTTAATGATATAACATCCATCTTGAGAGACTAGTATAAACAAGACAAGCATTGTTTTGTGTGTCGTGTTTTGTATGTTGTGTTTTGTGTGTCGTGTGTTAAGTTATGTTATAGAGGGTATCCTGGTGCTGATCAAGTGTGTGTTTAGCCAGGCCTATGGCTTAGTGGGACTACTCACAAAATTAGGTCTTCAGCTTCTTGTGGAATTCAAGACGTTAGGAGTAGGCTCTTGTGTGTAGTGGCAGGTCGTGCTACACTTTAGGAGCAATTTACAAGAAGGCTTAACTATCAAATCCAGTTTTCCGTTTGCTTTGAATGTGTGCAAGTAGGAGTCAAGAAGAGTGGAGGTGTCTGGAAGGTTTGTGGAACCAAATGCTATTGTTGATGACAGCTGCTTGTTTCCAAGCTTCTGAAAAGGTCGCAAAAGAGGTGGTGGCGTCCAAAATGGTTTTACGCATCGCACTGATGGGTTTCAGTCCTTCGGAATAGGTGTGGTATGGGTTGGGATCTCATGGGGCACCTGAGTGGATGTACTTCATGGTGGCTGCAGTTTCAGCTGGGGTGATGACCCACCATGTGGTAAGCAAGACCAATGGGCATTGCAAATGCTTGTTATGTATTTTCAATGAGTATTAGAGGTGCACTAGTGTTGGACTATGCCCTCTCTGCAGGGTCATCCTCAAATGTTTTGCCTTCACTCTCCTGTTCTCTGAAACCATTTTTGTTGGCGTTTGGGACTCTACACACTCTACCACCACTATCCAATACTAAAGTGTTTGTGCCCTTTCCTTTAACAATTGTAGAATTGGCTTGCATCTAATTGCCACATGTAATTGACTTGCAAGTCCCTAGTAAATCTGAACTATATATACCCTAGGGCCTGTACATTGAATGCGACCAGTGGGCCTGCAGCACTGATTGTGCCACCTACTTAAGTAGCCTTTTTTAACATGTCCCAGGCTTGCCATTACAGCCTGTATGTGCAGTTTTAAACTGCCATTTCGATCTGGCAAAACATACCTTTTGCTAGGCATAAACCTTCCTTTTTAATACATATGTCACCTCTAGAGTATATTCCCTAAGTGGTCCAGAGGGAGGGTGCATTGTATTTAAAGTCCTAATCCCCCTCCCCAAGTGATGCCCCTTGAGTCCTGGATCCTGGAAGTGGGATAGAGGTGCCCAGCTATGGAGTCACCAAACCCAGTGAGACGAGAAGCAAAGTCCACAAACCTATGCAGCTAGGCGGTAGGGAAGACGGTGGCATTGTTTTCCCGAACCGCTTGTGTGCCACAGGTATTGCGCTATTGATCCTCATATTGATGTAGAGATTTTAAAAACTGAAAAACTTCATTTTTTTAAGTGAAACTCGATCGTTCTTAAATTTGTTGTATTTTGCACTCTGTACTGTAGCCTGCAAATTGCTATTTTATCGCTCCCTGGGCCATTGGAGAATCAAAAGGGGGGCTCAGTACTCACCAGACATTAGCAGTTAGCCTGGGCTCAGTCATCATTCCTGCCCACCCCGGTCCGACGTGGTAGCCAATACCGTTGCGCGGAAGGCAGTCAGGGGAGAGCCAGGCACTTCCGCCCTTCCACTGGAGCAGTTAGCGCTTTAGTTGTTGGATTTTTAGGGATATTTAGGCTGAGGCTGAGTGCGGGCGCGCTGCGGTAGGGAAGACGGTGGTAGTGTCTTTCCCGAACCGCTTGTGTGCCACAGGTATTGCGCTATTGCTCCTCACATTGATGTAGAGATTTTTAAAACTGAAAAACTTCATTTTTTAAGTGAAACTCGATCGTTCCTAAATTTGTTGTATTTTGCACTCTGTACTGTAGCCTGCAAATTGCTATTTTAATCGCTACCTGGGCCATTGGAAAATCAAAAGGGGGGGGCTCAGTACTCACCAGATATTAGCAGGAAGCCTGGACTCAGTAATCATTCCTGCACGCCCCGGTCCGACGCGGTAGCCAATACCGTTGCGCGGAGGGCGGGTCAGGTGAGAGCCAGGCACTTCCGCCCTTCCACTGGAGCGGTTAGCGCTCTAGTTGTTGGATTTTTAGGGCTATTTAACCTTCGCCTGCCTTCGAGCGCGCAGCGGTCGCGTGCAGGTCAGTGCCGAAGATACGCCGAAGAGTAGCCAAAGAGTAGCCCGTCTGCGCCCGTATGCGACTGAACGGGACCAGGGGCCATGGACTCTGCTCAGGTTAGAATAAATCCTGCTCCTATTCGCATTACATATTCAACCCATGACCTATTGACCTTTCAAACAGCACTTTTACCAGCCTGTGCACATGAGTCTTGGCCAAGTTTAGAGGGTCCTATCTCATGCAGGCACTGCCGGTTTCAGGCCTCCCACCTGTCCACTGTAGCAGGGTGTAGGGGGGGGACACAGCAGATGACTGGCTGGAAGAGCTTCCTATGTAACGTTCGTTCCTTATCTAAACATCATACGGAACTATGGGATCTGATCTCTACCGTCCAGCCAGAAATATGTTTCCTTACCGAAACCTGGCTAAAACCCCACACAGTACCTGCCATTACGTTGGACGTTCCGGTGGGGTATAAAATTGCAAGACTGGACCGCCCAATTAAAACTGGGGGTGGCATTGCCATCATTTATAAGGAGGGGATTAATGTCTCCATAGTCGAACAGAGAAGTACTCCTAAAATGGAAATTATGATTTTCCAGATTAATATTGGTTCTAAATACATGTGGAAGGGAGCCCTGGTTTATCGCCCACCAGGGCCAAGTACTAACTTCTCTCTCTCTCTAGTGGAGGTATTGGCCCCGCATTTTAGAACTGGAACTGACTTCCTCCTTTTAGGGGATTTTAATGTGCATGAGGAACTTTCTAACAATCCTGGGACATCATCCTTTCTCACAGATCTGTCACTATTAGGGCTTACTCAGCATAATAAAGGACCTACTCATTTAGCAGGCCATACTTTAGATATGATTTTTTCAAATACATCTAAGGTTGTATGTCATCCCTCTATCCAGGTGAATTGGACAGATCATTTTATCATTGATTTCTCCCTGTTGGGTTTGGATAAGCCCAGTAAAAGGTCTTGTCTCCCCCCATTATGGCGCAGACAATGGTATAAAATGACCCCAGAAGAGTTTCGGAAAGCCCTAGTTGAACCTTCCATTACCGGCTCTGGTAATATCGAAGTGGCTTTATCTTAATTTACTTCAGCCATTTCAACGGTAGTTAATACTCTGGCCCCTCTGAAATCATGCAAACAGCGTCCTCCTTCTCGTCAGGAAATTTGGTACACGGCCAATTGCGCTCAGAGAAGCAGGCCTGTAGGAAGCTGGAAAAAACATGGAGGAAAAGTCACCTGGAAGCAGACAAAAGGAGCTATTATGCTATCCTGTCTACCTACCATAAAAACATAAGATTAGCTAGGAAAAATCACATAGCCCTGCAACTAGCAGAAGCAGGCAACTCCCCAAAGGCTCTTTATCAAATTTAACAAGCCTTTACTAAACCTACAGCCTGTGAAAGCTTGGATGCTTTCTCACAATCCCTATGTGATGACATCTCCCTCTTCTTTAGAGACAAGATAGAGCTGATCTATAATAAAATCATAAACACAACCTGTCTTATGAATTCCCAGCCCACAGCTCCTTCTCAGTCCCGGGCTATGGACACGGAGACACTTACAGTATTACCAGCTGCCAATTTAAGTGACATTGAGGCACTTATGGCATACATCAAAACAGGGTCTCCGCTTGATCTTATTCCGGCCAGAATTGTTTCCACCTTGGGCAACTCCCTAGGGCCTCTGATCCAAACTTTGGTAAACTGCTCTATTACTGAGGGTCAGGTACCACAGGATTGGAAGAATGCCATTGTAAACCCAGTACGGAAGAACTCGGCCCTTCCCTGGTCGGACCTATCTAACCTCCGCCCCATTTCACTCCTTCCCTACCTGAGTAAGATGACAGAAAAACACATCAACACCCACCTGTCGAGGTTTATTGAGCGGTCCGGTGGTCTAGATCCTTCTCATTCTGGATTTAGGCCCAACTACAGCACAGAATCAGCACTCCTATCTGTGACAGATACCATCAGAATATCACAGGATAGTGGGAGCTCTATGTTTCTTGTGCTGTTGGACCTCTCCGCGGCCTCCGACACGGTATCGCATGAAATCTTATTCAGTCGATTGAAGGAGATAGGGGTGGGGGGTTTGGCATGGTGTTGGCTGAAGAGTTTCCTATCAGGTTTCTCTCAGAGCGTTAACCTGGGCACCTTTCGCTCAGCCCCGATAAAGCTCACTAAGAGGGTACCACAGGGCTCATGCCTAAGCCCCACACTTTTTAATGTGTATGTGGCCCCCTTAGCAGATCTCATGAGATCATATGGATTCATCCCCGTTTCATACGCAGATGATACCCAGCTGCTCTTCCCCTTTAAAACCTTGGCAGCTGCCGTTAAACGCTCATTCTCGGAAGGGATGAGGGCTGTGTCCCAATAGATGACTGCTAACTTCCTGCAATTTAATGTAGGGAAGACTGAGGTCATGTTATTTGGAGACGCTCCCCTTCTGTGGTCACCGGACTGGTGGCCTCTAGATCTGGACCCCGTCCCTAGTCCTAAGCAGACTGTAAAGAACTTGGGAGTTTGATTAGATCAGGGCTTATCACTTAAGGATCATGTCAACCAAACAGCAGGATCTTGTTTGCATGTAATCGTTCTCCTCAGACGAGTGTTTCCCCTGCTACCGGATACATCTAGAAAGACTCTTGTCAAGGCCCTAGTGCTCAGTCTATCTAAACAAATCGTAAGAGAGGGTCCGAGGGAAGTGTTTAATGACAAACCAGGCTATTACCCCCTGTAAGACTACCTAAATAACAACAAAACCTGTAAGTCAAAATGGTGCTGAGGTACGACTATTGACACTGGTATGATTGTGCAAGAGTGAGACTAACAAAAGACTATCAACTGTAGCTGATTAAGTCCTATCAGCCCACCCAATGGCGGAGCCTCATCATGTAGGACTCCAATACCGAGGTAAGTATGCAGTCGCCCAGTTGTGTTTTAGCGACGCAGTACTAAACCATGGTATGGTCACCACAGTTGTTAGACTGGAGAGTGAGGCTGATATGTGCAGTGCAAGAAAATAAAATAAAGTGATGTGTGCTAAAATGGCTATCAAGGCAAACAAAGACCTTTATTAGCGTTTGCCTGGACGTCAAGTTAAAAATAGTGAAACAACAGTGTGAAAAAATCACTGTTTGACTTGCTTGGAAGAAAACTAAGTAAGATATAAGAGGGCCAACATGTTTCTGCCTTAAATGTGAAGGATCACTGGCATTCGTCAGGGCCGAATTAATATCTGCTACTGCAAGGCACTATGATATGTGCTGGACAAAACAAAATATGAAGAAGTGAACAAAACAAAACCATCCTACCACATCTTCTCAGTGTTGTTCTGGTGATGCGGTAGGTCTTTCCCAGCTGTGTGTGGGAAGTGGACCTCACCTCACCCGGCAACTGCTCGGACGGATAAGGCACCGCTCTGTCCGTCGGTACCTTGAGGCTGAATGGCGAGCCGAGTGCTCAGTCGCCTGGACTACTGCAATGGGTTGTTGATATCAGCTACTGATAACTCATTGGGTAGGCTTCAGGTAGTCTAGAACACCGCTGCCAGGCTGGTTCTCAATGTTCCTCCGAGAACTCCCTCGCGCCCTCTTCTGGACAAATTGCACTGGTTTCCAATCCGGGCACGGGTGCAATTTAAAACCTGCGTATAATTCACAAGAGAATTTATGGCACATGTCCTCCTTACTTAGATGAGAAATTTGTCCCATACAATCCAGTACGTACTCTCCGCTCCAGCAAGCAAAACTTACTTGAGGTCCCCTCAATAAGGAGGGCTAGACTGAGTGGAAGAGCCCTTTCGTTTTTAGGTCCCACCCTCTGGAATAAGCTACCCCCTACCCTCAGACAATGTACTAACTACCTAGCCTTTAGGAAAATGCTGAAGACCGTTCTGTTCTGATTTAATCTCTGTCTTCCTTCTGACGAGCATTCTATCTGTACCTGCAGGGCATACAAAGCGCAGAGATACTCCTTCAGGAGTCGAGTCCAGCGCTATATAAGCCTATAAATAAATGAATAAATAAATAAATATAAGCCTGAGTGGAATTAGCAATGAGTGACGCAAACTTCGCCAAGCCAGCTTCATCAAAACAGACGTATCTCGACGTGAAACCTTGCAGCACTGCTTTATTGTAACCAACGCAGCACACTGCAACCCACTGCAGGATCTTGCATCGTGGCCCTTGCAACCCCTTGGACCTCACACCGTATGATGGGAAGCCTTGCAAAGCAACGACGCACACACTCTGCATCAGGATTTAAGGTACTTTGCTCAGTTGGCCTAACTTGACCCCAGTATCCGGATGTGCTCCATCACATTCGGCCTGAACTTGTGACTTTGTCCAGGTTTGTGGCAACCACATACCCACAGTTGTCACTTTGTGCTTTTAAGCACTGTTTTACCTAAATCTTTGAATTTGCTTATCTCGTTTTGGTCTCAATTTATTAGATTTTACTAACTTGGTGTGGGTTTTGTCCTGTGTTTCCACTGAATTACTGATCGAGGTAATGTATAAAGAATTTATGAAGTACTTCAAAGTCAAGCATTACTGCTTTTGTGCCAAGCTACCATGGGTTTAACCAGAGGAAAATGTGGGTTTCCTTGTGTTAGACCCAAATAAGAATAGTGGTTGGCGCTTAAGTAGGGTTTAACCCAATTTCCTACAATTAATCACTATGCTGTTTGTATGTGCACTTCTGTTTCAAAGCTTGAACAATACAGTGAGCAGTTATTTAATTCTCCTAACAAAGATCCACAGGCCCTGAAATGGTAAGAGAATGTAATCCCATATCCAATTTTAGCATCCAAAGATGGATTTTTGTTTGTAAATTCAATAACTGTGTCATTTAAGTAAGACAAAGGCGAAAATAAATACAAAAAACAAGAAACTGTTATAGTGTGAATCAATCAGGATTGAGAGGAATGATTGAATCGTATTCGGAACTGAATTAAAATGAGTGTGCACTGGTGTTACCTGGTGCTAACTGCAGTGCATGTATTTATAGAAGCCCAGGACTGTTATGTTAATGTTATGTTAATGTTTTATTGAGAGTGACTATTACCTAAAAGGGTTTCCTGCTGCACAAGGGATATAGAATGAGATGAAAGAGCAGCTAGCCAAAAACAAATGATATTGAAAGAGCAGTTTGCTAAACACTTGCCTGAAACCCAGATGATTGAAAGTCAGTCTAAGAGGAAGGAGAAGAAATGTCCACTCCCTCGCTGCCTGCACTGCAAAAGAGCGCCCTCCACCATGTCTCTTCTTATAGCGAGGAACATTAAAGTTAGCAGTGACAGCAGAGCGAAGTAGCATAGATGAGTGGTAATGTTGTAATTTATTTTGAAGATAAATTGAGATAATCTGGGAGAAGGTGTGATGGCAAGGCAAAGCACTTTGGAAAGAAATCACAAAATGGAAAGGAACGTCTTACAGTAATGTCCACATCAACAATTTATTATTGTATTTCTTCAGTAAACAGCCAGCAGGCCAAGTTCCAATAAAATATTCCAATTTTTATTCCATAATTGTTGCAGATGAGCCAATATGTTGCATTAATGCAAAACTAGGAACAAATAGATACCCTGGAGCACTGGACACCTTGGGAAACTACTTACGAAGACCGAATATTTATGTGTATATATTAAGGGTCTGTGGACTTGAATATCAAGGAAGCTGGAATGGAGTATAAGCTAATATTGCCAATCATAAGAATAGAACATTGGTCTGGCTAGAATTGTCTGGAGAGCTAGTAGAGGTTTACTGCATAATTAAAGATTGATGTATATAACTAGAATTGTTCATCATTTTTAGACTTAACCCCTTCGCTGCTAGGCCTTTTCCCCTCCTGTGCGAAGCCTTTTTTTGGCGATTTGGGGTAGTGCGTGCTTAGGCCCCTGTAACTTTTGGACCACATAAGGTATCCACGCCAAATTTGCGTCCTTTTCTTCCAACATCATGTGCATTCTAAAGCTGCCCAGGGTTTGTGGATTCCCTTGGAGGGGTCCCAGAAATTAAGCAAAATACAGTGAAATGTTAGTTTTTTTTCAGAAAAATGGGAAAAACGGGCTGCAAATGAAAGCCTCTGGGGTTTTCCCTGCAAATGTTATCAAAAAAGGGTTTGTGGGGCTAAAATCTCCATTTTCTCAGCTTTTAGGGAATGACAGTCGTTTGTCAGAGAACCAACATTTTTGACACAGTTTTGGCATTTTTCTGGGACATAGCCTATTTTTGCTATTTTTAGAGCTTTTAACCTCCTTCCAATTAATGGTAGAAATGAGTTTGAAAGCAATAATGGATCCTGGACAGCTATACATTTCCGAAACGTAGACAAAATTCTGAATTCAGAAAGGGGTCATTTGTCTACATCCATGAAGGTTTCTTTATAGAAACTAACAGTTAAATATTGTAATAATTGATAATTTGTTGAAAAAAACAGCCTTTTGTCTCAACATTTTCACCTATAACTTCTTGTAATTTTGACAGCTCTTGGAAAGCAATATACCATTACATCCGTTTGACATTCCTGGTTGTGGGGATATATAGGACGTGTAGTTTCATTAAGAACCCGACAAACCCAGAGCCAAAAACTGAGCAGAAATTTGCAATGGTATTTTATTATTTACTGGGTATAGAGCACATATCTTGGAAAATGTACACATGGAAAAATCGGTATGAAAGACACCTATGTATTTCTGAATTGGGTACAAATATAGAGTTTAGAAACAGTATATATTCGCACATTTTCAAAATTGGGAATACTCATACTAGCATGAGAATTATTGGTCATTTTTCAAAAATATTTTTTTTACACAATGTCTTTCATTGAGAAGGGAGAAATGCATGAAAACTCAATAGGTAATAACAGTTGATTTACAAATCTGAATTACCCTAAGTCTCCCGATAAAAACGGTACCTCACTTGTGTGGGTCGGCCTTGTGCGTGCGACAGGAAACGGCGCAAAATGCAACGTGGTCACACCTCATTTTTGTAGTTAAAAATTGACCCTTTTACGGTTTTTGCACCCTAGCTTTGCCGCCACCTAGGGAAACCTAGCAAACCTATAAATTTTTGAAAACGACACACTCAGGGGGAATTCAGGATGGGGTGACTCGACTGCCTCCCACCAGGTTCTGTTACCCAGAATCCCTTGCAAAGCTAAACAATTGACAAAAAAACGCATTTTCCTCACATTTCTGTGGATTTACGAGGGTTATATCATCTGGTTAAAGTTAGTCCTGGGGTTGAATGGAAGACTACCTTCCGCACTAGGTATGGCCTCTTTGAATACTGTGTAATGCCATTTGGCTTATGCAATGCCCCATCAGCTTTTACATTTTTATTTAAATGATGTTTTGAGGGAATTCTCAGACAGGTTTGTCATTGTTTATATCGGTGACATCCTTATCTATTCTAACTCAAATTTGGAACATGAGCTCCATGTCAAGACTATCTTAACCACGGTAAGAATACCTGGTCTCTACTGTAAATTGTCTAAATGTGAATTTCACATTAACAAGGTAGAGTTCCTAGGTTTTATTATTTCTTCTCAAGGAATCATTATGACGGATCGAAAAGTACAAGCAATTCAAGATTGGCCTGAACCTAAATCTATCAAAGATATACAAAGGTTTTCAGGATTCGCCAATTTCTATTGGCGATTCATTGAAAGTTTTTCTGCCAAAGCAACTCCATTAACAAAGCTATTGCAAAAAAAACTATCCTTTCAATGGACTTTGAAAGCACAAAAAGCTTTTCAAGATTTAAAAAAGGCCTTCATGACGGCCCCGGTACTGAAACATCCAGATATGTCTAAACCGTTTATCGTGAAAGCTGATGCTTCTAATACTGCTAAAGGGGCTATCCCGTCACAAAGAGAAGAAAACACTAACCACCTGCATCCAGTGGCCTTTCTCTCAAAAAAGTATTTACCAGCCAAAAGAAATTATACCTTAGCAGAAAAAGAATTGCTGGCTATAAGATTGGCTTTCAAGGAATGGCAACACTATTTGTTAGGTGCTCATCACCCTATCACCGTATACACTGACCATCGAAACTTACAGTTTTTACGTTGTGCTAAAGCCCTTACTCCTCGGCAATTATGATGGACTCTTTTTTTTGCTGAATTTGATTTTACAATTACTTTTTGGCCAGGAAGTGCCAATAAAAAGGCTGATTATCTCTCTATGAAGTAATAACTCAATCTAATCCTCAACAGGAAAGTAGATCTATCATACCAAGCAATCATGTCATTGGAATAACCATGTCTGGACAATTTTTGAACGAAATCAGAGAAATCATGCCCATGAATAAACTCATGTCTTGGAAAGCCTTAGATAAACAGAGAACTATGATTGATGGGCTTCCCTTTCAGGGTCGTTTACTATACATACCCAAAAAGAGACTACAAAAACAAGTTTTATTATGGTGTCATTCACATCCTTTAGCTGGACATCCAGGAAGCTCAAAAACTTTAGAGCTGGTAAGTCGGAATTTCTGGTGGCCTAGTTGGAAAAAAGATGTGATTATTTATGTAAAGAACTGTGAAGCCTGCATAAGAGCAAATAATGATCTCACACCCAAAAAAGGATTTCTATTACCCTTACCAACTCCAACTCATGTTTGGGAAGACATTTCTTTAGATTTCATTACAAACTTACCAAAAGATCACAATAAAACTGTAATCTTAATTATTGCAGATTGTTTATCCAAGATGGCACACTTTGTAGCCTGTGAAAAAATACCTTCAGCAGCAATTCTTGTAGATCTATTATTGAATCACATTGTACGATTACATAGATTACCACATTCTTGTAACAACAGATCGTGGGTCACAATTCACTTCAAAATTTTTGACTGAACTGTGTAAGGCTTTACACATTCAACTGAACATATCCACAAGTTTCCACCCTGAATCAGATGGATGAACCGAACAAATTAACCAAATACTAAAGCAATATCTGTGATGCTACTTGGCTTATTATCAGAATTCTTGGTTGGATTTGCTATGGGAAGCTGAGTTCGCTTACAACAACCTAATGCATTCATCTACCAAAATGTCACAATTTTTTGCTACGCATGGATGGAATCCACAATCTTTGCCTATTTTGATTCAAATCACAACTCAAGTTCCTCATATAACCACTAAATTACAACAAATGACAAAACTAATGTCAACTCTTCGACAAAATGTCGAAGAGTTGCAAATAATTTGATAATAAGAAAAGATAACCTGGCCCCAATTATCGTCCAGGAGATAAAGTATAGTTATCTACTCAGAATTTACAATTCAAACACAAACATCCTTTTAACCCACAATTTATAGGACCATTCAAGATTCTCAAATGCATTAGCCCAGTGTGTTTTAAATTACAACTTCCACAATCTATGCGTATACATCCAGTATTCCATACATCGTTATTAAAACCGGCTACAATAGCTGTTCATCCAAAACCTCCTCCAGTGATTATTGGAAATCAACAGGAATACAAAATGTGACAAATAAAAGGCTGTAAACGAAGACAAGGCACACTTTGGTATTTAATCTCCTGGAAAGGATATGGTCCTGAAATAGATTTGTGGTAACCAAAGAATGCTATTCATGCTCCACGACTACTTTGTCTTTTTCATCAGCAAAATCCAACAGCACCCCGTTCATAAAGGTGTGAGTCTATTTTTGATGGGGAGGACTGTCACATTCCTCTAAGTCCTGGCACCTTACTCCTGACATTGGGTGCTCTGTTATTTCACTTACTGCTGTTCTGGTTCTATGACTATTTCAAGTGCATCTATTTAAAGACATTATTGTGCTTTGCCTTTATTGCATGTCACTTTGATTAAAAAATCAAGTAACCAACTATTTTGCACGAGAGCATTACTGAAAAGTCTTTCCTATTTACTTCATTTTCCTTCGTACTTATTATTTCTAAAGAGAAAACCTTGCAGCCTGTTATCTTTCATGTGCTAAAAGCCCCATTTGTTTATATTCTTTGTGCTCCAAAATGCTCCGATGTTAATATGCTAGTTGTTAAATCTGGGGGTCTATATTGGCAATGTTATTCACCTTTGTTCAAATAGGGACCCTTACTTCTAAGTCAGGATAAGGGGATTACACTCCTTAATAAACCCTGATCACCCGAGGCAGTGTGTTGAGCATTTGTGGATATACACAGTAATACAGTGAAAACACTACAGATGGACACAACACAGGTTTTATAAAAATAAGTATTCTTTATATAGACTTAAACACAAGACCACAAATGGCAAAAATCCACCTTACTACACTTAAGATTGCTTAAAATATGATTAAAGTTGCTTAGTTCAAGGTGTTGGTAAATGCGACTAAGTTTTCAACAAAGTACCTGGATGTGTAATGCAAAGTAAACAAAAGGCTCGCAAAAGGAGAGAAGTGTTGGTTCCGTGATCCGGGGTAACGGTTGCGTCCTGCCTCATAGTTTTGCAGACTATGGTCTCATCATGAGTCTTCCCGGTGCGGAGGTGATGCGTAGATTCTTAGCCTGGGGGCCTGTTGCGGTGCGCAAGATGGTGCCTTGATGTGATGCGATGATCCGGGTGCAATGCTAGAAGATGGCGCCCTTGATGCGACGATTCGATGACTATATGTTGAAGACCTGGCAGTCTTAAGCGACTCTGTACTTTGGAGCCGCGACGGGCCCTACGACACGTTTCTCCGGTGATGCGATGGCAAATCTCTGGATGGGTTCACGCTTCTCTGGCGATGCGACAGCAGGCAGCTTCGATGAACACACGCTTCCAGGAAGATGCTGCGAAGGCTCGCTTCTCGGGCGTTGCGATGATTTCAGCTGCGGCAGCGACACACTTCCTCTCGATGCGTCGTGCTTCCAGCTCCGAGCGGCATGCAAGTGACAGGAGTCAGAATTCCCAGCAAGGAAATTCAGGAGGGAGCTGGAGGTAAAGTCTTTTGTCCCTGAGACTGCAGCAGGAGGCAAGCACAGTTCAAGCCCTTGGAGAATATTCTGTAGATGAAAGTCCTTACAAAGTTCCTTCTCCTTTCCCTTGGCAATGAAGCAACCACTGCAGGCCAACCCAGAAAACAGCACACTGGCAGAGGGGCAGTACAACTCCTGCAGCTTCCTTGGTTCTTTTCCTTGGCAGAAAGGTTTCTTGTCCAGAAGTGATCTAGTTTCTTGGGATCAGTGTCCCAATATTTATACCCCAAAATCCTTTGTTCTCTGAAGGCAGAGAGGCCTCTGCCTAGTCCAAACCAGTTCCTGAGCACTTTGTTTACCTGACTCTCTTCTTCCTTTCACTGAGCAGGGCAGAGACATCAGCCGTCCCAAAAGAGGTGGAGCCAGCACAGAGGAGGGAAGATACAGCTCTGGAGCACCCTGTTGACATGATTTCTCCTCTCCCTTCACAGTGCAGGGCAGAGACATTAGACAAGCCACAGGAGGTGGAGCCAGCATTGTAGAGGGAAGGCCCAGCCCTATTCAGGTCCCAAGTGCAACTCCTCCCTCCCATCTAGATGCAGATATCTCTATTCACCGAACGGGCTACCCCAGCCTGTCTCCTGAAATTCCCCAGCCCTGTTACTCACAAACCCAGACAAGGAACACACAACCCAGCAGAGGCGGGCCTGGATAGTTAGGCAAGAAAATACCTACTTCTAAAAGTGGTATTTTCAAACACAGAATATTAAAACCAACTTTACTAAAAGATGTATTTTATTATTCTGAGTTCAGGCATACTAAATTCGATTTTCTAATATGTTCCCTGAGTCAATTAGGATTATAAGAATGTAATAATCTAACTGCCATTCTGGCCAATGAGGCCAGGTAGCCTTCAATAGTGAAAAACGAAAATGGCTGCAATTCACTATTAGAACATGCTACACACATCAGAGCATGGCCTACCTTATACTTACAATGCACCCTGTCCTTGGGCCTAACATAGGGTGTCTAATATGAAGCAAAGGGAAGTTTAGGGACTGGCAAGTGGGTGCATTTGGCCAAGTCAACATGGCAGTGCTAGACTGCACACAGGCCTTGCAATGGCAGGCCTGAGACACACTTTACAAACTGCTTCTGTGGGTGGCACAACCAGTGCTTCAAGCCTACTGGCAGCATTTGATTTACAAGCCCTGGGCACACATGGTGCACTGTACTAGGAGCTGACAGATAAATCAAATAACCCAATCATGCAATAACCAATTAGTACATCAATTTAACATAGGGAGCACTTGCACTGTGGCACTGATTAGCTGTGGCACAGTGCCCAAAGCATAAATCCAGCAAAAACATATCAAAACAGAGGAGGCAATACGTCAAAAATGGAAGGGAGACTCACGCCAATGATGCCAGGTCTAACACGTGTCCCCTCCAGCTGAAATGTGGGGAGAACTACCCTTCCCCTTAGGAGTTCTCTTCACTAAGGCGGAAAAATCTGGACAGACCATCAGCGTTGGCGTGTTCTGTACCAGGGCGGTGTTCCACTGTAAAGTCCATACCCTGTGGGGAAATGGACCACCTCAACAACTTTGGGTTCTCACCCCTCATCTGCATCAGCCATCTGAGGGGCCTGTGGTTGGTCTGAACCCGGAAGTGAGTTCCAAACAAGTATGGTCTCAACTTCTTTAGTGCCCAGAACACAGCATATGCCTCACGCTCAATTGCACTCCACCTCTGTTCCCGTGGAAGTAACCTCCTACTGATGAAGGCTACAGTTTGGTATAGGCCCTCTTCATTAATCTGTGATAGAACAGCCCCCACACAATGCTCTGGAGCATCTGTCTGTACAATGAATTCTTTTGAGAAGTTGGGTGCCTGAAGCACGGGTGCTGTGCACATGGCAGTCTTCAGGGCGTCAAAAGCCTTCTGACAGGTGTCAGTCCAGTTTACTTTCTTGGGCTGCATCCTGGAAGTCCGCTCAGTCAAGGTTGCAACAATGTTGCCATACCCCTTGACAAACCTCCTGTAGTACCCTGTGAGTCCTAAAAATGCTCTCACCTGTGTCTGAGTCTTAGGGGGTTCCCATGCCAGGATGGTATCAATCTTGGGTTGTAGGGGCGGCACCTGTACGCCTTCTACCTGGTGACCCAAGTACAAAACGGAACCCTGCCCGATCTGGCACTTACCTTGATCGTGAGGTCTGCCTTGTGCAGTGCCATCAACACTTCCCAAAGGTGTTGCAGGTGTCCTTCCCAACTGGCACTTAACACTGCAATGTCGTCCAGGTAGGCGGCACTGAAATCCTCCAGTGCAGCCAACACCTGGTTGACCAACCTCTGAAAGGTGGCTGGTGCATTCTTCATCCCAAAGGGCATAACTCGGAATTGGTAGTGCCCATATGGTGTGGAGAAGGCTGACCTCTCCTTAGCTCCATCATTTAAGGCGATCTGCCAGTACCCAGATGTCAAATCAAACATACGAAGGTACAGTGCAGCCCCTAAATGATCTATGAGCTTATCAGCTCTGGGGATGGGGTGTGCATCTTTCCTGGTGACTGAATTAAGCCCTCTGTAGTCCACAAAGAACCGGAGTTTGGGTGTGGCACCCGGCGGGGCAGCCTTTGGGACCAAGACCATGGGCTGGCCCAAGAACTGTTTAAGGACTCAATGACTCCTAAAACAAACATCTTGGAGATTTCCTCCTTAATGTAAGCCCTAACCATGTCAGTCACCCTGTAAGACTTGTGCTTGACAGAAGGACTGTCGCCAGTGTCCACATCATGCACGCACCACTCTGTGACACCAGGAACCAGGGAAAATAGATCAGAGAATTGCCCCAACAGCTGGCGACAATCTTGCTGCTGATCAGGGGTCAATGTGGCAGAGAGGCTAACACCATCCACAGACCTATATTGCTCTGTTGCAGACAGGAGGTCAGGGAGTGGCTCAGTCTCCTCCTCCATTCCATCATCTGTCGCTAGGAGCATGCCCACTTCGGACCTTTCTAAGTGGGGCTTCAGGCGGTTCACAAGCAGGACCCTCAAGGGGTTCCTGGGAGTCCGCAAGTTCACCAGATAGGTGATATCACTCTTGTGCTCCACCACCTCATATGGACGGGTCCACCTGTCCTGGAGTGCACAAGGCTCCACAGGGGCCATGACCCAAACTTTCTGTCCAGGCTGAAGTTCAATCAGAGTGGCATTATGATCATACCACCGCTTCATTTCCTCGTGGCTGGCTTCCAGATTCGCCTGAGCGCGATCTCTGAAATGCCGAGTCTGGTTCCTGAAGGCCAGCATGTAGCTATATACATCCTGGGGAGATTTCCTAGAAGATTGCTCCCAGCCTTCCTTGATCAAACTCAAAGGTCTCCTTACCGGGTGACCATACAAAAGCTCAAAGGGGCTGAACCCTAGAGACTTTTGTGGCACCTCATGGTAGGCAAACAGAAGGCATGGCAAGAGGACGTCCCACTTACGCCTCATTGGTTCTTTAAGACCCATGATCATGCCTTTGAGGGTCCAGTTGAATCTTTCAACCAGCCCATTACCTTGTGGGTGGTAAGGAGTGGTGAACTTGTAGGTAAAACCACACTCCTTCCATAGAGACTTCATATAATTAGAAATGAAGTTATAACCTCAGTCAGACACAACCTCTTTGGGGAACCCCACACGGGAGAAGATCCCCATCAGTGCACGTCACACCACGGGGGCCGTCACTGTCCTGAGCGGAATGGTTTCTGGGTACCGGGTAGCATGGTCCGCCAAGACCAGGATAAACCTGTTGCCCATGGCTGTCTTGGGGGTCCAGTGGCCCCACAATGTCAATCCACATCAGTTCAAATGGGGTACTGACCACAGGGAAAAGTTGGAGAGGGGCCTTGTGCCTCCTACCACTTTTCCCACTTGTCTAGCAAGTTTGACAGGTCCTACAATGAGTATCTGAACTCTTCCGCATCTGTGGCCAATAAAAGTGGGAGACCAGCCTTTCAAAGGTCTTGTTCTGCCCCAGATGACCAGCTAAACGAACATCATGAGCCAAACCCAGTAGGAAGGCTCTGAAGCTCTGGGGTACCACCAGCAAACGGGCTGACCCAGGCTCAGCAACCTTAGGCCCGCTATACAGGAGACCATTCTCCCAGTAGATGCAATGTGATCCAGACTGATCACCTGCTGCCTGGTTTGTGAGTCTGTTGCCTCAAACCCACAAGAGAAGGGCACTTCTGCTGCTCTCCACAAAATGCCTCCCTAGAGGGACCCCCTTCTTGCTGGCAATGGGTCAGCTCAGGTATGTTCCCCAGTTCAGAAACTTGCTCCCCTGTATGTTCCAGGGCATCCCCCTCAAGGTCTGCCTCCTCCTGGACCGTGGGAACAATGGGGACTGGTTTCCCGTGCCCCCTACCTCTTCTCTTTAAGGCAGGTCCCTGGGCCATACTTTCAGGCTCCAGGGTCTCTTGCAAAAACCACAGTTGATGGATAGAATGCAGAACAATGTCATACATTCACCCCAGTACAGAGATCTGGGCCTAAATCCATTGTTTTTTTGCACTCCACACCACCCCAGTTCAGACATGGCCATATGCAAATGAGTCTGACCCTGTGCCTCATGGGAAGAGTCCAGCCCGAACTGCCAAGCCATGCCTTCCCTGGACCGGAAACAAGCTTCCGAGGACCGGTTTCTGGCATTCCAGCCGTCTTCAGCCCGGTTTGCTTGAATTCAGTGGTGTGGAGAGCATGGGACTCAAGTCTCAGCATACCCATCCCACTCGGGGTGACAAATGCAAAAACCACAGTTGATGGACAGAAAAAACAATGGATTTAGGCCCAGATCTCTGTACCGGGGTAAATGTATGACATTGTTCTGCATTCTGTCCATCAACTGTGGTTTTCCAGGGTCTCTTGAACATCCTTAGCTGCCATAGACCGAGTGGTCACACATGCCCACTCAGGCAGATCCAACATCTTTAAATGCGCCTTCCTCTCCACCTTAGCCCAAGGGGAGCTTTCTAAATCATTGCCTAAAGAGACAATCAACAGGCATGGATGGCCTCACAACTACTTGAAGACTACCAGAGACCCCCCCACTCAAAGGGAACTTGAGCCACCTTCCAATGGCTCTCTGTTTTCTCAGCGGCAACAACTGGGAAGAATGCATGAGGGACTACCTGCTCTTCAGACACCAAGTGACACTTGACAGCTGTCACACTTGCTCCTGTGTCCTCAGAGCTTCCACTCTATGGCCATTGATGGTCACCCACTGCCTGTATTTCTTAGTGTTATCAGGCAGCTGAGTTCTAGGGACCATCTCAAAGTCTCCTAATGAGACAAGGTACATTTCTGCGGGACCCCACCCACCTTGGGCACCCATCTCCTCTCCACCCAGGGCTACACTGGCCATCTGACGGGGTGGTACACGGGGTGGCACATACAGACCTTTTTGAGGACACTGGGGATCATACCAACGGTGTCCCACCTGCTTACATTGAAAGCAGGTAACAGGCCCCCTCTGAACAGGTTTACCTGTCGAGGTCCTGACTTCTTCACAGGAGGAGGCTGGAAACCCTTACCTTGGTTCCCTTTGGAAAAAACTTTGGGGACCTTTTTGGAACTCCCTCTGTTTACCCTTGTCCCCCCCACTCTTTTGCTGGCGACGCTGCCTACCTTTGGCAGAGTCTCCCACAAGATCCTTGTGGACCTGGTACTGACCCAGCGGTCCCCATCTTGAGCAAGCTTTCTGGGGTTAGTCAACTTGCTATCAATAGGTGCTGGCATAGCTCTGGAAAACAATTAGCAGACAAGTGCTCCCTAGCAATCAAATCATAGAGCGCTTGAAAATTATCAACATTTCTACCCCTCACCCAACCATCCATAGCTCTGCAAACTAAAGACACATATTCTACCCAAGTTGTTCCCTCCAGTTTCCTACAATTCCTGAACTTCTGTCTATAGAGCTCTGGGGTTAACCCATACCTTGTCATCAGTGCTACTTTCATGTGGGCATAAGACATCCTATGAGTACTGGGCAAGTCTAACAAAGTATCCCTACCTTCAGTTAAAAAGCAACCCCACAACCCCGCTCCCCAATCCTTCTCAGGTGGGCCAACATTGCTATCTCATAGGCTGCAACCTACTGCCCAATATCTTCATCTTTGTGGAAATCCTTGATGACATCCTTGGAAATATGTACCCTGCCTTCTGAAGGCACTGATGGTGCGCTGCCACCAGATGAATTGATTTCTAAGCCCTCGGCCTTGATCTTTAACTCCCTCAAGATCCTTTCATGCTCCATTCTCTTCTTTTCCAAGAACAACCTATTCTCTGTTTCCCTCTGACTCTCCATTTTAAGCTTATCCAACTCCAGCTTCAGTGCCCTATTTCTCTCCCTGTCTTCCAATTGTCTGGGGGACAGTTCTTAGGAAGAGATGCTGCTGCCAGGTGGGGACGGTACCCCTCCCATTGCTGGAAACTCTGGCCCATCAATTTGCCCATCTGCATCCCCAACAGGCTCCACCACAAGGATCTGGGACATTTCTGGCTTCTACCCAGGCCCTCAGCGCCTTTTGGTAGTCTTCCTTTTTAGAAATGCCTGGTGTAGCAACTTTCAATTTCCTGCCGAGATAATTGAGCTGTTTCACAGTGTAGGTTTCCAACCTCTCTTCCTCAAAATCAAGATCTAGAGATGCAACAGATGCTGGTCTACTCATGGTAGTAAAAATTGGGAGTTTTCAGAAAAAACTAACAGTCCAAGGAAAAAGGATTCTAAAAAAAGTATGTGGTCGCATTTGGTCTGCACTCACTAGTAGTGTACACCAATCAATGTATATGAAACACAAATGCAAGGTACAAATCCTCACCGCTGACCACCAATGTTAGATCTGGGGGTCTCTAGTTGGTCATGGTATTCACCTTTGTCCAAATAGGGACCCTTAGTTCTAAGTCAGGATAAGGGAATTACACTCCTTAATAACCCCTGCTCACCCCCTTGGTAGCTTGGCACAAGCAGACAGGCTTATCTCAGAGGCAGTGTGTTAAGCATTTGTGAACACATATAGTAATACAGTAAAGAGACTACAGATGGACATCACACAGGTTTTATAAAAATAATTATTCCTTATATAGACTTAACACAAGACCACAAACGATAAAAATCCACAATACTGTAATCGATAATAATTCTTCAAGATGGTAGAAATAGTTAAAAAATAGGTTATTCACTTAAAAGCAGTCTTTAGCAACAGATAACCCCAAGTGGCTATCACGACATCAAGGTCAAAGAAATCCCAAAGTACGGCGACGACCACTTGATGCGCATGGTCAGGTCCAGAGTCAAAACAGACCCACAGAGAACAGTAACTGGGAATCGTGAAAACCAAGACATCTCACTGCGTCTGGGATGTGCGGCATTGTTGGTGCTTTGCAACCTCGGTTCCTTACTTCGGGGGAGATGATGTGTTGGTGTTCAGGATGCTTGCGCAGGCAGGGGAGGCGATGGTTCCTGACCGAAGAGGAGGTGACGTCACGATGGCACCAAAACCACGGTTCCGTATGATGTCATGATGTTGATGGATTCTTGACCATCTACGCCGATGATCGGCTCCGCAATGATGTCGGCTTCAGAGTCGATGCGGCAATGCAGCAGGCATCAGGCTGGCTCACAAGTCGGAGCCGTCCTCATGACTATGGCAGGCTTACGATGTCGTTCGCTGGCGCTGATGTGGCTCGGCGGCCGACGTAGGGTCTAAGTTGCAAGTCGAAGCAGCACTCATGAATTAGATGCAGATGATGGCGTTACTCACCGGCGTCGGTGCTGCAGAATTCCTTCTGTAGCAGCTAGAACAGCAAGTTCCAGATGCAGGCAAACAGAAGGGGTGCAGTCTGATATCCTTGATACTTTGGTCAGGAGGCAAGCTCAACTCAAGCCCTTGGAGTAATATTCTGCAAGATGATGAAAGTCCTTTGAAAGTTCATTCTCCTCTCCTTGGCACTGAAGACACCACTGTAGGCCAACCCAGGAACACAGCACACTTGCAGGGGGCCAGTACAACTCCTATAGTTTCCTTGGTTCTTCTCCTTGGCAGAGGTTTGTCTTGTTGTTCCAGAAGTGATCTAAAGTCTTGAGGTCTGGGCCCCAATATTTATAGTAGCATATCCTTTGACCTCTGAAGGCAGAGCGTCCTGTACCAAATCCAAACCAGTTCTGTGCAGTTCTGGAGCACTTTGTTTACATGACTACTGCTTTCCTTTGGCAGGCTGGGCCAGGGTCATCTGACACACCCCATTAGGTGGAGCCAGCATTGTGGAAGGCAGGCACAGCCCTATTCATACCCAGGAGCTACTCCTCCCACCCATTTGCATGCAGATAGGTATATTCAGCCTTGTGCTGACTCACCCTGTCTCCTGGAACCCCCCAGCCCCTGTCACTCACAAACCCAGACACGCAATACACAAGCTGGCAGAGGCAGGTGGGATGGTTAGGTAAGAAAATACCTACTTTCTAAAAGGGGTATTTTCAAACACAGAATGTTGAAACCAACTTTACTAAAAGATGTATTTTATCATTTTAAGTTCAGGCATTCTAAATTCAAATTTATACCATGTTCCCTGGGTCAGTTAGGATTATAAGATTTTATAATCAAACTGCCCATTCTGGCCTATGGGGAACAAGTAGCCTTGCAATAGAGAAAAACGAAAATGGCTGTGATTCACTATTAGCACATGCCACACACACCAGGGCATGTCCTACCTTATACTTACAATGCACCCTGTCCTTGGGCCTACCTTAGGGGTGTCTGATATGAAGGAAAGGGTAAGGTTTAGGGACTGGCAAGTAGATGCACTTACCAAGTCGACATGGCAGTACTAGACCAGACACAGGCTTTGCAGTGGCAGGCTTGAGACACACTTTACAAGCTGCTTCTGTGGGTGGCACAACCAGTGCTGCAAGCCCACCAGCAGCATTTGCCTTACAAGCCCTGGGCACACATGGTGCACTGTATTAAGGTCTGACAAGTAAATCAAATAACCCAATCATGGAGTCACTAATCAATACATCAATTTAACATAAGGAGCACCTGCACTGTGGCACTGAATATCAGTGGCACAGCACCCAAAACATCTAAACCAGCAAAATAGATCATAAACAGAGGAGGCAATCAGTAAAAATGGAAGGGAGACTCACACCAATGATACCAGGTCTAACACGAACCCCTTACTATTAAGCATGCTGTCTTCTACTGTGAGGTGAATCTAACAAAGGATATGACCGAATAGCAAAAGGGAAAAGGGATCTTTTCTTCTTTCCTAAACTGGACTAGGAACATATAAGCCAGCATAAGCAAATTGTTGCAAAATGTGGCCTTGTCCTCTCGTCTTCAGCCAATGAGAATTCAGTATTTTCCTGGGAGCACATATTTCCCTTCCGTTCTCACACGTCTTCGGTTGTCCATTCAGTCTTCTCCACCTTTGAAACATGTTAATAAATCTTACTCCATATGGCACATTTCCTAATACGAGTCTTTTTTTCCAAAATTTCACTACATTTCCTAATCTTGTAATAAAGCAAAATGTATGATTAATGCGTTTTTAATACTGTGCTCCTCTTTCCTATCACGTAAAACAAAGCTTTAGTCAAACTATGAATGGTTTTCTTTATGGATATCATTTACCAGCAACAAAATAAACCAATTCAGTGAGCAAAGTATGTAAAAAGAAGAATTCAAGTTCAGAGTTACATGCTGTAATTTATGTGATGTGTCTTCATTATTTCACAAAAAGAACGGCAACATTCCTTTCTACATTAACTGAAACAGTTAAGCGTTTCAAGCAATATTACTTCTAAAAGTAAAGGTTAAGTTGAGGTCAGCTTTTCAAGCTTTTTGTGCAGGTCCATGCACTTTTTAATCAAACCATTTGTTAGCAAGTTATCATCAACTCCACACATTCTATAGTTATGACAAACTCCAACCAGTCACATTAAGGTCAAACTATCAACAACATTTGTGCATGGTTCAGCATTTCTTGAAGACAAAAGTCTAGTTGAGGATTAGTGCAGTTTTGCACAATTTGTCTATGTGTCATTTTAAAATGCATTTTTCGTGTAAAAGCCTAAGGCAGATTAGCATGGTTATTGGCTCATTTTATATGCAGATTTTCTACTTCAAAATGATCGAAGCATTATTTTTAAATTCAGCATTCACTGGTGTCCATTTAAGGGTAACTGGTCATATGAAAGATTTTTTCATTAGTCCATGTATTCTGTGTTTTATTAGTCTGCTTGATGATACTCCACAGTAAAATATTTATCACATTTCATCCTCTCGTGGGACTTGCTAATCCAGAGAGATCTTCTTAAGAACACTAATCCCAGAATATTGGTAGGGCCGCTTTCTAGTGTTGACTCCTTGCCATGTATTCAATGAAGGCTAGTTCCGGTCATTCAGAGGAGGCTTCTCCCGGTAGCTTGCTCCTATTCTCTTCTGAAGTCAGACTGGTTCTGGACATGGACACAGGTGTTTGAGTTGCTTTATCCTAGGAAAACTTGTTGACAAGACCAACGCATCCAGTTTTTCATCAGAACTTTGGGGCATATTACCAAGGGGATTTATCTCCGCTTTTTTGGCTTTAAAAGCCAAGAAAGCGGAGATAAAATTATCTCCCTATTACCTAGCGACAGCTAGTAGGAGATAGCGACCATCCTGGGCCCCACTTTGCATGTCAGTGATATTTATCACTAATGATATGCAAAGTGGGCGTGCCAAGATGTTAGCGACTGAAAACAGTCGCTAACATCGCTATCTCCTATTACCAACAAGCGCGAATATCTCCAAAAGCTAACACCTGCCCTGAGCAGTTCTTAGCCATGTTATCCAATGGGAGGTGGATAACGAGGCTAAGAGCATTAGCTCAGTAATGCATGAATATCGCTGACTTTTCAGCGATATTCATGCATTGCGGTGATTATTATCGCATTTGCGATAAACCTTGGTAATACCAAAGTTTATTTGCGGTAAAAATCGCCGCAGCTCAGCGGTAAATGTTTGTCTCTAACCAAGCAATAGCGATAATTATCGCTATTGCTTGGTAATATGCCCCTTTATTCTTGAACAAAATAATGGCACAACAATAATGGTGCTGCTCTGAAAACTGTTCAACCTTGATAGAAAATGCCACACCACCGGTAGCTCTTAAGGCTTAGAGACCCCCCCTCCACCCCCCCGTTACAGTATTCTAGTAAGCAAATTTGATAGAAATCTGAACATTCCTTCAAATGGAAAGATATATGGATCTTGAATGACCTAGAACAAGCTGGAAATATGGTGGGATAATCGAAAGATGGCATGAATTATTGTCTTTTCCTTGAAGACATACCAAAAAAAGGTGTTATTAGGAAGACCAACATTCATGTGAACTGGTTTTACAATGCAGGTGAGAAGCATCACCATCCTCTGGTCAGCAGAAATCACTTCCCACTTCTCTGAAAACATCCAGTTTGGCACAGAATCCATGTAAAGGGGAAGTTGTGATAGAGGAAGGTGTCTGAGATTCAGAACCTTGCTCCAGCTCCAGGCTACGGTTGTGGGACATTGATGGTAGGGACCGCAAGGTCCGTCTGTAAGGCCATACAGAGATGTGTCAAGTGGTGTGACAGTAGTGCAACATCTCCTGTAATGCTCCATCCAGCATGAGTGATGAAACACCTTACGCATGAGAAACACTTTACTTAACGATTTTTTCTGACTTGAGGGGAGAAAATATTTTTTTGTTATTCTGACAAGTAAAATCCACTAGATATCCAACAGAGTCTTTAGCTCAGATTTAGAACCCAGTAGCATACTGCTATAAGAGAACGTCTGATTGCCCGAATGTGGAAGTAAAATACGATAATCTCTTTTCTCCCATTGGCTACTTATCTAAAGTGACAGAAACCGCCAATTAGAAATTTGCTGATGTAGTGATTTCTAAAATGTACCTATTTTTTTTGAGTTTTGCCTAATTGATAATTTAGCAAAAGTAATGCCAGTGATACCACACGGGACTACGCTCATTTCTAACTTTGCTAGTTTATAAATCAGCCAGTAGAGGGAAACTTTCCAGATGTAGAGACTTTTCCTGAAAGTGCAAAACTTTGAATTTTTCAAGGTTGCCTCAAAATGATACTTACCATTAAAACAATGTGTTTCCGCATGGAAGAAGAATGTGTGCAAACAAGGAACGAGTAGAAACAAGACAAAATGACCATGGAATCATGATGTATACAATATTAAGCTTGAACCCACTTCAGTAGTTGCTGAACAAATCGATCTACTTTTTCTCTGGGAAAGTACAGACATGCAACATCTACTTTGATAGTATTCCTCAGAGACTGGGGCAGAGACACTTCTATTTGCTTTGTGTGGTATTGTAGTAATGTGACAAGTGCCTCAATCGAGTAAAATAGAGTTGGGGGCAGAACAAGTATTAGTCTCTCCTGCTAATATTTCTGCGGAGTGACCCCTCTTCCTTCAAGTATTCTTCTCTGCCCATATGATCTTATCCAGCATGGAACCTGCTCCTCCCTTTTCTTAATACATTCATTTGATTCAAGCAATAGCTTTATTTCAATATTTCAAAACAAATCTTAAAAGTGCATAAGCCATAAAAAACATAATTAAAAACAAGATAGCTTTGAGAAAAAATAAGAATGTTTCTAACACCGCAGCATATTTAAAAACTTTGTAATAGAGATTCCGAAATTCAGCTGATTTAATTTGCCTAAGGCAGATTTCAAAAAGCATGATAACAAAAAAGTTGATTAGGTAACATTCACAAAAATGCAAAGCTTGTTTGTGCTGATGGAATCCATAAAGTTTAAGAATAGGTTTTAAAAAATAGTATTGGTGAAACAATCTTATTTGCAAAAGAAGATCAAGTGTGCCAGAGTTTGAAAAGAAACGTTGTCACAGGGGTAAACAACAACAGACACATAGTCAAATTAGCCGAGGGGTTAATTTAACTGGGATGGTTTAGTCATAGACTCAATATATTGGGAATATATGCAGAACTCTGCATCTGGGAACTCCAAGCCCCATAAGTCATCACATGCTGAGGCCAGGAGGAGGTATGTCCAACACAAACACTCTATATAGCACTTCTTCCATTCCCTCAGTGCAGCACACAGATGTCTGCATCTGGGAACTCCAAGTCCTATAAATCATCACACGATGAGGCCAGAAGGAGGCGTGGGCAATACCATCAACTATATAGCATTTCTTCTACTGCCGCGTTGGGGGACACAGAACTCTGCATATGGAGACTCCACGCCCCATATATCATTACACGCTGAGGCGAGGACGAGATGTGGCCAGAACCATTGGGATGCAAAGCACTTCTCACACTCCCGTGGCTCGTACTCACATGGGATGCACTTGGGCAACACCCAGGCCTAAGGCGGGCCCATCCCCACCTGTCCGTGCTTGGATGAGGCTAAGCTGGGCCACCCCTCTAACGTATTGCTACTGGTAAGGTCCCATTTATCTATATCTTTTTGTTGTTACAATCTTTTGTAAATTGAACCATTTTAGTTGTTGGACCCTAACAGTTTATTTGGTTTATGTGAGCTCCACTGGACTCACTCTTTTTTTGCAGGGCTGTTTTAAACATAGTCTGGCCAATAGTGGATTACTATCACAGATGCACTTATTTACTGGGCCTGGACCCTGCTGTACGAATTATAGTTGGCCTATGCAGATCAACTCATATTCATAAGTTAGCGAGAGACTCTCTTGGGTTCCACTCATGAGCATTGTACAGGTATCTTAATAGTAATACAAACATAGCTGTTATCTGCACTTGTATTATTGTTGTGTTTTGATAGAAGGGTTCCTTTTTGTTTTGGTCTTTTAAGTCATTCAAGGCGATATTGCATGTACAGAGTTATATTACTGTTGTATTTGGCCGTATTGTGCTCAGAAGACCTGCAGAGACGTTTTTAGTGCCTGTCCTCTTGTAATAGTGAGTAGTGCAGTAATATCTAGTATCCTCCTTAATGCCTTAATTGCTTTTTGAAAGTAGTCTCAAAATGTCATTATGGACAAAAGGAAAGCTAGTGATTACTCCTAAAAGAGGTGGGAACCTTGTTAAACCATGCTAAAACAGCCAATAAAGGGAATGGAGGTGAGAGCAGGTCCAAAGTAGCTCATTTTTACCAAAGCCAGTAAACCCCATGGTAAACCACCCTCCGAGGTGGGCCAAGGGGACAGCATTAACCACCCATTGCAAACATTTGCTAAGACTGATGCCCAACTCCTGATTACTAAAAATGTTACACCTCAGGATGCTCCCCAAACAGGCATGGCCGAATCGAGCGATAATACCGGACCTCAACAGAAGCCTCAACCATCCACAGAACCTATAGATAGCTCTTAGAGCATCAGATGCTCTAATAGACTTGAGGTTGTGTACATTGAGGAGCACAAGGACAACATCATCTCTGAGGGGACTGACATTAACTTGTAAATCATCCCAAACTAATAAGAACATGGTCTACCACCAAAATCCAATCCCACAAAGACAAATCCCCCCACTTAGCCACCTTAACTACAGCCAGGGCAAAGAATGGGTGCACACACATTTTCCTTGTTGCTCCCCTATAGCAAACCTACCCAGTGAACATGGCACTATTATGTTTGATTAATGTACCACCACTAGTACTATGAAGAAGAGAGAACCAGGACTCATTAAAAAACAAAATCATGCATCGGATGAAATACATCAGACATTGTTACTGTTATTATATTGGATATTATAGATGCTAGAAGTTGCTCTAATTGCCCTTTAGATTTTATTGAACTAAGGATGAAGGACTATTGGATAGAGGAGTGGCTAAACAACCTTGATTTAAGTGCCAAACTTCAGGCTGGCTCTGATATACATTTTAAACTCAATGACCCTAATACTATGTTAATCATTTGAATTTTATACACAGCAGTACCGTTAACACTGTGGCTAGCCTACCAACTCTGTGTATTGATCTTACTGAGGACATACCCAGCAAGGATCTTAAATACGTTGATCAACTCACACCCTACAACTGTGTTATTCGAACAGGTTCATTGGCATCTAGTAATTGTACTTCCAGTGGCATCTCATACAAGCTCACTGGGACTAGATTTGGTATTGTCCTTTCCCCCAAAAATTGCGAAGAACTTAGATGTAGATCCTTAAATGAGGCATCGCCCCAGGCCCACTTATATTAATTCAAATCCAACTAATCAGATTGTGAACTTAAACTCATATCCTGGAATGTCACAGGACTCTCCTATACGTTTTTGGAGCCTGATTGGCTTACCTTTATCTAACAATGAGTTGTGCCAATTTCAGGAGACCTGGAGTGGTGACCCAGCCCCATAAATTAGGATTTTTTACATTTCACCTTCCAACTATACCGGTTAAATGAAATCAGGAAGGGCCTCTGAAAGCCTGATCACATGGATTAGAATCTCCACCTATTCTACACTGATAAACTTGTATAACTGTTCCTCAGAGAGCTTAAGTTTGTCACTGAGATATATCAATGGACACACATTTAATTTCTATAATATTTAGAATCAGACTGCAGATAGAAATAAAGAGTCAGCTGTACTGACCCCGTTAGATGACCCTTTAAGAACATCGCAAACTAATTATGGGGGATTTTAATACCTCTTTTGAACCAGTTAATGGCCTATTTCAGATACCTCAAGAAAAGGACAAGGTGCTGGGGATTCCTTACCTTGACGAGGAACCATTGGGGATTTGGACAACGTATGACACTCAATTATTTCCTCTGTCTAGAATATGGCTTAAGAGCTGGAAATGGATGGTCTATATCCGATAGGAAGAGGAAGCATACCTTTAAGAGGGGAAAATATCTTAGTTGACTAGAATACATACTGTTGGATACCAGAACCTGGTATGAGTTGATAAACTGCATCATAATAGATAGTCATGATAGTGATCGTAATGCCTTAATATTTTCAATGAATTATATGTGACCTAAGGATTTTGGATTTCAGGTACCTGAGATCATGAGGTAACCCATTATTGTTTATTGCTGGAAAACTGTAAAATGGAGAAGTATCATCTTAAATTACATCATGTAAAAATGTATGACCTATTCTGCACAGCATTAACACCATATGTCCATTTAAATCCCGGCAAAATTGTGATGATCCAGATTCACTATTCTTTTGTTACTGCCTTAAGGAATGCTTGAACAATTCTCAACAACAAAGAAACAAAAGGAGAGGCAGGGAGATTAAGGAACACTCTCTTAGTCCCCGGTTATTAGATACAAACAAAAGAAGAGAGGTTACATGAGTCTCAGTAGCCACAGAAACGGAGTCATGTAAAGAACACATTTACAGACCCAATTTGGATGGATAGGAAAGCCCTCACACACCGATCTAGTCAGTGTCATGCTTCATCATAGTGCCCCACCTCAGAGGCCGAGTGCCTCTTTGGTGTGCTACGACGCCAGAAGACTGTGGAGCTGGTTGTGTGATAGGGCGTGCAGTGAGGAATAACTATAAAAATGTCTAAAGGGTATCTGACATTTTTTTTTTATTAATAGATCCCTACGACACGGTTAAAAATGGTCATATGTGTCTGAATTTACAGCCAAAGGTAATGGTTTGGTTTTAATTCAGAATTTAAGTCAGTCAACATGTTTCAGCCTTTTAAGTGGTCTTAATTACCTAGGCATACGTCAGGACTAGTGTGAACCCCGGCGGTATGGACTCTCTAATCGTCCACCCTAACCTGGGGACGTGAAAGTGAAAAAGTAGTGAAAAAGGGCAAAAAGAAAAGGGGGGGAAGAGCTAATAGCCCATTCCCACCACTCCTGATTTAGGAGTGTTTCTGCACCTGTTGAGGAAAGAAACACAGACAAACATACAAGACAAACACGTAATCAATGATAGGTATAAGTCCAATCGTTTGTCCAGAGTGCTCCAAACGGTGGCAAACTAGTGTCAGTAGATAAACACTAAGGTTAACACCATCCATATAACCCTGTAAGGATGATACCACTAGCTCTGGGAAGTGGAGTGTCAAAAGAGTGATTAAAATATGCTAAGTAGCTCAAGGGGAACTAAAATATAAGTGAAAGTACTCTATAGGAAGGATCAATGGACCAAAGGGTCAGTGACCCCCCCACATAGTTCGTAATCTCAAACCGTTATCTCACTTTAAATTATGGCGCTAGCTGCACCATGGGTCTCGGGAGGGGGGTAGGAGCGTACCTGGCACATCCCGTGGGAGGAAAGGTAAAGATTTGAATGCAATTGCGATTGGTATACTTAGCTTAATAGTATAGGTTGCGTAGTATGGAATCAAGTGGAGGACTCACGCCCTCAACGCCCGCCACCCGCTTCGACACCTAGCTTCTCCTCTAAACCGGACCCCGACGATAGGCAGCGGGGCTGTTGGTGTGTTTAAAAAGGTATTCCATGTAGTTCCGTACACGTCCGTGTGGGCGTGGTTGTGCTGGAAACGAGGCTTGGAGCGCAGTGGTCCTGACGCCGTTGGGCGTAGCTCGTACTGACATTGAGGCTTGGTTTTCAAAGCCAATTAGAGCAAGATGACAAATGTTGCTATGTACTGACATTGAGGCTTGGTTTTTAAAGCCAATTAGAGCAAGATGACAAATGTTGCTATGGTGACCGATATGATCATTTTGCGGACATAATAGCAAGTGCTGTATTTGAACGCTTCGAAAGACAAAAGCCGTGCTGCAGATTGAGAACCCCACGATCGAGTGCGTGGAAATGCTACACAGTGATAAAAAAGAAGGGGGGCCGATTGTAATGTGATGGCTTGGTCTCATTTTCAGTAAGACCAATAAAAAAGAGACTGATCCAGATCATCGCAGTTATACCCTGATTTTACAATACATAGCTATGCAGGGGTAAGACGAAAAAGAAGAAAAAAGGCACTATATTTAATCAAATTCGTCAGAAAAAACAGGGATTGGAAATGGTTCTGCAGTTTAAATTTTAGGGATAGTATAATCCACTTAATATCTCAGTACTGTATTCCATGGGATATCATCGTTCAGTCCCACTAGATTAGTTCCCAAGTGATAAATCCACCGTTGTTCTTTCTCAAACAACCTGCTTTAATGTTAGTGGTACCAGTGATTACATCTATGATGGTCCATCTGATGTCATTGGCCGTGTGATTGTTTGACAGGAAGTGACGGCTCAGTTTCGTTGTGGTTTTTTTGCATCTAATATTGCTCCTGTGCTCACATATACGCTGTTTAATTTTGCCTATATATCATAAGGCACAAGGACAGGTGATCAGGTACACAACATTAGTTGAGTTGCAATTCGTGTGTGACACCTGAGTCCAGATCTTCCCGTCCTCCAAGTTGAGTGTTTTTGAAACCTCCGTCAAATGGCATACACTACAATCTGTGCAGGGGTAATGTCCAATGACTTGAGGTAAACCCCATGCCTCCGTGACTGAAGGGATCCTTGAGGGGATCCTTTCTTTGGGGCGAGTGTGGACCAAGGCATCCTTAAGACTCCGTCCTTTCTTAAATGAAAAAAGAGGCGTTTCCCAGTCTTTTTTGGTAGATTTAATGATGTTCCAGTGCTTGTTTATTGTCTTTTTCATGACCTTAGACAGACTATTGAAAGTAGGTACACATGTTAGTGGAATTTCATCTGGAGTATTCGTTTTTTCTTCCAACAGTGCGAATCTTGGCTGATTCCGTGCTCTCTTGAACCCCTTGTTGAGAGTTGAGGCTGGGTAACCTCTATCTTTCAGTTTATTGGTTAGCTCAGAGGCTTGCTCCTTGAAGTCTTTTAGAGTACTACAATTTCTTCTCAGTCTTAGATATTGCCCGTATGGAAGATTCTCCTTCAAAGGGTGGGGGTGGAAACTGGTGAACTCAAGTAAATTGTTTTTAGCTATGGGTTTACAATGGGTTTTTGTGATTAGACTTGTACCGTAAACAGAGATCACTACATCAAGGAAGATGATTTCAGTTTTGCTGGTGGTATGTGTGAACTTGAGGTTGTGGTCAAGAGTATTGATCCATACTAAGAAGGATTGAAGGTCTCTATCATTGCCTGTCCACAATAGCAAAATATCATCAATGTAGCGCTTCCATAAAAGTATGGAAGCCGCGAATTCTGTGGATGCAGGTAAGATATGTTTAGACTCAAAGTCTGCCACATAGAGTCCAGCTACACTTGGGGCAAATGTACTGCCCATAGATGTACCCGAGCATTGGAGGAATAATTTTCCTTAAGTGCTATAGTGGCACATTGGATTATAAATGATTTCGGTGTTTGGTAATTCCAGTCAATGGAGTTAAGTGACTCTTCCAGGACTCTGATGGTATCGTCCTGGGGGGGGACTGAAAGATGATATCCCATGGAATACAGTACTGAGATAATAAGTAGATTATACTATCCCTAAAATTTAAACTGCAGAAACATTTCCTATCCCTGTTTTTTCTGACAAATTTGATTAAATATAGTGCCTTTTTTCTTCTTTTTCGTCTTACCCCCTACATAGCTATGTATTGTAAAATCAGGGTGTAACTGCGATGATCTGGATCAGTCTCTTTTTTATTGGTATTACTGAAAATGAGACCAAGCCATCACATTACAATCTGCCCCCCTTCTTTTTTATCACTGTGTAGCATTTCCACGCACTCGATCGTGGGGTTCTCAATCTGCAGCACAGCTTTTGTCTTTCGAAGCGTTCAAATACAGCACTTTACTATTGTGTCCGCAAAATGATCATATCGGTCACCATAGCAACATTTGTCATCTTGCTCTAATTGGCTTTAAAAACTAAGCCTCAATGTCAGTACATAGGAACATTTGTCATCTTGCTCTAATTGGCTTTGAAAACCAAGCCTCAATGTCAGTACGAGCTACGCCCACCGGCGTCAGGACCACTGCGCTCCAAGCCTCGTTTCCGGCACAACCACGCCCACACGGACGTGTACGGGACTACATGGAATCCCTTTTTAAACACACCAACAGCCCCACTGCCTATCGTCGGGGTCCGGTTTAGAGGAGAAGCTAGGTGTCGAAGCGGGTGGCGGGCGTTGAGGGCGTGAGTCCTCCACTTGATTCCATACTACGCAACCTATACTATTAAGCTAAGTATACCGATCGCAATTGCATTCAAATCTTTACCTTTCCTCCCACAGGATGTGCCAGGTACGCTCCTACCTCCCTCCCGAGACCCATGGTGCAGCTAGCGCCATAATTTAAAGTGAGATAACGGTTTGAGATTACGAACTATGTGGGGGGGTCACTGACCCTTTGGTCCATTTATCCTTCCTATGGAGTACTTTCACTTATATTTTAATTCCCCTTGAGCTACTTAGCATATTTTAATCACTCTTTTGACACTCCACTTCCCAGAGCTAGTGGTAGTGGAGAAGTGTGGCTCAATGGTTAGAGCGGCAGACCCTGATGCAGAGGTCTAGCTCTGGACCAGGGTTCAATACCCCGCCTCGGCGGGTCTTGGGCTAAAAAATTCCACGGACCTGATAATTCTCGCCTCGGTGCCTATTCCAATCATGGAGTCCCACTCTGCAACTCTGGGCAATAGCTTGCTTAATCTCCACAACGGCCCCCACAACGCTAAGGATGCCTGGCCTCCACCTTGGGGGTGCCCAGGAGTGGACGCCTCACAGGGAAAGCCAGGATGGGTTCCACAGCGATATGCGTACAAGCGCCTTGAGACCCTTGCGGGTGAGTAGTGCGCTATACAAGTATCAATTTACATTACATTACATTTACATATCATCCTTACAGGGTTATATGGATGGTGTTAACCTTAGTGTTTATCTGCTGACACTAGTTTGCCACAGTTTGGAGCACTCTGGACAAACGATTGGACTTATACCTATCATTGATTACGTGTTTGTCTTGTATGTTTGTCTGTGTTTCTTTCCTCAACAGGTGCAGAAACACTCCTAAATCAGGAGTGGTGGGAATGGGCTATTAGCTCTTCCCCCCTTTTTCTTTTTGCACTTTTTCACTACTTTTTCACTTTCACGTCCCCAGGTTACGGTGGAGGATTAGAGAGTCCATACCGCCGGGGTTCACACTAGTCCTGACGAATGCCTAGGTCATTAAGACCACTTAAAAGGCTGAAACACGTTGACTGACTTAAATTCTGAATTAAAACCAAACCATTACCTTTGGCTGTAATTTCAGACACATATGACCATTTTTAACCATGTCATAGGGATCTATTAATAACAATTTTTTTTTCAGATACCCTTTAGACATTTTTATAGTTATTCCTCACTGCACGCCCTATCACACAACCAGCTCCGCAGTCTTCTGGCATCGTAGCACACCAAAGAGGCACTCGGCCTCTGAGGTGGGGTCCTATGATGAAGCATGACACTGACTAGGTCGGTGTGTGAGGGCTTTCCTATCCATCCAAATTGGGTGTGTAAATGTGTTCTTTACGTGACTCCGTCTCTGTGGCTACTGAGACACATGTAACCTCTCTTCTTTTGATTGTATCCAATTCTCAACAACACCAAAAACTATGTAGATTATTGCTGTCGAACTTTCAAAGGTAGATGGAGGAGGTGAATGACCTATGGACATTCAGACGGGCTTTAGGCCTAAAATAGGAACAAGTTGATAACTTAGAAATATACCAAGTTATTGAAGGACCACATGTATATTGCATTTGTGGACCTAAAAGTAGCTTTTGACCTAGTGCCCAGGATATGACTTTGGGAATATCTATGAGCGATCAGGGCACCAGAGTCGCTGGTCCACCACTTCGCTAGAACTCACAAGGGCATTTACGCACAAATGAGATGAGAGGGAGTTGACAGAGTGCATCCATGTCACTTCAGGAGTTAGACAGGGGTGCATCCTGGCACCAACTATTTTCTCCCTTTACTTGAGCGATCTTAATGACAGTAATGGAATGTATCCACGATGCCCAAAAAAGTAATGGCGACCCTGTTCCTGCTTTGCTTTTTGTAGATCACATCTTGCTTGTGTCTCGAAACCCACTAGGTCTCAAAAAAGTGAGGGAAGAATTCTAGACCTACTGTGAAAACAAGCTCATAGACTTAAATAGTTTAAAAACGAAATATATTGCCATTAACTCCAATAAAATCTATAGGGGTAGGTTAGTGATAGGAGGTACTCGCTTGCAACAAGCAGTGGATTTGACTATTTGGGGATCGGGGTGGATTATAGATCCTCTTGAGCCCCAAATATCACAAAAGGTAAGACAATCAAGACACACAGAAGTGTGGCTGTTCTTAAGCATCACATGACCTTGCACACCAAGGCTAAATCTCAGGCCTTGAAGGTGTACAGGGCTGCTAGAAATGGGGGTCTCTAGTTAGCAATGATTTGCACCTTTGTCCAAGTATGGACCCTTCTTCCTAGTCAGGGTAAGGGGGATAAACTTCTAAAATAACCCCTGCATACCCCCTTGGTAGCTTGGCATAAGTAGACAGGCTTATCTCAGAGGCAGTGTGTAGAACATTTGTGCACACATAGAGTAATACAGTGAAAACACTACAAATGGACACCACACCAGTTTAGAAAAATAAGTAATCTTTATCTAAACCAAACAAGACCAAAATAACAAAAATCCACAATACAGTAATCAAAATGTAATCCTTAGTAGGCAAACACAGTCCTGCCCATAGCAAACTATGGATGCAACACTATCAACACAAAGTACCTTGGATGCATCAATCACAGTCACGCCTAGGGAAGGTGATGCTTCGGTTCCTTACTGAAGGGGAGGGGTTGTGTCAGTTTCTCACTGCGGCGCCGGTGTTCTTGAAGACTTGGCGTCCAGAGGTGAGGTGTCGCTTTGCAAGGCTTCACATCCAGCATTAGTGCTGGTGGCTGTGCGGGGAGGCTTCGCATCGCTCAGCATCGGTGCTGGGGGCAGCATGGCGAGGCATCGTATCACCCAGCGGGACTCGGCACAGGTTTCATTGCCTGCGGTCTGTTCCAAGAGTCACATCCCCAGCCCCTGTTATTCAAAAGTCAGACAAGCAATCCACAAACCAGCAGAGGCACACAGGATGGCTAAGCAAGAAAATGTCACTTTCTAAAAGTGGTATTTTCAAAGACAGAAACATAAAAATCATCTTTACTAAAAGATGCTTTTTTGCATTCTGGGTTCAGGCATACTAAACGCCATCCTTCCATCTTGTCCTTATGGGAAGTTATATTTATAAGATGTTATAAGTAAACTCCCATTCTATCCTATGGCACAGATAGCCTTTCAATAGTCAAAAATGAAATTGCTGGCATTTCACTATCAAGGCATGGCACACACATCAGGGCATGTTCTACCTTCCACATACAATGCACCCTGCCCACAGGGTTACCTTGGGCCTAACTTAGGTGTGACTCACTTGTAAGAAAAGGGAAGGTTAGATCCTTGTAAGTGGGTGCCCTTGCCAGGTCGACATGGCAGTACTAAACTGCGCACAGACATTGCAGTGGCAGGTCAGAGTTCCATTTACAGGCTGCTCATGTGGGTGGCACAATCAGTGCTGCAGGTCTACTAGCAGCATTTGATTTACAGGCCCTGGGCGCACACAGTACACTGTACTAGTGACTTACCAGTAAATCAAATATGCCAGTCATGTAATCTATCCATCAATCCATCTAAACAATTTACAGGGAGCGCATATGCACTTTAGCACTGATCAGCAGTGCCCAGAGTCATAAAACCAACAAAAACAGGTCATAAACAGCAGACGAAAAAGCACAAAGTCTGGGCCTCACCCAACCGAAAAAAAGGTCTAACACAAACCCCTCCCAGCCAAAAGCTAGAACAGACTAATCAATCCCTTGATGGACTTGCCTGCTTGAGGCGATAGAACCTAGACCTGTAAGGGCTGTCAGCAGCACAAGATAAATGAATACGCCACTAACCTCTGCCTAGCAGCCAGCAGGAAAGATGCCGTGTAGATAATCCTCTCTCCTCTCCTGAGCCCTACCCTCCACAGTGTGAGTGGCACACAACTATGGCAGGTAACACCCCGGGGAAAAGGGAAGGGGACAAAATAATAAACTGCAGCCAAGTTTTCCTTCTTTGGTCCGGTCTGGGAGAACTGCGAATAATCTGCATGTAACACAAAAGAAGAAGTATGAAAACACATATGCAAATACTATCACTATTTCTCTCTATTGTATTCGCTAAAGTGGTTCAGATAATTACCAGATTGAACACCTTAGCACTCCGCTATCAGTTTTCCCAGGATAGGACTAATACATGCCCCAATGATCTTGCAGTTCTCCTAATAACAACTTAGGTATCCCTCTATGGTTGTTTTGACTTAGCAGAACTCTTGGGAGGCTTGCGTCGCTGTTGTCTCACAGCTCAATGTTCCCAGCACAGCCCCTTTGCTGGTTAAAGGAAACCGTTGAGGCTTGCAGGAAATGAAATACTCCGCTTCTGAACAGTGTGTTAATTTACAAATTAAAGCGACAGCACAGTGTCCAGAAATACATGCCTACAGAAGCTTGAAGCAAGCGCTGCTTCTAAATGTCACGAGAAAGATAAATACTCTCTTTTCCAAGTGACTAATACATGAGGCTGAAAATGAAACGTCTCTGCTTCTAATGTCTCATAAATACCTGACGCCACCAGCCGGTAAGCGTTCTCACCCTGTTTTCTGAATCCAGCAGCCAGTCTTCTTCTGTTTCGTTGTGATGGCTTGGTTTCCTGATGGGAATTACTGTAGAACTCAGCGAGGAAGAAGAACCTTTTGAATTCCTCTATCGGCTTTACTGCACGGAGTCGGGTTAACGTCCAGGGGAAAGGAAAGCGTCCGCTTTACACAAAGACCTGGATCGATTGTCAAGCACTTTACCCTTGCCCCGGAAGTGCTTATATAGGCGGGATCCACAGTACAGCTTTCTTCTTGCAGACTCGGTCCCCGTGGCATGCTGGGGTCTGTAGTCCCTAGATCCCCAATAGGTGTTTCTTTGTATTCTCTGCCCACAGCGCAGCCTGGAACTACTTCCCTGCAGGATCGCGACAAGACCTGGCCCAAAACAGCCAGGGCACATTCTGGTTCTACGCCTTGCTAAACCCAGTTGGATCCCTCTCACCATACTCTCGGGCCCACTAAGCTAACCAATGGGGAACCCTTCTCCTCACCTGTGGACACCATCTGTGCAGCACCTAACCTTAGCTTGCTCACAGGTGTGTCCCAGCAGGTTGACAGTACCCACATGGCTAACACAGAACTTTGGGAGTGCAGAAGATTCCACTGCACTGACCATAGATGAAAACTCTTTAGTTAGATTGTTACTTAGTCTACCAGGGAGCAGCCTCTATTACCCATTCCTTTTGACCTAGCTTTAAAAGAAAGTTGACCAACTCGCAGCATTGCGTCCGCTCATCTTTTGGATCTGTTTGTAGGCGACTCCAGAGATTTGTATTTAGAGGAAAGGTTTGGAAGAACTACTGGAGTTAAAGGGTTCATACTCCACATCATGGGGTATACACAATAAAACATGGTTTGCAATTTTGGGCATGTCCACCCTATAGGATAAACCCTAGTAGTTGCAAATGGTGTTAAATGATATGTTAGAACTGATTGACATGTGGAGAGAGAAAGGAAACAAGGAACACCCATTTACTCTACACAACAAAAAACTAGGTCATAAGTCTAGAATAGACTATTTTCTGATTAGTAAAATTCTTTACAAGAACATCAAAGTGTTGGACCATCTGCCAGAGCATCTCTCAGACCACTCGGCGGTACAATTAACCATACAATTGGAAATAAATAAACCTCAGCTTAGATGGACAGTTGACCGCACTCTTTTTTTGGACCCAAAAATAAGGGAAGATCTGAGTATAACCTCAGCTAATTTCTTTGAAGATAATAGAATAGGCACCTCAGACCAAATAACCTGGGATACCTATAAGGCAGTCATCAGAGGTAAACTCATAAACCTGGGGGCTTACAAATCAAAACTCACTAAACAAGAGATCAGAGATATGGAAGAAAATATAAGTCAACTAGATGTGCAGATTAATACAGAACAAAACTTGGAAATAAAAAATACGCTGGAGATGGAGAGGAAAGATCTAAAAGGAAAACTGGCAGATTATCTTGAAGATAGAGTGAAAATGAAGTGGGAAGCAAGTAAACTAGCCGTCCACGAGTATGGAGAGGGTTGCGGGAAACTTCTGGCCTGGAAAACCAAAACGGAACAGACCAGAAACAAAATAGCCAGTATTCAATTTAGCAATCAAACAGGTGTAACCGCTGATGAATCTGAAATCAAGCAGGAATTTGAAAACTTCTTCTCTAAACTGTATATGGAAGACTCCTCCCCCTCTGCTGAGCAATTAGGAAAGTATCTTGAATCTTTAAATTTACCGAAATTGTCGGACCTGGAGAACGAAGAGCTGAACGCAGAAATAACAACGGAAGAAGTAGAAACGGCCTTGAAATCCTTGAAAAAAGGGAAAGCAGCCGGACCTGATGCCTTACCAAATGAACTTTATTTAGCCCTAAGGGAAATTATAGCCCCTCCACTAACGAGATTGCTAAACAAAATCTATTGGGAAAAGGATAAAATCCCAGACTCCTGGAACTACGCTATTATCAGCATTATTTTAAAACCAGGAAAAATCCCACAGTCTGTGAGTCATATAGACCCATATCTCTGCTAAATTGTGACTACAAAATTTTCACACAAATAATAGCAGGGAGACTAGCTTTGGTAATGCCAAATCTGATACACTTGGACCAAAAGGGGTTCATAAAAGGGAGGCAAATATCAGAAATCACTCACGAACTTTTTGCAACAGTTGATATAGCAACTAGTGAAAAAATCCCCCTTACAATAGTAACATTTGATGCTGCCAAAGCATTTGACCGGGTCAATTGGTCCTTTTTAAATAGAGTTATTAGCAAATATAACCTCGGTCTAAATTTTAGTCATCTGATAACAGAGACTTACAGAAACCCAAGAGCAAAGATCTTAATTAATGGGAGTCTCACCAATAACTTCGCGATACAAAGAGGAACGAGACAAGGGTGCCCGTTGTCTCCCTTGCTTTTTAATCTGTACATAGAACCGTTGGCAGACACAATAAGAAATAATGATTCAATAACTCCCTTTAAACATCAGGTGTGGGTCAAAAAGGTGGCGCTTTATGCAGACGACCTAATGATATTTACAGAAAATTATCAAAGTTCCTCTCCAGCAATAAATAAGGCAATCACAGAGTTCGGGAAAGTATCCGGTTACTTGACCAATGAAGCAAAAACCGAGTCAATGAGTTGGAATACACAACAGAACAACCCATACACAAAAGATAAAATAAAATATTTGGGTATAATAATAGTGAAAGATCTCGAGAAAATACCCCAAATAAATCTCAACAGGATTTCACTGGAGACAAAAAAACTTCTCAAGGTATGGGACAAGCTACCTCTCAACATGATTGGAAGAACAAATCTGGTAAAAATGTCGATCCTCCCTAAATTTACCTACCTTTTTAATGTTATACCTTTGGAGTTTAAAAGAGACTTCCTGAAGAAAATTCAGGGAGACATAACGAACTTCATTTGGGCTTCAAAAGGTTCAAGGATTGCCTGGAGTAAAATACGAAGAAAAAAACAACAAGGGGGAATAGCTAGCCCAGATATTCTGGAATATTGTAAAGCTTTCCAATTCAAGAATGTGAGATCACTTATGAAAACCTATGAACTTTACCCCCAATTCCTCCAAATATTAACAAACAAAACTGACCACTTCCTGTTTAAATTTGGACACCCCAAATTCT